>NC_081357.1:67126628-67849128 GCF_030684315.1 Stegostoma tigrinum | reverse complement strand
GAAGGTACCTGCTTGCACACTGCATCCTTTCCTTGACTTACCCTTTTTTGCACTTTGCCCCCTCAGCCAGAGCTTCCAGGTTTACTGTGCTTGTCTTGCCTTTTAGCACAGAAACAAAGCCAGGCAGCTTGTCACGGTTGTCAGCAGTGATGATGTGTCAAGGGTTGGACATATTACTGCACAGCACTGTGTTATGGCAAACTCACAACTGCACTCCGTGACAGCAGTGTACATAGGAAACACAGAGCATATGCTTTAACTTAATGCTATACCTCAAAGTCTAGAGAAAGTAGTCCTCAGTCAAGTCATGGTAGGTCTTTCAGTCAGGAGGATCTGGCACACTCAGTCAAGGGTTAACCTGTAAGATCAGTCCAAGGGCTTGCGCATGGTGAGCCAGCTGCTTAGGGTAGTCGTGATCAGGATTCTATTCTTGTAGGGTGGTGAGGAGCCGAAGCTCGGGTTCGTTTTGCCTTGCCATGGTCTGTTTACTCCTGCACTGAGAGGAAGGAGGGATTGAGTGAGATGAAACGGGGCTGGCACAGGATAGGAAAAGGCAGTGAGGTTATCTGAGCAAGTGAATGAATGAGAGATGCAGAGAGCATGCTGGGTTAGCTGTTCAGGGGAATCGGGTGAGCGAAATCAAGTGAAGGAAGATGTTGCATGCAATAGTAAGAACAGTAGAGCATGAGTCTAGGTGGGAGAGGGAGCAAAGTTTGAATTAGTGCAGAGTAGCAGAGAGAAGATTGTCGCACTTGACCTGGCGGAGGAAAGAAGATCATTGACATTCTGTCCACATTGCTCAGCTTTGCTCCAGGTGCCTGAGATTACACTGCTTCCAAAGGCAAACTTGAACCAAACTGACACACGCCGGTGTAGCGCCATCTCTGATAGACCTGGGGAAGAAGATGAACATCCTCCAGACCACCACATACACCAGCATTTCAATGTCCCTATCTGCAAAACAGAGTGACCTTTTTATTGTTCTTTGTCATTTCCAAGGGAAATATCAAGAAGAGTGCTGGCCAGACCCAAGCTGCAAATGTTTAACTAGGCACACAATGGTCTTATAAAGATGACATTGGCACCAGGAATCCTGAGGTATTCCAGGATTTTACAGTAGTGGCGAGTATTTAGGCTATGGTGGGTGGTAGGATCTGGCTTACATCAGATGAGAGGGTTGCAATAACCGTACACGGTAGGAAGTTAATGAGGCAAGTTTAGGATGATAGCGTAAAAAACACAAGGCTTCAAGGAGAAAATCTTTCCATGGTAGTTGACAAAACTGACATTTTGACAGAATGTGGGAAAAATCAGCCCTGATAAGTTGCTCTCACTGCTCAGGGAGTTTGAATCACAGGGTCATGTCTGAAGATAAGGGGCCAAACCTTAGATCTGGCCTGAGGATAAATTACTTCACTCAAACAATTGCAAACTTTTATGAGGTTGTTTATTGAAAATATCAGGCTGGGACATACGGATTTTTGGATCCTCAGGGAATCAAGGTTGCTGGGAAGAAGTGGGAAAGTCAAGTTGAGGCCCATCCATATGAAATGGCAGGAAAGGCTCAATGGACTGTTCATTCATTCTTATATGCTTTGTGTTCTAGGAGCAATATTCACTATTGGCTACTCTCATTTTTATTTACTTATTAAAGTTCTCATATGGTCTCACTTTTTGTATTCCAGGAGGAACACAGCACATCTGACAGCATCTGTGGGGAGAAAGCAGTTTTAACATTTCAGGTCCACTGATCCATCTTCAGAGTCTGACCTGAAACATTAACAGTTTTCTTCCCACAGTTACTGCCAGGCCTGTTGAGTTTCTCCAGAAATTTCTATTTTTATTTCAGATTTCTAGCATACACAGCACTTTCTTTTATTTATGTTCCATGTTAGTTTTCTCTGAATTTTTGTTTTGCCCTTTTTATCAATTTTTGGCTGCCCTTTCCTGGTTTCTAAAACTCTCAAATCCTCAGACATGTTGTTAATTTTCACAACATAATGTACCCATTCTTTTCAGTTATTATCCTTACCATCTTCGCGCAATAGATCCCTTATCCGCGGATAAGTCTTTCTCACTGAATTTCTGTTTTTCAACGAAACATCTTTTTGCTGAATTATTTAATTAATTTCATTAAATGGTTCCCACTGTTTATTTACCATAATACCTTGTAGTCTATTTACCAAATCAACCACAACTATCTCTCCTCACTTAACTTTGTAAGTAGCTTGCTTTTAGAATTTACATTCTTGTTTTTGATTTCGGTATCTCATTTTCCATCACAATATGATTTTTTTTCTTTTGCTATGGAATTATTAGTTTGCACCACTATATTACACAATATTATATCTAAAATATCTTTGTCCCAAATTTGTTGAACAATGCATTACTATTGAAGCTGTTATGAATTCATTCTACAGACTCATTTTCCAGGTAATCGTACCCATTAGATTTGTCCAGTCTATTTGAAGATGACAAAATCCCATGATTGTTGCTTTGCCTTTGTTACAAGCACAAATTGATTCCTGTTAAACACTTTGCCCAAAGGTTGAAATAATATTAGCATGTCTGTACCAGCATTTTCTGACTCTTATTATTCCTATTTTCTGCTCACACTGGGTCTACTTCCTGATCTGGAAGATTATTTGTGATGTTGATACTCAACAAACTATAGATGTTAAATGAATACTTCACACAATCTTTTCTACTGCATTTGCTGCTCACAATGTGGTCTCCTCCACATTGGGAAAACAAAACATTGACTGGGAGACCACTTCACAGAACACCTACGTTCTGTCCCTGAAAAGACCCTGACCTTCCAGCTTTGCCTGCTACTTCACCTTGTTTCCTGGTCAACATCTCTGTCTCAGCCTTGCTGCAGTGCTCCAGCAAAGATCAGCACAAGATGGAAAAAACAGCACCGTATTTTCTGCGTCGGGACTCTGCAGCCTTTCGAACTCAATTTTGAGTTCAACAACTTTACTGCTTGAGCTCTCTTGTGTCCTCAGTCCAATCCCCACATATCAGGCCTTGTTCTCGTACAGTTTGCTATTAAACATAACTCATTGCTAGCCACTAACAATCTCCATTAATAGCTATTCACCCTCCTAACCAGATCGTTATCTGCTCCTTTGTTCAATTGTTCAATTGTCTCTCTTTGGGTTTTATCCCCACCCATCATTTACTCCTTATCCCCTCTCCCCACCTTATCTTCTGCATCTTCCTAGCTACCATCAGTTCTGAAGAAGCGTCACTCGACCTGAATCATTAACTCTGATTTCTCTCCCCAGATGCTGCCAGACCTGCTGACCTTTTCCAGCAATTTTCTGTTATATAGATGTGGTATTATTACTCTTCACATCAGATTTTAAAGGTGATTGATGTAGATGGTTGAGGCTACAAGATAATGATAGTGAAGGGTTCAAACATCAGGAGGTATCATTTAAAATCTAAGAAAACCAAAGTGGGAAGAAAATTTAAAGAAAACATATTTGCAGTAATTTGCAAACTTCGCAGTTCTAGAGAGGAGTCTCAACTGCCAAAAGCTGACATTATAATTCTGGCATCAAATACACTGTGCATGACTTGCTCTCATTTAGTTGTAGGAAAAATGTGCATGGTTTTCTCACATTTCTGTTATGCACTTTTGATGGCGCAATATGTAAAAGATATTCAGGGAAGGTAATAAACACATTTGCAAAATTAATTACCACTGAAAGACAGTGGAGGCAATAACATAAATGAGTTAAAAAGGAAACCAATGTCTGAAATTCAGCCTTCACTATTATGAGTGGAAAAATAGATTAAATAAAAAGTGGTTGATTTTTTTGGAGAAGATAAATATTTAGTTGTGCCTAATGCTTCAGTGAAGAGTTTTACCATCTAAAAATGGATTAATTAGCATTGGAAAGGTTGAAGAGATTTTGTATTTGTCAAGCTGAATCATTGGAGGCTCTTCAAAATGTAAATATTTAAGAACAGATTTATGTGCTATTGCTCTGATTATGGCTCAAATCCACAACTTTGCAATGTAGAGCTAAAAGTGATAACACAAAACTAAACCAATGTAGATTACAGCTTACATTTTCCATCATGCATATTTTTGCCCAGTTTGGCTGTTTTAATGTTCAAGTATTATCCTCATGCTGTTTCTTTACATGTGCACTCATTTAGTTTCCAGCTCAATCTAATTATTGAGAAAGTGCTCATTAGCATAGTGATGCGTTCCTACCCTGCTTTCTTCAGGATCTTTCTTACTCATAAAAGGTTAGTTACTGTGTAATGATCACTTGCAGTAATAGTAACACCTCACAATATGGGGTTACTCAGATTGTATATTTCACAATGTAAAATGATGTGGTGTAATGGTGGATGGATGAGAAAACAATTAAAAAATATAAATATATATAGTATTACATATATACATATAAAGAGAGAGAAAGATTGCATGGCAGGCTGTATGTTACCCCTCCAAAATATGTAGCTATGATGATTTCAACATGTCTGTATCTTCAATGCTGGACAAGACCACTTCATTGGTCCCTCAGGAGTAAATGAGAGCAAAGATATAAGCAATCTGGTATACTTTAAAAAAAAATTACTGTCTAGGTGGAGGAGTCCAAATTTTACATTGTGAATGGTGAAAAATGATTATTTTACTCTTGACTCTTTTCCTGAGCTCCAAATTTCAATTGCAGCAAGTTGCAATTCTCTAATCAAATCTCTCGCTCAGTTGACCCAGAATGAAAAAGAGTTCATTATTTCTATTAGTGTACCCACTGGTTAACTAAGATGGTCTTTGAGAGTGTTCTAAAATGTTCTGTAGATTGCAAAGTGCTTCTATATTTTACAGTTCATGTAGAAACTTCACTGAGTGATTGTATTGTCTTTAGGGTCGTCTGTGGTTGAAAACTATAGATTTCTGTGTCATTTTCCACAAGTGTTGACAAGTGTGGTAATTGCTAGCAGATAACATCTGTTTGAGCAAAATTCAAGTTGCAAGTTTTTACTCAGTTGCTGATGTTGTTTCAAAACCATGTCTTTAAGACTACCACAGTTTACTGAGTCTCCAGGCAGCTGGAGTGCTTTGAGTTTGTTGAGAATATTCCAGCAACTGTAACTGAATCTGGCAAGAGTTTGGGGTCACTGCAATGTCTTGCTTCCAACGCAGGGCACACCTTTGAAGCTCTACGACTTGCACTGACCATGCAGTCGGAGTGTGCTCTGGCTGAAACAAGTTCAGCATGATCTGCCAACGGCCCTGCATCAGGGCTCCTGTGATTCGCTTTTTGTTTACAGTTCAGGAGGGGTTTCTTTTCCAGCCCTCAGAAAGAGCCTGGCAAATATAACCTGGAAATTAAACAAACCCACATTCACTAATGGGCTGGTTTAAAATTTCAGTGAACATACAGACTGATCTGTTAGTTTTGATGATGCTGAAAATGACCACTATTGGTGAGGGTCACTTCCGAACGTCTACTCTCATTTTATGACCTTTTTTTCTTCTCAAATCTATTACAGCTGCCTTAAGACAATGATTCTTTGATTCACTTTCCAAGAATATCTGTTTTCAAAGAGGTAATTGCAAAGGGGCTGGCCATACTTTATATGTAGTTTGGGACATTCTTTAGACATTTTATGTTATGTAAACTTTCAGTGTGGGGTAATTAGAATGTTTTCTAAGCAAATGAAGTAAAAACACTTATTATGAAAATTTCCAACTCATTTTAATAGTTACAAGAAAGAAGTATCATTTTTCTTGGGGACAGATTGCTTGAGCCATATTCTCGCAATTGCAATCTTAGAATGGTCTTGACGACAAGGGAGGAATTTAAATCTAATCTATGCACAACAACAATAAAGGTATAGCCTTTTATTTAGTCTTTGTTAAATCAACACAGATGGTTATACGTCTTCAACAGGAATGTTTTGCGCTGAAAATGATAGATACAGTATTATAAGGACTTTCTTACATTTTTGCACACCGAAAATGATTGAAAAAGTGTGTGAACTTTGATTTTATTCCTTGCCGATTAACACCCAATGCTTTTCAAGTTTAAAAACATAATTTTTCACTGACAAAACAATAAGATTATTAAACGTATGGAAACAAATGATTAGCAATGTTTCTTTAATACTTCCACAACAGACCAATACACTGCCTTCACTCTGTATTCTATGTACCTTTAGAAATTCTTTGTATCTGCACCCATAAGCTGAACTGCTGAAACTTTAAACAGTGAAGTTCTTGATGTACTAAAGGTCTCAGTCATTTCCTTAACTAGATTATTTAATTAAAATAAGGAGAGGTACATATGTTGGACCATTGCACAAGCATAACCAGCTGGTTCCTTTCTGCACTCAAATCGGGGGGAGATACTATCATCAGCACAAAAATAGAGGCCAGACTTCATTTATGCTATTACTAACTGCTGCACTTTGCCCTCTACACAGACACACACATAAGAAGTCAATAGGTTCAACATGCAATGGTGTCATTCTGAATTTCACCATTTACTGTGATATTCCAAACACTTTTTTTTACTATTATGGAGGAGTCAGTTATGAGCCTGAGTGACTGGTTAAGCAGATACATAACAACTGATGGGTACTAAAGGCAACAGGTTTCAAAACTCAAGGGATTCTTAGTTTTAATCAGCATTGGTTGGACACTTTCCAACTTGAATACTAAAATGTCTCTTCACGTTATGAACAATGATTCTCAAAGTTTGATCAGGCAGCATTCATAGCGAGCGCAGGTCAAAGCCACAAAACTTAATTTCCCAATCTTTACTTTAAATAACAAAAGGGTTGCGGGCATGCAATTTCCCAACCAGTGCTTGGAGATTTAACATGTTTACATTTTTGAACATGGTGTTCTCAGCTTTTTTCTGCTATACTTACCTGTTCTGTCTTTTATCAAAATTTGTTTTATTTTCAGCATGATCAGGTTCCTCAGTGTCAATAGATGTAGGAGTATCTATTCAGTTCCTTGAGATTGTTTCGTCATTCAGTTTAGGGAGGTGATGGTCACATGGTATTATCACTGGACTGTTAATATCCTGCGGAGCCTGCCATGGCAGATGGTGGAATTTAAATTCAATTTTAAAAAATCTGAAACTAAGAGTTTAGTAATGACCATGAATCTATTGCTGATGATAGGGAAAAACTTACCTGGTTTGCCTATGTTCTTTAGGGAAGAAAATCTGCCGTCCTTACCTGGTCTGGCCTACATGTGACTCCAGTCCCACAGTAGTGTGGTTGACTCTGAACTGCCCTCTGGGCAATTAGGGATGGACAATAAATACATTCTAACGAGGGATGCCCTCATCCTGTGAATGAATTTTAAGAAGTTAGTTCATGGTTGAAATGTATCTTAGCATCGCCTACCCTCTTTGCCACAGTGAAGTATTCATATGTAATTGATGGGTGAACTCTTAAAAGAGCCAGATCTTGGATACCAGTCGACAATAGTATTAGCAAAAAGAAGAGTCCCGACTCAAAATGTCAACTTCCCTGCTCTTCTGATGCTGCCTGGCCTGCTGTGTTCCTCCAGCTCCACACTGTGTTATATCACTGACTCCAGCATCTGCAGTTCTTACTACCTCTGAGACTAATGGTAGGTTTCCCATGTGCATTGAGCTGTACATTGCATTTGCTCAGAAACCATTTTAAGCTGAATTACAATTTTTGCTTAGGTTCAATTTCTTGAGTTTCATGAAGGCTTTCTCATTATGAGGCCTGCTGAGATCCCTTATCGCAAGGACCAACTCACCCCTGTGGTGAACTACTTGCTGAAGTCTAGCCCAAATTTACGACTTACGTTGCTGACAATTTGTCACTTGAATTTGAAATGGCTTCATTGTCATATGTAATCAAATGAATACAGTGAGAAAAAACCACCACCCCTTGTGGATATGCCATCTTTAAAAGCCATTGTGTACCTGGATGAGCACTGGCATTCCTAAGTTGCCTTACCCAGTCTTCTCCTGCAAAGGACAGATTTCTTTCCTTGTAGTGCCTGAGGAGCCTGATGTCAGGTACACTTTCACCTGTCCTATCCCTGTTATGGGCTATTTTCTCCTGAAATCCTGAAAGGGATTGAATGAGGTGTAAGTGGGTGGCACGGCTATTAGTGCAGGCGACGAGGTGTCTCAGGTGAGTAGGTAGGCAATGCTAAGGGCATGCAGGGCTGATGGTGTTGAATGTTGGGGCGGGATGAGAGCGATTGAGTGAAAATGTTGCATGCAATAGTAAGAGCCATGGAGTATAAGCCTTGGTGGGAGGTGAGTGCAGTAGCAGAGTAAAGTAGCAGAAAGAAGTTCATGGCACATGCTCTGGCAGAGCAGAGAAGGTCATTGACCTTCTTCCCACATTGCCTGGCAATCCTCCAGATGCCTTAGACTTTCACACTGATATAGCCCAACCATCTTCAGCACAATGGCCTTCCCTCCATGATATGATCAGAAGTGGGGATGTCCGTCTCCTACCTTCTGGCCAATTTTGTGACCAAATCACATTCCAAATTTCCCCCTCTTGGAGTTGGGCATACAGTGTGAAGGGGTTGGAAAAGGAGAAAACGGGTGCTCTGATTCTCTGACAGGAGCCTGAAGGTCCTGATTGAGGAGGAAGAAGAGGGGCATCATTATATTCTAGCAGCCTTGTCTGGGGTGACCACATGGATCAGTGCAGTCTTCACAATTTTGTGCCATATGAAAGTCAATGGCTTACTCCACTATGCAAGGATACCTGCTGCAATCTTCTCTTTACTATCTCACATTCATTTTAACTCTGCCACCACATCCACTGTAGTGGATAAACCGTTATGGAGAAGAGACATCCTCTTCCCCGAGGACTGACAAAGAGGTCACAGCACCAGATCAAGCCAGTTTGGTTCAAATTCATTAGGGAGAGAATTCCAGGATTTTGACCAAGCGACAGTGAAGGATTGGTGATATATTTCCAAACCAGGATGGTGATGACTTGGAGGGGAACTTGCAGATTATGATGATGCTCCCATGTATCTGCTGCCCTTGTCCTTCTAGATTGAAGTGGTCATGGGTTTGGAAGGTGCTGTCTCAGGATCTTTGATGAATTTCTGCAGTGCATTTTGTAGTAATACACATTGCTGCTACTGAATATGGTGGTGAGGGAGTTGGTGCTTGTGGATGTAATGCGAATCAAGTGGGCTGCTTTGATCTGGACGGCATCAAGCTTCTTGGGTGTTGTTGGGGCTACAATCATCCAGACAAACGGGGAGTATTCCGTCACACTCCTGGCTTGAGCATTGCAGCTGGTGAACAGACTTTGGGGAGGCAGGAGATGGTGGTAGAGCAATGTTTTTCTGACTGAAGGCCTGTGACCAGTGGTGTGCCACAGGAATTGGTGCTTGGTCCACTGCTTTTTGTGATCAATATAAATGACTTTGATGTTAATGTAGGAGGTATGGCTAGTAAATTTGCAGATGACACCAAAATTGGTGGTGTAGTGGACAGCAAAGACGGTTACCTCAGAGTACAATGGGATCTTGATCAGATGGGCCATTGAGCTAAGGCGTGCAGATAGAATTGAATTTAGATAAACGTGAGCTGCTGCATTTTGGAAAGGCAAATCAAGGCAGGACTTATACACTTAATGGTAAGGCCTTGGGGAGTGTTGCTGAACAAAGAGATCTTGGAATGCAGGCTCACAGTTCCATGTAAGTGGAGTTGTAGGTAGACAAGATAATGAAGAATATGCTTGGTAACTTACCTTAATTCGACAGTGTATTTGCAATAGCAGTTGGGAGAACATTTTGTTGTTGTACAGGACATTGGGTAGGTCATTTCTGGAATACTGTGTTCAGTTCTGGTCTCCCTGCTATAGGAAGGATGTTGTTAAATTTGAGAGGGTTCAGAAAAAATTTACAAGGATGTTGCCAGGGTTGGAGGATTTGAGCTCTTGGGAAAGCCTGATTAGACTAGGGCTATTTTCTCTGGAGTCTCAGAGGGATGACTTTATAGAGATTTATAAAATCATGAGGAGCATGGATATGATGAATAGTCAAGGTCTTTCCCCCAGGATAGCCGAGTCCAAAACTAGAGAGCATAGGTTTAAGGTGAGAAGGAAAAGATTTAAAAGGAACCAAAGGGGCAACTTTTTCATGTAGAGCTTAGTGCATGTGTGGAATGCACTGCCAGAGGAATTGGTGGAGGCTGATACAATTACAACATTTAAAAGGCATCTGGATGGGTATTTGAATAGGAAGGGTTCAGAGGGATTTAGGCCAAATGCCAGCAAATGGACCTAGATAAGTCTAGGGTATCTGGTCGGTATGGACAAGTTGGACGAAAGGGTCTGTTGCCATGCTATACATCTCTATGACTCTATGTCTGTCCAAGTGCACAACAGCCTCTTTAATATGAAATTAACACATCATAATGGCAATTTATCCCAGAATGAAGCATGTAAAGATGATGCTAGGATTGGACGAGAGGGATGCCGTAAGGACACAGCAGGTAATTAATGTGGTGAGTTTTGTATAGTATGGCAAGAAATCGCACTAGCCCTCCTGGCAAAAAGCCCTTCACTAAATTTATCGCAACTCTCATTTAGCCAAAACATGTAAGGTTCAGCACATTACCACTGTTTCCCTCTCCACCGTCTGAGTTTCCCCATCATTTCCTGCTTTTATTTCTAATCTCCAAAATCTGCAGGACTTTTCACTAAATTTAATATATTTCCTCCCCAAAATACTTTCTGAGAAAAAACAGTCTGTTAAACAATTTCAGGCAGTTCTGATAATCTACTACTTTCTTTAAATCTTTTGCCAAGTTTCTAGTAGACACAAAATGGCAAAATATCTGAAAATAAAGGGTACAGTGCATTGGATGAATTAGGAAAAGGGCAACAGTTTGACAGATTTTTGGAAAAAATGAGATAAAATAGTACCAGATTCAGAGGGAAGAACAATCATATTCAGAGGACGGAAAGCACCATTCTTCAAGTCTTTTATTGGTTCATTCTTGAGTTGGCAAAGAATATTGAAAGAAATGTCATGAAATGAGGGGGACATACAAGAAGATCATTCCTCAGAATTGCTGCTCAGTTGACTCTTCCCATTGCCTACCCCAAATAGGGTATTTCATTTATCTCCAGACACTAATAGAAATTCTTACAGGCAAGTTTTTCTTCATATAATTGGTACACCAGTGATGACAGTATTATTTGTCTGAAGAACAAGAGCTTCTTAGCAAGATGCTTAATGCTGGAAGAACGGAAAGGCCAAAACAGAGATGACAAAGAGGGAAAAAAAATGACACAATGATATTAGAGAAGAGAGTGATGTTAGACTGGTATTTTCCTACAGGAAACATCAGGAAATACAAAGACAGGATACCACATATGAGCATCCAACTTCAAACGTAATGAAAATATTCAGCAGGAAGTTCTATTGTTTGGATTAGATCTTCTCCTGGGTGCTAAACTCTTCATGGATGCAGAAACAATTTTTATCTAAACATCGGTCAGATTTTCAGTGTGTGAACTGGTACAACTGACATTTTTATTCCCGGATAGTCAATTCCCTTTACTATTGGAAAAATGTGTGTTTTTTAACATGTAAAAATGAAGATTCATTCATTCACTCAAAAGTTATTATATATCCAACAGGAGCATTGTGTTCGTGCCATATAGACTAGACAACTCTGAATTTTAATGAAATTTTCTTGTTTATTTTAAATTTTGCTTCTTATGACGCCAACTGTATCATTAGAATGATTGTGGGCCCTCTCCAAGACCTATTGCCAACCTTTTACAGACTGTTCCCTGATAACAATGTTAGATAGGAACCCTGCCGTAAATTCTTGAAATGTTAATTACTCATTTTAATATCATACCAATCAAAATCTTGGAGGTTACCATTGACCAGAAACTGAACTGGACCAGCCATATAAATACTGTGGTTAAAAGAGCAGGTCAGAGGCTAAGAATTCTGCAATGAATAACTCACCTCTTATCTATTCAATGCCTGTCTACTTTCACAAGGCGCAAATCAGGATTCCTCCACACTTGCTTGGCTGAATGTAGCTGCAACACCCAAGAAGCTTGATATCATCCAGGGCGAAAGCCACTTAATGGGTATATGAACCACCACCTTCAACATATTTCTCTTCACTACCAATGCATAATAGTAGCAGCACGAATCATCGACAAAAGGCACTGCAGCAACTTATCGACACACCCCTGAAAACATCTTACAAACCCATGATTTCTACCACCTAAAAAGACAAGGGCAGCAAATTTTTGGGTATGGAATACCTCCAAGATTCCCTCCAAGTGAAGTGACACCACCCTGGCTTGCAACTACATCACTGCTGCTTGGTCAAAATCTTGAATCTCCCTCCCTAACAGCATTGTGAGCGACCCTGCCCTCAGGTTTATAACAGTACAAGAAAGCAAATTCATCACTATCAAAAATCATTAAAGAGCAATTTGGAGTGGGCAATAGTCCTGGCCTGGCTAGCAATTCCCACAATGCATGAGTGAATAAAAAAAATCACAATAAATGATTTAAATAACGTTAAAAAAAACAAAAAGCAAAGCACTGTGGATGCTGAAAATCTGAAATATAGACATAAAATCTGGTACTCACTCACGTCCCATTTATAAGGGACGTCAATTTGTATTCATCAATATTGCAAATGTTGCATTCCACAATAAAACACTGAACAGGGAATGGGCCTTCTGAAATCAGGGTCAGAAGTTTAATGCCAATCAAAACTCAGAGGCTTTATACACATGGCTTCCTCAGATATGCACTTTGCTGCTTCCACGGGGAGTCCTATATCATTGAATCACACCCTTTATCAGAGATGTGAGTGTCAATGACAAAACCAGCATTTGTGCCTTATCCTAAATTGACCTTGAACTGAGTGACCTGCTCGGAAATTTCAGAGGATGCTGAAGAATCAACCACATTATTGTGCTCTCGCTTTCACATTTAGGCCAAAGGGAGAGTAGGATGGCAGATTTCATTCCCCTTAAGGACATTAATGAACCAGGTGGCCCTTTGAAGCAACCAATGAATGTTTCATGATAACTATTGTTGAGAGTAATTTTCAATTCTAGATTGTTGTTACTTGAATTTATACTCCACAAGCTGCCATGTCCCCAGAGCATAAACCTGGGCTTGAGGATTATTAGCCTGCTGACGTAACCACAATTCCATTAGATACAAAGATTTCTCAGAGTCAATTAACATTCAATTTTGAAGTATTAATGTGTGTTTTATGGTTTAGAATTGACTGATTTGATGAGGTGTTTTCAAGACTGCTAATCCTCTCAAATCATATTTTTCTGTTACAAATCAGTTAACTGTTGTGCTATTTTCACTCTTGATTTTGTTAATTTTAAACAGCATCTTCACTATATAATAAGAGCTCTTCATGTTATTGTTGTTTAATCTCAAAATTGTTTAAAGTTTTTTTCATATAAGTCAAGAATACACTCCAGCAGCAGAAAAGTAGTCACGTGTAGTATTTGCTTAGTATTGGTCATAATCAAGTGCAATACAATTTTACAGATGGGAAGAGATTGAATTTTGTTTAAATTTACAGAAAATCTGTAAAGACAAAATTGTAAATCGTTGCTGTTTTATTCATCTTGCTGTTGAAAACCTGTTCTTCTTTAATTTGAAAAATATAATGATACTTTTTCTATAGTCCTTTCCATCTCACTGAAGAAGCCCATACAGAAGTGGACTATTAATTCCACCTCGAGATAACTCAGCCATTTATGCAGAAAGTTTCATTACAGGAACCCAGGGTAATGATTTCCTAATTAAGTTGGTTTAGTTTGCTATAAGGTTAACAATGTTTACAAAACAGCTAAACATAGCCGTAACTTTCAGCTGTGGGCTATAAGAGCTTTTGGAAGGTGTTACTTTCAGGAATTCTTTTCCTCAGCTGACCCTGTCGATAACCCTGAATGAATCTATCATCAACATGCCTACCAGCATTTTTGGATTACATATCAGGTTCAGCACTATTCACTGAGCAAAAACAGTTAACCCTAATTATTCACAGGTATAAAGCCATGCAAGACAGAGAATCATGTCAAGAACATCTAAAAAGATAGTAATCACTGTTGGTTTTTTTTCCCTCAGAGCATGCATCTTGGAAAAGATAATATGAGTTAATGAGTGGAGCAGAAATAAACAAACCGTTGCTGCACAAAGTCATGATCTCCATGTAGTTCTGTTGATATTAGAGGCATAAGCCAAGGAATTGCAATAACTTTGAGGTATTTCCAAGGTGCCTTGCAGCTTTATGGTAAATGGTGTTTAAACACCATGCCAAACATCTTCATGACAACTAAAATCAACAGAAAACTAAGGTATAATTAGAGCAAGACACCGATGCTCTTCAATTCTGATGGATAGTATGTGTGCGCTCATATGTACTTCATCCCTTCATAAAAGCAAGAACTTGATGCTTCAGCAAGACAGAGAATTGGTGAGACCACATCCTGAATACTGCGTATAGTTTTGGTCTCCTTATTTAAGGAAGAATGTAAGTGTATTGAAGGTGATGTCTGGAATGAGAGGGTTGTCTTACGAAGATTGGCTGGACAGGCTGGGCTTGTTTTTACTGGGGTTTTGAAGAGGCGTGTGCTTTTGGATTGAGATTAATAAGATCCTGATTGTTTTTGACATAAGAAGGATGTTTCTTCTCATGTGCCAGTCTTGAATTGGAGGCACTGTTTTAAAATTAGGGCCTCCCTGTCAGGTCTGAAATGAGGGGATTTTTTTTCTCTTGAGTGTTGCATGACTTTGAAACTCTCTGTTCAAAAGACAGTCGATGGATGGTCATTGAATATTTTCTAGGCAGAGATAAACAGACTCTTGTCAGGCAGAGGAACCAAGGTTTATCAGGAGTTTCTGGGAATGTGGAATTTGAAACAGAACAGAATAGTCATGACCTTAACAAATGGTGGAAGCAGACTTAGAGGGCTTAATGGCCTACTTCTGCCCTTAATTCCTCTGTTCACATATTCTAGGAATGAACGTTTATATTCAGTAAAGAAGTTGACCATTTTACATTACTTGTACAAATATGTTTTCTATTGTCTGTCATCTAACTGTACATAGTAAGATCTAGCAATGTAAATGTCATCCACAGATCTCATCAGGATTTGAACACCTGGTGAGGTTGTCAACCTTGGATCATGCTCCAGCACTTACTTTTAATAAAATTAGATTTGGCAAAGACTTCTTTTTATCTAATAACCAGATCCAGAACACCATGCTAAATTGCATCAACATGTTATTTATTTTGTGACGTTCTAATCATGCAGAGTTCTTTTGACCACTCTGCCTGTCCAAAGGAAAAAGCCATTTCCTCGAGGACACTGAGCAGAATTTTCAATGTTTTTGGAGGCAGGCATGGCATGCAATCAGCTTTCCCATGATGCTGCTAATTGAGGCCCACAGTTGAACAATTAATTATAACTAAAGGGTGTCATCTATTGCTGTTAGTAATAATTCACTGTGAGCAGGCCTGTGGCCTTGTGGCAGGCACAATATGAAAACCTGTGGGGCCTATTTAATGACTGGGTTAATACCTCCTTCAAAGACATTTTGTTCCTGAATGAAAGTTGGGAAGTGATGACCCACTAACAGCTTCCCACTCCTGCCCTTGCTACCAATCCCTTCTACAACTCTTCCCTCCCAAACCTCAACCCCATCACTTCGATATCACAAAACTCTTTCATCCAGGATTTAGCTCTGGCCTCAGTTGCTCTGCAATCCTGCATCCATGGTGGCTGTTGTTCTGGCAACTGCCAATGCCTTCACAATTATCTTGCTGCTCAGCTAAAGAGCTATGAGCCTCTGATTGGCAGGAAGCACTCAGTGGGCACAACCTCAGCCTCTCCTGGGGTCTGACCTTGTGCAAAGCCCCACTGCTGGCCTTTGCACTGCCTGATTGGCTTGTGACTCAGCTTTCCCCAAAGGTAACAACCTGGAGTTATCATCAACACTCCAGTGGCAAGTGAGAAAGTGTTGTCCGAATAAGATTCGTCTGTAGAATTTTCTCTGGCAAGAGATGGGTGAGTTTTAATGCATGCAAGGAGTTAATCCCTTGAAAGAGATATTGGGTTTTGATCCCACCATGCTGCATTTCCTGGCTTTGAGAGGGAAGGGGATTAAATTAAAATGCAAGCAATGAACAAAATAGTCAGACCCTGCTGAAACTGCAGGACTATTTGTAAGTCTGGAACTGGGACACATTATGTTAATCAACAGACTTTGCCAAGGCTATATCTCCAATTCAGAGTATAATCATCCTGAGCGCAGGTAGATCAACCAGTTAGGGAAGGCGGCTGGGGTAGAACCTTCCATCTAGTCAAAGGAGTTCCAGGAGAACTCACAATGGCTCCAACAGTACAGATTTGAATATACTCTCAGGAAAGAGGAAGCTGCTTTTAGCTGAAAGCACAAGATGGGGGTTCAGAAACCAGATGACAATATTCAATTAAGTGTTTAATATTTAACAATTTGTAGAATTGCTGCCACCAATACATTAATTATCAAGCTTGAGTTTCCAGTATTCTAATCTTCTAGTTTTAGCTCTATTTGACTCATGTCCAGCATTGACTTACAGCTTTTATCTTCTCCAGATGCATCCTGAGTCCTGAAAGAAGGGATGTTAGAGAAGTCAAAGGAGTCCTCAGAGGAAGGCTAGCACGCAGAAGAGACACTGGCACATGACTGCTGATCGCTGATCATCAGCAACTTCTCATTGCTCTATAATTAGGGTTATTTTTGAACTGTCAAGTTTTTGATCCAAGTGGAAATGTTATCGAAGCTGGTGGTTAGCTACTGAAAGTGCTCTGTTTGTCATGCATTGCATCAGCCGGGAGTAGGAAGAAGGAAAGATTTTATTAAAATTTCAACTTTAAATATCTTCTCAAATCAAATCCCACACCTTCGGCCTCCTAATCTTTCACTTTCTATTTTTTTTTAATTTAAGAGTGTAAATTTTGCACAATCAGGAAGGAGAAATCACATCTGGAATGAGGCACAGCTAAGTGAATACGTAGTTCGGGGACTTTGGAGACACCATGGGAATTCGGTATGGGGGGGAAGGAGTGCTGTTTGATAGCTTTTTTGGCTTATAGTTTGGAAGTTTATTTTTAACAGGATAAATTAAAGTCCAAGGTTAGGGGTCCAGGACAAAACAAAGTGACATCTCAAGAATGCCATAAGTTCATGGTTGGTAATTGCTACTAATGTGACTATCTATTATAGGTTACCTTCAGATTGAAGGGAAACAGGAGAAATATTTAGATACCAACTAAAAGACCAGTAGGAAAATTAAAAACAAAACAAATTAAGAATTTGATAAATTATATAAAGAGGCAGGGTCAAACGATGTGTTGTGTCGGTGTGATGTGGGAGCTGGTCATCCCCAGTGTAGTTCATAGTGGTCACATCTGTAGCAAGTGTTGGTTGCTTGACAAACTCTGGCTCAGAGGTGATGAGCTGGAGTCTGAGCTTCAAACACTGCGACGCTTCAGGAAGGTGAAGAGTTACCTGGATGCTTTGTTTCAGGATGCAATCACACTCCTTAGATTAACAGCCTCAATATTGATCAGTAGTCAGGGACAGGAAGGTATGACTACAAGCAAGGCCGGTAGAGAGATCCAGGAAGTAGTGCTAAAGGAGCCTCAGCCCTGGGCTTGTCTCAGGTTTGAGATACTTTGAGCGATGGGAACAAAATCAGTAGGACACCTTGGCAGGCATCCAGCTATACTGCTGGACTATTAAATATCCAGTGTACCTGGATGAAGATTTAATGAAAACTTCCTTATTGTGATTGATTGATTGATTGATTAATTTATTGTCTCATGTACCAAAATCCAGTGAAAAGCTTTGTTTATGAGCAGAACTGGCAGATCATAGTAAGTAAAAGATATACAAATCAAAAAGACTCAGACAGAGACATTCAGGTTACATTGCATAGGGTGTGCGCTAGACAAGATCAACGTTAGCAAGATCAGCATTATTTGAGGCTAGAGAATCCATTTATCAGTCTGATAAGATCCAGGAAGAAGCTGCTCCTAAACCTGTTTGTGTGTGTGTTCAGGCTTCTGTATCTTCTGCTTGATGAAAGAGGTGGTAAGAGATCATTACCATGGTGTGATAAGTCTTTGATGATGTTGGCTGCCTTTCGTGGCAGTGAGCCATGTAAATAGAGTCCAAGGATGGAAGGTTGGCTTCCGTGATGGTCTGGGGTATGCACACAACCTTCTGTAATTTCTTATGATCCTGGGCAGAGCAGTTACCATACCAGGTCAATAATGTGCCTGAACAGGATGCTTTCAATGGTACATCTATAAAAGTTGGTGAGGGACCTTATGTCAAATTTCCTGAGCTGCCTAAGGAAGAAGCGGCGTTATTGTGCATTCTTGACTGTTGCATCTATGTGGGAAGTCCAGGACAGGTTGTCAGTTATCGTCACTCTGAGGAACTTGTTGTTCTCCACTATGTGGCAGTTTTTGTTCAGAAAAAAGTAAGTGAAACCAAAAAAAACTGCTACACCGAATCAAAATTTGTGGAGCAGTTATCTTCTGACTGCACTAAAATCCATTTTTACGTCTTTATCATTCCTATCTCTGTAAACTTGAATGAATGTTTGGTTCTGAATGTTTGAAGTGACTGTATGATCTGGCATTCCTAGTAAGTAGGAAGAACACCTGAGCATAGGCTTAAAGCCTGTGGGCTTCTGCCCATTACTTCTCATTGATTGAAATTCAAGGGCTTTCCCAGAGATATACACTCCATTAGTAGCTGGATCATAGAATTATTCTTATTCATTCACTGGCTCATGATCTCCTAGGTATCTCTGCCGAAACAAAGGCTTACAACATACCACATAGCAGAAGTAGATAATTCAGGCCCTCAGGCCCGATGCATGATTTAATAAGATCGTGGCTGATCTGTTTGTGCTTCCAACAACGTACTCCCATCTACTCACTACTAAAAGCTGAGCTGCAAATGAGATGTGAAGATGGCAGACACTAATACTATCAACTGGGAGATGGTCTCCCACAGCAATGACTTCTGGAGGCTGACTATTTGGAGATGCATCGGAATGGATCAGAGGAAATGAAATCGACAATGGACCTGGGGAAAACAGGGCACTGAAGCATGTACCTCCACCGTCTTCCCCGCAGCAAATGTGACAGAGAGTGTCGTCCCTGACTGAACGGCATCCTGAGTCATACCAGACAATGCTCAACACAGAATTAACCATCATGGTGCAAACCAACTGGGCATAAAACATTTAGGGTGAGTGATGGAGGCAGCTCAGCATCCTTCCCACCCCAATGTCAGAGCACATGTTGGTAGTAAGCCGACAAGCCGGCAACCATAAATAAAACCTAAAACTGTGGATGTCATAACTCAGAAATATTACGTTTGATTTCTCTCTACAGATGTTGTCAGACCTGCTGAGCTTTTCCAGCAATTTCTGTTTTTGATGCCATCAACCATATCTGCCCTACAGCCATAAAATGCTTTAGGTGAATAAAGTTGATGGATTGTCAATCCCCTGTCCCTCAATGTGAGGAAGAATGATGCAAAGTTTCCTTCCAGGGCTGCAGGCAGACTCAAACAGAAGGCCCGATAGTCCCCAGAGTAAGGTAAGTCAGGGGTTACAGGCAGAGATTTCTTTGATACCAGTTATGGGCCAGAAGAAAATCCCTCAAAATATGTCAAGAAGATAGATTATTTCTTATATTAAAATTAAGTGTTAGGCATTGCATTCCAGATGCAATTTGATTGATCAAACTACTAACTTTGTTCAAAACACATTTTCCTTTAATGGTGGTATAGAAATACAGACAAAGTAAAATTAAAATAGAAGAATTGGCTGAACTGTAACTCTACTGAAACAATTAACAAAATAATAGATATATTAACTATTACTAATTAACTGTTCCGACATATTAACATCTCATATACACACCCTTGGCAAAGGCAAATTCAGTAAAACAAATTGCCTCATGTGTAGTTTTCTAGCAGCAGGACGTGAACCCCAACTTTTAGTTGTAACAGAGAGAGGAATAAGAGCTTTCACATCCAGCTTCAAGACCCCATCAACTGCAAAAATCTAAAACAAAAATTCCAGGTTCTGTCGGAGCTTGAACCCACCCACTCTGGCTGCTTCTATTGTTCCAACCTGAAAAAAATCACCAAGACCTCAGAAGCTATTTACTTTATTGGCTTTGAGCAGACTGCTTGCCATCGCTGTCACAACCATTCTTCACAATATAAAACAGGACAAAATATACCTCCTAAAGCCACAGTATCATCACATACCTTCGGGAGGAGGACTCGGAGGTTTTTGTGGTATAATCCAAAGTATTTGCAATGAGGAAAGAAGGTGCCATTCTATTCTAAGGGAGTGATACTCAGTGGACAAAAGGCCTCTCCCAAAGATAGTGTACCTTCCCTTCCTATGATTTTAAATACCATGGCAAAAGCAAGAATCTCACTCTTGCCTGCCCATGTTGACCATGTAATGATTTCAAATGGAAAATATTGAGTCAATTAGGTCTTAATCAAACTTGAGCCACCCATCTACCATTTAGTGATTTTGGTGCCTGCTCACACTCTGTATGATGGGGTGAGGTCAGGGTGACTGGGAAAGTGGTGAGCTGGACAAGTGACCAAAAGACTATCAGACATATAGTACATATCCCTTACCAAAACACACTTGGCAGGGACATGTAACATTGAGTCCCATATCTCAGCAGATCAAAGACTGCCACCTTTCCACTTGGTTGTTTTACCCAGGTACATATCAGGCTGCACCACTGCAACAAGGGTAATTGCTTATAGTCATGCATTCCAATAATTTTTGAGGCACTGCATCAACTTCTTTGGGATTGTTGGTCAGCTAGGAACTTTTGTTTTCACTATTTCCATCACGTGCTACAACCAGAAAGCATGTCTCCATCAAGAGGTGAAGCCTGACTGTAAATGGTACTGGCTTTGCATGAACTTGGGTGCCCCTACTGAGGCATGCCACACTGAATACTGTATTCCATTCTGGCTTGGGCACTACAATCTTTATAATTTCTAGGCAGTGCAAAGTTTGCGAGCTGCCTGTATCATTTTGAACCAACGTGAGTTAATCACAAACCTGTGCCAGTTTTCAAGGCCATCCAAGTTTGCCCCTGGTTTACCCACCCTGTACTGTATATACGATGGCAGATTACTGATACAGACAATGAGCTGACTTAAGGAATGTCTTCAAAGTGTCCACATAATCTGTTTACTTATTTCAAGTGTCAGAGACTGATCTGTTTCCAATTTAATTTGTGTTGGCTGTTTCCTTATTTTTTTTTAAATTTGTAATTAACTGATTTTGAGCAATGTAGAAAACAAGCCTCTTCAGATAGTTGCTTAAATAACACAGGAGAAAATACGTCATCTGGTGGCATTCTGAGTTGCAACTTATTGAATTGTATGATCTTGACAAGGTATAAGCCTGACTGCGGACCTTTCATGAGGCCAGGGGAAGATCAGCAAAGGTCAATGACCCGTATGTTGCATTGTCAAGTGTGGAATTTCTGGAAGATCGGTAGAAACTTCCAAATGGTTAGCATTGGTCTGAAACAGCTGGCAACTCAAAATTAACTTAAACAGAAGAGACTTGATATTTAGAAGGAAATTTTAATTTTCATTGTTCTCTGATGGCTAACTCACAGTTAATCTGCATTTTCAGAAATCATCAAAATATTTGTGCACCACTATTGCTGATAAGGTGTATTGTATTGATTTATTCTATAGGTTTCAGTCCTATTTTCCAACTGAGTTTATTGGAAGACAATGTCAGAACATGACATGACTAATAATCAATTTGCCTTTAATGCTAACATTCAATCAGAGTAAAAAAGGTAGTGTTTTTTGCCAGGTATTAATATCAGAAAATGCTGAAAGTTTCGAGGTTGTACAGGCAAGCTAATTATTTTAATCAACAGCTTGTACATTTAAAAAAAAAGCAGGCAGCACCATAAGTGTCATTGTTTATGCTTGCTACTTTCCAGAGTTTAAAGAAAGTCAACTCTGAATCTTCCATGAGAAGCAGCATCAATGCTTTAACAGGGTGTCTCTGCCAGTGAAGGCTGGCGTGATAAGTGTGCCAATAACGTTATGGTATTAAAAGGGATATCAAATATACAACATGAAGCTAGGTTCTACCAGACAGGCAGCTGAACTATAAGATTTGGTTGAGTCTCTATTTCAATGATCTTCAACTGCTTTTCTTCAATAGTCTCAAGTAGTTCACGGAGCCTCCTGTGCAATGTTAAGCATTGAAACCAGTTTTTAAAGATGAAACCGCTTCTCTGCTTTATAACATCTGTCGAATAATTTGCATTCAAATGCGTAATGCTGAACATTGAACATTATAATTCTTTCTGAAATTCGAGGTCACATTTCTTCAGTTGCTGGATTCTCAAAATAAACCAAGATGACCATTTTGTTACAGTTTAGTTCCAGAAATGCTAGTCTTCAAACAGAATTTGGATTTTAAAGGCTAAACATTTTCTAATGAAAATAAGTTTTGAGTTTTTCCAGTTTCTTTTTCTAAAGGTAAAATGATTAATTATGTGAAAGAAAGAAATAGCTTGACCAAATGTTTATGGCGTTAACGCTAAGCAAGGCCTGACTTGCCATGGGTAAATACAGATCACAAACTGAAAACGTCACCTACAGACTAGGCACGCATGTGATATTACCAGTGAGACAGTGTACATAACTTTTTTTTACCAAAATGTGTAACAGGATTGATGGATATAGTAATTCTGATATGCAATTGGACACAAAACATTCTCAATGATATTACCAAATTACAAATTAATAAGAACATTTTCTGCAACTTTTTCCTCTTTAAAGGTTATGTAATTAAGTGAAAGCTAAATTGCTGACAATCATTCTTTAGATAGACATTACCATGATGATAGAACATAGAACATAGAACATTACAGCACAGTACAGGCCCTTCGGCCCTCGATGTTGTGCCGACCTGTCATACCGATCTCAAGCCCATCTAACCTACACTATCCCATGTACGTCCATATGCTTGTACAATGACGACTTAAATGTACCTAAAGTTGGCGAATCTACTACCATTGCAGGCAAAGCGTTCCATTCCCTTACTACTCTCTGACTAAAGAAACTACCTCTGACATCTGTCCTATATCCTTCACCCCTCAATTTAAAGCTATGACCCCTCGTGCTTGCCGTCACCATCCTAGGAAAAAGACTCTCCCTATCCACCCTATCTAACCCGCTGATTATATTATATGTTTCAATTAAGTCACCTCTCAACCTTTTTCTCTCTAATGAAAACAGCCTCAAGTCCCTCAGCCTTTCCTCGTAAGACCTTCCCTTCATACCAGGCAACATCCTAGTAAATGTCCTCTGCACCCTTTCCAAAGCTTCCACATCCTTCTTATAATGCGGTGACCGGAACTGTAAGCAAAACTCCAAGTGCGGCCGCACCAGAGTTTTGTACAGCTTCACCATAACCTCTTGGTTCCGGAACTCGGTCCCTCTATTAATAAAAGCTAAAACACTGTATGCCTTCTTAACAGCCCTGTCAACCTGGGTGGCAACTTTCAAGGATCTGTGTACATGGACACCGAGATCTCTCTACTCATCTACACTACCAAGAATCTTACCATTAGCCCTGTACTTTGCCTTCCGGTTTCTCCTACCAAAGTGCATCACCTCACACTTGTCTGCATTAAACTCCATTTGCCAACTCTCAGCCCAGCTCTGCACCTTATCTATGTAGAAGGACAAGGGCAACAGTTACATTGGAATGACACAAGCTGCAAGTTCCCCTCCAAGCCACTCACCATCCAGATTTTTGGTCTTTCCTTCAACATTGCTGGGGCAAAATTCTGGAATTTCCTTCCTTAGAGCTTTGTGGGTCTAACAACAACACTCAAAATTCCCACATGCTACCGGTGAATAGAAAATAAGAACCGTATTCAAGTTTTAGTTAGGGGGCATACAGCATTAACGTGTTAGCTCTAATCTGTAAAAAAATCAAAGCTGCATTTTGTATAATAGAAGATACAGTCTTTTGAAGCAGTCTATAAACAATATCTTTGAATGAAGGTCACTGCAATTTGGATTGTCCAAATATGGTTGGTTATGGAGAATTCAATCACCGTTAATCTTAAAATAAACTTTGAAAAATGGCTTCTTTCGGACAATAAAAGTTGGCTCCAGCACAGCTATGACTAACATAAATGCACAGCACAAGAAATTTGTAATAATGTTCTTCAGCTATAGTGATATTTAAGTAAACAAATTATCACAGGGAAAAATAAATCCAGGGCTTTGTAAAACTAGATTGACCAAAGTAACTAAAGATTTGAGTGAGTTACTAAAGTTACGTATTGAATTACATAAATAGTCCAGTGCTTGAGAGACTGTTTCTTCTGCTCAGAAGCAAATAAGCTTATTTGTGTTTTTCAAAATCTATAACAAGTGCTACAGTCGTACTGACACATTTTGATGAGTCTATTGAGGCTGACTGCTGAACAAAATTTGCAATTTGGTTCTAACAACTAATCTAATCAATGTATGCAAAACTTATCATCAAAATGCATACTTTATAAAATATGCAAATTTATGATTTATTGCACTGGCTCAATTTTCTCTGGTGGGGGTTGGAGGTGGAACCAGAGCTGCATTTCTTCATAAGCGGCCAATTAGATGGCAGCTACGGGTGCCCTCATCCAACTGAAGATCACCATCCTTCCCTAAGGTTTTCCTCATCTCTCCTGTAATCCTTATAGCAATCATCTGAAATATGTGTCCCTGCAGTAATTAACCTCTCCACCCGGAGAAATAAGTCTTTCCTGTCTATACTGTTGAGGTCCTTCACTTTGCACACTCATTTCCTGGCAGAAAAATAACTCAAATCTATTTAATTGTTCTTCATAGCTGCAACAATCAAGCCCTGGCAGTGTTCTTGTAAATCTCTTCTATACTCTCTCCAGAGCAATTATCTTCTTCCCGTAATGTGGTGACTAAAACTGTGCATAAAACCCTAGCTTGACCTGACTGGCATTTTGCACAGTTCCAACAACATGGCCCTGTTTTTGTGTTCAATACTTTGCTCAGTAAAGGAAAACATTCTATGTGCATGGTTTTTTAACCACCTTATCTACAGTTCAGGACCAATGGAGATGTACGTCAATTGTTTCCCACTTCCCCTATCTTCTCAATATCCTCCTGTTTATTGTCTAATCTCCAGTACTGTTTGCCTTCCCCAAAAACATCATGTCTTACTTCTTCAGATTGCCATTTTTCCACCCACTCAACCAAGCTATTGATATCACCTACCTGGCTGATTTTTGTTTCACTTGCAAATTTTCCAGTCACACCTCCCACATTTAAGTCCAGTCTGCACAGCAAACAGCAAAATGCCTAACACTGAGCACTGTGAAACACTGATGGAAACCATTTTCCATTCACCAAAACACCTGTCAACAATTGCCCTTTGTTTCCAATTGCTGAAACAATTATAAATCCACATATATCAACACATTTCCCTGTATCCCATGGGCTTTTATTTTTCACAGCAGTCTGCCTTATGGGATTTTGTCAAAATATCTTAGGAAAGTCCATGTAGAAAACATACACTATGCTACACTGATCAATAGAATTAATAAGATGCAATTTTCTGTTAACTAAACCATGTTGAGTATTAATGATTAATCCAAGCCTTTCTGTTTATCCTGTCTCTCAGGATCGATCCTAATAATTTTCTCATCGCCAAAGTGGGACAGGCAGCTTATACTTATTTGGCCTAATCTTTGCATCCGTTTGAAATAAAGGTGTAAAATTTTGTTTGTGGCTGAAGGCTCTGGGCATCAGGTGGCCAAGTGATTTTCCTCTGAACTAAGAAAGTTCGGTATATCGCTACCAGAAAAGAGGATGGTGACACCAAATGTATCAGATACAACATCATGTGATTTCATTCTACGAAAGAGCCACAGCGGGAGGGTGCCTCAGTGGCTGGATGTCCTTGAAACCAGGTTGGGTCATGGTCAGGACCACACAGGTCTGGAGGGTAGGCCAGAAGAGGTTGCAGAGCACAATGTGACATTGTTTCCCTAAGGTGGCCATTGCATCATCCATAGCCTAAAGAGTCCCCAGAAAGGAAGAACTTGCTCTCGAGCCTGTTGCCACATAATGGCAGCACCAATCGTCCCATAATCTAACTTGGTCAAAAAGCCTACAAAGGCAGAGTTACCCCTTAATTGGTGAGCTGAGTGGCTTACTTGGTCTTAAGTGAGTGAGTGGCTGTTGTGACAGGATGACATTGAGTCCTAATGTATTCCCGTGCTATTTTACGAGTTTTCCTTCCTGCCAGCCTATCCCCAAACAGCCTCAAAACTTCCAATCACATTATTAACTTTCAATTAGCAGTACAAACTGCTTTACTTTCTGAAATCAGGCATCACCTTGGTATATTCTGGATTTTATTTATGCCTAACATGGTTGATTGCTGTCACCCTTCCAATTAGGTCACTTTTCTCACATGATCTTATGTGTCCCCACTGTATCATGCAGTTGCATTTACATAATTTTTTTGCCCCTGTTGAATGATTTCAGGCTTTAGCTCATAGAAATAATGATTTCTAAGGACTGGGTTTTAAGATATTTCTGGGGCTGGAGCAAAAAGGATGGATAGGGAAGTTCACAACACCACCTGACCAGTGTCCCAGTTTGCTGGCACTTTCACACGCACTGGTGACTTCCTCCATGGTAGGACATTGGTGGGGTGGGATGGGGGTTTGTTGGTCAGCTAGGATACCTGCCTCCAAGTGGTGTGTCACCAACTGAGCTGCTTAAGAGCCTCTACAGGCCTGTTGTCAGAGGCTGATCAGGGATTTCCCTATTAGATCGCAGTAAAAACAATGTGGTGCAGCAGCCTAGAAATGGTCCCTTGGTTTGTTAGCTGGTGAGGACCAGTAAGCTTCAAGGCTCTCCACAAAACTAAATTCAGCAGAAAACTCTTGTTTTTATTTTAAATTTGAAAAATGGATTGGCGAGAGTGTGACTGCCACTATGAGTGCCCTCTCCATTACTCATGTCAGGTTTTCCTACTGCTGCAGTCAATCTGGAGGACATTTAGTCCTCCCACTTCAAGGACATGACTGTTGTCTTTCACTGGATGGCGATTCCACCTTCTAGACATTAATTGGCCAATTTGATGAAAATCACATTGCTTGGCTGTTGGTCACATTGAACTTGACACTGGAGTCTTTCCACAGTAGCTTTCTACATTAAAATTACACTACAGATATAAGCTATTAATTTGTGTAACTGAAAAGTCATATAGTTAATTCTCAGTTCAAGTTACCACACAGGAGTGAAATGTGTTCAGTTAGTTGTCCAACTAGTACACTGATAGGAAGTCTCACTCACGTAAAAGTGTAATTTAACTGCCTAGTGAGTTATATTAAAATTGGAACTTAAATACAATGCCCAATTTAGAAAAACTCGGGTTGGCTCATGCCATCAGTCTGGGCAAGCAAAACACAGAATAAAATATGTAAGAAAGCATATTAACTAATCTGATAAACATTGCAATATTGCTGTGAGAAACTCAGCAAGTTTCAAATTCTTAATTTCAAAACCTTCTGGAGCCGCTTCTGGGAAATTTATGTCCAAGAAATTTTGTAAGTGGTTTGAACTGATTGACAACAGCAATTTTAATTTATGTTGATAATTTTATACAAAACCAATTCTGTTTTTCTAAACCAAGCTTATGTTCATTGTTCCACTTCAGTACTAACCATGTCAGAGTGTGTAGGTCAGGGAGAGGGCATCTAATTAGGAAACACGAACAAGAGTAGGCTATTGAGCTCCTCAGACTTGTTCTGCTATACCCTAACTCATTTTACCTAATTTGATCTACATCCTTTGGTGTCTTTAAAAAACAAACTAAAATTGATGATTTTATTGTCTTAAAATTTTCATTTGATGTATGGGTACTAGACTTTCGCTGCCTTATGTGTGAAAAATGTTTCCTGAACTTTAGGTACAGGCTGAATAGGCTTTTCCCTGGAGCAGCGGAGGCTAAGGGGTGAGCTCAGAGAGTTTTATAAAATCATGAGGGGTGTGGAAAGGGTAAAAAGGCAAACTCTTTTCCCCAGGGTAGGGGAGTCCACTAGAGGGCATATGTTTAAGGTGAGAAGGGGAAGATGCAAAAGGAATAGATTTCTGAGTGGGATGATCAGCCATGATTATATTGAATGACTGTGCAGGCTCGAAGTGCTGAATGGCCTACCCTTTTTCCTATTTTCTATGATTTCCTGATATTTGCTTCAAACATGGCAGACTGGGGAAAATCAGCATCCTATCCTGCAGCCAGGGGAGTGGAAGTCGTACTGAATTGGGTGGTGCAAATGTGGGACTTGCTTTTTCCCCAGGGTCAGCAGTAGAGGCCATTTGAAATGGTCATTGAGGATTGAGACAAAGAGAAATTTCTTCATTCAAAGGGTTGTGAATCTTTACAATTCTCTGCCCAGAAAGCTGTAAATGTACAGATGTCATATATACTCTGATGTAGGTTGATGCAGCTCTGGGTA
The DNA here is from genome assembly GCF_030684315.1 of Stegostoma tigrinum. Lineage (NCBI taxonomy): Eukaryota > Metazoa > Chordata > Chondrichthyes > Orectolobiformes > Stegostomatidae > Stegostoma > Stegostoma tigrinum. The sequence goes on along the minus strand of NC_081357.1, from coordinate 67,820,457 downwards.
CAAATGGAATTCAGTGATATGGTATTGTGCAGGACGGTAAAATAATGGTAGAACATTGATCAGGACCCTGTTGAATAGTGGAGTAAGTTCAAAGAGCCATATGACTTAGTCCACCTCCTATTTCTTGAGTTCATGCATTATAATTTGCACAGTCTTGGAAAATGAGGAATAAAATCTTCATTTTCAGGTACTTTTCCAATCTGAATTGTAAGGTTTGGAATGTAGCTACCCCGATCCTACAAATATTGCCTCGGCTATATAGAAGTCACAAACTGGGGACCAATGAAACAGGAAAATTTCCACTCACTCACATTCCTTCAAGATTTCAAAAAAGAAAGGAAGAGTGTGCATTTATAGTTTTTTTAACCAACCCGTTCAGGCATGTTGTGAGACATATCCAAGGCAGTTGGAACTTGAACCTCTTGTGCTTCACCTTCTGGCCTGGAGAGAGGGATACCACCTCTTTGACACAAAATCCATATAATGCACAATTATATAGTGTCTTTCCTGAGTCCTGGAGAGCACCAAAGCCAATCAATTACTTTTGAAATGTGGTCACTTATTTTGTAGGAGTTAAATGATCAATTAAAATTTTGTATTGAATGATGAATCAATGTTGATGACCACACTGGGAAACTCCCTTACTCATTGCTGAATATTGTAATATGACCTTTCACACACCAGCTGAGGGAACATAAAGAAATAAGAATAGGAGTAGGCTGTTTGCTTCCTCAAGTTTGCTCTCCATTCAGTATGCTCATGGCTGATCCAATACTGCTCACATCCACTTTCCTGCCCGTTTCCTTGGCTTTCCGACAGATAAATAATATTTCTATCTCAGCCTTAAATATACACAAAGATTCTACCACACAACTCTCCATAGCAAAGCATTCCAAAGATTCACAACTTTCTGAGAGAAGATATTCCTCTACATCACAATCTTAAATTGGTGCCCCTTTGTTCTGAGACTGTGCCCTCTGGTCCTACATTTAAGTGTCACTTCTTTGATCCTGTGTCTTTCTCATGCTTCCAGAAATATCACTTAAATGTGAAATTCCACTTTGTCCCTATCTAGTCTTGCAATTTAACACCAATGTCTTTGCCTGGCAAACAGGTTCTATTACTGATAATGGGAACTGCAGATGCTGGAGAATCCAAGATAATAAAATGTGAGGCTGGATGAACACTGCAGGCCCAGCAGCATCTCAGGAGCACATTCTATTACTGATATATTTGTTTGTGTAAAATATAAAATTAGACACTGGAAATCTGAAACTAAAACAAGAAATGCTGGAAATGCTTAGCAGGTTAGGTAGCAACTATGGAGAAAAACAGTTGTTGGTTCAGGTCAATGACCTTTCATCAGATTTGGACGTATTCTTTTCTCCGACTTAACACTGACCATCAAGCAGTTCACCTGTAAAAACAACGGTGAGCAATCACAAAAAAAAACTATTCAAGCGTTTGAGCTTTTTAAGAAGCTAAGTGTCAATGGGATCCATGACAGTTTGGCAAATTGGTTCCAAAACTGGTTTAGTGGCAGGAAGTAGAGGGTAATGTTTAAGGTGTGTTTTTGGGAGTGGGACGGAAACCCTACATTCTATGGCATACCACAGGGTTCAGTGGTGGTGCTCTTGTTGGTTGCAACGTACACTAATGATTTAGACATGAAAGAAGGCGGTATTGTCGGTAAGTTCCCATATGATATGAAAATTGGTGGTGTGGTAAAGGAGAGGGAAAGCCTTAGACAAGATGGTCAGATTAACTGATTCATGGCAAATGGAATATAATCCTAGAAAGTGTGGGACAATGTATTTAGGAAGGGCTGACCAGGTAAGGGAGTACATGATGAATGATAAGACCCTAAGGAGTATGGAGGATCAGAGGGACACTGGTGTGAATATGCATAGATCCTTTAAGGCAGCTAACTAAGTAGTTAGGAAGGCATACAGGATACTCACCTTTTATCAGTCAAGGCATAGAATAGAAGAACAAGGAAGTTATGATGGAGCTATGTATAATGTTAGGAAGGACATGGCTGGAGTACTGTGTCCAGTTCTGGCCACACTAGAGAGGGTGCAGAAAAGGTTCACCACATTATATTGCGTGTTTGAGTGATTCAGTCATGAAGAGAGTTTTGATTGGCTAGGGTTGTTTTCCTCAGAACAGAGCAGGCTGGTTTGGAATCTGATTAAGGTGTACAAAGTTCTAAAGGGAGATAGGAAGAAACTTCCCCCATTGTAGAGAGGATCAGTAACCAGGTTGGCACAATTTTAAGGAAGTGAGCAGGAGGCTTAGAGGGTATTTGAGGAAATAATTTTCACTCAGAGGGCCCAGCTTGTCCCCGCCTCCTGAACCTGTCCTTTTCCCACCTATTCACTCCTCCCACGTCAAGCTCTACACCCATCTCCTACCTACTAGCCTCATCCCGCCCCCTTGATCTGTCCATCCTCCCTGGGCTGACCTATACCCCCATAACTCCCCACCTACACTCACCTTTACTGGCTCCACCCCTGCCTCTTTGACCTGTCTGACTCCTCTCCACCTATCTTCTCCTCTATCCATCTTCTATCTGCCTCCCCCTCTCTCCCTATTTATTTCAGAATCCCCTTCCCCTCCCCCATTTCTGAAGAAGGGTCTAGACCCGAAGCATCAGCTTTCCTGCTCCTCTGATGCTGCTTGGCCTGCTGTGTTCATCCAGCTCTACACCTCATTATCCCTCTTCACTCAGAAGATGATGGTTATCTGGGATCCACTGTCTAAAAGTATGGTAAGAGGTGGGAGCCCTATGACTTTTCAAAGTATTTAGATGCGCACTTGTAACGACACAGAATACAAGGCTATGGGCCAAGTGCTGGAAAATAGGATGAGAAAAGATAGATACTTGATGAACAGTGCAGAAATTATGTGCCAGGGTTTCCACCCAGGGTAAATCAGTCTGAACCACCTGGAGGAGTGCACAGCACTGTAGGAAGAAAGCCTTTGGTCTTCTTCAATCCAACATCCCCATTGTAATCCATCATCTTCTAATAGATATTTCACATTCATTCTATCTCTGCTACAGTACTCATCTACCTTCAAGGCTCACACCCTGCCACTCTCATCAATACCTGCAATATAGTCCATCACTTGTTATCACCCACAACAGCACTAATCCTACATACTCTCAGCTCTGCCTGCTCACTCACTTGAATTCCTGCCGTTCACGTACTTTGTCAAGAGCTCTGAAGTGATAGTTATCTCCTTGGCTTAACTGAGGCCTACTGGCTACCATTGGCAGCTTCCTGGCTTTGTGTCTGTGATAAATGACAAGGCAAATTAAAAGTAACATGAGCTTCATATCTTTGGCTGAGAGAACAAAGTGGAAAGGGCATGATAAGGCAATTCAAGGCAGAGATGCTGTGAGCATCCTGATAGACTCAGAATAATTAAGCACTAAGGCGGCAAATGAAAAGACCAGAGGTGCAGCCCAGTCTAGCCCTAGAGCCGGGTTCATGTTCCTGATCACACAGTGTTCTTGCTGCTGCAATACAGTCATGGTTACCAGTGCAGCCTGAAGTGCAGCACTGAATCTAGAAGCTTATGCTTATAAATAAAGGTAGTCCTGTTTGTAGCTCTTCCAGGTTGACACTGCAGTTTTAGGTAGATCTGATCCTGCTCCTGTTATGACCTCCTGTTCTCTTCATTAAATCAGAGTTCATGCCCTAGTTTGATCGTTATGGTTGAGTGGAGGATATGCCACACCGTGAGGTTGCAGATCATGTTTCAGTATGGTCTTAATGAAGCTGATGGCCTGCAGCACCTCACGGATGCCTAGTCTTGAATTGCTAGTTCTGATCAAAGTCTATCATATTTCATACCATGGTAGTGCTATACAGCACAATAGAAGGTATCCTCAATGTGAAGTCAGGACTTCTTCTTCAGAAGGCTGCAGTGGTCACTCTTACCAATACTGTCATGGGCAAATGCATCTGCAACTGGTAGATTGGTAAAAATGAAGTCAGCATGTTTTTTCCCTCAGAGATAATGGAAACTGCAGATGCTGGAGAATCTGATAAAACAAGGTGTGGAGCTAGATGAACACAGCAGGTCAAGCAGCATCATTGGAGCAGGAAAGCTGACATTTTGGGCCTAGACCCTTCATCAGAAATGGGGGACAGCTTGTTGGATCCTTCACCACTGGCCGCAGATCCAGTCTATTAGCTTTAGAAGCTTTTTGTCTGAGCACTGCCTTTATTTGCACTGAAGATGCTGGCTACATGTTTTGGTCATCTTATGTAACTGAGTGGTTAGGTGCGTTATTAATGCCAACTAGAGCCTTTTCATTGTTTATACTTTCAATTCAGTATTGTGATGGATTAATTCTAGAGGCTGATTGAGTATCGCAATCGATCATTATGGATTTGGCTACTTTAATTTTAAATAAAATACAATAGATTCAAACTTGGCTTAATGAAATTCTATTTGCCTTGACTTGAAGATCTGCCCCAATATTTATGGAATAAAAACAGAAAATACTAGAAATACTACTACAAGTTGTTCAGCATTTGCAATGAGAAAAAAAGACTAGTTGTGATATTTTGGAAGTCAACTCTTTCTATGGGCACATTTTTAATTTTTATTTCAGATTTTCTGTATTGTAATTCGTTCAACATTTCATAGAATCGTAGAACCTCTAATGTGAGTAAAAGCAATTCAAGGCACTGATAGATAAATTACGGAGATTAATTATTGTCTAATCAATTTGTTCATATACATGGTATGACATACTGCTGAGCAAGAGGAACCCGAACCCAGGTGTCCGGGTTCAGAGCTAAGGACACTACCATTGCACCACAAGAGAACTCAAATTACAAAGGATAAATAAACTTTGATAATGATGCAATTCAGTACAGGATGCTAAAACTCATTGGGCCATGGGAAAGTATCATTCATGATCATTTGTGCATTGCAATTATTGCCAAAATCTAGGACCAAACCAGATGTCTTTACATCTTCAGTCAAATATGCTCCCAATGGAACTATTTCAGCACGGCATGAAAGTGACAAATCTTTAGTGCCTGGGTGGTCTCGAACTACCAAACGTTCAGTTAACAGCTGAATGAGTTGACCAATTGCACCACAGAGACTAGCACTATTGCATGGAGACCCCTATATTCACAGATACTTGCAATCAACTGTTGAGGCATGATGCACATTGGGGCAGCAGGGGCTTGAACCCAGACTTCCTGGCCCAGGCATGGGGACACTACTACAGCTCCACCAAACACACCATGTTTTAAATCCATGTACCAAACACATCCTGAATATTGACGACTGGTGGGATTCAAACCCAGATCTCCAGATCATCACGTGTGCCTCTGGATAAACAATCTAATGTTAATACCACTCAGACGTTTCCACCTGATGGAGTGACAAGTGTATTGCATATATCACTCAACTGCCCCAATTTGTTGCATCATGTCAGTGCTGAGGAAATACTGCATGCTTTCAAAGGGAAGAGTAATAGGTGGAGAGAAAGGACAATTAAATTTTCAATCGGCTGAGGAATAATTGGTTAAACTCCTGAAACTTGGGAGAATGATTTTAAGAACAAGAATGTGTAGATTGTAGATTTCAGAATTCTGCATTTTATGATGAGCTCATTAAAATGACAATATCCTGCATTTGTTATGCAAGAATAAAACAAACAGTTCCCCCTATCTTCAAAGCAGAAACACTCCATACTCACTGGAAATGTACCACTTGCTTCACTATAAGATCCCATTATTTCCTTCAAACTGGGGCTCCAGCATTTTGCTGGTTGGGTCTTCATGTAGTCCCAGCAATTGCCTTCTCTGTGGTAGCTCTGTTGGGATTACAGAGCTGATAGTCAATCTCATTGGCACGAAACTCTGAGATAGAGCCACTGCTCAATTAAGGAGTAGAAAACCTACCTCCAACCAATTAACGTTCCTTGGAGCAGTAAATTGCTCCAGGGGATACTTAAATGGCTGATGATTGTTTATTGTTTATTGCCATTCAATGGACATGCAAAAGTTCTCCATTTGCCTTTGAACCTGCTTAGATGAAACCCAGAAGTGAGTAGGATCTTGTTAGAATCCTGACCCAACATCGGCCTTGGGGAATATGCCTCCTTCTAGACACCTGAGTCCACCTTCTTTTCTCTAGAAAAATTCCAAACCCCACCTTCACAACAGCACCAACAATCTGTTTAAAATGGGGAATGTTGTTCACAGTATTAAAGGCCCTAATTGCAGCCAGGAAGGAACTTTCTTCAATATACTCACAGGACATGGGTATCGCTGGCTGGGCCAGCATTTATTGTCCATCCCTAGTTTCCCTTTAGAAGATGGTGGTTAGCTTCCTTCCTGAACTGGTGCCACCCATCTGCTGTCAGTAGATCCACAATGCCTTTAGGTAGGATTTTCCAGGATTTTGACCCAGGGATATTGAAGGAACAATGATATATTTCCAAGTTGGGATGGTGAATGTCTTTGAGGGACATAAGGATGGTCATGCCAGCATTGAACTTCACAACAAGAGGGAAAGGTGGAAAAGCAATGGCAATTGGCTGCAGGCCTTACTGTAAATGGTGAAAGAATACTTTCAAAGCCTTCCTGGAGCAGCACAGCTCCTCCTCTTGTGCTCCACTAAAAACTGCAAGGCCAGTCTGAACGGTCTGTTAGTGTAAGCTTTTCTGTGAGGTCTTTGTCTGCTTTGTTCATTTTGCAGCTGCCCTGCCTGTTGCTGTTCCAGTTTCAACAACAGGGACCTTAATACCTCTGTTGCCAAACCATTTTACCAGTTGCCAGTTGGTTTTTGTTTTATTTTAAAAATGCACTTTATTCATAAAGAAACTTTATATACGTACATAGTCATTGGAGAAATTTAATTCAGTGCACAGTCTTTCAACATTGAGACCAAAAAAAAACAAGTTCTTACGTATACAAGTCAATACTTACATATATCTGAGGTATTGGGAGAGCCTGATAACTGAACAGAGCCCAACTTAATTTGCTATGGAAACAGTACTAGCAGTTGCTAAAGTTTTAAGTAAACATAAGCTATTATATTTCAGGACCTAAGTCACCTGAGGACCTCTTTCAACAATGCTGAAAATAGTGACTTTCTAATTTGCATCAGCCAATGGTTTGTGGGCAGATGGTAAAATAATTTTTATCAATAGAGAATGCAAACGGATTTAGCTGTTAAGCAAATTTTTAGATGTTACTTGTTTTAAATTTATTAATTTGCAGGATATGAGCATCACTACTTGGGCCAGCACTTATTGCTCACCCCGCGAACCCTTCAAGAAATGCTGGTGAACTGCCTTCTTCCAAAGTGCAGTCCATGTGGTATATCCTCTTAGTGCTGTTAGGCAGTGAGTTCCTGGATTTTGACCCAACAAAAAAGAAGAAATCCTGATGCTGTTGCAAGTTAGGTTGGAGTATGGCTTGGAGGTCTACATACAGGAGATGGTGTTCCTGTGTATCGGTTGTAGTTGCTTTTCAAGGTGGCAGAGAGTTTGGGTTTGAAAAGTTCTATTGAACAAGCCTTGGATGAGTTGCTGCAGTACATCTTGGGGCACATACGCTGCCATTGTGCATCAATGGCGGAGGAAGTGAAGGTTTATGGTGGTGGATTGGGTGCTAGATAAGTGGACTGTTTTGTCCTGCATTCAAATTTTGTGAATGTTATTGTTATGCTCCTGTAAATGTTTATTGGGCAGAAACATTAGCTGTCTTATTCAATACTCACTCAAAAGTTACATGGGCTGACATCTGGTATGATTTCAGCACAATTTTCTTTCCAACTTGCGTGATGTGACTACCCTATTTATATTAGAAACAGAGTGGTAGGCAGACTTAACACTTCCCTCAACAGTAGTTTCAGTGAAAAAGAAGTGAAATATGCAATGATATTGCCAGAAACTTCCTGGCACTCCAGTCTTTAACAAGTGAACAATTTTGTTTAAACTACAAGATTACTGGCAGCTGCCAGCTCTGGTTTAGTCATGAAAATTTGCCAGAGACAAATAATACAACAAAGTTCTTTGGTATCACTGCATGGACTCACCTAGACCTAAAATAAATTCTTCACTGGATTAGAAAGTTTCAGTTTATGGTTTTGTTCTAATGCTTCGCAACACAACGGCATGATTATTAATGCCTCAGTTTCTCATAAGTGGTTGGATCTATCTCCAGGTCCTGACACCAATGGTATTTGAGGTGCACCCCACCTATGAGGTTGTAGACAAGCTTGCTGAGCCAGCTTGTTATTTATATGCCTCCGTTTGCTGGGGTGATCGGTATTATTTCCAGTTTTGTTTCTCAGTGGTTTGTACACAGGGTCTAATTCAACGTGTTTGTTGTTGGAGTTCCAGTTGGAATAGCAGACCTCCAGGAATCCCCCGGCATGTCTCTGTTTGGTTTGTGCAATTATGGTTGTGTGGTCTCAATCAAATTCAGGCCCCTCGTTGTCCCTGTGTAGTGAGACAAGTGAGAATTGGCCATGTCTCTTGGTGGCTAGTTGGAGTTCATGTATCCGTATGTCAGTTTTCTTCCAGTTTGGCCCATGTAGTGTTTCTCACAGTCCTTGCATGGCATTTTTTATATTACACTGGTTTTGCTGGTTTTGGGTACGGGATCCTTTATGTTCATCAGTAGCTGTGGTAGGGTGGTTGTTACTTTGTAGGCTACTACTCTGATACCCAGGGGTCTGAATAGTCTGTAGTCATCTCTGAAATGTCCTTGATGTATGGTAGGGTGACACGTGATTCTGGTCATGTTGCGTCTTCCTGTTATATCTCGGAGGTAACGGTAATTGTGCTTTTCGAGTATTTATTACTTTTGAAGACTCTGTGTAGGTGCTCCTGTTCAGTTTTGCATAGTTCTGGGTAGCTGCAATGTGTTGTGGCTCATTTAAATAGTGTCCTGATGCAGCTCCATTTGTGGGTGTTGGGGTGGTTGCTAGTGTAATTGTGTATTTGCACCAGTTGTGTGGCCTTTGTCTATACGCTAGACTGGAGTTCCCTGTTGTTTTTGCGTTCAACCATTATATCCAGGAAAGGTAGGCAGTTGTCAGTCTCTTCTTCTTTCGTGAATTTTATCCTGGTGAGGGTGCTGTTTATGTGTTGGTGGTTTTTTTTTCCAGTTTAATCTGTTTAATAATCACAAAGGTGTCAACTACAAATCAGACCCAAAGTTTGAGGTGTATATTGGAGAGACCTGTCCTTTCTAGCCTTTGCGTTACTGCTTCTGCAATTTGTTTGGATAATGGAGATTCTACTGGTGTTCCGTTGATTTGTTTGTATATGTTGCCATTGAAATTGAAGTGGGTTGTGAGGCATAAATCTAGTAGTTTTGTGGCAGTGCCCTTGATGTTGTTGGTGTCCTTGGTTGTCTGCTTATTTGATTCATTCAGCAGTCTGGCAATTGTTTCATTGGCTAGGTTGATGCTTGTAAACCCAGGACGACCCTTCCTGGACATACTGCAAGAATGCAAAAACAAGGGGGAACTCCAGATTAGCATATATACAAAGGCCATAAGGAGCAAATACTCAATTACACTAGCAACCACCCCAACTTCCACAAACACAGCTACATTGGGGGACTATTTAAAAGAGCCACAACATACTGCAGCAATTCAGAGCTACACAAAGCAGAAGAGGAACTCTTATACGGAGTCTTCAGAAGGAATGGATACCCGAAAAGCACAATCCACCGTTACCTCCAAGACAGACCACAAAAGGAAAACACAACATGACCAGAATCACTAATCACCCTAATGTACATCAAGGACATTTCAGAGATGACAACAAGACTACTCAGGCCCCTAGACATCAGAGTAGCCCACAACCCGACAAACACCCTACCACAGCTACTGACGAACGTTAGGGATCCCATACCCAAAACTGGGGTAAAATACAAAATACCAAGCAAGGACTGTGAGAAACGCTACATAGGCCAAACCAGAAGAAAATTGACAATATGGATACATGAACACCAATTAGCCATGATCAATTCTCACTTGTCTCACTACACATGGACAATGAGGGACAGCACATCAATAATTGCACGAGCTAAACTGAGACCTGCCAGAGAATTCCTGGAGGCATTGTATTCCTTCAACTAACACATTGAATTAGGCTTGGTAATTAGATTAGATTCCCTACAGTATGGAAGCAGGCCCTTCGGCCGAACAAGTCCACACCACCCCTTGAAGCAACCCACCCAGACCCATTCCCCTATAATCCACACACCCCTGAACACTACGGGCAATTTAGCATGGCCGATCCATCTAGCCTGCACATCTTTGGACTGTGGGAGGAAACTGGAGCACCCAGAGAAAACCCACACAGACACAGGGAGAATGTGCAAACTCCACACAGACAGTCGCCCAAAGCTGGAATCGAACCCGGGTCCCTGGTGCTGTGAGGCTGCAGTGCTAACCACTGAGCCACCGTCCTGCCCTGAACTTGTCACGTGCATGACAAGTGTATTAAGAAACAGAACTGGAAGTGCTACCAATCACCCAAGCTAACCCAGGCATATAAATAACAAGGGGCACAGGACACCGATGCTTCACAGGAGGTGCACTGACAATGTTACCTAGCAGGGTGACAAAACATTTGCAACCAAACCCACCACTCGGCCAGCATGTCTACAACCTCATCCACTGCCTGAGCTATAAATCTTCTTGAAAACTTTATGCACCCGACCTATTCAGCCAATTAAAAGGCCACCTAAAAATCCTATTCAGTCAAGGACAGTAGGCAAATTTTGCAAATGAAAAGGACATTTGAATCAGTCAAGGTTCTGGTTGACAGACAATCCCAGTGGAAGAAGTGATAATATCAATGTAAAACACTATTGATGTTGATTGAGGCCTTGCAAGAATGCCTCATTAAGATGATGTACTCTGACGATTATATAAGAAAAGCTTAACATGCATTGTGACCATTGCTTCTATGTTCTCATTTTGATGGGCATAACTCAGCAGGCAAGTCCCTACAAGCACCTTCCAGGCTATGTCTTCAATGAGTGGCCTGCCCGCAATCAGGAAGCTCCCAAAAAAATTTTTGAAATCTGGTCAACAAATTTTACTCGCAGTGGGCATCTGATTGGTGTTGATCAGCTACCCACCACTGGAAAAGTATTAATGGTTCCCTGCTTTCAATTTATAGAATGTCTTCGCACATGACAAGTTCAAAAAGTCAAAATTGAGAACCTGGACCATTACAGTATTTTGTACACTTGCGGTGCCTTTCTAGTATGGGATGTCAAACTGTTAAATTTGACTTTGTGGCTGTCAGCGTACACACAAAATCAAGCAATAAAAATTTTACATCTGTAATTCCAAATCTTATGACACAATGGCATCGCTACCCCTGAGCCAGAAGTTTTGGATTTCATCATCTCCAGGAATTGATGGCCACAGAATCTGCATTCATAACACAATGAAACAGGTTTGAGTTTCAATCTGCATATCCTTCCATACACGCTAATGACAAATGAGAAATGAGAAAGATTTTTGCGGTCAGCTAATTGATGGAAATACATTTGGAGCCAATGTATTAACTATTCATAACGTTAGGACTGCAATATTCAGGTAAATGTGTATGGTGGCATAACAACTCCTTGGCTCAGCTGCAGCTGGTGTGCATCAGATTGGTGCCAATTGCATTCAGTCACCATTCCAGCAGAAGTGCACTGAGAGCCTCTTTGTCATAAACATGTGGAGATCACAGTGCCTTGGTTGGAATTGTCTTTGAACATAGCTGTTAGCAAAATATATGAATCTAAATGAAAAATTTAAGTCCATTCACTTGGTTCCATTGAGCAATTTGTTTTCTAAACCTTGACTTTTCCAAACACCTTAATTCAAAATCTTTTAAGGTTACACTTCAAAATAAACATGATATTTATTTTAGCGTGAGTACAATTTTGCTAATGTTTTTATGACAGCTGCTATAGTGCTGTGGAAGGTTTCCACCAGCTGTTTTCATTTTAAAACTTAACAAACCTTTGTATTTAATCGCACAAGATGACCTATAATTGTGAGCAGTATTTTCCCATTAATTAATGAATCAAGTAATCATTTCCATATCCTCCCAGCTTTCTGAGCAATTTCTCAAGATGAGTGGCACAATCTCAAGGGTCATTTCTTACCTATATTCAAAAACAATGAGACGTTTTTGGTCTTGTTTTTATTATGCTCACAGAGTGACCTATTTTCTAACTGAATGAAATAAAAATTACCTCAACTCAGGAATTAGAATAATAATTGTTCAACACTACAGTAAATCATAGGTGGTCCAACACACATTCATCAAATTTTGTCCATACTAACATTTGTGATTTCTTTTTAAAAAGGCAACAACCTTAATCATTATTTTTAATTGGAAATATTACCAGTAACTGGAGCGTTCCACCCACTTATTAAGTTTAGCTTCCAACATTTGTTCAAATATTTTGAGAGTATTGACGAACATGAGTGAAATATTTGTACGTATTTGGAAGGAAAAATTTGCAGTATATGGTAACTTCCTCCTCCTCAGGGCATTCTAAAGCACATTACAACCTCCGAAGTGCTTGTGAAGTATAATCACAATGGCAGTGAAGGAAGGAAGCATCCAACATGCACACAGTAAGATCCCACTAGTAGCAATGTGATAATGGCCACCTATTTTGTCTTTTTGTTACATATATTGAGGGATAAACATTTGCCTCAATACCAGGGACAATTCCTTAGTAAGGTCAAGGGGCGAAATTGCCTACCCCCACTCAGGATTCTTATAGGATCTTATATGTCCACTTTAGGTATTACAGGTTTGAAATCCATCAGATGATCTTAAGTGGATTTTTTTTATTCACTCATACAATGTGGGCATTACTGGCTGGCCAGCTTTTATTACCTGCCCCTAGTTGCCCTTGAGAAAGTGGTAGCGAGCCACCTTCTCAAACTGCTGCAGTCCATGTGCTGTAGGTAGACAATGTTCTTAAGTAGGGAATTCCACAATTTTGACCCAGTGACAGTGAATTAATGACAATATAGCTCCAAGTCAGGATGGTAAGTGGCTTGGAGGGGAACTTGCAGGTAGTAGTGTTACTATGTACCTGCTTCCCTTGTCCTTCTGGGTAGAAGTGGGCTTGGAAGGTGCTGTCTGAGAATGGGCTTCTGCAGTGCATCTAACTGGTGGACACGCTGCTGCTACTGAGCATCGGTGGTGGAGGATATACGTGCTTTTGGATGTGGTGCCAATTAAATGGGTTGCTTTGCCCCTTTGGTGTCAAGCTTCTTGAGTACTGTTGGAGGTGCACTCATCCTGGCAAGTAGGGAGCATTCCATCACATTCCTGGCTTGTGCCTTGTAGATGGTGGACGGGTTTTGCGAGTCAGGAGGTGAGTTATTTGCTGCAGTATTCCTAGCATCTGACCTCTCTTGTAGATACAGTATTTATATGGCAGTTCTGGTTGAATTTCTGATCAATGGTAAACCCAAGGATGTTGATAGTGGAGAACTTAGTGATGGTAAAACTACTGGGGGTCAAGGGGCAGTAGTTAAATGGTCTCTTTTTGGAGGTAGTCATTGCCTGTCATTTGTGTGGCAAATATGTTACTTGCCACTTGTTAGTCCAAGCCCGGATATTGCCCAGACCTTGTTGCATTTGATCATGAACTGCTTCAGTATCTGATGAGCCTTGAATGGTGCTGAACATCATGCACTCATTGGCATTGATCCCCACTTATGACCTTGTGATGGGGTGAAGGTCATTGTCAAGCATCTAAAGATGGTTGGGTCGAGGACATTACTGTGAGGAATTTCTGCAGAGATGTCCTGGAGCCGAGAATCTGACCACAACCATCTTCCTATGTGTCGGGTATGATTCCAACCACCAGAGAGTTTGCCCCTGATACCTATTGATTCCAGTTTTGCTAGGGGTCCTTGATGCCACTCTTGGTTGAATGCCACCTCACCTCTCGAATTCAGCTTTTCATCCATGTTTGAACCAAGTCTGTAATGAAGTAAGGAGCTGAGTGGCCCTGACGGAACACAAACTGGGCATCACTGAGCAGGTTGTGGCTGAGCAAGTGCGCTTTGATAGCACTGTTGATGATGCCTTATATCAATTTACTGATGATCAAGAGTAGACTGATGGAGCTATAATTGGCCAGGTTGGATTTGTCACTACTTTTGTGTACAGGACATACTCTGACAATTGTCCATATTGTTGGATAGATACCAGTGTTGTAGATGTACCAGAATGGCTTGGCTATGGGAGTGGCAAGTTCTGGAGCCCAAGTTTTCTGTACAATTGCTGGAATGTTGATGGACCCCATTTCTTTTGCGGTGTCTAGACTCTCCAGAGATTTTTTACTGTCACTTTGGGTGAATCAGTTTGGTGAAGACTAGCATCTATGGTGATGAGAACCTCTACTGGAGGCTGAAATGGATCTGCTACTTAGAACTTCAGGCTGAAAATGGATGTAAATACTTTAGTTTTATCTTTTCCACTGATGTTCTGGGCTTTCACCACCATCGAGGAAAGGGCAATTTGTACAGATTCCTCCTCCAGCACACTTAAGTGTTTAATTATCAGTTTATTTGTCCACCACCATTTGTAACCAGATGTGGCAGGACTGTAGAGGTTGTGCTTTGGTTGTGGAATCACTGAGCTCTGACTATCACTTGTTGCTGATAAAGTTTGGCAAAGTCTAGCTTTGTAGCTTCACCAGGTCGATACCTTATTTTTAGGGGTGCCTGGTGTTGCTATTAGCATGCTTATCTTTATTCCTCATTTCTTTATTCCTCATTTATCTGCCTATTTACCAACACTTCTGTGTCTTTTCGAAGTTTTTTGAATCAGGGATGATTCCTTGGCTTAATGGCAATGGTTGATTGGATGATTTGCTACAGCATAAGCTTTCAGATTGTGTCTGAACATAATTCTATTGTTGATGGCTGACAGTGCCTTGTGGTTGCCCAGTGTTGAGTTACTAGATCTCTTCAAAGCATAGGGGTCATGCCACACAACATGATAGAGGATATATTTTTAAAAAATGAAATAATTGCGGATGCTGCAAATCAGGAACAAAAACAAAGTTGCTGAAAATGCTCAGCAGGTCTGGGAAAGGGTCACCGGACCCGAAACGTTAACTCTGTTTTTTCTTTCACAAATGTTACCAGATACAATGGAGGATATCCTTGAAGTGAAGATAGAGCTGTCTAAATCCCTCATGATTTGTATGTTCCTATTAAATCTCCACTGGATTTTCTCTTCTCTGAGGAGAATAGTCCCAGCTTCTCCAATCAACCCCTGGACCCATTCTCATGACTCTATCTTCATATCTCTTCTAAATTATCATGCCAGAAATTGGATCTGATACTCCAATTGAGGCCAAACCACTGTCTTAAACACATTTATCATAACTTACTTGCTTTTGTGTGAAATGCCACTATTTATAAATCCCATGGTGCTGTATGCTAACCTTCTTCTCAACTTGCTCCGCACTCTTCAATAATTTATACATTTATACTTCAGTTACTCTGCCCAAGTACCATTTTGGAATTGTAACCTTTATTGTAAATTGCCCTACCTAATTTTTCTCACCAAAATAAATTATTTCACATTCCTGAGCATTAAATTTTATTCATTTATCCGCCTATTTACCAACCCTTCTCTGTCCTTGCAAAGTTTATCACTACTCCCCTCACAGTTCACAATGTTTCAGCAATACTGCAATCATGCCCAAGCGTCCTTCTTATGTGATAAATATGTATCAAGAAAAACTGAGGTCCCAACACCAAGATCAGGTGCCTAATACCAGTACCTGCAAAACACTATCACACACCTTTTTCCAGTCTTGGAAGTAATGGTTCACAGCACATTCAGTTTCCTCTCTCAACCAAATTTGTAGGCATACTGTTGCTGTCCATTTTATTCCATGAGTTCAAATCTTGCTTATAATTCTGTTATATCAACTGCTTTTTGGAACCAATTCACGACAACAACCACCTATACAACAGTCTATACGACTGTTCATCCTGCTGAATGAGATCTCTCTATTATTACACAATATAAGTAGAATTTTTGCCACTATTTCATCATGGTGGGATCCACAGGGCCTGCTTGATCTAATTTGGTGGAGAAAACTACTTGGTAGTTTAATGTGAAAAGGGTTATGTTTTAAGCAAAATGCTTTTTTTTTGCATGGTACAAGTAACTGTGATGTGATGGACAATTTACAGTCAATTACAAAGTCCCAAGTGATTGATCTTGATGCCAGAAGATCCAAACTTCTTTTTTCATCTTCCGCATATGACATCATCATAGCGAATTGTACTTAAGATACCCCACTTTAGTAAATGGGTGTTCATATTTTAATGCATCAACTAAACAACAACCTTTCAAAGAGAGATAATGGGAACTACAGATGCTGGAGAATCCAAGATAACAAAGTGTGAAGCTGGATGAACACAGCAGGCCAAGCAGCATCTCAGGGGCACAAAAGCTGACGTTTCAGGCCTAGACCCTTCATCAGAGACCTCTCGCCGGAAATGTCAGCTTTTGTGCTCCTGAGATGCTGCTTGGCCTGCTGTGTTCATCTAGCTTCACACTTTGTAATCTTTCAAAGAGAGTTAGTTGCTTTATAAATTCTGTTTCTTCCTTTGATCCTTTGAAGTTCTTTAGAATAATCCTGTGTGTGAAGAGGACATTGCAAGACTACCAATGCAGATAGATAGATTGTTTGAGTTGGAAAAGGTCCAGCAAAAAGAGTATAATACAGGAACATGTGAAATTGCCCCTTTTGGCAGAAAAATTAAAAAGGAAAATGTACCCACTATTGTTTGTCATTTATATAAATGATTTGGATGAGTATACAGGAGGCATGGTTTGTAAGTTTGCGGATGACACCAAAATTGGTAGTATAGTGGAGAGTGAAAAAGGTTATCTAAGAATACAAAGAGACCTTGATGAATTGGATCAATGGAGTGAGGAGTGCCAGATGAAGTTTAAATTGGATAAGCATGAGGTATTGCATTTTGATAAAATAAACAAGGGCAGGACTTATACCGTTACTGATAGGGCCCTGACTAGTGTTATAGAATAGAGAGATCTAGGGATTCAGGAATATAATTAGATTATATTCCTGAATCCCTAGTGTGAAAACAGGCCCTATGGCCCAACAAGGCCACACTGCCCCTTGGAACATCCCACCCAGACCCATCACCCCCATAACCCTCACACCCCTGTACACCACGAGCAATTTAGCATGGCCGATCCACCTAGCCTGCACATTTTTGGACTGTGGGAGGAAACCGGAGCACCCAGAGGAAGCCGACGCAGACACGGGGAGAATGTGCAAACTCCGCACAGGCAGGAATTGAATCCAGGTCCTGCTTGCAATTTGCTTCACAGGCAGGCAGGGTGGTTGGGAAGACAGTTAGCATACTTGCCTTCATTGCTCAGACCTTTGATTATAGGATTTGAGACATCATGTTGATGTTGTTCAGGACATTGGTGAGGTCTCTTTTGGCATAGCGTGTCATTCTGGTCTCCCTGTTATAGGAAAGATATTATTAAACTGGAAAGAGTTCAGAAAAGATATACCAGAATTTTGCTGGGAATAGAAGGTTTGAGTTATGAATTTAGGCTGGACAGGCTGGGACTTTTTTCACTGGATTCAAGGAGGTTGAGGCGTGTCCTTATTAGAGGTTTATAAAATCATGAGGGGCATAGATAAGGAGGATAGCAAAGGTCTTCATCCTAAGGTGAGGGACTTCAAAACTAGGGGGCATATTTTTAAGGTGAGAGGAGAAAGATTCATAAAGAACACGAGGGGCAACATTTTACACAGAGAGTTGTTGCGTGTGGAATGAACTTCCAGAAGAAGTGATGGATGCAGGTACAGTAGCAACATTTAATAGACATTTGGATAAATACATGAATAGGAAAGGTTTTGAGGGATATGGGTCAAATGCAATCACATGGTACTAGTTTAGTTTGGCAACATGGTCGGCATGGACTGTTTGGACAAAAGGGTCTGATTCCATGCTGTATGATTCTATGTCTCTATTTAAATTATGAGAGAATGCAGATGGATATGGCCATTCTAGTTCATGGATTGTAGAACATTAGTGTACAGATACAACAAGCAATTTGTAAAGCTAATAAAGTGTTACTGTTTATAGTGAAGGGAACTGATGACAAAATTAGTGCGATTGATGAGACCACACCTGGATTACTCTGAACAGTTTTGATCCCTTTATTTGAGGAAAAATGTAAAATCATTGAAAACATTTCAGAGATGCTTTGCCAGACTAAAATTTTGACTGGGCCGGTTTCTTATGACGAATAGTTAGGCAGGCTTGGCTTGTATATACTACAACATAGAAAAGTAAGAGGTGAATAGATTGAAACATCAAAAATCCTGAGGAGCCTTGACAGGGTGTAGGTTACCTCCTCTGGGAGACAGAGATGCAGAGCATTTTCTTATTTTACAGACGGTCAGAAATCTTTGGAATTCTCCCCCTTGAAAGATGATGAAAACAGATTCTTTGAATGTGTGATGATACCATGGTTTTAAAAGATGTATTTTATTCTGTATTTTTTGAAGTGAGGTTTTCAGCTATCGTTGACAAATTATCTATTCATAACCAATATAGTTAAGATTTCCAATAGAGTTATAGTTACACCAATTCTTTTTTCTTTTGTTTGTATTTTGTTTCTTTTGTTTGTATAGAGGTAGGAATGAAGTGTGTTTGCTTAAAGCTGAGTAGCATGTCCAAACAACTTACATCAGGAATACAGCACCTTAAAGAAAAAAGTTAGGGACTAGGCTATCTCCTTGTTATATTTGCAGAGGGTTTGATCTGGTCCCTAGCAAATATGTTTAAGGTAACAATAGATAAAATATGGAATAGCTGGGGAGTGAAAGTTTGTTGCGGAAGGGATGGGTATTCAGATGCTATCCAGAATTGAAAGAGAGGAGGAACTCAAGAAAATCATACCTATCAGGGAAATATTACTGAGCAGATTTTTAGAACTGTGAGTTGACACATCTCTAGATCTAGATGGATTTCATCCTAGGGTCTTTAAAAAGATAGCCAATGAAATAATTGATGTGATAGTTTTGATTTTCCTAAAATCATTAGATTCAAGGAAGGCTCCTTTAAATTGGGAAATTGTTAATGTCACTCATTATTTAGAAACGGAGGCACGCAGAAAGCTTAAAACTAAAGGTTAGTTAGCTGAGCAGCTAGCATAGGGAAAATGTAAGAAATTATTATTAAAGACATCATTACAGGACACTTGGATAAGTTCGAGGTAGTCAAGGAAAGCCAACACAGTTTTGTCAAAGGGAAGTCATGTTTAATCGAATTGAAGGTTAGAGGAGTGCTCTAACATCATCTGTGTGGCACGGATTCCAGCAGGTGTGTATCTGGCTGGCTCCATTATCAGGCTAATGGCTGCCACGGAGATTGCGATCCAGCAGGGCATTGAGCAACTGCTGAAAATTCACATAGATTTGCACTTCATTATTTTAGCCATCAGTCCTCAGCATCGGTGGGGCGACATGGTTTCACAGCCATTAGGACTGCTGCCTCACAGTGCCAGAGACCCAGGTTCAATGCCAGTCTTGGGCAACTGTCTGCATTGGTTTCCTCCAGGTGCTCCGGTTTCCTTCCATAGTAGAAAGATGTGCAGGTAAGGTGGATTAGCCATGGTAAAAAATACCATGTGGGGCTACTGGGATGGGTTGGGATGGAATTTCCTTCAGAGGGTCGCTGCAGAGCTGATGAACCGAATGGACTCCTTTTGTACTGTGGGGGATTCTTTGATTCTAAATCAGCAGCAAGGCAAGGGGGTTTGAGTGGCCTTGATCTCAATCCTGTTGCTCTTTCATCTCAATTAGATAGGGTGGTACCTGAAGGCACCCATATGGAGGAGGAACAAAACTCAAACCACCAGAAGTTCTGCCTCAGGGCACTCCGGAAGTGCTCTGCATTTCCACTTCTTCCCTGGCTATGGTCTCCAACCCTATGGAAGCAAGAGAGGAGTCAAGAGGGATGAGCCTGTATTTGGGCAGCACTAGCTCAGTATGTCTGGAACCACTAGCCACAAATGTCCCCAGGGCTAGCTACCTAAATCTATCAGGTCATCTGGCTCCACTGCAAAGCCAGCTCCTTCCGGCCAAGGAGCAGACCCTAGGATTGCGCCTGAATATATTGAGAGATAAAGAATAAAATAAATTATGTTAGGGCACACAGATGGCACATCATTGTAAAAGTTATATTACATCTATAAATGCATTTGCACTTCCACTCATCATGTGTCCAACTGACTGTTATTTTATATTTAGGACCTGGTTAAGTGGCTAAAATTTCATAGTTAAACAGTAGCCTCCTAATTAATCCCTCTGTATCCCAGAGTAATCTTTTAAAATTTAACCCATTTTTCGAATGAGCCGGTTATTACACACCTCTGGAGCAGGCAGGACTCGAATCTAGGCCTCCTAATCCAGGGAAGGGACTTTACCACTGCACCACAAGATGTCTCAGCATAATACATCCAATCCCCAGATTTGAATTTCCCACCCTATGCAATGTTATATTGTGTTCCCTGATAATTCCCCCTCACTCCAATACTTAGAGCTCAGGCCCTCAGAACTGACCATGGTCCACCCTGGTCTGGCAGTGGTCCAGACCCCGTACTGATGACTCCACAGCTTCCTGATTGGCTTACCTGTCCTCACTAGATAGATTGGATGGAGTTGCAGTACTGACCATGGCTCAATTCCTGGTCTGAAAGGACATGGTTCCACTGACGGAGCAAGAACAGCACGTTTTCTGTATAAGTTCCTGGCACATGTTGTTGGTATGACGTTGAAGTAACATGGTGACGTACATTGTTCAACCATGACAAGCTGCCTGCCTTTCAAATTCTAGTTCAGATAAGGGGTCACTAGACCCGAAATATTGCCTCTGCTTTTTCTCCACAGATGCTGCCAGACCCTGCTGAGTTTCTCCAACGCTTCCAGTTTTTGTTTTAAATTTCTGACTGATTAGTTTCTGACAAAGTGCCTAATGGCATTTTATTGAATTAAAAACATTACATTAATGAAAATTCAACATTGAGTTCATTTGAAATCGGCGGATTTATACTGCTGAAATGTGAATCTTGCAACAATGGAATTTTAGACGATGTTTTGCAAAAAATGACTCTTCTGTCAAATGAAATACAACAGGAGTATGCTCCCCATTTCAAGGCTTCAGAAGTATTGTTGAGGGGTATGACCTTAGAAATGTTACTATTGTGTTTGTCATATTCCATTTATCTTCACCCACATGTTCACTGGTAAGATTTATGTTCAAAGTGAATTTCGCAACCAGAACATGAAGTGTTTACAGAAAATATGTGTTCAGAGTTAACAGCTTTCAAGATATTCAGAATATCAGACAGCTGAGCCTAATTGTACTCTATGATAACATAGTCTGCCAAGCACTTAGTGTCGAGGCTTACACGCCAATAAAGGTCACTTAAGTATGGGAAAAGAAAGTGATTTCCATCTGTGGAACTGAATGCCAGCAAGGAACCAATGAGTCTCAGAGACAAAAATTAATAAGCACCAGAAAAGAAAATCAAATGTAGGTCTCCCATTTATAGTTTCTTTTGCTGCTCTAAATACAAAAATAAACATTTCTATAGCTATTGATAAAATAAGTTACCTAATGTATATGAGGGCAGACTTGTTTTTCCTATGACAAGGGCAAACGGTCATCTCATATGACTTTGAATGGTCATGGACCCCTGCACAAATCTCCTTTAATGATAGTTTAAATGAGCAGTAATGACCCGTTTCAGAGACTTTAGGCGAATCGTTCTCAATTATTCTTATTGCTAAAAAAAATTGCCATGATCTCAAAGTTTTTCCTCTTGCATTCAGCAAAACCAAATCACAAAATTTCTATTTGTGCCATGCTGTTACCTCATGGCTGCCCTTGTCTAAATCTGTACTCATTGAGCCTGCAAACTCGCAGTTAAATTTAGCTTTGCAAACACAATTCTGAAAGGGGGTGCGGGAGCAGATGGACCTGAGTGTACAGATTATTGAAGGTGGCAGGAAAGGTGCAGAAAACAATCAGTAAACCATGCAATGTCCTTGGCTTTCTTAATAGGGACATGGTGTACAAGAGGAAGGAGGTGATGTTGAACTTGTATAAAATGTCATGTAGACCTCTGCTAAAGTATTAGATACAGTTGCAGGCGCCACATCATAGGAAAGATGCGAATACATTGAAGAGTGAGCAGAATCATAGAATGACGGGATCCCTACATTGTGGAAGCAGGCCATTAGCCCATCAGGTCCACCCTGGCCCTCCAAGAGCATCCCACCTAGGCCCATCCTCCTACCGTATCCCTGCAACCTTGCATTTCCCAAGGGTTATCCACCTAGCCTGCACATCCCTGAGTACAATGGTAATTTAGCATGGCCAATCCACCTAAACTGCACATCTTCGAACTGTGGGAGGAAACTGGAGGACCCAGAGCAAACCCACACAGACATAGGGAGAATGAACTCTACACAGACAGTCACCTGCGGGTGGAATTAAACCCAGGTCCTTGGTACTGTGAGGCAGCTATGCCAGCCACTGACCCAACTTGCCACCCATGAAGTGATTTGATATGGGTTTTCAAAACCATGAGCAGGATGGATAGAGTAGATCCAGAGAAGCTGTGAGAGAAACCACCTTCACTCTAAGGTTTAGAATGCGCTGCCTGGAAATATAATGGAGGCGTGTTCAATTGAGGCTTTGAAGAGGGCATTGGATGTTTTTTTTTGGATTGAAACAGTGTGCCAGGGCTTAGAGAAAGTACAGGAAATTGGCACTAGGTAATGATGCCCATTTGCATAACCATGGCAGGCATGATGGGCCAAATGGTCTTCTGCGCTGTAACAACTCTGTGATTTTTCCTAGGCCCTGCTCTCACTGCCAGTCAGAATCCACTTGCTAATAAATCTGCACCCTCTTCTTGTTGTTCCCTTTGAAATTTGGTACTCTTGAGATTCACTTGAAATCCACGAAAAAGGAATTGATTTGAGAATATGTCTCATGTTTTCAGCATACGTAAGTTCTGTGCTACAAAGCAATAACAACTATTTTTCCTTTCTAACGTCTTTCACAACATTTGGAAGACATCTGTGCCTGTGGATAGAACTTGTTCATTGTAGAATTTGAACATTTGTAAAAATAAGTATCTCTTTCAGAAGACCCTGACTTCCAGAGATAAATATGTTTCAATGCAGAATGTAGTTAAAATATGGCAAAGAATGAAGATAAGCTAGCTCCAGATTTACAAAAATAATTATGCATTGTCTTAGGCTAAGAAAGTTTGTAATTTCGTATGTGAAATACTAAAACATTTCATCAAATTGTTTTAAAGGGTTAACTCTTACATCAATATTTGCAAGGTGAACATGTTGCTATAGCTAAAATTAGATGTCTGCATGAAAACGGCTAAATGAGTCAATAGGTTTAGAAAGCAAAAGGAGTTTCAACAATTAAATATACTCGTCTAATAGTAGTGAATACACTGTGGAAATTCTGGCTTATTGGTACAGTGTTAAGACCAAGTTTATATTTAAATAAATAGTAGCACTGATTTCTCATGTAAATTAATCTGGTTTAGTATTTGTTACAGTTATGTTTAATATTGAAACTAAGATTTATCACTTGTGTGATCAAAATCGATTAATTTTTTTGAAAAAAACTGAACATTTCATTTGATAATTCCAAGAATTATCATTCTTCCTGACATGAAACATAACATCTATATAATGCTTTCTCTTGGTTTCTTTTCCTTTTTGTCTCTGTTGATTTACTGAAGGAGTTAGCAAGCATTCATTCGAGAAAACTACTGTTACTGTGTTAGACCTCTTATTAGAGGATCGCAGAAGCTCTGTCTCTTGACTCAAGGCTATTGAGCCCACAAAAGGTTTAAGAATTGACCTAGACCCTAACTCTCTTTCGTTATCCTGACAAAAACAGCAATCAATCGAATTATAGTGGCAACCACAGCAGCCAGAACATAAATCACACATCTTGTAAAAGAAAAAGCCAAATGATCCATACATACATGTCTATTAGTTGTACTCTAAGAAGAAGAAAGCAATTTTACCTGCACAGCTAAAATTCTACCGCAGAATACTGCTTTAAGTAATCATAAAATAATGAATAATCTAATTAACTTGTGAAATAAGAAACTGGCCTTTCGAGTTAATCAGACAAATTGTTAGCTTTCAAGATAAACACAAAAACAAAACACCTCTTAAAATAAATATTAAATCCAACAGAAACAGGAGTAACAATAGCATTTTAAGGAATTTTATGTAAATGTATAGCTCATTTGGCAATACTCATGAGATAATTAGAGAGATTTTTTAAAGCACAGCTAGGTATTATAAATCCTTCTGTGCTCTCAGAGCAGCACATTGGTACTACAAAAATGAAAACTGTTTTACTTTGTGCATATAGCCAAACTAAATGCAGAAGAAGCCACATCCAATGATGCAGAGGGTCTCAGACACTATTCAAAGAACAGTAGGAGCCTACAAGTGATATAAGCCCAGAATGCATAGTAGGCCATTCAGCCCTTCAAGGCTATTTTAATCTCATTATTATGGAATGAAAAAGGTCTAATTAATTAATCTTGTTGGAGAAGGCCTTAAGGGAATAGTGACCATAGCATGATTGAATTTACCATTAAGTTTGAAAAAGACATATTTCAATCCATAACTATATCCGGTTTCAAATCTAAACCAGAGCCATTGTAAAGGTATGAGGCAGAAGTTGGTTGCAATGAATTTGAAAAATTCAATAAAATGTTTGATAGTAGACAGTTAGGATTAGGATTTAATGGTTAGGATTTAAAGAACCTGTCATAGAGAGTTTCTTTTTAATTAAGCTGGAGAGGGTTTGAGTTATAAGGAGCGGCTGGATAGGCTGAGAATTTTTTCACTGGAGTGTAGAAGGTTGAGGGGTGACCTTACAGAAGTTTATAAAATGATGATGGGTATAGATAAGATGCTTTTTCCCTAGAGTGGGAGATTTCAAAACTCAGGGGCATATATTTGAAGGTGGGTGGAGAAAGATTTGGAAAAAAGACAATAGGGGCTTTTTTCTTTAACCCAGAGTGGTTCATGTGTGGAATGAAGTGTGTGTGGTGGAAGCGGGTACAGTTATAATGTTAAAAAATATTTAGACAAGTACATGAATAAGAAATGTTTGGAGGGATATGGACCAGACATAGGCATATAGACTAGAGATAACAAAGTGTGGAGCTGGATGAACACAGCAGGCCAAGCAGCATCTTAGGAGCACAAAAGCTGATGTTTGAGGCCTAGACCCTTCATCAGAAAAGGGGGATGGGGAGAGGATTCTGAAATAAATAGGCAGAGAGGGAGAGGCGGACCGAAGATGGGTAGAGAAGAAGATAGGTGGAGAGGAGAGTATAGGTGGGGAGGTAGGGAGGGGATATGTCAGTTCAGGGAGGACGGACAGGTCAAGGAGGCGGGATGAGGTCAGTAGGTAGGAAATGGAGGTGCGGCTTGAGGTGGAAGGAAGGAGTAGGTGAGAGGAAGAACAGGTTAGGGAGGTGGGGACGAGCTGGGCTGGATTTGGGATGCAGTGGGGGAGGGGAGATTTTGAAGCTGGTGAAATCCACATTGATACCATTGGGCTGCAGGGTTCCCAAGCGGAATATGAGTTGCTGTTCCTGCAACCTACGGGTGGCATCATTATGCCACTGCAGAAGGCCCAGGATGGACATGTCATCTAAGGAATGGGAGGGGGAGTTAAAATGGTTCGCGACTGGGAGGTGCAGTTGTTTATTGCGAACTGAGCGTAGGTGTTCTGCAAAGCGGTCCCCAAGCCTCCGCTTGGTTACCCCAATGTACAGGAGCCACATCGTGTACAGCCGATGCTGTATACCACATTGGCGGATGTACAGGTGAACATCTGCTTGATGTGGAAAGTCATCTTGGGGCGTGGGATGTGGGTTAGGGTGAGGGTGGAGGTGTGGGGGCCAGCGTAGCACTTTCTGCGGTTGCAGGGGAAGGTGCCGGGTGTGGTAGGGTTGGAGGGGAGTGTGGAGTGGACAAGGGAGTCGCAGAGAGAGTGGTCTCTCCGGAAGGCAGACAAGGGTGAGGATGGAAAAATGTCTTTAGTGGTGGGGTTGGATTGTAGATGGCGGAAATGTCGGAGGATGATGCGTTGTATCTGGAGGTTGATGGGGTGGTATGTGAGGACCAGGGGGATTCTCTTTTGGCAGTTGTTGCAGGGTCGGGGTGTGAGGGATGAGTTGTGGGAAATGCAGGGGACACGGGCGAGGGCATTCTCGACCACCCTCGGGGGAAGTTGCAGTCCTTGAAGAACGAGGACATCTGGGATGTACGGGAGTGGAATGCCTCATCCTGGGAGCAGATGCGGCGGAGGCAAAGGAATTGGGAATAGGGGATGGAATTTTTGCAGGAAGGTGGGCGGGAGGAGGTGTATTCTAGGTTGCTGTGGGAGTCGGTGGGCTTGAAATGGACATCGGTTTCTAGATGGTTGCCTGAGATGGAGACAGAGAGGTCCAGGAAGCTGAGGGATGTGTTGGAGATGGGCCAGGTGAACTTAAGGTTGGGGTAGAAGGTGTTGGTGAAGTGGATGAACTGTTCGAGCTCCCCTTGGGAGCATGAGGCGGCTCCGATACAGTCATCAACGGACGAAGACGTGGGGTGTACGGCCAGCGTTGGTGATGAAGAGGGACTACAAAGAGATAGGCATAGCTTGGACCCATACGGGTACCCATGGCCACCCCCTTTGTCTGTAGGAAGTGGGAGGAATCGAAAGAGAATTGTTGAGGGTGAGGACGAGTTCAGCTAGGTGGATGAAGGTGTCGGAGGAAGGGGACTGATCAGGTCTGCGGGACAGGAAGAAGTGGAGGGCCTTAAGGCCATCTGCATGGGGAATGCAGGTGTATAGGGACTGGACATCCATGGTGAAAATGAGGTGTTGGGGACCGGGGAATCCCCTTAGTCCTCACATACCACCCCACCAACCTCCGGATACAATGCATCATCCTACACAGCTTTATTCAATACATTTGCATCAGTTGTATGATTTTATAAATCCTGTGTCTTGATGCCTCTCTCACTGCACTTGATGAAGGAGCCACACTCTGAGAGCTAGTGTTTTCAAATAAACCTGTTGGACTATAACCTGGAGACGTGTGATTTTTTGTCCTTAAATTGGGCAAACTCTAATATTTTCAGAGATA
The DNA here is from genome assembly GCF_030684315.1 of Stegostoma tigrinum. Classification (NCBI taxonomy): domain Eukaryota; kingdom Metazoa; phylum Chordata; class Chondrichthyes; order Orectolobiformes; family Stegostomatidae; genus Stegostoma; species Stegostoma tigrinum. The sequence goes on along the minus strand of NC_081357.1, from coordinate 67,793,129 downwards.
ATGGGAACTGCAGATGCTGGAGAATCCAAGATAATAAAGTGTGAAGCTGGATGAACACAGCAGGCCAAGCAGCATCTCAGGAGCACAAAATCTGACGTTTTGGGCCTAGACCCTTCATCAGAGATCTCTCTGATGAAGGGTCTAGGCCCGAAACGTCAGCTTTTGTGCTCCTGAGATGCTGCTTGGCCTGCTGTGTTCATCCTGCTTCACACTTCATTATCTTTAATATTTTCAGACCTGTTTATCAGCTATTTAGTGGATAAGTCCCATAGCTCCACATTCTTTTCAATGTTAATTTTGAGTCACGAGGAATTGCTACAGTGCAGCAAGAGCAAGGCAATGTTTAAATGAACAATTAAACGAACATTTTCTGAAGAAGGGTCTGCGCCCGAAACGTCAGCTTTCCTGCTCCTCTGATGCTGCTTGGCCTGCTGTGTTCATCCAGCTCTACACCTTGCTACCTCTTTAAATGAACAGCCATTGGAAGTTGCTGCCCCAGTCTACATTTAATAAAGGTTTTTTACTCTGATTGCAATTTCCGCAGTAACATTCAGCCCAAAGTTTCATTGCGAAAGAACCAAGTAGGATCTCTAAAAGCACCTATTAAAGTATGAAGTTCTTCAAGTTCAATAAGTTTTCTGCTGACTTTAAGAGAGAATTTCATCATTTTAATATTTGCTGGCTGTAGAGGAGAATGGCAGAATGCCCTTCATTTGAATCATTGAGAAGTTGGTGATTTGGTGTTTGCAGTGACTGATCATGTCATATATTTAGTAAATCAATGTAAACATACAGATTAATGAAGCTGAAGAATTCAAATAACAGTGGGTCTTGCTATTATGTTGTAATAATCTCTAAAAAGAAAAGAAGTTAGTTAACAATTAATAAAATCCCAAAGTCTTCTACAAGCACATCTGTCATAAAAAAATGGCAAAAGGAATATGGTGCATAGCGATTAGTTAGTACATGGAGAAAACTGCCGGAAATGTTCGACTAAGGCATTCAAGGGGGCATTAGATGATCATTTAACTAAATGCAATGTGCAGGATTATGGGGAAAAGGCAGAAAAGTGGTGCCAAGTTAAGATGCTCAGAGAAACAGTGCAGGCAGAGAGGGCAGCAAGGCCTTTTGCATCATGTCAATTCAGTGGTTGTGTAACCTTGAGAAGTGCGTCTGTAACAAGTATTTCACTTATCACAAAATTCTGAGAAATATCATTCTACCCTCTTAGAATATTGTAAACTGACAGGGATTAGGGAGCAATAACAAGAGTTGGAGGGATAAAAGCAGCTGAAACACCGTCAGGAGAAACCAAAGCACCATCATTCATATTTTTAAGAACCAACATCACCACCACATGCTGGACAACGCAAGCTTAACGATAGCACTTTCACAACTGATACAGATTTTTGTGGCTAAAATCCATAAGCACTGGTATTCCAACGGTCCGGCATCGTGGTCTTCCTCTTCAGCAGTGACTTTATTTGCAGCAGTACTGTCTTTTCCAGAATCCAGGAGCTGTGAACTAAACTAAGATCAACTTTGTCTTTTTATTTTTTTTTCTTATCTCGGCCTTCGGTTATTACTATAAGCACCATAGTATGGTGACATAAACTCTTTTCACTGTATTCTTTTCCGTAAAAAGTATAAGTGACAATCAGTTACTATTCTAGTCCAAAGATCAGCTGAGTTCTTCTGCTGTTTTGGTCAATACTGAAGCATTAACCAACATCAATAACAATCAGATTATCTGCTCATTATCATATTGTTCTAAGAAAATTGGCCTTTGTATATCCTTCGAAACAAAGCTTCAAAAGTATTTCATTGGCTGGGCAACTCATTAGAATCATGGAAGTTACTGAAGAATAACTCCTTTAATTTCAGTGAGATTTCCATAATAAGTACAGCTAATATACAGAATCCTAATCACTTGACATTACAAGAATACTTGAATATAAATACAGCACAAACAGTTCAGAAACTAAAATAGGCATATGTTTTATGCTAATAATTTGGCAAAAAAGATGCACAGAATCAAAAGAAGCTTTTGTTTGACTGATATGCTAAACTTATCGCTGTACTTTGACTTTCAAAATCTTTCATCAAAATGCTGCACAAAAGGTTACAAGCTAAGCTTAATGCAGAAGTGATTCAAAGTAAAGCCTGGAAATGATGTTGGTTGGTAAATGCCGAACAGGGTGCCGTAGGGCTCAGTTTTGGAATCCCTACTGTTTCTAATTTACATTAATGACTGAAATTCAGAGTTCAATGCAAATTAGTCAAATTCACAAACACTACTGAACTTCTGAATATGAGGAAGTAGCCAACAGTTACAAAATAGGTTAGACAAATACATAAGTGGGCAGATAAATGGGTAGATGAAATTTAATGCAGGCACGCAGACGAGTGTAAAATACGACGTATATAGGAACAAATGTAGTTAACATATATATATAACATCAATAAAAGTGAAGTTTAAAGGGATCTTATTAAATTAGTTGATTCTGCACTCAATACTTCCAACTGATACCAAGAAGCTATCAATAGACCTAATGCAGATCTATTGCGGAACTAAGCTATGGTCTAGCAAAAACAGTGGGATTCAAGTAGTTAGTTAATCCCAGGCCTGTTGACACTGTTGGTAGCATAATTGCAGGCGCAGTCAGTGCAATTCAGATAACAAACATTCTTCCAGACATACAGAGATTCACAGAGCCATATGGCACAGAAACAGACCCATTAGTCCAACGCCTCCATGCCGACCAGATATTCTAATCTGTCTAGTCCATTGGCCAGTATTTGACCCATATCCCTCCACCCTTTCCAATTCATATACCCATCTAAATGTCTTTTAAATGTTGTGACTCTACTTACCTCCTCAACTCCACCACTTCCTCTGGCAGCTCATTCCATACAGGCACCACCATTCGTGTGAAAAAATTATCCCTCAATCCCTTTTTAGAACTTTCCCCTCTCACGTTAAACCTATGTCCTCTAGTTTTGGACTACCCCACCCTAAGCATTTGTACAATCCACGCCCTTCATGAAATTATAAACCTCTATAAGGTAACACCTCAGCCTCCGAAGCTCTAAGGAAAATAGCCCCTATCTGTTCAGACTTTCCTCATATTTCAAACTTCCAGTCCTGGCAACATCTTTTCTGCACCCTCTCAAATTTAACAACATCCTTCCTATAGAGGGGTGACCTGAATCTGAATGTGGGTTCCATAATTGGTCACACCAATGTCCTGTACAGCCACAACATGGCATCCCAACCCTTATATTCAATGTTCTAACAAATGAAGGCAAGCATGCCAAATGCCTTCTTCACCTTCCTGTCTACCTGTGATTCCATTTTCAAAGACCTATGCACCTTCAACCCTCAGCCTCTTTGTTCAGCAAAACTCCCTAGAGCCATAGAGTCCTACAGCACAGAGACAGGGCCTTTGGCCCAAACTGGTTTGTGCAGACAAAAATATCCATTCACGCTAAGTCCACTTCCCTGCACTTGGCCCATATCCTTCTAAATCTTTCTTATCCATGTATTCATCCAAATGCCTTTTAAATGTTGTTAATGTACCCGTCTCAACCGCATCAGCTGGCAGCTCATTCCATATGTGTACCAATCACTCCGTTAGAAAGTTGCCCCTCAGGTTCCCATGTATTTTTTTCCCATCATACTTTAAACTGATGCCCTCTAGCCCTTGATTGCCAACATTGGGAAAAAGACTGAATGCATTCACGAGATAACAAGGTGTAGAGCTGAATGAACACAGCAGGCCACGCAGCATTAGAGGAGCAGGAAAGCTGACATTTTGGGTCTGGACCCTTTCTGAATAAGGGTCCAGACCTGAAAGGTCAGCCTTCCTGCTCCTCTGATGCTGCTTGGCCTGCTGTGTTCATCACCTTGTTATCTCAGATTCTCCAGCATCGACAGTTCCTACAATCTCTGAATGTATTCATCCTGTCCATGCCTCTGATGATCTTATATTCTTCAACTAGATTCCCCCTCAGTCTCCTATACTGGAAAGAAAAAAGCCCTAGTTCTCCTACCTCTCTCTATAACTTAGTCCCTTGAGTTCTAGTAACATCCTTATAAATTTCTTCTGCACGCCAGCAAGTTTAATAACATCCTTCCGATAGCAAGATGGCCTATACTCCAAGTGCGGCCTCATCAACATCATGTACAACTGCATCGTAACTTCCCAACTTCTGTACTCAATACCCTGACTGATTAAAGCCAGTGTGCCAAAAGCTTTCTTCAACATCCTGTCTACCTGTGACTCCACTTTTAGAGAACCATGCACCTGAACTCCAAGTCCCTCTCTTCTATTACACTCCTTAAAGCCCTACCTTTCACCATTGCACTGCAACCTCACAGCACCAGGGACCCGGGTTCGATTCCAACCTCGGGCGACTGTCTGTGTGGAGTTTGCACATTCTCCCCATGTCTGCTTGGGTGTCCTCCAGGTGCTCCGGTTTCCTCCTATAGTCCAAAGATGTGCAGGCTAGGTGGATCGGCCATGCTAAATTGCCCATAGTATTCAGGGGTGTGAGGCTTATAGGGGATGAGTCTGGGTGGGATGCTTCAAGGGGCGGTGTGGGCTTGTTGGACGGAAGGGCCTGTTTCCACACTGTAGGGAATCAAATCTAATCTAATCCAACCTTGATTTGACTTTCCAAAACGCACACCTCACACTTAATCTACATTAAATTTATTTGCCGTTTCTTGACCCACTTCCTCAGCTGATCAAGATCCTGCTGCAATTTCTGAAAACTTCCTCACTGATCATGATACCACTTCTTTTAGTGCTATCTGCAAATGGCCGTACTATTAACTGTATAATTCCTGCCTGGGTTTGTCTTACCAAAATGCAAAACCTCACATTTATCTAAACTACATTCCATTTGTCACATTTTGGATCATTTGCTTATCTGATCAAAGTCCTACTGTACTCGAAGATAATCTTCTTCACTGCCTATTACACCACCAATTTTGATATCATCTGCAAGTTTATTAACTCTGCCTCCTATTTTCACTTCCACATTATTTATATAAATGGCAAAAAAAGTGGACCCAGCACTGATCCTTGTGGCACACGGATGGTCCTAGCCTCCAGTCTGAAAAGCAACACTCTATCATCACTCTCTGTCTCCTACCTTCAAGCCAATTTTGCATCCAAATGGCTAGCTCCTCCTGGATCCCATGTAATCAAACCTTACTAATCAGTCTACCATGTGTAACCCTGTCAAATGCTTTGCTGAAGTCATAAGGGGAATGTCTACTGTGCTGCATTCATTTGTCTTCTCTGTCACCTCTTCAAAAAACTCAGTCAAGTTTGTGACTCATAATTTCCCACACACAAACCAATCTGACTATCCATAATCAGCCTTTGCCTTTCCAAATGCATGTAACTCTTGTCCTTCAGAATTCCCTCCAACAAATTACCATCATTGACGTAAGGTTCACCAGTCTGTAGCTCCCTGGGTCTTCCTTCCAGCCTTTCCCAAACAATGGCATCAAATTAACCAATCTCCAGTCTTCCAGTGCCTTACCTATGACTATTGATACTCAAATATCTCAGGAAAGGGCCCAGCAATCACTTTCCTCCCTTAACACGAAGTTCTGGAAACACTTGCTCAGGTCCCAGAGATTTATCTACATTTATGCATTTGATCCTTCAACTTGCACCATTTCAGAAGGGTTTTTTTTGTATTAATTTTAATAATTTGTAAACAAGCGCAGGTTGCACTACCTTTCTGGTAAATGCCTTTTCACTGCCGATAGCTTTCTATATTCCATGTATAACAACTTCTGATATGCTAAATCCTTTCAACTATTTAATTGTGTCCCATATTTTACTTAATTTAGCAAGTATTTACACCCCCTCCTGCAGTTTATTTGTATGTATGTATTCCTGTTAAGCACTCCAGCCCAAAAAATTAATAAATAGAAAGAAATAGTATCAGTTAAGTAGTAGAGAAAGGGAAATAAGAAAAGAGGAGAATAACAATGGAGGAGAATCTTCAGTGATAATGGGAACTGCAGATGCTGGAGAATCCAAGATAATAAAATGTGAGGCTGGATGAGCACAGCAGGCCCAGCAGCATCTCAGGAGCACAAAAGCTGATATTTCGGGCCTAGACCCTTCATCAGAGAGGGGGATGGGGTGAGGGTTCTGGAATAAATAGGGAGAGAGGGGGAGGCGGACCAAAGATGGGGAGAAAAGAAGATAGGTGGAGAGGGTGTAGGTGGGGAGGTAGGGAGGGGATAGGTCAGTCCAGGGAAGACGGACAGGTCAAGGAGGTGGGATGAGGTTAGTAGGTAGGAGATGGAGGTGCGGCTTGGGGTGGGAGGAAGGGATGGGTGAGAGGAAAAACAGGTTAGGGAGGCAGAGACAGGTTGGACTGGTTTTGGGATGCAGTGGGTGGAGGGGAAGAGCTGGGCTGGTTGTGTGGTGCAGTGGGGGGAGGGCACGAACTGGGCTGGTTTTGGGATGTGTTGGGAGAAGGGGAGATTTTGAAGCTGGTGAAGTCCACATTGATACCATTGGGCTGCAGGGTTCCCAAGCGGAATATGAGTTGCTGTTCCTGCAACCTTCGGGTGGCATCATTGTGGCACTGCAGGAGGCCCATGATGGACATGTCATCTAAAGAATGGGAGGGGGAGTGGAAATGGTTTGCGACTGGGAGGTGCAGTTGTTTACTGCGAACCGAGCGGAGGTGTTCTGCAATGCGGTCCCCAAGCCTCCGCTTGGTTTCCCCAATGTAGAGGAAGCCACACTGGGTACAGTGGATGCAGTATACCACATTGGCAGATGTGCAGGTGAACCTCTGCTTAATATGGAAAGTCATCTTGGGGCCTGGGATAGGGGTGAGGGAGGAGGTGTGGGGGCAAGTGTAGCATTTCCTGCAGTTGCAGGGGAAGGTGCCGGGTGTGGTGGGGTTGGAGGGCAGTGTGGTGCGAACAAGGGAGTCACGGAGAGAGTGGTCTTTCCGGAAAGCAGACAAGGGTGGGGATGGAAAAATGTCTTGGGTGGTGGGGTCAGATTGTAGATGGCGGAAGTGTCGGAGGAATCTTCAGCTTGTGTTAGGGAACTTCCTTTAACTGTCCTTCAGGTGGGATGGCACAATGCAGAACATCATCTCATCCAGAGAAGACACCAAACTCCATTAACATCAAAATCATATTATAATGAAATTCCTACACAGTTTGCCTGTCCCACATGGACATTTTGTATTGTTGAGATCGAGCTCACCTGTTTGAGGGTTAATTGTAATACCTTGAAATCCTTTCCTGTGACAAGGAAATAGCTAACTAAACAGACAAACCAACCATGCAACACATTGCTGTCATTCATTGACATTGTTAAGCAGAGTCTGCATAATTGGTACTTAATGTTACTTCAATTGGTATTTGCAGTGCATGTGAATGATGAGCCTAGGTATTATATTGCCAATGGTATAAAACACGTTTCATTTAGGAATGTAGAGTAGTGAACATTTCTTAAATATTTATCACATCAACACAAACTCTATTGCTAAGGTTAAGTGGTGCCTGTTGCCTTGCTCTACAGTACATATACTGCAAATTCCTGATTTTAACTGGAGGTGGGATTGAGATGAGCATGACAGGGGCAGAGCAGCAAAACCAATCCAGGGCTTTGCAGTGTTGAATCAAATTGATTCCAAAATGTGCCATGTGTCCGCTGCCAAATCAAATCAGCAGCAGCAAGAGTTGGCCAGAGACTGACAATTTACACAAAGTTTCACCAACAAAAAGCTAACTGTTGGGAAGGTGGTCTTGAGAGGATTTTGCAAGAAGAAACCAGGAACTACATGCAAGAAAAGCCTAATGTTTCCTTCTTATACCCAGCAAAGAATTCCTGCCACTCCTTATGTCCATGACGATTTTGAAATATTTAATTCCCAACATTTGGGTAAGAAAGTTACAATACTCGGGTAAAAGTCAACTTTCCAAGACTACATTTTTAGAACAGAGAACATTGAACTGCACAGTACAGGAATGGGCCCTTTGGCCCACAGTGTGGTGCTGAATATGATGCCAAATGAAACGAATCCCATCTGTCTGCCATTGGTTCATACCCCTCCATTCCTTGCATATTCATTTGTTTATCTCAAAGTCCCTTACATGCCATTATTGCGTCTGCCTCCACAACTACTCCTGGCAGTCTGTCCCAAACTCCTACCACTCTCTGCTTAAAAAAACTTGCCCCTCGCGTCTCCTTTGAAATTTCCCCCTTTAACCTTAAATGTATGCCTCCCAACATTAGACATTTCAACTCCGGGAAAAATATTCTGACCATCAATTCTATCTATGCATCTCATAATTTTATAGACTCTATCAAGTTTCCACTCAGCCTCTACCACGCAAGAGAAAACAACCTGAGTTTTTCTAGCCTCTCTTTGTAATCCAGGCAGAATCCTTGTAAACCTCTTCTGCACCCACACCAAAGCCTCCAAATCTTTCCTGCAATGTGGCAACCAGAATTGAACACAATACTCTTAAGTGTGGTCTAACCAAAGTCTTATAAAGCTGTAATATGACATCCCGACTTTTGTACTCAATTCCCTGACCAATAAAGGTAAGCATGCCATATGCCTTCTTTACCACCCCATTTGCTTGCATGTCCACTCTCAGGGAGCTATGGACATGAAATTCAAGTCCCTTCTGCACATCAATAATGTACAGAGACCTGCCATTAAGTGTATACTTTTCCTTAACTTTTGATCTCCCAAAATGCAGCACCTCATACTTACCCAGATTAAACATGACCTGCCCATGTCTCCCCTCATTTTTGCAACTAAGTTATATCCCACTGTATGCTTTGTCGACCTTTACACTATCCATAACTCCACTGATCTTTGTATTGTCTGCAAAATTACTAGCTCACTCATTAAATTTTCATCCAAGTCATTTATATATATATCACAAACAGCAGAGGTCCCAGTACAGATCCACATGGAACACCCAGTGGCGGAACTCCAGCCTGAAAAACACCCTTCCTCTGTCTTCTATGTTCAAGCCAATTCTGATTCCATGTGGCCAGGTCACCATGGATTCCATGTATCTTTATCTTCTGGATGAACCTACCATGAGGGAACTTGTCAAAAGCCTGACTAAAATCATGTAAACAACATCCTCTGCTCTACCCTCATCAATCACCTTTGTCACCTCCTCAAAAAATTCAATTAGGTTGGTAAGACATGACTTGCCCTGTACAAAGCCATGCTGACTATCCTTAATTAGGTCATGCTTTTCCAAATGTGCATAAGAATAGCTTCCCAACCACTGGTGTCAGACTCAACAGTCTCTAGTTTCCTGGATTATCCCTATTTCCCTTCTTGAACAGAGGAACAACATAAGCTACTCAACTGTCCTCAGAAACCTGTCTAGTGGCTCACAAGGATACAAAGATCTTGGTCAAGCCCCCAGGAACCTCCTCTCTTGCCTCTTTCAATAACCTGGGGTACATACCATTGGGCCCTGGTGATCTAGCCACCTTAGTGCCCAACAAGAGATCCAACACCGCTTCTTTTTCAAACAGAAAATGCTGTAACATATCACCATGCTCCACACAAATCTTCTCTATCCTCTGTATCATTTTCCTATGTGGATACCAATGCAAAGAACTCATTTAGGGTCTCACCCACAGTCTCTGCCTCCAAACACAAGGTCCCTCCTTCATTCCTGAGTGGTCTGATCTTCTCCCTAGTTATCCTCTTGCTCTTAATGTACCTAGAGAATGCCTTGGGATTCTCTTGCCAAAGTCATTTCATGCCCCTTTCATGCTCTCCTAATTTCCTTGCTTGAGTACTTTCCTGCTTTCCTTATATTCCTCACAGACCCTGTCTGATTTTAACTTTTTAAATCCTACATATGCTTCTTTTTTCCTTTTGACTAAATTCACAATCTTCCTCATATTCCAAGGGTCTCTTACCTTACCATCCTTGTCCTTCCTCCTTACTGGAATACATCGGGTCTTGAATTCTCCTCAGCGGGTCTTTTAACAGCTCCCATATGTCAAGCATGGGCTTGCCTGATAACAGCTCCTTCCAATTAACACTCCCTAGCTCCTGTCTAATACTGACGTAACTTCCCCTCTTCCAATTTAGTACCTTCCAGCAAGGCCCTGATTTATCCTTGTTCACAGCCATCTTCAAACTTAAGGAGCTGTGATCACTGTTTCCAAAATGCTCTCCCACTGAAAGGTCAGTCACCTGGCCATGCTCATTAGCCAATATAAGGTCCAATATGGCCCTTCCTCCACTTGGACTATCCACATACTGTTTCAAGAAACCCTCTTGGATGCACTTAGCAAATTCTGGACCTTGTAAGCCTCTTGTTGGAAAGGAGTCCCCTAAAGGAGCCCTTAACTTGGGGAAGTTAAAGTCACCCACTATTACAACTCTGTTATTATTACACTTTCCCTCAATCTGCCTATGTATTTGTGCCTCAATGTCTTGGTGGTTGTTGGGAGGCCTACAGTACAATTCTATCAGAGCAATTGCACCTATCTTATTTTTGAGCTCTACCCATATTGCCTCACTGGATTGAGCCCCCCAGCATGCCTTCTCTGAGTTCAGATGTAACATTCTCCCTGATTAGTAATGCAACTCCTCCACCTATTTTACCTTCCTCTCTATCTCATCTAAAAAAATGAAACGCGGGAATGTTGAGCAGACAGTCCTGTTCCTCTCTCAACTAAGTCTCTGTATTGGTCACAACATCATAGTTTACCGCCCTGACCCAAGCTCTAAGCTCATCTGCCTCGCCTATAATAGTCCTCGCATTGAAATAAATACACTTCAGCTCATTAGTATCACTGTGTTTATTTACCTGCCTCTGCCTGTCTTTTCTTTCTGAAATACTTGTCCTCAAACCCATCACTTGCTGATTTGCTGCTTTGGCTCCCAGCCCCTTCCCACTCTAGTTTAAACCCTCCTGAGCAGCACTAGCGAACCTCTCTGCAAGGATCTTGGTTCCCATCCAGTGTAGGTTCTACACATCCCTCTCATACAGGTCACCCCTGCCCCAGAAGATGTTCCAACAATCCATGAACCTGAAACCCTGCCCCCTGCAGCTCCTTAGCTACACACTCATCTGTCCTATCTTTCAATTTCTTGCCTCACTAACTTGTGGCACTGATAGTAACCCAGAGATTACCACCGTCAAGGTCCTGCTTTTCAGCCTCTTTCCCAACTTCCAGTACTCACTCTGCAGGACATGATCCCTCTTTCCACCTATGTCATTGGTACCAATGTGCATCAAGATCTCTGGCTGCTCATCCTCCTCTTTCAGAATTTCATACAACTGCTCAGAGATGTCCTTGACCCTGGCACCAGCGAAGCAACACACCATCCTGGAGTTTCAGGCGTGGCTGCAGAAATGCCTGTCCGTGCCCCCAACCAGCAAGTATCCTACCACTACTGCTCACTTGGATCTTACCCGACCCTGCTGTGCAGCAGAGTCAGTTGTGGTGCCACAAACCCAGCTGCCACTTTTATACTCCCCTGAGAGGCTATTCCCCCACCCCCAACAAAAGCATCCAAAATGGTATCACTGTTCGAGAGCGGAATAGCCACAGGAAACTCCTGGACTACCTGCTTGCCTCTCCTGTCGGTCATCCATCTATCCAACAGAACCTCTGGTGTGACCACCTCCCTGTAACTAGTATCTACCACACTGTCTGCCCTCCGTATGCTACTCAGTGTGTCTAGCTGCCCCTCCAACCGAACAACATGGTCTATGAGAAACTGCAGCTGGCCACACTTCCTGCAGACATAATCACCAGGGACACTAAACTGCTCCCTGATCTCCCACATCTGGCAGGAAGAGGGCACCACTGTCCTAACTGTCAGCTCTGCCCCTTTACATTAAGAAAGATAAAAGAATCTTACCTCACCTTTACTTTGCCTTTTAATCAAAATGTAAGGACTCAACCTTTACCAGTTAGTGAGGTCAAAATCCATCCTTGGCCATCACTTGCTATCACAACCAACATGTTGAAGAGTCTTATCATCAACCCCATCTCCGAAATTAGCTCCAATGGAACCAAAGGTTTATATTATGAAACTTTCATTTCTGAATAAATAATTATTTCCATGGAGGCAGACATTCATTTCTGCATACTAAATTCATTCCATTTATCAAATTCATTTCAAAAGCTCAAATGCAAGTTTATACATTTTCACAGTTTTTCACAGGACAAAAAAAATCACACTACTTATCAGCAGAGCAGGCACTGAACATATGTTAAAGTTTGTAAAGAAAACACCCTCCTCATCTTCAAAACAAGCTAACCCATTCCACTTTGCTTCTTGCTTGGCACCATCAAATAGATCATCACCATCTTCATCAGATGTATCATTCCTCAAATACTCATCTTCTGAGCCACCAATTGCACTGGATCTGCAAGATTTCATGATTGATTGGATGACCATTTCCATTATAATTTCATCTCAGGCCTCGACAACCCATTCACATAGGATTGCTATCATCAGAGTTATACTGTCTCTGTTGGTAATTGTAATCTCTCCTCTGATTAGCCAGTTATTTCACTTTTTTGTCATACTCTCCTTAAAAACCTTGCTTGAAATGGTTGAAAGACCACTGAGAATCATCTCAATCCCACTCCTTTGTCGTCTAACTCCAGCAGTAATATCTTCAACACAATCAAAACATTCTGGACAATCAAACTTGAGGAAGAAAAGTTTTACACAGAATTTAAACTCAACACAGCTGCTTTAATACTGTCAGACGGGTGGCTTATGGTTGATATTTACGATAGGTGGACTGACAAACATAAAGCCGTAAGGTCCATTAGACACTGATCCTCAGGCATTTGAGCAAGTTCACATGAAACTCAGAATGAGAAGAACAAGATGTCAGTGATACATTCTAGTAGCAAAGAATTTGAATTCTTCATTACTGAGTAAAAATAAATATGTTCTGTTAAGTCCCCAGAATAAATAGTGTTCCAAGATGAAAATGGGAGAAAACTTCGGCAAGAATTTCCAAAGCTAATTGAAGGATTAGACAAATTAAAGCTCTAAATTGGATACTGGCAGATAATGCAAGTCTACAAGTCAGTCAGTGTCACATTTTGCGGGTGGTATTACTGCAACTGTCTACCATTTGGAATCACTTCTGCACCAGAGATTTTCTGAAAGAACAAAGTGAAAAATTTTGGAAGGGAAACAGGGAACCATTTGATCACTTTGATGTTATCCGAATGAATGGCATTAAAAAAGGAGCATGACGGAGGATCAGGGAGGTCTTAACAACTTGTCCAAGAACAAGGCAGCATGCAAGATCAATGGAAGAGAAAGACCATTAATGAATTTCCAGCACTAAAGCACATAAATGATGCACAGTGTTTCTTAGCTCTGGTGAATGAAATAGAAAGGTTATGCCTAACTTAGTCAGTCTTACTCAATGCATTAGACATTTTTGTAAAAAAAGGGCTAATGGTGATATTGGACCAAAGGAAGGGTAGCTTAAGACATCTTAGGATTTCCAATCTCTCTAATAATGATAACAAAGTTAGCATTAAGGCAATTTATCTAAATGTTTGTAGTATTTGCAACAAAGTAGATGAATTAACAGCACAAATCCTCTTGACTGATTATGATGTGAAAGGCATCACAGAGACATGGTTGCAGGGAGTTCAGGACTGGCAGTTAAACATCCAAGGATTCACAACTTATCGAAAAGACAGGGAGGTGGACAGAGGGGCTGGGGTTGCCTTGTTAGTTAAGAATGAAATTAAATCTACGGCACTGAATGACATAGGGACAGAGGATGTGGAGTCTGTGTGGGTGGAGTTGAGGAACGACAAAGGCAAAAAAACCATAATGGGAGTTATGTACCAACCTCCTAACAGTGATCAGGACCAGGGGCACAAGATGCACCGAGAAATAGATAGGCCATGTCAGAAAGGCAAGGTCACGGTGATCATGGGGGAACGTCAATATGCAGGTGGACTGGGTGAATAATGTTGCCGGTGGATCCAAAGAAAGGGAATTCATGGAATGTTTGCAGGATGGCTTTTTGGAACAGCTTGTGATGGAGCCCACAAGGGAGCACGGTATTCTGGACTTAGTGCTATGTAATGAGCCAGAATTTATAAAAGATCTTAAAGTAAGGGAACACTTAGGAGGCAGCGATCATAATATGGTAGAGTTCAGTCTGTAGTTTGAAAGAGAGAAGATCAGATGTAATGGTGTTACAGTTAAATAAAGGTAAAAACAGGGGCATGAGAGAGGAATTGACGAAAATTGACTGGAAGCAGAGCCTCGCGGGGAAGACAGTAGAGCAACAATGGCAGGTGTTTCTGGATGTAATTGAGGACACAGTACAGAGGTTCATCCCAAAGAAAAGAAAGATTATCCGGGGTGGGATTAGACAGCCATGGCTAACAAAGGAAGTCAGGAAATATATCAAAGCAAAAGAGTCAGCCTATAAAGTGGCCAAGAGCACTGGGAAATCAGAAGATTGAGAAGGCTACAAAAAAAACAGAGTATAACAAAAAGACAAATAAGGAAGGGGAGGATCAAATATGAAGGTAGGCTAGCTAGTAATATTAGAAATGATAGTAAAAGTTTCTTTCAATACATAAGGAGCAAGTCTTGACTGCTCTCTGCAGTAAAGAATTTCTTAGATTTACTTCTTTTTGAGAGAAGATATTCCTCATCTTTGTCTTAATTGGGTGATCCCTTACTCTGAGACTAACCCTTTGGTCCTTGATTCTTTGATGAGGGGAAATCTCTCAGCATCTACCCTTTCAAGCCATTTAAGAATATTATATGTTTCAATAGGGTCATTGCTCAGTCTTTAAACTCCAATGAGTATGGGCCCCACCCAGTCAACATTATCTCACAGGAAAATCCTTTCATGTTAGGATCACTACAGTGAATCTTCTCTGGGCTCCTTCTAATTCCTTAGAAAATGAGACTAAAACTATTCACAGTATTCCAAGTATCATTTGACTAGTCCTAGTATAGCTCTAGCAACATGCCTCTCTACTTTTGTAACCCATTCCCTTTGAAGTGAAGGCCAACATTCCACTTGGCTTTGATGTGATCCACTGAACTTGGAATTCTAGACTTTCTTTGTGATTCATGCCTGACGATTCCCAAATCTTGCTGTTTCATAGGTTTCTGCAGCCTTTCTCCACTTAAATAATATTCGGCCCTTCTATTCTTCCTGTCAAAATGGAAAAGGCCAAACTTCTGCAATTTATATTCCATCAGTCAAGTTTTGTCCATTTACTTAACCTGTCTATATACCTCTGTGTCATCCACAAACTTGGCTATTGCTCATTCAATGTAATCATCATTACTTTAGTCAGTAACATATATTATAAATAATTTGGGCCCCAGCACTGATCCCTATGGTACAGCGCTGGTTACCGATGTCATCCTAAAAATGTCCCCCTTACCCAGCTCTCTGACTTCTGTGAGGTAATCAATCCTTTATCAAACTATTCCCCTATCATCATAGGTGTTTATCTTATTAAGTCAACCAAAGTGTAGTACCTCTGTAAATGCCTTTTGTCAATCTAAAGGTTTCGTTTTGTCTGCCTTGCCTATATTAAGTCAACCAAAGTGTAGTGCCTCTGTAAATGCCTTTTGTCAATCTAAAGGTTTCGTTTTGTCTGCCTTGCCTATCACCTCCTCAAAGAATTCTGACAAATTTGTCAGGGGTGATTTGCCTTTCATGAAGACATTCTGACTCTGCTTGACCATAGTACAAATTTCTAAATGTTCTGCATTTGTATTTTTATAATTAACACTAGTATTTTTCAGAAGAGAGATCTTAAGCTGAAAGTTGCCTGTTTTTTGCCTCCTTCCCTCTTTGAATAAAGGTGTTGCATTGGCTTTTTCCCAAACCTCTGAGGCTTTTCCAGATCTATGGTTTCCTGGAAGATTATTATCAATGTATCCATTATCACGAGGGGTGCTTCCTTTAATGTATTATTTTATAGGATCCGATTTATTGTTGTCACATATACCAAGACACAATGTAAAGGGTTATTTTACGTGCTCTACAGGCAGATCGTACCATGCAAAGTGCACCACGGTAGCAGAACAGAATGCAAAATACAGTGTTATCACCCCAGAGAAGGTGCAGAGGCAGAGAGGTCGATATTAACATTTCACAGGTCCATTCAAAAGTCAGATAACAACGTGGAAGAAGTAATTAGGTCAGGCGGACCTATGGCCATTAGCCCTTTTAGCAAGACTGAAAAGAATAAATGCTATGCATGGTTTTCCAGAAGCACTCGCGCACTAAAACATATTTCATTTTGTGGGCCAGAAATTTAGAAGTTTCATTTCAGAGGCAACTGTCAAGTTCTTCAGACTTTCGTCAGTCAAGCAGAGAAGGAGAGGGTGATCAAATAACAAAAATGGCACAAAAGAATGTAGACTGAATACTCATCACCCATCCTACCTATTCTTCCTACTAATATATTGAATGAAGCTCCATAATTTCCAAATGCTTTCACAGTCTCGCCTTTTACCTGGAACCTCACTACCAGATTATTCAGTTCTTCAATTCTGGCCTTCAGTATATAGACTCTCTCTTTTGAATATTCAGCGACCAGAAACATACTGAAACATCCTCCCTTAACTCTTCTCAAACTCTTCTCAGACTCAGCTCTACTCAGTTACAGAGCAAAGTCATTAGTAATGAGGATTCGCTAGCTGAATTGCTGTTGGGGAGAAGAATAAAATCCAGTTTCAGTGGGGAATGTTCTGAAGAAGGATCACTGGATCTGAAATGTTAACTCTGCTTCTCTCCACAGATGCTGCCAGGCCTGCTGAGTTTATCCCGCAATTTCTGTTTTTGTTTCTGATTTCCAGCATGTGCAGTTTTTAAATTTTATTTGTTTGGAAAATGGGGGTATTGCTGGGAACATGGTCGTAAATATTACACTAACTATGTAAAGAAGTAAAATGAATTCCTTAAATTAAGTAAATCAAGTAAAAGTGAAACTTGGCGATATTTAGTTGGCTGGAATATACAAATTGTGATGATATATCTCCACCACCAGTAAGAGAGAGATTGAGAGTAGACATTACTCCAGAAGAGGTCTTAGACATTACATTAGTGAGTTGTATTCAGTAACCTGTAAGGTACAGATGTAGATAAAAGCACATTAGAGTATGTTAAGAATGGAAGAACCATACTCATGGTTACAGAGCCAACATCCTCAAAGAGAATATGTGTACATAGCTACAGCCCAGGGAATCTAAGGATAAGGCTCTAACTAGTCTAAGCATTAGCCTAAAGCATTGAATAATATAATATCTTTGGAATTATGAAGCAATGTTTCATAAGCCCTGATAGGTGAAGTACAGCATATATCTCAATAATGAATGTGATCTGCTGTATATATTATTAAAATGAATCTTCTTTAGTACTATGCGTGCAGCATTGCTTATTTCTGTCATGAACTCATGCTTATTGCAAATGAAACTTTCACTCATTTACTTCTAATTACAAATTTGAATTATTAAATCGCCACCAAATTACTAATAGGTTTCACACCATGTCATTCAAAACCCAGCCACTCATATTCTGTCCCTCGTCAAGTGCTCATCACCCATCCTACCTATTCTTCCTACTAATATATTGAATGAAGCTCCGTAATTTCCAAATGCTTTCACAGTCTCGCCATTTACCTGGAACCTCACTACCAGATTATTCAGTTCTTCAAATCTGGTCTTCAGTATATAGACTCTCTCTTTTGAATATTCAACTACCAGAAACATACTGAAACATCCTCCCTAAACTCTTCTCAAACTCTTCTCTCTTCCTTTCGAATCATTTATTGTTTGACTGTGCTTTCAGTAATCTCCCCTAACTTTCTCATTATGATTTGACATTTGCTTACCTTTTAGTTTCACCCTTCTAACAAACCTTGTAAAATTTTAGATCTACAGGAAAGCAAGGTGCTGTTACTTTATTTAATTTGGAATTGACATCCTTGTGTCAGGAGCTTCAAAATAGATCAGCCAACAATGTCACCAAAAAAAACTTCAATGCCTGTACTTAACATTGTGAAATTAAAGGTTAATACTGTTAGATTTTGTTCTTGGGGAGGCTGTCTGGCAATCTAGCATTTATTACCCATCTTTAGTTGCCTTTGAACAAGTGGAGATGAGCTTTCTTGAACAGTTTCATGAACAGTTACAGTCAATAATAGTGACTATCATTTTAGCAATATGCTGATAACTAAGTCAGAAAATACATATTTGAAATGTTGGGTTCAGATGAAGAAGATTGTTGGTCTATTTGACATTATCTGATTCTTAAATTAATACATTGTTTTAGTATTATCAATCCTCTATCCATTGTTTCCAACCGTGGATCACCATCTGTGCAAAGACATCTGTCCTAAATTTGTACTTCACAAAACTGAACATCCATACTCTTTAGGCATGCTGAAGGTTTATTTGAAAGCATTGTATTGCAATTTTTTTATATTGTTATGTTCAAAATCATATGTTCTTCCTTGAGATAGCTCATTTGAAAACAGTAGGGTCCTGATATCCTTACACTCATAACATTTCACAACATTAGGGATCAATATCAACAGGAATTCGAAGATTACGACTCAGCAATCAAAAGAGTACAAACATTTCATGTTTGTTCTGATCACAGCCTTGAATTCAATTCTTTTGTCAATGAATCCCAGCAACTTGTTATTTCATTAAAAAGCACGAAACTGAGCATTCTGGAAAGTAAATTAACACCATCCATTCTCATAAAGAGAAAAGGCAAGTTATGATGTTTCATCTATGGGTTCTAGCAGGTGAATGGCTAATGGGGAAATGGTAAATTGATTAATGCTACAAACCCAAAATATTATAATATGGCCTCTCCCTTTACCAACAGCAACAGCAATAAATTGTGTTTACAAAATACATTTTAACTCTATAAGACATCCTAGGGCATTTCACAAGGAGGAGATATTAGGACAGATGATGAAATGCTTTGTCAAAGAAATAGATTTTAAGGATCTCAAAGGAGAAAAGAGAGGCAAAGAAAGGAGAAGATTAGGAAGGAGTTTCCAGAGCTTAGAGCCTTGGCAACGGAAAGCATAATGGTCAAAGATGTTGGAATAAAAATTGGGGATAAACAGGGAGCCAAAATTGTTGGTGTGCAGATAGCTCATAGGGTCTTGGTGCTGAATGACTGTTTCAGCAGGCAATGTGTTGAAGTAGGGACATAGCTTGGCAATATTATTGAGGTAAAAATAATAATATTGGTAATGATGCAGACATATGTTTGGAAATTCATCTTGAGGCTTAATAAAACCAATGTTGCAAACACTCAGGTACATGGCAGGGAGAGGGTTCAGGAACAAAGTTTGTGGTTGGGACTGAAGTTAATGGTTTTGCAATCTAGTGTTAGGTTGAAGTAAATTTATTTACATGTAAGTACTGTATGTCAATAAGTATTATGACAATTTAGAATCAGCAGCCTAAGTGGTATTGCAATGAATGCTATTGTGCATTCTCAACACTTTGTTTTCTGCCAGTATTCTGCTTGCATTTTTTTTAATGGACATGGTGAGTGATAAATAAACCAACAACCATCCATGTCAAATTTACATCGTCAGGTTCAATTCAGCCAAAGAAAAATTCTCTTACTTTGTTTTTAATATTAGATACCTTTCATAAAGCATTCACTGAAATTCATTTCCAATTAATTGGCTCATTCGCTTATTTTTAATCTCTGATACTTTGAGTTTGCAGGCTATCTCGTTTTCCAGCACTTGTGATCTGAACTAACTTCAGCTGGCAGTGTGAATGCAGGTCATTTATGTGAAGTTAAAATATACAAGTTCCTTGCGCATTCCACGGTCTATTTCAGTATAGTGCCTTTTTTAACTACTCTATTTCATTTTCCTTTAATTTACATCCACATCTTTGACTTAACATCCATTGATCTGTGTAAAAGGAACCAATTTACAATTACTATCAATTTTAAGTTACTGAATTTCTTTGCCAAATTTTAACAGTCATGAACAATGATGATGGTATTTGTATATATTTCCTGCTAAAGGATTTTCTATTTCTATTTCATTCTCTTGCTTAAAACATTTCTCTTTTTTTGCTGCTGAGTATCAGTATTGGCTTCAAGGTCTGTTAAATGTACCGAAAGCTGATTACAACCAAAGTACCAGGCTAAATTCTGGCAAGCCCACACATGTTACACTTGAAACTTGAAGCATTTCACTAATTCAAACCTTCAGCACTTGCACAGAAAATAAGATAACATGTAATTTCCCACTTAATGAGTTGTTACAAACACTCAGGCTTAGACATGCACTAACAATATTTACTTTGGATTTCCTGTTGGCACAGCTAGAAGTTTATTCTGTTATATATTCTGTTATTTATCTGCTAATCAGTCCATCTTTGACTGTACGATGTGTAAACTATAATATTTCTTAGCTGTTTCACAGGGAAGTTCCATTTAAGGATACAACTTGCATTGAGAGGGCTTCATGGTTGTTCACAACCAAACACAGACAAAAAAAATCCATTTTTACAAACAAAAGAAAATTCACTCCCAGTTCATATTTTGGATAATGACAATTGATTATGTTTCAATCATAATCAAGAGAGTTATTGTTCCAAGCGTGCACATGATTTCATTGTGATTGACTGCAATAGATTCTGTTAGTTCTTCTCAACCTTTAACAACATGCGTAAAATGGTTCCTCCCAGCAAGTGAAGGGTTAACGCGGGCCCAAGTGGATCATTCATCATGTTTGTCAACTATTCAGAGCCAGAAATCATGGGCAAAACAATTGAAAAATGTATCAATGGTTGGCATTCAGCAGAGCTAAATGGAAAGAAAGAAAATTCTACAAACACACAATATTGCTGACCTCATTTCCAGAAAAACATAAATGTGCTGGAGTCAATCCAGTGAAGATTATTCAGACTAATGCCTGGAATGAGTGGGTTCTTTTGTGAGGAAAGGCTGGACAGGCTAAGGTTACATCCACTGGAGTTTAGAACAGTAAGAAGATTAAAACACATAAGTCTTCACAGGTTGGATGTAGGAGAAAATGTTTCCTCTTAAGGAAATATCTAGAACTGGGGTAATTGTTTAAAAATCGAGGGAGGGAGCATGATCATCTATTTAAAGCCATGATTAGGCCTCAGAAGGCCATAAGTATTTGGAACACTCTTACTGAAAAAATGGTAGAAGTAGAGCACTTGAGCATTTTAAGGAAGAGGCGGATAGATTCTTGTTAGGCAAGAGGGTGAAAGGATATCAGGGTATGCAAGATTGTAGGTTTGACGTAACAAACAGATAGCCATGGTTTTATTGCATGGCGGAACAGGCTTGAGTGACTGACTGGCTAAGTCCTGCTCCTTTTACATATGTTTGGAAACTGGAGACATATGAGCAATCAAGCACATCTTAAAAAGATAATGACCCAGCCATAAAGGATTTCAATGTCTTTCTGCTGATGGTTGTGCGCAAAAAAAGATCAAACTGAATGCTTGCTCCATTTCTACTTCCATCAAAAATGGATAGATGATATTGTTAGAATTTGAGGGATTGACAAACAATCATTCCCAGGACAAATGCATGAATAAATCAGCTGTGCTTCCCAACACAACTGGCCTGAGCCAAAATTGTTATAGTATGCTTGTAGATACCTGTGCTTTTGTGTCAAATGCTGATTTATAAAATAAATATTGAGTAATTACAAAGTACTATGAAGCCAGAATTGGCAAACCTGTTGAAATTGAAACTTCAAAAAGGGCTCAGGTATTTGTAACTTGGGAACATGCTGAATGAAAGGTAAATGTTATTTTATAGACTTTTATCCCTCAGTTTGGTTTTTATGGGTTAATATACCGTGAGATTGCTCCAATATTATCATTGAGCAACATTGCCTAAACTATGAGTATATGATTGATTAACATTTCCTTTTGTCAAATGTTCCTCAAAATATGACACAAAATATAACCACAAAATTTATAATATACACAGTTCCTCTTTACCACTTCCTTCCGAACTTCAAAAACCTCATAAAACTCCTCCTCTTCTGTTTGGATCTGTACAGATTCTTCCACTGACTCAATCTATTAAAATTTAAAGTGACACAATATCAGTGTAAGAAGATTTCAAAGCAAAACTGTTGTCCCACTCAAAAGCAAATGATGATTGCTGTACTGTCCTACTGTAAGATTTACATAGCTTATACAGTATATATCAATATAAACCTATCATAATACCCTATACCAATCAGGTGCCACTTTATGAGATAATAAGGTGTAGAGCTGGATGAACACAGCAGGCCAAGCAGCATCAGAGGAGCAGGAAAGTTGATGTTTTGGGCCTAGGCCCTTCATCCGAAATAAGGGAGGGGAAGGGGGTTCAGGGAGAAAGGGGGGGGGGCGCGGATGGAAGATGAATAGAGGAGAAGATAGGTGGAGAGGAGACAGACAGGTTGAAGAGCTGGGGATGGAGCCTGTAGAGGTGAGAGTAGGTGGGGAGTTAGGGAGGGGGGAGGTCAGACCAGGGAGGATGGACAGGTCAAGGGTGTGGGATGAGGTTAGTAGGTAGGAGATGGGGCTGGGGCTTGAGGTGGAAGGAGTGGATAGGTAGGAGGAAGGCCAGGTTAGGGAGGCGGGGACATGCTGGACTGGTTTTGGGATGCGGTTGGGGGAGGGGAGATTCTGAAGCTTGTGAAATCCATATTGATACCATTGGGCTGCATGGTTCCCAAGCGGAATATGAGTTGCTGTTCCTCCTGTGGTACTACAGGAGGCCCAGGATGGACATGTCATCTGCGGAATGGGAGGGGGAGTTGAAATTGTTTGCAACTGGGAGGTGCAGCTGTTTAGTGCGAGTCTGGCGTAGGCATTCCACAAAGCAGTCCCCAAGCCATCACTTGGTTTCCCTGATGTAGAGGGCGCCACACCGGGTACAGCGGATGCAGTATACCACATTGGCAGATGTGCAGGTGAACATCTGCTTGACGTGGAAAGTCTTCTTGGAGCCTGAAATGGGGGCGGGTGGGGGGGCAGGGTAGGTGTAGCACTTCTTGTGGTGGCAAGGAAAAGTGCTGGGTGTCGTGGGGCTGGAGGGGAGGGTGGAGCGGACAAAGGAGTCATAGAGAGAGTGGTCCCTCCGGAAAGCAGATAAGGGTGGGGAGGGAAAAATGTCTTTGCTGGTGGAGTTGGACTGCAGATGGCAGGAGTGTTGGAACATGATGTGTTGGATCTGGAGGTTGGTGGAGCGGTACATGAGGATGAGGGGGATTTTGTTTTGCTTGTTATTGCGGGGAGTGGTTGTGAGGAATGAGTTGCGGGAAATGTGGGAGACACGGTCAAGGGCGTTCCCGCTGAGGGGTGGATGTTGTGGTCCTTGAAAAATGAGGACATCTGAGATGTTCGGGAGTGGAATGCCTCATCCTGGAAGCAGATGCAGCAGAGGCGAAGGATTTGGGAATAGGGGATGACCTTTTTGCAGGAAGGTGGGTGCAAGGAGGCGTATTCTAGGTAGCTGTGGGAGTCGGTGGGCTTGAAATCGATATTGATTTCCAGGTGGTTGCCACAGATGGAGGCAGAGATGTCCAGGAAGGTGAGATAGGCATTAAAGAAAGCCCAGGTGAGCTTAAGGTTGGGGTGGAAGGTGTTGGTGAAGTGGATGAACTGTTCGAGCTCCTCTTGGGAGCATGAGGTGGCTCCGATACAGTCATCAATGTAATGGAGGTAGAGGTGGGGTTTGGGTCCAGTGTAAGTATGGAAGAGGGATTGTTCCACATAACCTACAAAGAGGCAGGCATAGCTTGGGCCCATGCGGGTACCCATGGCCACCCCCTTTGTCTGTTGGAAGTGGGAGGAATTGAAAGAGAAATTGTTGAAGGTGAAGACGAGTTGGGCTCGGTGGATGAGGGTGCCAGTGGAGGGGGACTGGCTGGGCCTGCGGACAGGAAGAAGCAGAGGACCTTTAGGCCATCTGTATGGGGAATGCAGGTGCGTGGGCAATGGACGTCCATGGCAAAGATGAGATGTTGGGGACCAGTGAATTGGAAGTTCTGGAGGAGGTGGAGGGCATGTGCGGTGTCACGGATGTAGGTAGGGAGTTCCTGGACCAAGGAAGAGAAAGTGGAATCGAGTTGCTTTATGACGTAAAGTTGTCACTTTATGACTTTGTAGAGGGTTATTTAATACAGAGATAAATAGACTGCTTCTATTTAGGAAATCGACATTTTTCAGTCTCTGTAATCAAACAATGGGCTCAAATTTTTAAAGTTTTTGTAAGTTTAATACATGCAATCGGATACAGCATGTCCTTAAGAGGGTCAAATGATGTTTACAAACTGTTCAACGTTTGACCTTGATGTATAATTTTCATTCCCCCTGATTGCTGTTATGATGTACAGTCCTATCTGGAGGAAATAAAGATCTTAAATGTAAATCTATAAATTCTCATGGGCTATATCTTGAGCTGCACTGCATACAGATAATTTTGCCATGAAGATCAAAAGTCATAAAATAATCTTAATTTTTCTAAATAGTGTTGTATTAGCATGTGATTGGAGATGTCATTGTGTTAGTTTTACAGTTGAAATTGTGAAACTTAGTCCCATGAATAGCTTGACAATGCTTACGGGGGCGTGGCTATCTAATTTTAAAAGTGCTTTTTGAAGTACTGGAGAGGTGGCTGGCCGTATGTCCTGTAAACTACAATCCTGAAACAGTGTTATCTCAGAAACAGGAAGACACAGTTGGCTTTCAGCCCCAGGAACTCTCAAGAGAGAGTGCGAGAGAGAACATCAGGGCATTTAGCAAGATTCAAGGCATTCAAAGTGTCTGGAGAGAATAAACAATTTCTGTGAGAGAGGGAGACAGAACATAAACAAGTGATAGAGATGCTGGTAAGACGCCTCTGCTAACACTTTGGCATTGCTAGGCAGAAAGTATTGACTGAATGAATAAGTGCATCAAGATGATCTGGCAGCTGTTAACAGCTTTGCTTCCTGCCGTGAGTAACAAAATCAACAAGATTCAGTGGCTTCATATACACTCTTGAAACAGTGGGAATTAAACACATGAGTAATTATTCCAAGTTTGCAAAATCAGGCAAGGAATACATTTTGAGCATAAAAGTGGCATAAGGAATTAATTCAAACAGTGAATTTTATAATTTATTTCTCACTACAAAGTGAGAAATATCAGCAGTTTAACAATATCCACCTTTAATATTGTCAGCATTAGGTTCTCCTAATCAAGCAGCACATTGATGAAAAAGATTCCTCCAATCTGTCCCAGAAAAGGAGATTAACTTCAGAACAGCAACTCCTACTAAACCACTGTGATATTTCCATTCCCACATCAATCATCTTTTTAATCTCTCTGAGAGAGTACCAATTTAGGTCCAATTGCTTTTAAATTACGGGTAGTTTTGTGCATTAGATTCATGCTCACACTGGAAACTATGTTGAACCTGCCAAAAGCCATTTTTGTTAGGACATTTAAAGCTGCGCAAAGAAAAGAAGCTAATTCCATAAGTTTAGGCTCAATTCAGAGGTGAAAGGACAATGTTCTAATCCATTTCAACATCCAATTTCCAAAGGTGTAACTTACTTGCTACTACACAGATTATTGTTTAGGGTGCTTTGCAGCATTCTGTCTTTTGGAACAGAGCCCATGAACTGTATGTCAATGTTGTACTCATTGTAATCACTGCTGATTTGACAAACACCCTGCTATTTGAACAGTGCTTCATCCTTCACTAAGTAAGTCCGCTTCATTTGTAGTCAACTGAACTACCCACATGGAAATGTTGGCATTGCATTAGGTAGTGTCAACATGCATAAGTGGCAGCCAGAACCCCCTGCAATTAGTTAATAGTAACTAATGTTCCCCTTAAAATTTTGTGGCTGTAAGTGACCATTTTTTTCAATGTCCCTTTCCTTTAAATCTTTTTAAGTGGTCATACATGCTGGTATCTATCTACCATAGACCAAGGTCTGTGCAACACCTTTGTGGGTAGTTACAATCATCCAGGGAGCTTATTCACAAATCTCCTCTACTGACCTTGCGGGCTAAAATTTTAGTGCACAATCAGGTAGCAGCAGAATACAGCAGGCTCCTCCTATAAAGGTAAAAATTCAATGTCTTAAAATTATCAGAGTGAAAACCCTGCAGCTCTCACTCAATTGGGGGCTGGATCTTTTATAATACAGGCTGCCACATCCACCTGACTGAACCTGGAGTTAAAATTTGTTCTCATATTTTATTATGAAACAAATAGCTGTCACGTAGATGCCTTAAGTTTTGATGACTAATAATGTGAGCTTGATATTGAATGATGAAACAACATTTAATGAGTAGAACTGACAATTATTTTACAC
Source organism: Stegostoma tigrinum (assembly GCF_030684315.1). Classification (NCBI taxonomy): domain Eukaryota; kingdom Metazoa; phylum Chordata; class Chondrichthyes; order Orectolobiformes; family Stegostomatidae; genus Stegostoma; species Stegostoma tigrinum. The sequence continues at coordinate 67,766,700 of NC_081357.1, read as the reverse complement.
AATTTCATTTAATTGATTGGCTCTTACTAAGACTCCATTGATTGAAAACTAATTTATACTCATTATAAATGACAATGTTGAAGCTATTGCAAACATTTACAGCCTTCAAATGTATGATTCATCTTGGCTTCCTCCTATGGTGCCCAACATAATGGTTGCAAATTTTTGGCCAATTTGCCTCAGTCAATGTGAAATCAACAAAATACTGAAGTCACTAGATACAGTTAAGCGTCCTGATAATATCTTGGGGGTGGGACAGTAGTAATAATTCAAACTTGTGCTGTGGATTGTGCTCCAACGCGTTGGATGTCCTATAAACTCCATCACAATCTGGCAATTGCTTCATGATGGCATAGCAGTAACTATCTTAAGTGGCTGATCTGAAACAGATGCCTTCAGAATCAGGATTTGGATCAAACAAAACTCTAGAATAACTTTCATATTATTTACAATCTACCTGGCAGTGCCAATTTATCTAGTCAATGATCAACTGCCCTCTCGTGTGAATGTTAAACATTGCATTGATTGACAATTCTTTAACCTCAATCACCTCCATGACAAAACTGAACTGACTACCACAGGCACATTCTATCTACAGGCTGCAGGTGACTGCACTGCCATTGCAGACTGGCACCAAATCTGCCAGCCTCGATCTCTTCAAATCTGCCTATAAGACAGTCAGTCTGTCCTTGAATGTTGTCAAAACAAAATTCATGTATCAAATCACATTTGGTCACCCAAATAATCCTCCTTCCCTATACGTTGAAGGGGAGACTTTGAAATAAGTTAAGCACTTGCTGAACCTTGGCTGCCATCTCTCTCAAAATGCCAGTGAGATCCAACACTGGGTTAGCTGTGCCAGTTCAGCTTTCTACAAACTATAGCAGTCAGCTAAGGACAACAAAGACTTCCACAAGTTAATAAATGTTTTAGCGTACAGAGAATTTGTCAACCACACACTCTTGTACTGCAGTGACTAGACTGTGTAGCAGTGAGACATGACAGCAATGCTTGAAAATTCCATCATCAATGCCTTCACCACATCCTCCAGATTCAATGGGAAGGCTATCAAACAAATGCTAGTGTCCTTTTTGAAGCCAGCGCGACAAGAATTCTGGCAAAACTCCGGCACGATAGACTTCGAAGAATCAGACACTGTGACTGGATAGCCAAAAATCGTCTCCCTCACTGGGTCTTGTTTTCCAACTCGCAAACAGCTAATATTCCAGGGGGAGGACGATGAAAACCCTTCACAGACACTCTGAAGTGCTGCAGGATTGATGTTGATGGCTGCTTGAAGACTACTAATCAATCACCCATGGTGACAACTTGTCCATCAAGCTGCATCACTTTCTGTGTCCAAAAGCCTGGAGGAGGAGGTACAGCAACAACTGAGAAGGAAAAGAAAGGAAAGGAAACAAACCCCACGCTCCAGGATCCCACTACCTCATGGCACTCCTGCCTTATATGCCTAAAGATCTGAAGGTTGAGAATAGGCTTGTTCCATCACTTGAACACCCATGGCACAAACTCGAGACACTGAGTGAACATCATTCCCTGAATCGAGGGAACAGTCAACAACAACATACATGATACCCTGTGAGATTTGTTACTCTCTCAAAGGCAAAATTATGCATTCAAAACTCTAAGCTGTTCAAGAGTATGAGCACTGAAAAGACTCACTTGATTGCTATGACCCTGCCATGCCTCACAGATAGCATTTCGGAAGTCACTTGCATGTGATGGTTCAAGAAGACCTTCCATGTTTGTGACATCTGAGACTCAGTGTCTCTATGCAATGGAGAAAAACTACATCTGTCCTGGTCTTACAATGGAGGATGTCCACAGCTGACTCTGCCTCATTCTCCACCACTTACTTATTCAAGGGGTGCAGTCATTTGGTACTCCCTGCCTTAAACTATACTGAGACCCAACATAGATGAATATATCTGTATTGGTGGAAAGTACAAATGAATGATGTGCAGATGCTTCCTTAAGAGACCTCTACCTACTGAGGAGACCACTGATGACTAGGCCTGAGACATTCTGTTCCTGTCCACAGTTGACCCTGTGAGAAACACAAGAAGGTGGTGATGAGAACTTTAACAAGTGTGTCAGCACAGTTTCCCTATTGGATGTCAGCAGTTGTACTGCCACAGCACATGGTGTGCAGAAGAGACCTTCAAGCCTTTATCCGCAGATTCAAGCATGAAATGATTATGCAATGCCCTGAATTTTATCACCCATTGCTTAATGAGATAATGAGTTAATTTTGTAATCTCTAGAGTTGCCTCTTCTGCAGGGCACACTGAGGATCAGGGAGATAAAATACGCACCCAGTTTCTTTTTCTGTTTCTGGAATTCATATCCTGCCACCCCTTTAACTGCTTCCCAAACATCCATGAGAAGCCCAGAGTAGGAAACCATAGTAGCAGGGTGGTCAAACTGTTTTACATAGGTTTAGTTTAGTTTGAAATCCCAGCTTTTGTAATTCTTGCCATTATTTAGAAAGGACACTGAAGGTTTAGATTTCAGTATGATACACTTTAACAGTTAGACAATTCTTTGTTAAACAGTTGCACACAACTTGAATGTTCATTTATGCAGCCAGCTTTGCTTCTTTGAACCCGATCAGATGGAATATCTACACAACGTCCAAAATATTTGAAACTCATGAGCACCACAAGCAACAATCTCACGCATAAACAAGTACATCTTGAATGAAAAATGACATATTCAATTGATAAATGACTCCTGGTATTAGTTCCAAGTGTGAAAATAAAAATAAACTGCAATAGGTTAGCACCAATCTTCTCACCTGCAATAATGTCCAGTTTCTATGTACACAACTGGCTTTAACAAAACAAGAATCACACTTCGTACTGAGAGATAAATAGTTCCACTAAATTAATACTAGCCACACTTACAATTTACAGAATCCCTATTATGGAATTGCAGGCTATTCAGCCCACATCAACCCTCTGAAAAGCTTCCCACCATCCCTACCGTATCCTGTAACCCCACATTTCCCATGGCTAATCCACCGAGCCTGCACACTCCTGGACAGTATAAGCAATTTGGCATGGCCAATCCACCTGACCTGCACATCTTTACACTGTGGGAAGAAACAGGAGCATCGACATGCATGCACCAGAGGAATGTACAAACTCCATGCAAACTGTTGTCTGAGGGTGGAGCCAAATCTGGGACCTTGGAGCTTTGAGATAGTGGTTTTAGCCAATGAGCCACTACGCCATCATTTTAATTCAGTCATTGGAAGTGGACTTTGTTGGCTGGGCCAGCATTTACTGTTGATTCCTGTTTACCCCTTAACTGAATAGTTCATGAATGCCATAAAGAGTCAATCACATTTCTGTGGGTCTGGATTCTTACGTAGACCAGGCTTTAGTAAGCCCAATAGGTTTTTACAACCATCAATTAAGGCTAGATTTTAATCTCAGATTTTTGTTGATCTTAAATTTCGCTATATGCATGGTGAAATGCCAGTGCATGTCTTCGGAGAATTAAAAACCGAAAGAACGGCAAATGCTGGAAATCTGAAACAAAAACAGAAATTGCTGGAAAATCTCAGGAGGTCTGGCAGTGAAAGCAGAGTTAACATTTTGGGTCCAGTGATGTTCTGAAGTTCTGAATATTGATTGTTGTCAAAAGGACATGAATTCCTAGAGATGTATTCTTAAGCTGAGCTTCACTTACAGTTGATCTTGGAGTATTGACCATTTATTTTCTGCATTTTTGGTTGTCAGCAAGAGCAGGCAAGCTCACTCTATGGAGAACTTCATTGCCTCTTGCAATCTCAATTTTAATGGTTTGTTTATCTGGTTCAGAAATCTTTAGGTGCAAAAAGCATAATTGGTCAGAACATTGTACTTTCAGATAAGAGATTGATTGCATTCCAAGTGGATGTTAGAAGTTTTGTGGTAATTTTGTAATGGTTTGCAGGATGCCTAATGCTATCTGGAGCTTTTGATAGCAATTCAAATAAAACATTCCAGTTTTTCTTGGGTTACATTAGTTCTGCGTTGCGATACTGAGAAAGGTCATTACTTTAGCGTTTTTGTAGGTGACTGCTTGATTGCAACCATGATACTGTTGAGCGCTGTGATTTTTAACTGGGTTGTTTCTAAGCCCGACTAACAACAGGAGTAATCTATTTTAAAGGGTGAATGAAATAGTGAAAAGGTTTTTATATATAAATTGATGTGTTTTAGCTGTTAGGACCTGTAAGAGAACGGTGTTTTCTTCTTCCTAGCTCAATATACAGTAATTAGCTTTAGCAGTAATGAATTCTCCAAAGTGTGTATGCTTGAGTTAAAATGGGACAGCACCTACAGTCAGGTGTTATATTGCTATTTCTATCTAAATTGACAGCAAGTAAAGTTTGATTTTTTTTAGCTTTCTTAAATTTGAATGAATTTACTGCTATGTAATGCTTACTGCCTGGAGCTAGGCCTTCTCTTGTTCTGCACATGAAGGGTTGATTCTTACATGTTTTAGCATCAAATCTTCCATGTGGTGCCATACTTAGAAAAACAAAATTTTGTTGCTCACATTTAGAAGTCTTATTTTAGACCTTAACATATGAATTTCAAGTAGGGACATTTCAGGATAGCAACTTATAACTAGTGATATACCCACTGGCACCAAAATTTTTTGCAATGCATGTAAATGACTTAGATGAGGAAAGTGAATGTACTAAAGCAAAATTTGGAGATGAGGCAAAAATAGGGGGACAGACAAGAGGTGAGCGTGACATGAAGAGACTGCAGAGGGGTATAGATAGGTTAAGTGAGTGGGCATAATTTTGCCAGATAAATATAACATAGAGCATAAAGGGAAGTCTTGCTAAAAGTACACAGACGCTAGTTAGACAACATCTACAATACCATGCACAGTTTTGGTCCTCTGATCCTCTTCCTAAATGCTGTATATTTCTCCAGGTTGGCTGGCATCGTCTGGTGTTATGGCTTCCATTCCAGTTCTTGAGAGGAAGAGTAAGTCGCATGCCTATCCAGTAGGGGTTCCAGGTTCGTCCTTGCAAAGCATGATGCCAATTTCCTCATCTCTGCCATGTCCACAGCAAATGTAAGTAACCCTGGCAGGTAGCTCAGGATGTCAGAGCTTGTCTGGACGCATAATCAGATTTTTATCAAGATCGCGCAAGTGCCAGAAATGACAGTGAATTCTGGGACATCCATTAAGTGGCAAGTCGCTCTGGAAAGGGAGGCTGGTAGGGTGAGCCCAGAATCAGACATAGCAAGTTAATGAAGTGAGTTTGGTAAGAAATGGCAAAAAAAACTCACCAGGAAAAGCCCTCCAAAAATCTCGATGGAGCATGTAGTAAGCAAAAAAATGCAAGATTCATCCCAAACAAATTTCTAATTTCTTTGCTTCTGATAATTGTTTGTAGGGCTTAGGGTTATCTTAACTAAGAAATTTATGAATAGAGAGATAAAATAAGAAACTGACTTTCAGAAAGCATATAGCTCAAGGAATGTGCAGCACAAACTTGACTTTTAGAATCCTCCTAATCCTGTTGTGATACTTAATTATTTATTGATTATTAAGTCTTTTCTTCACCATTGTTAATTTCTTGCATAGATTTAGAAAGTTATGAAAATTGGAAAAAAAGGGAAAGCTCTTCTACATATGGGAGGAAAGAAAAATAAATAACTATTCATTTGACTCACCATTAAAACATGGAATAAAGTAATCTTGTCTCAATCACTTTCAGATACATTATGAATGTCAAATTGTATAGATCCAAGTCTCTGATTTCTCATATAACACTTCATGTTTATTTTCTCTGGAGTTCCACTTGCAAAATCAAAAGCCAAGATAAGTCACAAACTGTGTCAGCGTTCCTATCTGTTTCCGATATTAAGCCAGTGTGTTAACCACTTCAGTACACATTCCTCCCAGAGCTGTCTCTCAAGATTGAGATAGTAACGTATAAAAGCAGAACTTAGGTCTATGTGTTAGTCTGGTCATTATTTCCTGTAAATTGTAGCATCATGTCCATTAAGTAATAGCTTATTTACTGTTTCATTTGTTTAGATGTCTGATGCCTAAATGCCTACTATTGTTCACCAGAGGAAGAAGTCTGGTAATGACTGATATAGAGAATAGAGAATATAAAGAAAAAATGGGAAAGCAATTAAGGAAAAACAATCCTAAATGTGGCAGCAAAGTTATCTGAAGTTCAGATTTATGCTTATTTTATTATTAACCTTCAGCGCAAAATAACATTTGATAATCTAAGCAGCTAGTGACATCTCACTGCTGCTATTCGCAACTTCATGAACTGCAGGCTGACTCATGAGCTTTAGATAATAAAATGTGAGGCTGGATGAACACAGCAGGCCCAGCAGCATCTCAGGAGAACAAAAGCTGACGTTTCGGGTCTAGACCCTTCATCAGAGAGGGGGATGGGGTGAAGGTTCTGGAATAAATAGGGAGAGAGGGGGAGGTGGACCGAAGATGGAGAGAAAAGAAGATAGGTGGGGAGGAGAGTATAGGTGGGGAGGTAGGGAGGGGATAGGTCAGTCCAGGGAAGACGGACAGGTCAAGGAGGTGGGATGAGGTTAGTAGGTAGGAGATGGAGGTGCGGCTTGGGGTGGGAGGAAGGGATGGGTGAGAGGAAGAACAGGTTAGGGAGGCAGACACAGGTTGGACTGGTTTTGGGATGCAGTGGGTGGAGGGGAAGAGCTGGGCTGGTTGTGTGGTGCAGTGGGGGGAGGGGACGAACTGGGCTGGTTTTGGGATGCGGTGGGGGAAGGGGAGATTTTGAAGCTGGTGAAGTCCACATTGATACCATTGGGCTGCAGGGTTCCCAAGCGGCCCTTGACTGCGTCTCCTGCACTTCCCGCAACACATCCCTCACACCTCGCCCCCGCCACAACCGCCCAAAGAGGATTCCCCTCGTTCTCACACACCACCCCACCAACCTCCGGATACAATGCATCATCCTCCGACACTTCAGCCATCTACAATCTGACCCCACCACCCAAGACATTTTCCCATCCCCACCCCTGTCTGCTTTCCGGAGAGACCACTCTCTCCGTAACTCCCTTGTTCGCTCCACACTGCCCTCCAACCCCACCACACCCGGCACCTTCCCCTGCAACCGCAGGAAATGCTACACTTGCCCCCACGCCTCCTCCCTCACCCCTATCCCAGGCCCCAAGATGACTTTCCACATTAAGCAGAGGTTCACCTGCACATCTGCCAATGTGGTATACTGCATCCACTGTACCCGGTGTGGCTTCCTCTTCATTGGGGAAACCAAGCGGAGGCTTGGGGACCGCATTGCAGAACACCTCTGCTCGGTTCGCAAAAAACAACTGCACCTCCCAGTCGCAAACCATTTCCACTCCCCCTCCCATTCTTTAGATGACATGTCCATCATGGGCCTCCTGCAGTTCCACAATGATGCCACCCGAAGGTTGCAGGAACAGCAACTCATATTCCGCTTGGGAACCCTGCAGCCCAATGGTATCAATGTGGACTTCACCAGCTTCAAAATCTCCCCTCCCCCCACCGCATCCCAAAACCAGCCCAGCTCTTCCCCTCCACCCACTGCATCCCAAAACCAGTCCAACCAGTCTCTGCCTCCCTAACCTGTTCTTCCTCTCACCCATCCCTTCCTCCCACCCCAAGCCGCACCTCCATCTCCTACCTACTAACCTCATCCCACCTCCTTGACCTGTCTGTCTTCCCTGGACTGACCTATCCCCTCCCTACCTCCCCACCTATACTCTCCTCCCCACCTATCTTCTTTTCTCTCCATCCTCGGTTCGCCTCCCCCTCTCTCCCTATTTATTCCAGAACCCTCACCCCATCCCCCTCTCTGATGAAGGTTCTAGGCCCGAAACGTCAGCTTTTGTGCTCCTGAGATGCTGATGGGTCTGCTGTGTTCATCCAGCCTCACATTTTATTATCTTGGATTCTCCAGCATCTGCAGTTCCCATTATCACTCATGAGCTTTAGAGGTCGCAATTGTGATGGACTCAGGAAGATTGAAAGTGGGCTTTGGCATTGCTGCCATCTGCTTTTACATTTTATTGACGTATCAACATCCATCAAAGGTTTATGAAATCAGTTGTGTATCATAGTTAAAAATGCCAAAAACTCATGAACATTACATGAACTAAGAGAAGAGAGTTAACATATTTAGGTCTGGAATGAGAGGAAGGTTGGGGAATTGGTTTTCAATGGTGGTTTATACATAGTATCAGTGAAGCACCAGCCCTTTTTACAGCTCTCACTAAGATTCTATTCCATCCTGACCTGACAATAGGAAGGAATGAAATTGGACCCCCTCTGACAGTATTACGGAGTTCAACATTGGTGAATTGTCATCTAATATGGCCTTATGGTAAAGATTACTACACCAGGATATTATACTTCTACGTGATCTGAAAGCTCTACTACAATGATATGATTTCAAGGCAATGGAACGTCAATGTTTTCTGAGCTGATTGGCAGATGAATTCTGCCAGATATTCCTGATATGCTAGCAGTAATTCATGGAAATTCATTAGAATTTTTAGAAGACTGAAAAAAAATCATTTTTAAACATCCGCTTGGGTCTTTTGCAAAATTCTCATCCAGCAGTAAATTGACAGAACTCCAGGTAATTTAATTTTAGCTTATCAATTTGGATTTATTACTTCAGTACATCTTAGTGAGTTCTCAGTAATGTTACATTTTACAAGATTGTTGCTCAGCAACCTATCTGATTTTTAATTTCTCCCTCTCAACTTGATACTTGTTGCAAAAATAATGCAGATTATGCGTCTCTATAATGAGGAATAACATTTTAACACTGCAGTAGTACTTTCGAAGGCTTGCAATTTCTGCACATATATTAACAGACTCATATAACATCGTAACTCTTGTATCTTAACCATACTTATCCTGAAAGTTACACATATTTGGCATTAAAACAACAGAGATGAATACGTACAAATATGTTGAAGCAACAGTGAGTTTTGACCTGTAATGTTTTGCCACATTTAACAGAGTTGAACACGAACAAATAATAGCACAATTCGCCAAATATGACCAGAAACATAGTATCCAACAATGATCAGAAAGAAAGTATCAGACATAATGGGAACTGCAGATGCTGGAGAATTCCAAGATAATAAAATGTGAGGCTGGATGAACACAGCAGGCCAAGCAGCATCTCAGGAGCACAAAAGCTGACGTTTCGGGCCTAGACCCTTCATCAGAGAGGGGGATGGGGAGAGGGAACTGGAATAAATAGGGAGAGAGGGGGAGGTGGACCGAAGATGGAGAGTAAAGAAGATAGGTGGAGAGAGTATAAGTGGGGAGGTAGGGAGGGGATAGGTCAGTCCAGGGAAGACGGACAGGTCAAGGAGGTGGGATGAGGTTAGTAGGTAGCTGGAGGTGTGGCTTGGGGTGGGAGGAAGGGATGGGTGAGAGGAAGAACCAGTTAGGGAGGCAGAGACAGGTTGGACTGGTTTTGGGATGCAGTGGGTGGGGGGGAAGAGCTGGGCTGGTTGTGTGGTGCAGTGGGGGGAGGGGATGAACTGGGCTGGTTTAGGGATGCAGTTGGGGAAGGGGAGATTTTGAAACTGGTGAAGTCCACATTGATACCATTAGGCTGCAGGGTTCCCAGGCGGAATATGAGTTGCTGTTCCTGCAACCTTCGGGTGGCATCATTGTGGCGCTGCAGGAGCCCATGATGGACATGTCATCTAAAGAATGGGAGGGGGAGTGGAAATGGTTTGCGACTGGGAGGTGCAGTCGTTTATTGCGAACCGAGCAGAGGTGTTCTGCAATGCGGTCCCCAAGCCTCCGCTTGGTTTCCCCAATGTAGAGGAAACCACACCGAGTACAGTGGATGCAGTATACCACATTGGCAGATGTGCAGGTGAACCTCTGCTTAATGTGGAATGTCATCTTGGGGCCTGGGATATTATTTGTAATACTTGTGTTAGTTAAATGTTTGCAAGTGGTTTCTAAATTAAATTATATATACCCACGATACATTTAATATACCAGTTTCAAAATCTCCCCTTCCCCAACTGCATCCCTAAACCAGCCCAGTTCATCCCCTCCCCCCACTGCACCACACAACCAGCCCAGCTCTTCCCCCCACCCACTGCATCCCAAAACCAGTCCAACCTGTCTCTGCCTCCCTAACCGGTTCTTCCTCTCACCCATCCCTTCCTTCCACCCCCAGCTACCTACTAACCTCATCCCACCTCCTTGACCTGTCCGTATTCCCTGGACTGACCTATCCCCTCCCTACCTCCCCACCTATACTCTCTCCACCTATCTTCTTTACTCTCCATCTTCGGTCCACCTCCCCCTCTCTCTCTATTTATTCCAGTTCCCTCTCCCCATCCCCCTCTCTGATGAAGGGTCTAGGCCCAAAACGTCAGCTTTTGTGCTCCTGAGATGCTGCTTGGCCTGCTGTGTTCATCCAGCCTCACATTTTATGATCAGAAAGAAAGTTGGGCAATTCCATACATTTAGCAAGGTCTGACTTCAGATGCACCAGACAGCGGACATCTCAGTGTAGGAACCCACCTAACAGAGCAGCAAATACAGCCAACTCAGAAGGCATGCCTTTTTAGGTCACTAACTGCTATAAGGTATGTTGAAATATCCAGTCTGAATGTTATTGGATGGATTAGTGCATGAATGAGTGAATGGATTGGGTGGGTAAGTGGGAGGAGTTAAGCAAGTCCATGGCTAGAATGGCAGGTGGGTGAGACAGCAGGTAGGTAGTGTAGTAGTTTGTAGAATGGTATTTGGTTATGACAGTAAGGTAGCAGAAGAGTGGTCAGTGGTGTGATCTGTGAGTGGGATGGCATTTGGGCCAGGTGGTAGGTGGGTTGGGAGATAGGGGTGAGTTAGAGAGCATTCTGGGTGGTGACAGCTAGACAAGTTGGATTGGGCAGGTACTCAGGTGGTAGGGTGCAAGTCAGGTTGGGTTGGGGATAATTGTGTCCAGTTGGGAGGTGTATGGGTTAGTTTAGGACTGTGTGGAAGTCTGGGAAGGTTAGTCGGGCAACTCAGAAGGTGGTCAGGGGAAATAAAACAGAGAATGCTGGGGTATCGCTATAGACCTGGTAGCATCAGTGTAGGGAGAAACAAAGTTAATGTTTGAGTCTGAATTGAATCCTCTTTAGTTCTGAAGAGGCGTCATATCAGAGTCAAAAGGTGAACACTGTTTTTCTTTCTACTAACCTGCTGAGTTTCTCCAGAATTTTCTGTCTTCATTTCAGATTTCAGGCATCCACAGTAGTTTGGTTTTATCAGGCTCTCATGGTGTTGGTTGAAGCTAGCCCACAAGTATTGAGTTTAGAGATAATGGGAACTACAGATGCTGGAGAATCCAAGATAACAAAGTGTGAAGCTGGATGAACACAGCAGGCCATGCAGCATCCTAGGAGCACAAAAGCTGACGTTTCAGGCCTAGACCCTTCATCAGAGAGGGGGCTGGGGAAAGGATTCTGAAATAAATAGGGAGAGAGGGGGAGGCAGACCGAAGATGGGTAGAGGAGAAGATAGGTGGAGATGAGAGTATAGGTGGGGAGGTAGGGAGGGGATAGGTCTGTCCGGGGAGGACAGACAGGTCAAGGAGGCGGGATGAGGTTAGTAGGTAGGAAATAGAGATGTGGCTTGAGGTGGGAGGAGGGGATATGTGAGAGGAAGGACAGGTTAGGGAGGCGGAGATGAGTTGGGCTGGTTTTGGTATGCAGTGGGGGAAGGGGAGATTTTGAAGCTTGTGAAGTCCACATTGATACCATTGGGGCTGCAGGGTTCCCAAATGGAATATGAGTTGCTGTTCCTGCAACCTTTGGGTGGCATAATTATGGCACTGCAGGAGGCCCAGGATGGACATGTTGTCTAAGGAATGGGAGGGGGAGTGGAAATGGTTTGCGACTGGGAGGGGCAGTTGTTTGTTGTGAACTGAGCGGAGGTGTTCTGCAAAGCGGTCCCCAAGCCTCCGCTTGGTTTCCCCAATGTAGAGGAAGCCACAACGGGCACAATGGTTTTAATGAGGTTCAAGGTGGGAGTCAGGGTTCAGTGATAGCGATTGAGAAGTCAGTTTGATAGCTACCAGAACTTAGACAAGAATTTCTCTATCTAAACCTTCCTGAGTAATTATTCAGCTTAAGTACATCAGAACTGCCCTAAGTCTTTGACTACAACTCGGTGTCTGTGTCATTTTGGAGGGTCGACAGTAGCAGGCTAATTGAACATCAGCACATCAGGATTCCCATAGGAGGCTGCACACATTTTGTGTCATACATCCATTCTCTGACATTCTGGAGTCAAGACTAACTGAGCTAATATATTTTTAAAAATCACCTTATCATTAAAGGAACAAACAGACTGCTTTTTCTTTCTTGAAAAGAAAGGCTGAGTGGGGACTTAACAGAAGTCTTAAAAATTATGGCTAAATACAGACTGCAATTTCAATTTTGGATAATATCAAAGTTATCAATATAAGGTAAATATTTGGACTTCAAATAGGAATTTTCTTTTCAGACAGGCGAAAATATAGAACTTCCAAAACAGGGAATAGCTTAGGCAGATAGTGTAGATGCAATTAGGAAGATACAGAGTACATAAGAGAGAAGGATAAGGAAGTAATGGTGATAAAGACGGAGAAGAGGAAGATCAAATAAACCATAAATGCCAATATGAACTGGTAAGGCTAGAGGGAATTTTTTTGCACTGAATATCCTGTACATATTTGATATATACTAAATATTAAATGTACCGTGGGTATATATAATTTAATTTAGAAACCACTTGCAAACATTTAACTAACACAAGTATTGCAAATAATAGTTTTTTTAAAACTGGTTTCTTATTATTTAACTGAAACTAAATTATTTGCATATTTAACGGCAGCTTTTTTTAATCTGTAAGAAGTAAATGTCAGGCATTGTGCTGTTTGGAATTGTACAATTTTCTTTTATCAGAATTATAAACTTTTGAGTACAGATGCTCTTCAATCTTTGATTATATTCATTGACATGTATTATCTTTATCTTTTTATTAGAGCAATGTTGTAAACAGGATTTTGAGCTGTTAGCTACCAGCATATGTTTTGTTCAGGAGATCAGTGCAGGTATAAATCAGGGAGGAAAGTAGTCTGGCAGCTCAGTTGTGCTGGTACTGATATGATACCAGTATCATTTTTTAGAATGCTGCAATGCACAAAACAAGTGGAGTGGGGCCATCTCATCCTAATTTTGCACCAAGACAGACTGCAACATAGACCAGTTGTGAAGAGTTAAATTGCAGAGATCTTGCACATTCTGTGCTGGTATAATGTGTAAAAGAAGCCTTGTACTGCTGCAAAGGCATAAGTACACCAGGAGAGAAAGGATTAAAGTACAGAGCAACAAAAGATAAATGTTTAGAAAATAAAGGAAGGAGATGAAAGAAAACCAGAGCCACGAGAGACTCAACACCACGAAGAGTGTAACAGAGAGAATTCCAGAGGATAGAACATATCCAGGGAGAAGTTAGCAATGACTTGGAGCTGATGAGAATTACATATGCTTGGTCCTATTTTCGAAGAAAGGCTTGCACTTATAATTACATCTTAACGCATCACACAGAGACATAACGCACTTTGCACACACACTTTAGAGGGTTGGGACGCCGACTGAAATGATGACTTGAAATTTTGGGGTTGTGAGCTTTGACGCAGCAATAACCACTGTGGAACTCTGATGGTTCAAACAGGCATCTCTGTCACAGCACCTAGCCCATCCTCTCCAGCCAATTTCAACACACCCACCCCCCACCAACTCTCTCAGATCTCCACCTGCGCCTCGCTCAGCATCCAATCCAATGGATCTCTTTCTATTCTCCCTACCCCCGCCACTTATTTTTAAAACTTAAAATGGGGTCAAGATGGGAAGTAGTTGGCTAAAACTGATGTAAGCAGATGGATAAAGTTTGACACAACATTATGACACACTATATAAAGGAGATTAATTTTAAGATGCTGTTTGTACATTAAAGTGAAGGTGACGATGTGTTGATGTGTACTATATGTACGTTGTCCTGTGTTGTGTCCAGTCTCCATTTGTAAGCAAGATTTCAGTAGCAATAAGCATTTTTTATGAACTGAAATATATTGCATTTCAGAGGCCTTTTAGAAATTTAAGTTTTATTAAAATTAAACAAAGCACCTTTTAAAAATGCATTATTATGTTACTACTTTATTACATTGAGTTGCTGATATTGTGCCACAGAATTAATATAGTTCACTGTCACAGAGCCCCCTAGTGAGTGCTATTCATCAGCAAAAAGGTGCAAAGTGAACATATGTATTTACGCATGCATACGCATGAATTCTAAATCTACATACCTCACCTGCATAAAGTAGAGGTACATATCTATTCAATGCAATTGAGGGTATATCCAGTAGGACTGAGGTACCATTTTCTGTTGCAATACAATAATAAATTTCTATCCATGGTGTATGCTGTTAACTTTACTGCTGTAAAGGGCAATAGAAATGTTCTCGTGGATGTGGGAAAATATAAAGTTTTCATTCTGGAAGGAAGAATTAGAGAAAAAGTATTACTTAAACAGAAAATGATTGCAAAATTCTGTGATGCGAAAGGTTTAGGTGTTCTGGTGTAAGAGTCACAGGAAATTAGAGTGTCGGTATATCTCGTGATCAAGAACGTTAATGGGATTCTATCGTTTATGAGGAGAGGAACTGAACATAAACCTAAGAATGTTATCCTTCGCTTATAGAGGGTGTTGGTGAGATCACATCTAGAGTAGTATGCGGTTTTGGGTCCCTTGTTTAGAAAGGATGTAATTAGATGTAGTTCGTGGAAGATTTATTCTAGATTACCAGCTTACTCCATTGATAGCTGAAATGAGAATGCTGCATTATGAGGATAGAATGGACAAGCTGGGCTTGTTTGCCCCTGACAGTGTGGGTTGATTTAAATACACAAGATCCTTAACAGACTTGACACGTAGAATGTGGAAAGGATGATTCCTTGTGGGTCAATCCAGAGCCAGGGGGCATTGTTTTAAAATTGGGACCAACTTTTCAAGACAGAGATGAGAGTTTTTTTTCTATCAGAGGTTTGTATGACTTTGGAACTCTCTGCCTCAGAATGTGATAAAGGTGGAGACATTGCATGTTTTTAAGACAAATGTGGATAGTTTCTTGGTGGATAAAGGAACAAAGTGTTATTGATGGGTGGATGAGAATGGGAATTCAAAATACAAACAGATCAACTGTGATCTTAGTGATTGATGGAGCAGGCTCAAAGAGCTGAAAGTTCCTACTTCAGCTCCTTCTTTGTATGTTTGTAGGAAAATACTGCTACTGCACAATATCTGAAACAATTAGAAATATCATAGAATCCTTACAGTGTGGAAGCAGGCTATTCAGCCAATCAAGCCAGACCGACTCAGACCCACCCTGTTCCTGTAACCATTCATTTCCCTTGGCTAATCCACCTAGCCTGCACATCCCCTATAGGCAATTTAGCACAGCCAACCCACTTAACCTGTATATCTTTGGACTGTGGGAGGAAATGAGAGCACCCAGAAGAAACCAACACAGTCAGGAGGAGAATGTGCAAACTCCAAACAGACAGTCACCTCTGGGTGGAATTGAACCCAGGAACCTGGCACTGTGAGGCAACAGTGTTAACCAATGAGCCACCATGCTGCTCTAAGTTGGGACTTAGTTGGTAAAACCTTTAATTTAATATTAACCTGGTGATGAAGTGGCTTCTACAAAATTTGTACAGAATTGCACAAAATATAGGTCTCCACTGTAAGAAAAAGGCAAAAGTGTCATTCCAAAGTTGTCAAGCTCTGTAACTTCAGTTTGACAGTTGCCATATACTCACAGAGCAATCAGCCATGTTGTAAGTATAGTTTGAAATTGGTGACAATCAATACACCAAATGATTTCTGAACCATGATTTCTGCTGGATAATCACAGAACACCATCGGCAACATTTTCTGGAATTTCAGTTGTTGCTGGATGTGAGAGCAGGTGGAGGCACAGTTTGAAAATTATGTTTTCAGAGGGCGAGGTTGAGGCCTAGAGGGCTTGCAGGAGAGACAGACCAGGAAATCCAGTTAAAAGACAACCAAACTCCTTCAGAAGTTTGTTAGACTAGAATAGCCTTTATTGTAACTTTTATTTTCTGTAAAAAAATGAAAAGATTTATGTCACCATACCACAGCGCTGTTATTAGTAATGGAAGGCATAAATAAAATTTTAAAAATTAAGACAAAGTCCACCTTAGTTAAATTCACAGCTCCTGGGTCCAAGAAAGACATTGCCATGCCGAGCCGTTGATATCCCAGCATGCAAAACTCCACAGAAACCTCCCTAAGGAACAATGTCATCCAGGACAAAATTGAATTTTCAATCTTTTTTTGGATGAAACCAAAAATTGTGGTGCAGGTTAGTGCACAGCTGATGGCATCCCCGTGTGAAAAAAAGGGAGATTTTTTTCATGATATTTGAGGCATCTAGGGCTGGGCCAAATGAGGCCTGCGAGATGTAGGCTATGGCAAGATTTGTGGCAGGATCTGACTAGAAGTTGGTCAGAGCCTATCTCAATGTTGGGAGCTACTCATTGTACCTTTTATGCATTTGACAAGTGGTGAGGTGAGTTTCTCTTGGCTAGCTGCCGATGGATATCAAGATATCTAAACATGGAATCAGAGCAGGTAACTGGTAACTTCAGCTTGCCACTTGCTGTGTTCAGCCTCCATGTTACTCCGCACCAAACATAATTTTGGGGCATGATTCACAGGCACCAACCTTATGCACCCCCAATCCTTACACAATGGGATCCTATATTTGCCAAAATGGCAGCTCTCCAAACCACTTGCAGGCCGCTTAAGGAGACATAAACTGGCATTGCACAGGGCACCCAGGCAACTAGCATTAAAAGGCTGCAACAGGAATATTTTGCGCACAAGCTTAGGTGCCTAGCTCAAAGACTAGACTCTTGTCCTTTTAGAAGCAAATGTTGAGAAGAGATTTGGTGCAGACATTCAAATTCATGAGAGGTTTGGACGGAGTTTGTAGGAATAAACTGTTTTCATTGGTGAAAGTGGCAAGAGCCAGAAGGCGCTGATTTAAGGTGGATATCTAAAGAACAGAAAGTCTTTGGTTAGGTTCAATAATGCACTTCCTGGGAGTGTGAGTAAGGCACATTTAGCAATGGCATTTAAAATGAGAACTGGGCAGTTGAAAATCTGAAGAGAAAATATTTCCTGGCTACAGGGAAATGAAGTGGAAAGGGACTTGTTAACAGGACAGACATAAATAGGCAAATGCCCTCATTCTGTTTAATTACCATTCTTTGAGTCTATAGCGATAATGCATTAATCCGTAACCCAAAAGCTTCCTACTTCTTGTCCACTGTACAAGCACATAGATAATACTTGTTCATTTGCTTAATTTTATCATACTGCTGATGATTGAAATAGTGAAAGCATAATCGCCATATGTCATTCTTACCCGTGAAAAGATTATAATTGCATATCAGAAATATGTTTAGATACTGAAGCCAGTTACTCAACAGATATTGCATTCTCAATAAATGATATGGAATTTGAGCTAAAGTTTGTATATAATTTCCAAGTGGATTAAATATAAAACATGTTTTCACAAGAAGATTTAAGACTTTAGTACAGTAAGTGCACAGTAAGAATCTTTCCCACCAGGAGTATTCCTTCAATATTGTTATTTCATTGCAGGTCATAGACAGCTCATAATTTACATTTACATAGGCAAGCAAAACAAATACATTTCTGGGTGGAGAGGTAATCCCTGTTGCTGGTGCTAAAACAGTTAACTTGCTGCTATTTTGTGTTGTACTTCCAATGAATAGATGAAAGCCACATGAATTCAGAAAATATTCACCACATAGCATCAGCAAGAACATATGGATGTTTAAATCTAAGGGCAATTAGATTTTGCGTGAAGTTATAGCCATTGCATTTACAGTGTATTCACTTGTCAGAAAACTAAACAAAAGCAAAAGGGTGCTCAGGATTGTATTACATGTCCGTCATATTGTCGAGTCTTGGGATGACATGAGAAACAGTGAGAGAATTGACTGAGCGATTTGCAAAGTTACCTGAACACTGTGAGTGTTAGAGATTTGAGCAGTCTTACACTCAAAGCCTGGTAATATTTTAATAAGATTATGTAGACACTGTATTTGTGGATCATGGCACAGTTGAACACTTCTTTGTATTTTTGTTACTGTATTGGACAAAATTGTTGAAAACAAAAACTAACAAGGAAAGATAATTCAAATGGAAATTACAATCCCTATGCAAGTAATTGTTAAATTGTCCCCCAGTTCATGACTAATTTTAAGGTCCAAGAATTATAAATGTGGCCCAAGTAATCATAATTTTATATAACTTAATTTGTTCCTAACTGGAAAAGTGTAGTTGCAAAAGCAAACTCAAACAGCTTTGAAATTATGCCGAGGGATACAAGAGTCAAAGTAGTCTATTTATTCAAAACAGTATTTCTGTAATTTTATAAAATTCATTGAAGTAACTTGGTTAGTGGTTCCATTAAAATAATGGTCAGAAGAGCTCCAGGCAAATGCAATAAATTTTCCTATCCGATTCCTATTTCAGAGAGTTTGTATGGTCAGAATGTGTTTTGCAGAGCATGACATTGTAAAACTGTTGGCAAGATGTCATTTATAAATCAACCAAATGCTCAACAGGTGACTTAACAATGAATATCATGACATCAACAGAAGACAAAAAAAACATACATCCCATTTCTTAGTTTGCACCATCCTTAAGTAAGGATCCTTACTTAAGGATGGTGCAAACTAAGTAATGGGATGTACTTTTTTTTGTCCTTTGAGCATTTTGAGTTCTACAATACAGCAATCTGTGGTGGAATTTGTAATGTTCAGGGAACAGACAGCTCCAAGAAATTGTTACATTTGAGTCCCACTGCTGGTTCTACTTAGCAATAAAGGCTGGGCTTTTTGTAAAATTTTCGAGGGTCACTCAAAACAGTTCCAGGATCACTGAAGAACTGTTTCAGGGTCACAGCCAACTGGAATTAGAAGGCAGACAGAAACAGAAACAAACATCATGTAGTTTAGCTGGGTTGTTGAAAAAGAAACTGAACTACGCCAGTCGTATACATTTGGGGCTTGATTAGAAGTCACGAGAATTGGCTATCTCTGGGTGGTTGGAACTCAGGAAAATGTCCTAGGAGTCAACAGGCAGCTATGTATTAAGAGTTAGAGCTCAGAAGACTTATGTGTCTCTAATCACTCACCACAGAGGAAAATGAGGTTAAAAGCCGACAAAGTCATTGCTTGGAACAACCGAGCCAAGTTGGAACTTAGAAACAAACTCAGGGCAGTACAGATTTCGTGAAGCTCATTGTTTGTGAAAATCTGAAGTTGTGCCTATGAACAAATACTGAAGTTCATTTTACAGAATCCAGCTGAGTGTAGATCCAGGAAAGGAAGTTAAAATAACAGAACATGCGCAGTCGTTGTGCAATCCTTGACAGAAAAGCTCTTGATAGAGTTTCAAGGCCACATTGTCAAAAGTGAATGATTGAAGGTTGACTGAGATTTGGTAACCAATAAGCCCAAATACTGAGAAATCTATGAGACCTGTCTTGACTGTAATTGCTGTTTGATGTGTTCTTGGGTTGTGTGACTATAATTTGTCTGTATCTCATCTTTGTATCCCATTTAGCTTGAGAAGTCAAATTTATATTGCATAGTGTAAGCCTTTTTGTCAGTAATTATCACATGTTTGAGTAAGTTTTAAATAAACAGACTATTATTTTTTGACTCAAGAACCCTGGCAGCATTGTTTCTAATTGTAAACCAGATACACTGCAAAACCTACATATTGTCAGGCACCCTTTCGAATGCACTACATTCACTGGATATGCACGCACATGTGGTACTGTCATTCATATATATCTGTTGTGCTGTCATGAAAGAAATAGTGTACACAAAATACAAGGGAAGGGTCTGGGAGCAGTGCCTCACAGAATATAGATCTCTCAGATGCTGAGTGTATGAAGGGACATAAAGGGAAAATTAGTGTCCTCGACCATCATCAAAAATTGAAATAGCTGAGGCTGTTAAGAACTCAAAGTTACAGAGTATATCTGCATGATCAACATCTTCTTCAAAACTAGGTCATCTTGACCTGAATTCAACACTGAATGAAATCCGATCATCTTACTCAAGTTGCTTTGCTGTATTTTTACACTCTTGTAACTATATTATAGTTATCTTTTCTCTCCTCCAGGAATGAAGGGAAGCAATACCAACCCAGAGCTAACTATAGTTGCTCAGAGCAGCTAACTCCGTCCAAAAGTGCAAACAGCAATCAGCCTACAGCACAGAGACAAGCTGTTCACAAGATCGGTACGACAGTCAGGTCGGAGCTCACTTGGTGAATCACAGTTCACAAATGAACACATGAAAACTGGGCAGTTCTGGGTATCACAGAATTCTTATAGCGCAGGAGGTTATTCAGCCTCTCATGCCTTCACCATTCCATTATCTGGTGAGCACCTCTGTTGCGATAACGTTTTGCTACCTAGCACCAATCTGCTGTCTTTTCCCATCATCCTGTACACCATTTCTATCCAGATAATCATCCAATACCCCTTGAAATCCTCAACTGAACCTGTCTTCATCAAATTCTGGGCTGCCAATCCTCTAACCACCTGCCATTTGGAAATGTTTTCCCCCACATCTCCTTGCTTCATTTGCACATCTCTTTGAATCTATTCCCTCACATTCTTTTACAATGGGAACGGCTTCTCCCTCTCCAATCTATCCAGCCCACTCACAACGTTGAAGTCTTCTATCAAATCTCCTCTCAGCTTTTTTCTCTCCATGGAGAACAATCGTAACTTCTTCAACCTCTCACCATATCTGTAGCTTTGGTTAATTTTGGCTAATTCTGTTTTGGTTTTTGTCAATTCTGGGTTTTGTTTGTACCCAAGATTGCACCAGAGAATGATGGCATTGTAATCTTTCTAGAATATTCCTGAAGTATATTCCTGTACTTGAGTACGCATGACAATACATACCTAATTCTAATAAAAGCCTAGATTGTATTCTAATTGCAATTCTAATTGTATTCTAATTCCAATCCTAATTCTCATTCCCATTCTCATCGTGGAGCTATTCTTGTAAAGGGGATTATTGATAAAATGGACAGTAATAGAGGATTAGCAGCAAGTAAATGTGTCGAACACATGATCCACAGTAGTGGAGGATGAAAGAGTTCCTGGTCGGATTTTCACTCTGAAGAGGGATAGTGTCAGTCAGGAAATTTCCCAGCTCATTGTGGTTTCTTCAGGAGCAACTCCTACTAAACGGCTGGATTACCATTCTTTGTGGATTGAGGGATTATGATAGACTTGGACCCATTGGCCCCAAATGGAGAAGAGATGTAGTCACAGATTTTTTCAAGCAGCTTGGCTAAAGTGCCCATTTTGGGTACCTGAGGCTCCATTCATGATGCTAGTTTATATCTGGACACTCTATCGCTCACTGTCCTACACCTTCACCCTCTACCCAATGGATGCCTATTCAAATACTTAATCCCTTATAAAACAAATAGATTTGTCATCATAATCGCATGTCAAAGATAATTAATCCTTTAATAATGCCTTTGAGCTGTCACTTAAATTGTGAAATTATGACTCCCCTCTGTTGAGATTATTATAGTTTGTTGAAAGAAACTGAAGGAAAGGTCCCTGGTCTCAGACATCTCATTCTGACAGAGGAGGCCACAGAGTTGGGAGGGCAAGATCATAACAGTGGATGCAACAAAGCAAGGCTGGTGTCTCAATGGAGTCCCCAGTTAAGATGCCTCCAGGCTTTTATTGTCCTTATTTTTTCATAGGATTTCTGGCGAGGGCAGCATTTATTACTTTCCATAGTGTAATAGTAACATCTTTAAGCACAGAAACTAGATTAGATGTAAATCTGAGGCATCATATCCATATATATAATTAGTGTCATTAATAAACTGCGGGACATCTGTCAAAACAACAACCCAGTTTTCACAGTATATACTACATGGGCTAACATGCAAGGAAAAATTCATATCATACTGTCTTACCCTCAACAAATCACAAGGATTCAGATGGCAATTAGGACTCAATGAAATTGTTCTGGGTCTGGCATCACACAAAGTCCAGTCTGAGTAATAATGGCAGATGGAAAATTGATAAAGGAGTAAATGAATACAGTGTACTTGGATTTTCAAAAGGCTTTTGATAATGTCCCTGACAGGAGGTTGTTTAACAAAATTAAAGAATGTGGGGTAGGAGATAATGAAATGCCACAAATTAAAGATTGGCTAACATACAAAAACATAGATGTTAGGCTTAGAGATAGTAGGAACTGCTGATGCTGGAGAATCTGAGATAACAAGTCGTAGAGCCGGATGAAGACAGCAGGCCAAGCAGCATCAGAGGAGCAGGAAGGCTGACGTTTCAGGCGTAGACCCTTCTGAACAAGAGCCTAGACCCGAAATGTCAGCCTTCCTGCTCCTCTGATGCTGCTTGACCTGCTGTGTTCATCCAGCTCCACACCTTATTATCATAGATGTTAGGCTAACTGGTCTGTAATTTCCTGATCTTCCTCTTTGACCCTTCTGAAAAAAAACAGAGTGAAGTGCAATTTTCCAACCTAGAGGGTCACCTCATGCATCTAGGGAACGTAAACAATTATGGTTAGGGTGTCTGCAATGTCCTCCACTAATTCCTTTAACACCCAGAGATGAAACCATCAGATCCTGGGGATTTTCACTCTTTACATCTGATTAACAATGGCAATGACAATATTATTGGTAAAAGGAGTTGCTCAGTCACCATGATTGAATTAAATGGTAGAGCAGGCTTGATAGGCTGAATGGCCTATTCCTGTCCCATGTTCCTGAAGGACAGCAGTGAACCAGATGGATTTGTACAATCATCAATGAGAGCTTAATTTGTAAGGAACACCTAGTCCTTATGGAGGTATTGATCTTAAAATTGCAATGTCTTTTTTTCAAACAGATCTTAAGTCAAATGATAACTACAAATGTAAATTCAATGGCCACCTCGAAAGGGATAGACCCTAAAATGTCAAACCTGAAGAGGTATCTAGGAACTTTTATTGGAATGGGCTAAAAAGGCAAAATGCACTATAAACTGAACTGTAATCTCCTGGGAGTTACATCTGTGAATATGATTGAAGAAAAGACTGCAATCTGGGATGACACAGGTCTCCTCTTACAAGAATACACCACAAACGGATTAAAAGCCAATTCGAGTTAGGAGATGTGTGAAAGCCAATTGAACTACTTGTGCGTGGCGTTGTGTCAAAACATCTGAGTGGAATAGCTGAGATAACAAGGCGTAGAGCAGGATGAGCACAGCAGGCCAAACAGTATCGGAGGAGCAGGAAAGCTGACGTTTCAGGTCTGGACCCATCTTCAGACCCGCTATCTCTGAGTGGAGTAGCCTGGATTCAAGCATGCTTAAGATTTAAAGGTCGCAGTTCAGAACTATTCAGTAGTCACCCCTGTGTTGCAAATAAAGAATTCTCCTTCTCCAAGTACTTGAAGTAAGTTGAAACTGCTGGACCTACACTTTATTGTATTCAGTATGAGAGCAGTGCAACAATATATTGGCAAGAGAGTATGAGGCACCTTGACCTCCCTCCAGGTTCCCTTTCAGGATTCCAGGAGGTGCATCGACTGGAAGGACGAGGACTAGCCCAAAAGTTTCATACAAGGACAATCCAGAGTGCCCTGCTGGTACACTTTCCCTCTGCCATTACACCCAGCAGGTTGGACAAGCAGGATGCACCGATATCTGTGCAGAAGGCACTCAGCTGGCTGCAGTCCTCTCGCCTGTTCTCTGTGGCCAGGATCAAGAGCTTTGCCATCTGTGTTGCCTGCTTTGTGCCTAGATTCAAGGTATCTCATCCGGTCTGCAGAGGAACTTGGAGTGGGATGGAAAAGATCCTTTTAAGGCCATAAGATCATAAGACATAGGTGTAGAAGTAAGGCCATTGGAATAGGATGGAAAATATCCTTTCATTATGGTCCACTTGCTTACTAAGAAATAGATAGAAAGAGATAAAAGGTTTTGTTGAGGGAATAGGAGCAACTAGGGGCTATTTTAAAATGCTTAACCAAAAAGGTAAAAATCTCTGGATTACCACCTGAGCTATAAACTAATTGGCAAGAGTGTTAACAAGATTAAAGAGGTAAATGTATGGCGCAAAAGTTAGTGTGAGAGAAACAGGTTCAAGATTGCAGGACACTAGTACCAGTCCTAGGGAAGGAGGGAGTTGTTCCAACGTGACGGGCTGAATCATAAAAACCAAAAGAACTGCAGATGCTGTAAATCAGGGACAAAAACAGAAGTTGCTGGAAAAGCTCAGCAGGTCTCGCAGCATCTCTGAAGAAAGCATCGGAGTTAACATTTCAGCTCCGGTGGCCCATCCTCAGAGTTTCAAGTTAGGGTCACCGGACCCAGAACATTAACTCGGAATTTTCCTACCTGGTCCCACCTCAATCATGTGGGGAGCAGAGTCCTTGCAAATCACATAGCTAAGCCTATGGATATGAGTTTAAATTAAACACTAGGTTTGGAGGGTTACAGTTGCATGGAAAATTATAAAATCGTACATAAGGTAGAAAGTAAAATTGCAGGTTAGTGATGGGCTTGATTATGTCCAGAAAATAGAAGGAAGAGACAGAATGTCATATTGCACCAAGGAGTCATAAAAGAGTTGAGAAACTTGATAATGGAACAAACTTAAAAGCTTTGTGCCTTCATGCACGAAGCTTTTGGAATAAGGTAGGTAAACTGTTGGTGCAATTGGAGGCAAATGAATATAATCTTATAACCATTACAGAAACAAAGTTACAAGTAGATCAAAACTGGGACATTTGACGTTTCGGAGACACAGGAGGGATGAAAAAAAGTAGTAGGGTAGCACTGTTACTAAGAAATGAAATGAGGACAGCTGTGAGAAATGATAGGCTCAGATGGTGCGGAACCCTTTTGGAATGGAGGTAAAAAAATAGCGAGGGTAAGAAGACATTGATAGGAGTAGTGTACAGACTCTGAAACAGTAGCCACTCTGTGGGAAAAGCTATAATTCAACAATATAAGGGAAGCATTTAAAAATTGCAATAATAATTTTGGGTGTCTTTAATCTTCATGTTGATTGTGTTAGTCATATTGGAAAGAATAACTATGACAACAAATTCATAGAGAGTGTTAGGGATAGTTTCCTAGTGCAAAATGTCATAGGCCCAACTAAAGAGCAGGGTATCTTGCATCTGGTAATGGGTAATAAACCAGGTTCAATAAATGACTTCCAAGTAAATGACCCCTAGGAAGCGGTGATCATGGCATGATAGAATTCAATACTCAGTTTGGGAGTGAGAAATTTTGGGTGGAAACAACCATGTTTAAGATTAATTAAAAGGAACCATAATAAAGTAAGGATAGAATTAGCTAAGCAAACTGAGCATATAGATTGGCAGAAATTACAGAAAGCAAGCAAAAGCAGACACTTACACAGGTAATTCGTGACTCTCAGCAAAAAAAAATTCCCAGTTAGGAGGAAAGATTCTAAGGGATGGATAAGTGAACCATAGCTAACCAAGGAGGTTAAGCAAAATATTAAGTTGAAAGTAAAAGTATATAAGGCGACCAACGTCAATGATAGCCCCAAAGACTGGGATACTTCATAATCCAGCAAAGGAGAACTATAATGACAGTGAAGATGGAGAAAATAAACTTCGAGGAAAACTGGCAAGGAATATAAAAACTGACAATAAGATCTTCTTTAAGTATGTAAAAAGGAAGAGAGAGTTCAAAATGAACATAGGCCCATGAAACGGAGGGGGGTTACACGGTTGTTTGACATCAGTTTTTACAATGTAAGATACTTTGAACATCAGATTAATACCAAAGAATTTAGGAAAGGAATTAACTACCAGCACCATCACTGAAGACATAGCTTTAGACAAACTAATGGACAATGTAGATCAGTCCACTGCCACTGATTGCTTGCATTCTAGGATCCTAAAAAAAGGTAGCTACAGAGATAGTGGATGCATTGGTTGTAATTTTCCAAAATTTGTGGGATTCTGGAGAAGTACCAGAGGATTGGAAAACTGCTAATGTGATACTCCAGTTTAAAAGGGGAAAGAGACAAAAAGTGAATAACTATGGGTCGAATAGCCTAGCATCTGTTGTTGGAAAAGTACTTGAATCAATTATTAAGGAAATAATCGCAGAACACTTGGAAATGTTAAGTGGGGATAAAAGGGTCTTCTTCAGGTTGATGTGTGCAACAATTTGGGGTACCACAAGTATCTGTGCTGGGACTGCAATTGTTTACAATACATATTAATGATTTGAAGGAAGAAAGTGAATGTACTGTAGACAAATTTTCAGACAGCACTAAAATTGGTGGGAAATCAGATTGTGACAGTGATACAAACAGTTTATAGAGAGATATTGATAGGCTAAGTAAGTGAGCAAAAAGTTGACAAAAGGAGTATAAAGTGGAAAAATGTGAAATTGCTCATTTTGGAAGGGAAAACAGAAGGGCAGAATATTATTTAAATGGAGAAAAACTGCAGAAAGCTTCAACACAAAGTAATTTGGAGGGACCTGTGCATGAAACACAATAGGTAATCAGGAAGGCTAGTGGAATGTTGACCCTTATTTCAAGGAGGTTGCAGTATAACAGAAGGGAAGTCTTGCTACAACTGTACAAGGTGTTGGTAAGATTGCATCCTGAGTACTCTGAGCAGTTTGGGTCCCTTTATTTAAGGAAAGATATCATTTCATTGGATGCAGTTTGGAGAGGGTTCACTGGGATGATCCCTGGTATAGAGGCATTGTCTTATGAACAAAGGCTAAATAGGTTGGGACTCTACTCACTGGAGTTTAGAAAAATGAGAGGCGATCTCATTGAAACATATAGGATTCTGAAGAAGTTTGACAGAGTAGATGCTGAGAAGATGTTTCCCTCTCATGGAGGGTCCAGGACCAGAGGGCATAAACTCCAAATAAAGGGGTGTTAATTTAAGGCTGAGATGAAGAGGAATTTCTTCTCTCAGAGGGATATGAGTCTTTGGAACTCCTTGCCCATGTGAGCTGTGTGGGCAGAGTTCTTGTGTTTATTTAAGGCTGAGATAGGTAGGCTTTTATCAGTGGGGAAATCAAGGGTAACGGGGAAAGGGCAGAAAAGTGGACGTGAGGAATATTCAATTAACCACAGTTCTATTAAATGGCAGAGGAGGCTCAAGGGGCCATATGGTTTCCTCCTGTCCCTATTTCTTATGGTTCTATAGTCTTAGGATACCTCAAAACCCTTCATTGAGTATATTCAAGAAATCACTAGTTTTTTTTAGACTTTAAAGTCACCAAGAGCTATGGGAGGAAATGGGAATACAGCATTGGGATAGAGTATAATTCACGATCCCACTGAATGTTGGAGTAGCTTAAAAGGCCAAAATGTCCTACTCCTGCTCCTCGTTTCTCGCCAATTACTGTAATGGTTGTGTGCACTTTGGGTTATTGTGTTTAATTCCCAATCAGTGTCAGATGATGAGGGCCTATAGGAATGTAATTTATTGTGTCACATCATCAGTAGGAGCATCTCTTAGTCTATTAATGTGCACGATTTACCCTTGGACATACTTTGTAAAGTTGTGGCCTTGGAGCTCAACTAACAACACTTTAAGTTGTGTACTTACCCAACTACCAACCCTCTGTGGCCACAGACTGAGTAGTGTCTGGAGCTAAGTCATCACATGTCTAACTGGTTCCTGCATGATACAGAGTACTTTGCAAGACTTTGTTCCCATTTAGAGAATGTATCAATGACACATGAGTGTATCCCTGCCAAACTGTGATTGCATGTGCCTTTCAATGAACCAAGCATATGATCTTGCCTATGTCAAGGACATTTTTCCCAAATGGGATGTATTTCATTTCATATTGACCCATTCAAAGGATTACAATATCCGCAATTTTAATATGAAAATGCAAAATTTAATGCAGCCAACAAAAGATAAAAGCAAAGAAATAAAACAAAAACGTTCAGACTGACAAGAGAATCTGGCCTCCCAGCCAACAGAAAATGATAACCCGCAGCATAGAATAGATGTGCTGGTGCCTCACTTGGCCTGGAATTTAGTGGAGATAAGATTGTCACAGGCCTGTCTGCCACATTGCATTATTGCCCTGACTTAACGCCCTGCATCATCAATATCCACTCCCCTAACTGCAGCATAGTTTTCCCGTTCCTTCTTGTCAGAAGCAACATCAGGCTCCTCCATCTCACTCTCTGAAAAATTATCTCTGATTTACCAAGCGCAGTTGTGCAGGGCATAGCATAATGATCCTGTTATCTTTTGGAAGAGATGTCAAACTAAGGCCTTGTCTCCCTTCAAACATAAACAGAAATTCTTAGAGAATCTCAGCAAATCTGGCAGCATCTGCGGAGGCAAAGCTGAGTTAAAATTGTGAGTGCAGCAACCATTCTTCAATTTCTGCTTTTGCATCAAATTCCCAGCTTCCACAGTTCTTTGTTTTATCCCAGTATCCCCTCTCGGATTTGTGGAAAATTCTTCTCATTAAAATTGCTGATATTGTAATCCTTTGTATGGGTCAGTCTGAAATGAAATACACTCCACAAGATCTTGTGCCACTCTTTAGAAGAAGAGCAAGGAAATTATCTCTGATTTACCAAGCGCAGTTGTGCAGGGCATAGCATAATGATCCTGTTATCTTTCGGAAGAGATGTCAAACTAAGGCCTTGTCTCCCCAACACCCTGGCAATAATTTCTTCCTCAGTCAGTCATACGCTGACAGATATTGGATCATTAACAAATTGCAATTTTTGGGCAGTTGCTATACACAAATTGCCTGTTGAGTTTCCAACATGTTGGCAGTGACTACGCTTCTTTCACACTTCGTTGATTGTAAAAACACTTTCAGTGCAGTACTCATGAAAGATTCTATGTAAATGCTTTTCTTTTCTGCAGCTCAAACATTTGGAAATTGATCTTGTAGACTATTACATAGATATCAATCATGGATAAACTAGCTTACTCCTTTGGACTGCAGTCATTCATTCTCATCAATCTCTACAGACTCCAATCAATCAGTGAAAACTATAAATGCCATAAATAAGTTTACAGATACCTTAGCCAGGGTCTTACGAGGTTTCACTGATCTTCATGAAGTTACTTCAACACTGATTACAAATCATTGAAAGGGATGATGTAGTTTGAGGAAGAGGATAAAAAAGGTGTCTTGAAATTTGTGTTTTATAAATTAAGACATAGAGTAAAAAGGCAAAGAAGTTACGATGGACATTTAGAAAACTCTGTGTCATCAGAACATTTTATTGGTAATATTATTTATAATATCATCAGATGGACATATATAAACTTTATGAAAATAATATCTTTAAAGAAGAAAACATTAGCACAAATCCTGCGTTTGAAAACTACCTAAGCAGTTGACAGTTTCACTGAGACTGCAATATTTTGAGAAAAGGTCTAGTTTGTGGAAGTGAAAAAAAATTATTTTAGAAGACAGCCAAAGAGAACTTGCCAGAAAACAAAACAACCTTTCTCCTCTTGCAACTTTTTTGAAGCCGCTCTCAAAAAGTCATCGATTGGAGGCCTCATTATTGCACAAGGAGGATTCGTAAAAGATAATTCGCCAGAAAATGACAAGTCAACTCATCATGACTGATCCAGTTATGCCAATAGCTTTCATAGAAAATGATTTTTGCTGCAGACCAGAATTTGGGGCAGACTGTAAATAAATGAATTTTTATTTAGACAAAGTAGTTTTAAGGTAACACGGAAGATGTGTGTGTCCCCGCGCCTGTGTGCATCTGTTTATCTTGGATATATTTAAACCTTTTGCTAATCTTTGCATTTTGCTTATTAAGTTTGTTTTTGCAATAATCTAATTCTTCATTAATTTCAAAAATCAGGTTTAATTGTTTCTGATACTAGCTATATATTGTCTAATGCATGGATTTATGGATATAATTAACAACACTAGCTTTCTTCTAAAACGCAAAAATTATTGCAGTCAATGGAGGAATAGAACAAGAAAAGGAAGTAGTCCACTCTCCTCACTTAGTTATAGCATGCAGTTTGGCAGCAACCAGAATATTGTGTCCAATCTGGATACAGGACTTTAGGAAGGATATTGAGTCTTGAGAAGCTGTGGTAAAAATTTACAGGAATCGTTTCAGGGGTGAAGAATTTTGGCTAAGTGGGTAGATTGGACAAGCTGGGCGTGTTCTTTCGAGACAAGAAAGCATTAAGAGAAGAAGTATTCAGAACTAGGAGGGCTGTGGATAGAGTAGAGAGGAAAACAAAACTGTTCCCAAAACTGTAGAAGCATTGAGAAGCACTGTGAAGATGTTCAAAGTGCCCTTTCAGGAATGAGCGTAGTCAGGGAGAGTCTCAGTGTAGTGGAAAATGGCTAATGTGGCTCTCCTGATGAAGAAGGGAGGCAGGAAAAAGACAGAAAATTATAGACCAGTTGGACTGACCTTGGTCATTGGCAAGATTTTAAAGTCCATTGTTAAGGATGAGACTGTGGAGTACTTGAAAGTGCATGATAAAATGGGGCTGAGTGAATATAGCCTCATCAAGGGGAGATCATGCCTGACAAATCTGTTAAAATGCTGTGAGGCGATAACAAGCAAGTTAGATAAAAGAAAGCCAGTGGACAAGATCTATTTGAATTTCCAGAAGGCCTTTGACAAGGTGCTGCACAGAAGGCTGAATAAGAGCCCAAAGCATTTGTGGCAAGGTACTGACAACGTTAGCATACACTTTGAGAGGACTAGAATACAAGATCAGAGACGTACTGCTGAAGCTGCATAAGGCTCTGTTCTGACCGCCTTTGGAATATTGTTAGCAGTTTTGGGCCCTTTATCTAAGGAAGGATGTACAGGTCTTGGATGGGATCCAGAGGAGATTTACAAGAATGATCCAAGAGATAAAGGGCTTGTTATGTGAAAAGTGGTTGAAGACTCTGTTTCTCTACTCAGTGGAGTATGGAACAATATGGGGGCATCTCATCAAAACTTACAGAATACTGAGGGGCCTAGGTAGAGTGAACATGGAGAAGATGTTTCCACAAGTGCACAGACTAGAGCCCAAGGCACAGCCTCAGTGTGAAGGAACAACTGTTTAGAACTGAGATAAGGAGAAACTTCTTCAGCCAGTGGATGGTGGGTCTGTGGAATTCATTGCTACGGTAAGCCATGGAGGCCAAGTCATTGAGTATATTTAACACAGGTTCTTAATTAGGAAGGGGATCAAGGATTTTGGGAGAAGGCATGAGAATGGGGTTGAGAAACATATCAACCATGATCAAATGCTTGAGCAGACTCAATGGGCTGAGTGGCTTTACTCTGCTTCTATATCTAATGGTCTATGATCTTATGGACATTGATTTAAAATGACTAGCAACATCACCAAAGGCAGTATGAGAAAAGATGTTTTTCTTCTGCAAGGAATGATTACAACCTGGGTTGTACTGCCTGAAATGGTGGAGAAAGATTCCATCATGGCTTCAAAAAGTGATTTAGGTAGATACCTGAATATTTGTGAGGCTAAAGGGTAAGATTGCGGGGCTCAGTCCAAGTAATTGCTCTTACAAATTACAACAAGTTGAATGACCTCCTTCTGAATTGCAGCCATTCTTTGAGACTACTCAATGATCTCAAGTTCAAATGAAGGAGTGGCAATGTCACTCATCCTGATTATGTCTGTGTGGAGAACTCCAAATTATTCAAATAAGTCTCTCAAACAAGTATTTGCACAAAAGAAGTTCTCAATTCACCTAATCAGAGTCCAAGTGCTAACCAATCAGCACTCTCCTCTCAGACAGTATAACCATTGTTTCCCCTTTACTTTGGTATTTCTTGTCATGATGTCTGCATGAGATGCTTTTACAAAATCTGTCTTTTTTCAGCAATAATTTAAACTAAATTGGGTAACCTCCAAATTCTATCATTGGTTCAATACATTTCAAAGATACAGTAATAGGATCATTTCTGAAATTGCAAAGTGGGAATGCACCTCAAACATCATCAGTAAAAACTCTGCAGTAAAGATTGTGCTAGATAGCGTATGCTTTATGAATTCAGAACACTTCATGCGACCGCAGTTTACAAGCAGAAATAGCAGAAAGTCCTGCGTGATTCTCAATCTGATAATTGAATTCCCAATATTTGTCGCATGGGGTTTAGTGCCAGGATTATTAATCATTAAAATCTGCCCCTGTGTCTTCACTGTATATGCTTCATATGCTGGATTCTGGTGTTTCCCATGTGTGTGCATGCCAAGGGAGGGACTCACTCGCTATTATTACTGAAGCATAAAAAGTTATCAGTCATCAGAAAGTCAGTCAGCAGATTTTCACAGTCTTTTCAAACTGAATTATCCAATAAATAAAGAGATATTTCTGCTGTTTTTAAATTCAAAATGGATCAAAACATCCTGATACACAAGAACAGCTGTCTGTGTTTATCAGATGAATCATTCAGATGCGTTCCTTTTGGTAAGATCTTTCATGCTGCCAAATCTTCTGTACGTGGCATAGTTTCAATCATTCTTTCTTAATTAGAAACAAAAGTAGTATTATCTTATTTAGACATGCACTTGGCATCATTAGTCAATAAGCAATGTACAATAACTGTACTACCCTCCTCTCTTTGCTAACAGCATTTGTGCATTTTGTAATAGCCATTTATAGTTTCAGTCTAACTTTCTGGCAATCCATTAAGAGGAACTTTTGATATTGTGGTAGTGATCATGTCATGTCAGCTGGCAAAGTAAACTACAGCAACTCACATCAAAATGCTCCTGTGACAATCAGCAGGGCAGACTAATTCCCAAGTTTTTTTCTTTGCTTTTATAGTTCACTGCTATGAAAACGAATGAGCATGTGGGGCTGTGTAATGTGAAAATAACCTTAATTTAGGAATCAGGTAACAAACCACCAACAGCCATGCTGGATAGCTCAGAAATTGCTGTGATGACATTCGTTTCTGATCCTGTGATCAGTTTTCCAGGTGAGCATGCGAAGCGGAGTCACACAATTACAGAATCCTTTCTTATAGTATTTCCTCTTTCATATATATTATTAAATGAACATTTACATTGGTAAGTTTTTACAAGGGAGTTTGCAATGCTATTTTGTAGAACTCCGATGCACCCATTAATTGGCACACTAATTAGTGGATGATTTTATTTCATTCATCCAGGGATAACCATCTTCCCTCTCTAATTATAGGCTGTTTTTTCATTGAAAACATGGAGTGCACAAACATTAAAATGGAAGAAATTTTAGAATGAAAACAAACCTTTTGACAAATCCATCACTCTCACCTACCTTAATCCATTCATAAATACGTCAAGCATGATCTTCTCCGGAAATTTTCATATGTGGGGAATACAGTCTTTCAAGAGATAACCATTCTATCACTGAGACCACACATTTCCATCTTCATTGTATCTCTGCCCCTGTCTCAGCTCCACTGCTGCTGAACCCCTCATTCATACTGTTGCCATCACCAGATTTGGAGGAGTTCATGAAGTTAATATAGGAATGAGCCACAGAATAGCCAACCCTAACCCTGGAGCAGCCTGTACAATCA
Organism: Stegostoma tigrinum; assembly: GCF_030684315.1. Taxonomy (NCBI): domain Eukaryota; kingdom Metazoa; phylum Chordata; class Chondrichthyes; order Orectolobiformes; family Stegostomatidae; genus Stegostoma; species Stegostoma tigrinum. The sequence goes on along the minus strand of NC_081357.1, from coordinate 67,732,912 downwards.
ACAGCTTTTCAGTAACTTTGACTACAACAGGCAATGCGGTATCAGTTTTATAGCTGTTTGCTGTCATGGCTGAAGGTGGGGTGTAGTAACATGCAAAATTAAATGAGTGAGTAACCCACTGTCTTCCCATCCAGAATAGGTATCATGTTGGGCAAGATGGTAGCCATCTGCTCACCCTGAGGCCTATTATGCCCCTTAAGTCACCAATTAAATGGTCACCTCTGTCCCTGTTCCCATCTGGAGCGCACAACACACCCCCACCTCTACAACCCAAATTGGGGCTTTGCAATTTATGTCTCCTCCACCCAGCCTATAGAGCTCAAGAAATACGAAACCCCCAGAAAATGCATCATTTGATATTTCCAACAGAGGTCTGGTCAGCTCCTTCACCCCGTCTTCCGTGAACTTTGGGTCATAACAAAGTTCTGTTGGCTGAGTACTAACTTGTACCAATGATGTTCACTCAGTCATACCTGTGTTTGCTTACACTGGCTCCTGGTTGAACAGCTCAAATTTAAAAGCCCCATGCTCGATGTCAAATCCTTCCCTGGCCTCATCTTTCCCAATCTACTGTCCTGGAACCCTCTGCTTCTCCAATTCCAAATCTCTTGAGGAAACCTGTATTTAATACTTCACCACTGGTGGCTGTACCTTCAGTTGTCATTCCGTAATCTCTGGGATTCCCTCTCTGAATCTGCCTGTCTTTATCCCGAGCTTTTGGTTATCAACTCTAATGTCTTTTCAAGGGGCACAGAGTCACATTTTGTTTTATAACATCTATGTGAAGCACCTTGGGATATTTAATTGTATTAAACACACTGTATAAATACAACCTATTATTACTGCTGTTTTTTATTGTTGTTTTTTACTGGTGGCCACTTACCAATTTCTCATTAATGGAGAGGAAAGTCTTGTGATTCGTGAAAATAGGGAATTGATTGGCAAGAGATCACTTGAGAATGTATGTGCCTTCATTGATCTTTTGAATTCAGCGAAGGTCTATAATCAGCATAAATCACAGAGTCCTCTCTCGTTCTCCATGGGAAATGTGATGAAATTACCTGTGCTGACATAGCATCAGTAATCATCTTAATGTAGGTATTAATTACAATATAATTGATGTCACTAATACAACAGTTTTTAAGCCCTCAGCCTTTCTGTAACTTTGGCTACGACAGATGAGGTGGAATCAGTTACATGAGTGAGTTGTTGGCAGCCTCAACACAGGTCCTTGGCAGCTTCACTGGAAAGGTGCAGGCGTATAATTCTGGGCCAAATACCTTGCTAAAAGGGTAAAGGCTTCTGCAAACTCTCTTCCTCCTGTTGCAACTGCAGATCAAAGTGATCCTTCCATCTGTTCCTTTTCCTTTTGCCAGAATTTAATAACCAAAAGAAGCATTGTCGGTCCCTCTTAAAGGTTCCTGAAGTGTTGTCCAGCTATTCCAAGCGAAATCAGAAGTATTTTCCCACCCTGAGGATGAGCTTGAAACACAGCAGGATGTCTGCCAAATGTTTGCATTCCAACATTTGGCCACAGTCACCATTACCAATTGTACAACCCCTCCTAAAACCCATTCCTGGAAGGTAGCTGAGGGTTACTGCCAGCAGGTTGGGCAAGCTGTCTCAGGACGCTCTGTATGGGCATGTGCTCTGCTTTACCCTGCCATCTTTTTGATGAAATGTTGGAAGTGAAGGCCAAGCTCTTTGTTTGAGTGGATGTAAAAGAAAATTCCATAGCAATACATAATGTTCAGCAGAGAATTCTCCTGGTGTTCCGTCTAGTATTATTCCCCCAATCAGCACATCAAAAATTAGTAACTGATCATTCATCCCATTTGTGAGACCATGTTTTGTGTAAATTTGCTGCCACTTTTGCCTTCATAGCAACAACAGCTGCCATTCATCAGTTCTGAAGTGCCTTGCGACGTCTTGACATGATGACAAGTTACTATATCAATGCAAGCCCTTGAATGAACTTTGAAAAATGCCCTGTGTCCTTACGAACTTGGGTTGTGTCTGGAGTGGATATTTTGATTTGTGTAACACCAGAGTGAAATATTAGTGGTCAAGTTTTGTCAATGGCGATGGGAAAAAGTTGTGGTGAAACATTAACAAAAGTTGTGGTGAAGCCTTTTTCAGCAGAGAGTGGTGGGAGCTGGGTGGAAGTGAAGTCGGAGCAGAGAGGCAGTTGGGAAGGTAAGTGATTGCTATTTAAGCACTTACCTCGAAGCCCCAGGTCCTGCATAGTAGGTCCTCCCTCCCTCCTCCTCTAATATAATTAAGAGTCCACAGACTCGCAGAAGGAAGAGCGGGAGCAATGATCAGAGCCCTACAGGTGGCTGAGTCTCTGCTTTAAAGTTTAGAAAATACATATCTCGACCGGCGGAGCCCTCCATTCCTGTTCCAGCAGCAGGACGAGCAGAAGCTCTAACCGTGAAGGGCTCTTGTGTGTTGTTAAGGTAAGGCTTTTCAATTTATATTTCTTGTGTATCGTGTGATTGACTAAAAGTTTAATTGCTTAATTGAAAAAGACTGTAGCAGAGAAGTACTAGAAATTATTTAATACATAAATTGTAAAAGTTAACTAAATGAGTAGCAATGGCTGGACAGGTGATGTGCTGTAGCTGTATGATGTGGGAGCTGGCTGATCCCATTGTGAACGGCAGCAACCACATCTGCAGCAAGTGTTGGTTGCTGGAAGAACTCCAGATCAGAGTAAATGATCTGGAATCTGAGCTTCAAACTCTGCGGCACATCCAGGAGGGGGAGAATTACCTGGACACTTTGTTTCAGGACGCAGTCACACCCGGTAGATTAAACAACTCAAATTCAGAAAGTGTTCAGGGACAAGGTGTGACTGTAAGTGAGGCAGGTAGGGCGATTCTGAGTTCAGGAGTGCAGGAGCCTCAGCCCTTGACCTTGACCAACAGGTATGAGATTCTTGCTCCCTGTACGATTGAGGAAAAGGACTGTGGACAGGATGAGCCAGCTGACCACGGCACCGTGGCGCAGAAGGTCATTCAAGAGGGGGGAGCAAAAAGACAGGTAGTTGTTATAGGGGATTCTATTATTACGGGGACAGATAGTATCCTATGCAAGCCGGATCGGGAGTCCCGCATGGTGTGCTGCCTGCCCGGTGCCAGGGTCTGGGACATCTCCGACCGGGTTGAAAGGATATTGGAGCGGGAGGGGGTGGATCCAGTTGTTGTGGTCCACGTTGGGACTAACAACAAAGGCAAAGCTCGGGTAGAGGACCTGTTCAGGGATGATCAAGCACTCGGAAAGAAATTGAAGTACAGGTCCTCAAGGGTCATAATCTCCGCATTACTGCCCAAGCCATGTGCCAATTGGCATAGGGAAAAGAAAGTTAGGGAAGTAAATATGTGGCTAAGGGATTGGTGTGGGAAAGAGGGATTCCATTTCATGGGGCATTGGCATCAGTTTTGGTACCAGGAGGATCTGTACCATTGGGACGGTCTCCACCTGAACTGATTTGGAACCAGTGTTCTAGCAAAAAGGATAAATAGGGTGGTCAGTAGGGCTTTAAACTTCTGAGTTGGGGGGAAGGAAAAGAGAAAGTGACAGGGAGTATGGGGTTAAATGGAAAGATAAGCAACAGGATAGCAGGTGTACAGGTGGATTTAAGCTCGAGGCAGAGTAGGAATACAGCAAAATGGAAGGATAGCTTAAGACATCTTAGGATTTCCAATACCTCTAATAACGATAAGAAAGTAAGCATTAAAGCACTTTACCTAAATGCTTGTAGTATTCGCAACAAAGTCGATGAATTAACAGCACAAATCATCTTGAATGATTATGATGTGGTGGGTATCACAGAGACATGTTTGCAAGGAGTTCAGGACTGGCAGTTAAACATCCAAGGACTCACAACTTATCGAAAAGACAGGGAGGTGGGCAGAGCGGGCGGGGTTGCCTTGTTAGTTTAGAATGGAATTAAATCTACGGCACTAAATGACATAGGGTCAGAAGATGTGGAGTCTGTGTGGGTGGAGTTGAGGAATGACAAAGGCAAAAAAACCATAATGGGAGTTACGTACAGACCTCCTAACAGTGATCAGGACCAGGGGCGCAAGATGCAACGAGAAATAAATAGGCCATGTCAGAAAGGCAAGGTCACAGTGATCATGGGGGACTTCAATATGCAGGTGGACTGGGTGAATAATGTTGCCGGTGGATCCAAAGAAAGGGAATTCATGGAATATTTACAGAATGGCTTTTTGGTACAGATTGTGATGGAGCCCACAAGGGAGCAGGGTATTCTGGACTTAGTGCTATGTAATGAGCCAGACTTTATAAAAGATCTTAAAGTAAGGGAACACTTAGGAGGCAGCACTTGTAGTATGGAAGAGTTCAGTCTGCAGTTTGAAAGAGAGAAGGCGAAATCAGATGTAATGGTGCTGCAGTTAAATAAAGGTAATTACAGGGGCATGAGAGAGGAATTGATGAAAATCGACTGGAAGCAGAGCCTAGCGGGGAAGACAGTAGACCAACAATGGCAGGTGTTTCTGGGTGTAATTGAGGACACAGTACAGAGGTTCATCCCAAAGAAAAGAAAGATTATCTGGGGTGGGATTAGACAGCCATGGCTGACAAAGGAAGTCAGGAAATATATCAAAGAAAAAGAGACAGCCTATAAAGTGGCCAAGAGCACTGGGAAATCAGAAGGTTGGGAAGGCTCCAAAAACAAACAGAGGATAACAAAGAGAGCAATAAGGAAGGAGAGGATCAAATATGAAGGTAGGCTAGCTAGTAATATTAGAAATGATAGTAAAAGTTTCTTTCAATACATAAGAAACAAACAAGAGGCAAAAGTAGACATTGGGCCGCTCCAAATTGATGCTGAAAGGCTAGTGATGGGAGTTAAGGAAATAGCTGAAGAACTTAATAAGTACTTTGCGTCAGTCTTCACAGTGGAAGACATGAGCAGTATCCCAATAATTAAGAAGAGTCAGGAGGCAGAGTGGAGTACGGCAGACATTACAAAAGAGAAAGTGCAAGAAAAGCTAAACAGTCTAAAAATTGATAAATCTCCTGGCCCTGATGGGCTACATCCTAGAGTTCTGAGGGATGTGGCTGAGAAAATAGCGGAGGCTTTGGTTGTGATCTTTCAAAAGTCACTGGAGTCTGGGAAAGTCCCAGATGATTGGAAAATTGCTGTTGCAACCCCCTTGTTCAAGAAAGGATCATGGCAAAAGATGGAAAATTATAGGCCGATTAGCCTAACCTCGGTTGTTGGTAAAATTCTAGAATCCATTGCTAAGGGTGAGATTTCTAAATTCTTGGAAGTGCAGGGTCAGGTTAGAACAAGTCAGCATGGATTTAGTAAGGGGAGATCATGCCTGACAAACCTGTTTGAATTCTTTGAAGAAGTAACAAGTAGGTTAGACCAGGGAAACCCAGTGGATGTTATCTATCCAGACTTCCAAAAGGCCTTTGATAAGGTGTGTCACGGGAGGCTGCTGAGTAAGGTGAGGACCCATGATGTTTGAGGTGAGCTACTGACTTGGATTGAAGACTGGTTGTCTGACAGAAGGCAGAGAGTTGGCATAAAAGGCTATTTTTTGGAATGGCAACCAGTGACAAGTGGTGTCCCGCAGGGTTCAGTGTTGGGGCCGCATCTGTTCACTTTATATATTAATGATCTGGATGAAGGATCAGGGGGAATTCTGGCAAAGTTTGCCAATGATACAAAGACAAGTGGACAGGCAGGTAGTACTGAGGAGGTGGGGAGGCTGCAAAGATTTAGAAGGTTTAGGAAAGTGGTCCAGGAAATGGAAATTCAACGTGAGCAAATGCGAGGTTTTGCACTTTGGCAAAAAGAATACAGGCATGGACTATTTTCTAAATGGTGAGAAAATTTGTAAAGCAGAAGTACAAAGGGATCTGGGAGTGTTCGTCCAGGATTCTCCAAAAGTTAACTTGCAGGTAGAGTCCGTGATTAAGAAAGTGAATGTAATGTTGTCGTTTATCTCAAGAGGGTTGGAATATAAAAGCAGTGATGTGCTTCTGAGACTTTATAAAACTCTAGTCAGGCCCCATTTAGAATATTGTGACCAATTTTGGGCCCCACACCTCAGGAAGGACATACTGGCACTGGAGCGTGTCCAGTGGAGATTCACACGGATGATCCCCGAATGGTAGATTTAACGTACGATGAACGGCTAAGGATCCTGGGATTGTATTCATTGGAGCTTAGAAGGCTGAGGGGAAATCTAATAGAATCTTACAAGATGATGTATGGCTTAGAAAGAGTGGATGCTGGGAGGTTGTTTCCGTTAAGGGGGGAGACTTGGACCCATGGGCACAGCCTTAGAATTAGAGGGGGTAAATTTAAAACAGAAACAAGGAGACATTTCTTCAGCCAGAGAGTGGTGGGCCTGAGGAATTCATTGCCACTGAGCGCAGTGGAGGCCGGGTCATTAAATGTCTTCTAGGCAGAGATTGATAAATTTTTGATCTCATAAGGAATCAAGGGCTATGGGGAGAGTGCAGGGAAGTGGAGTTGAAATGCCCATCAGCCATGATTTAAATGGCGAAGTGGACTAAATGGACCAAATGGCCTTACTTCCACTCTTATGTCTTATGGTCTTATTAAGAATGGCAGGCATAAGAAGCATATCACAAAATCTTAAATTATATTGGCAATGCACAATGTTTACCAATGTACTCAAAAAATTGAATGAAAACACTACCACATATCATATAATACACGAAAATCTATAAACCTTGCAAAGAAAACCATAGAGAAATGTATAGCTTATTCCAGTAACCTTTCTAATTAATTAGTCATTCTCATAGCAAAATACTATCAAACCAAAACACCTATCAAAACATAAACATTTTAAAACTTATTTTATGGATAATATTGAATAATAGCCTGAAGGATTGGGGGGTAGTAATTTTCCATTTTAGTTAAAGTGTTTTGACAAGTCAGATTTGTGGCATTTGGTCTGCAATGGTCCGAAGTGACTTTGCTCATGCAATCTGTTGCTCTTCATCTCAATAGTTATACCCCCAGGACCTAGGGCACTCCTCTCACAGGAGAGTCACATGTGTGTGCCATTGCTGTGACCTTCCTGCACGCAAGCCACGAATAGTAGACGCGAAAGCCTAGTGACGTGACACTTCAGATGCTGCAAGTCAAGAACTGGCCCTCACAGTATGGTGCTCACAGTGGAGAGGAAAGCTCTGACTCTGCTTCCTGGACAGCAACCCAAAGGTGCTGGTGAGCAGCCTGGTGGAGAAGAGGGCTGTTCTTTCTCCTGCAGACACCAGAGGAGCAGCAGGCACATTTGTCAAAGGTACTTCTTTTGAAGGATAGAGGAGTCCACCAACGTTAGCAGTACCGTGCTGGCTTCAATATGCACCCACCTGGCTGTTTCCATGATCAGGCTGATGACCACAGTGGAGACTCACAACTAGCATACTCAGTGTCTGCCGGATATACACTTTGACCTGCATTCCATCACTCTTGCCAGAGGTACTCAGCAGGTCAAAATGGGAAAAGGGACCTTGTCCTCTCTCTGGGTGCTTCTTCCTCTCAGGGGTCAGGCACATATATGCAGTCGGTAGTGTGTTTGTTTGAAACATATGCGATCAAGACTTTGAGATAACACAGTGCCACACAGTGTCATGTCCACCCCAGTGACTGCTCAGTGCTCCTATGAGATACGCTGCCTACCTCTCCCTCTGCAATCAGAAACAATGTGAGCATCAGAGGCTGGTAGTCTGTATCAAAGCCCTGATGTGTACAATGACCCACGCAGAAACTGGCAGCCTGCCAGTGTTGAAGTCAGTCAGTGTGCACTAGGGAAGCAGTATGAAGTAGACAGAAGCTGACAACCATCAAGCAATTGCACATCAAGTGACTACAAAGAAACCAAACCTTGAGATGTGCTCAAAGTAACACAGCAGAAGCACACAAGCTGTACGGGACTCTTAGCTCCAAAGTAAAGTGCTGCATGGCTAAAGTGGGTTGAAAGAGCAAGCATGATGATGTGATGAGGCTGGTCATTCGTCAATGCTGACTTGTGTGGAAGATAGGCTAAGAATTGTGGCATCTATGGCGTACATAGAGACATTATGGCAAAGAAACATTGAATGATGGCATTGACAAACAAATGGCAAGCTGTAGCTTGCCCATCTGACTTACATGTAAGGAGTTTGTAGAATTTCTTTTTCTGGCAAAGGAGATGACGATTGGTTTAGAATTCAGTTGAGTTCAGGTAATAATGAGGCGCAAATGCATTGTAAAATGGATAGTTGTTGCTCAGTGGAAGAGTCGGAAACTGTAATTAAAGTCTTAAATCAGAATAAATTTTCTCAAGGTCAAAATACTGATTTGTTTCATGCTGTCCATATTTTCCAGCTTGCACCTCACAAGGTGGAATTCTGCCCCACAGAGCATAGTGGGTCAGTGGTTAGCATTACTGCCTCAGCACCAGGGAACCAGGTTCGATTCGACTGTCTGTGTGAAGTTTGCACATTCTCCCTGTGTCTGCATGAGTTTTCTGTGGGTGCTTCGGTTTCTTCCCACAGCCCAAAGATGTGTATTGACCATATTAAAATGCCCATAGTGCCTGGGATTGCGCAGGTTAGGTGGATTAGCCATGGAAAATACAGGACCACAGGGATAGCGGTGGGAGGGGTAGGCCCATGTGGGATGCTCTTTGGCCTGTTTCCAAATTGTAAGAATTCTATGAGTTGGATAGGAGATCAGTTAACCAACAAGAAGGAAAGATTAAAGATAAAGAGAGATGTTTCAAGTTGAGTGTGATGAGGATCAGGGCTGGGGCCTTGGCTTTTTACAATGATCCTGAGTAGACATCATCCTCAAATCAAGGAACAGCCAAGGACTTAGACAAAGTGATCCAGAGTATTGATGGTACAAAGCAAGGTGGGAAAATAAACTGTATGGAAGACTCAAAGAGGCTGTATGAACAAAGTAAGTGAATGGACAATAATATATCAAATGGATAATAATATGAGAAGTTGGGAATTTATTTAGAAGGCTGAAGAAGCAGAATACTTTTTAAGTGTGTGAAACTGTAAATGTTGATATTCAAAGAGACTTGCGTGTACAATAGAAATCTAGTATGCAGAGGAGATTGGAGTATAACAATCAATATGACGGGTTATAATTGTACTGGGCTTTTGAAAACTACACCTGAGTGTTGTGCACTGGTTTCATCTACTTATTTAAGGAAGGATATATTTGCACTGGAGGCAGCAAAGCAAGTATTTACTACATTGGTTCCTGAGATAAGTGGGTTGTGTCATGATGTCAAGCTGCTTTCATATTCTCTAAGGATTAGAAGAATTGTTGATCTTTTTGAAAAATACATTACAAGAACAGTAAGCATAGAAAAGGTGTTTCTTCTGACTCGGGATTCTAAAACAGAGGGCACAGTATCAGGATAAAGGGTTGGGAAAACGTTCTGATGGATATTAACAATGGAAAAGGAAGATTATGTTTTTGTGATACAAATGGCGTTATTAAAGAGAATGTTTTTGACAATGTTTTTAAAGGCAGAGGGAGAATGGAGAGCAGGAGAGAACAGGAGCATAATGCTTGAATGATCAAATGCTGTTGGAACATAATGAAACATGGAGGGAATAGAGTGATGGAAATTCGAAGCATAATGCAACTTTACATTTTACTTAAGTTGGAAGTTGTTAATGGATGATTTAGGGAGCACGAAAACAAAGTGATTATAGTAGGTTAAATTCATTGGGTAAATTTTGCACTGCTATGCAGTGCATCTGCCTTCTTCAGCATACAAAATTTTCAGATTAAATTTTAACTCCCTCTCAAATTTTCAGATGGCTATTCTTATGTTTCCTTCTTAAGTTTTCTTCCCACGTGCCTTGAAGAAATCAACTTGCTGTTGAGGCATTGTTTCATAGGCCATCTCTCATACCCCTCCCAAGTCAATACTGTGTGAGTCCTAACCACATTGTTAAAAGGCAATACAATTGAGGGGGTATCACAAACCTCTTCCAATCCTTAATGTGCATCCATACAGTGCATGGTGCAAGAATAATTGAAAACATGAGAGCATGCTGGCATATTTCCACCTCCTACTCGAGAGGCACAGGGATCAATTATTGCCAGAGCTACTATCCTTTTTTTTAAAGTTTTTTTTATATAACTGTGGGATAGAACCTGGGATTTTCTGTAGGTCACAGCTCCTCATTGAATGAACTGACTGAGACATCAGAGTTTTCTTTCAGGATATGTTTGGATTACACAACTCCAATTAAGGAGACAGCAGTTTTAAAACAAATCTGAGATTTTCCCAGAGTGTCTGGGAAAAACAGCTGGTATCAATCGCAGGCACGGGATTGGAAGAAAATAATCTGCAATGTTTGTTTTGAGAACACTAAGCAAATAATTATCTAGACAGGGTGAAGAGATGTTAAAAAGCAGGAAAAACAGATGATGCCTTCATTTACGTGACAGCGTATGATGAAAACGTGAAGTTAAAGTCAGGATGTATTGAAAAGCAATCTTACTTTCATTCCTGTGATCTATGTGTGGACCTATCTATTGCAACAAAGGGAGAGCATTGGCTTAAATGCAAGTGGAGGTAATTCTACTAAACTGTACTACACTTCAATAAGTTGACACGAATATGGCAGACAGCACTATGTTTGTATCTTTGTATTTCTAAATTGAAGATTCTCATTTACTCATTTGTCCCTTGACACATTTTGTTGGGCATACATTAGCTGATGCAGTTTCCTACACAATAATGTAGAGGTACTTTTGAAAGAAGTTGAATTTTGCTGATCACATGAGACTTCACATGCACTCTATTCATGTTATTGCATTTATTATTACAGACCTGACAGGGTCCAAATATATTCAGATTTTAAGAGACACTTCCTTTTCCTGTAAGATACATATTTTAGAACCATAAGTTCATTGTATATTAATTAACGAACGTTCTGATTATGTTCACAAAATTATTCATCCAGCTCTCTTATAATGATGACTGAAGCAATGGAACCGAATGTCTGAAGATGTATTGATACTAGAGAAGTAAAGCTGAGAAGATTGTGTTTTTCCTCCTATCACTACACTTGTAAAATATAAATGGCATGACCTATAGCAAACTGGCCACATCATAGATTCATCTTGAAGTAGGTCTACAAATATGCAGTTGCATAAAGTGCCTCTTGTCACATAAGTTAAATGGAAGGAACCTGACCTTTACAAGCAGGTCTCTGTATTACATGACAGATCCCAGCTGATTTATAGCAACCAACAACAGCAGCATACTGAAATACAGAGAGCCACACACAGAGGTTGATTGTTCTGCATTCTGAATCAAAAAGGTAGCACATCAACCATAGCGGCCAGAGTTAGTTGAAGCTAGCCATCTCAGACTCAAATATATGCAGGCCTTCGGTTCTCAGAGCATAGAAAACAAGGAATTAGAGAACTACACATCAACAGGTAGACCTCTACAAAATTCTTTTACAGCTACAAAAATTGGATTGAGAAGACAACCTGATATTCCCTTTATCCCTGAGGCTTATTCAATGGGAATGTCCTACTTTAACTAACTTGCAAACTTTGTTTTGTATTCACAGCTGACTTGTGAAGTAACCAAAAATAAAACATTGTTTTGCAGCATCAAATGAAAGTGCATGTTATTTATTATCACCGGTGATTTCCACAAGATGTTACTCAATGGCCCTTCAACAAAGATCGACTGAAAGCCTGGAAAAATGTAAAGTTATGACAAGAGGTCAAGAAATGCCTGTGGAAATTCTATACCCGTACTTGTGAACTTTAAATTCAAAATACTATTGTAGTTTTGCAGTCAACCCTTGTACCCTTGGACTTTACCTGTTCAATCTCTAAGTTATTTGTAACAAGCCCATTAAAGGAAAAATAAGTTTCTACTATTGGTTTTGATATATCATCGTGAATTTTCTTTGACAGTAGAAGATGAGATATACATCTGACTTAGGTGAATAAATGCCCAACAGATTGGTTAATTTGTGGCCAAATTAATAGAAACGAAAGTACTCTGTCGATTTACAGACTTAATTACTTTAGTTCATAGAATAAGAAGAATTGTCACCTCTCATACACGAAGTAGCAACTTAAACTGAATGAAACCAAGTGTTTCCTCAGTGTTAACTGTGGCTCAGTTGATTCTATAACTTCTGAATCATAAAGTTCCAGGTACGCGCTAATTTCAAGGCCTGAGCACAAAGTTCAAGGCTGAGATTCTCTTGCAATCCTGAGGAAGTACTGTTGGAGGTACTGTTGTTCAGATGAGATGTTAAACTAACTGTCTGCTCAAACCAATAGGAGACACTGATATCCAACCTTCTTATATGAAGGGCTACATTTCATATTTTTTTCTTACTCATGGGGCCGGGGAGAAACTCTTGAAAAGTTTTGGCGTTGGAATTTTATCCTGCTATCAGCGAAACAAAAAAAAAACATATTCAGGCTTCAAAGGAGAAAATGAGTTAGTTTACTTACCCATCACTTTATTGAATGTTGATTTAGTTAGAAGCCTGGTATGACACACAAAGGTGATAGCTGATTGCCAAATAAATGGATGTATTTGAATCATGTCTCATTTAGCTATCCCTGCACACACAGAGTAGTGGCTTTCTCAAGACAGATCAGATACTCCCCAAAACACATACAGTCATAGAGAGGTTCAGCATGCAAACAGACCCTTTGGTCTGACTTGTCCATGCCAAACAGATATTCTAAATTACTCTAGTTCCATTTGCCATCATTTGGCCCCTATCCCTCTAAACCCTTCCTATGCATGTATCCATCCAGATGACTTTTAAATGTTATAATTGAACTAACCTCGGTCACCTCTTCTGGCAGCATATTCCATAGACGCAACACACTCTGCGTGAAAGCGTTGCCCCCTTAGGTCCTTTTTAAATCTTTCACTTCCACATGCAGAGACCCTGGCATTCACTTTCTCTTTTAAGACAGAATATCTAGGCTTTAAAGAATAAATAAACAAATAAATAAGCAGATTCCCAGGGGTGACACACCACATTAAGGCCAAGCATGGGGTATACAAATGGAGCTCGAATATAATTGCAAATGCTGTACATCTAAAACACGAACAGAAAATACCGGAAATACGTCAGGTCCCTTCTATCGAAAGATAAACAAAGTTAATGCTTCAGGTCCATGTCCTGCATTCATGCTGATATTGACTGAAATTGCTGGAGAAACTCAGTTGTCTGCCAGCATCTGTAGAGAGACAGCAGAATCCTTTGGCCCTTGTTTATAATGTGTCCTATTTCTATGGGAACAGAACCGAATCCTTTTGCAAATGCTCCAGAAAGCAATCCGATCATATGTGATAGTAAGAACTGCCAATGCTGGAGTCTGAGGAGGGTCCCAACTCTGAACATTGGCTTTCCTGCTCCTCTGATGCTGCCCTGGCAACAGATTATATGTAAGTCTCTCATTCCTCTTCAGCAAAAAATCCAGCAGTAGTTCCCTGAGAATTGATTTAGCATAAAATGAAACATGTTTAAAAAACAGTTAAGACATGAATGGTTCTAACGAAGAATCACTAGGCTCAAAAAAATTAACTCTTTCACTCTCCACAGATGTTGCCAGGTGTGCTGATTTCCTTCAGTGCTCACTGTTTTTGTTTCAAATTTCAAGCATCCGCCGTACTTTGTTTTATTGAAGAAAACACATAATTTGCTAAACAAAGGAAGTGAAAGCAGTAATTTATCATTTACGAATGAGTAATCCATAAAATTTACCATTAAATGTGCAAAGTAACAATGCTATTAAATATGCAACTTTCCCCCCACAGTGATCGAGAACGCCCTTGACCGCGTCTCCCGTATTTCCCGCAACACATCCCTCACACCCCGCCCCCGCCACAACCGCCCTAAGAGGATCCCCCTCGTTCTCACACACCACCCTACCAACCTCCGGATACAACGCATCATCCTCCGACACTTCCGCCATTTACAATCCGACCCCACCACCCAAGACATTTTTCCATCCCCACCCCTGTCTGCTTTCTGGAGAGACCATTCTCTCCGTGACTCCCTTGTTCTCTCCACACTGCCCTCCAACCCCACCACACCCGGCACCTTCCCCTGCAACCGCAGGAAATGCTACACTTGTCCCCACACCTCCTCCCTCACCCCTATCCCAGGCCCCAAGATGACATTCCACATTAAGCAGAGGTTCACCTGCACATCTGCCAATGTGGTATACTGCATCCACTGTACCCGGTGTGGCTTCCTCTACATTGGGGAAACCAAGCGGAGGCTTGGAGGCGGCTTTGCAGAACACCTCCGCTCAGTTCGCAACAAACAACTGCACCTCCCAGTCGCAAACCATTTCCACTTCCCCTCCCATTCTCTAGATGACATGTCCTTCATGGGCCTCCTGCACTGCCACAATGATGCCACCCGAAGGTTGCAGGAACAGCAACTCATATTCCGCCTGGGAACCCTGCAGCCTAATGGTATCAATGTGGACTTCACCAGTTTCAAAATCTCCCCTTCCCCTACTGCATCCCTAAACCAGCCCAGTTCGTCCCCTCCCCCCACTGCACCACACAACCAGCCCAGCTCTTCCCCTCCACCCACTGCATCCCAAAACCAGTCCAACCTGTCTCTGCCTCCCTAACCGGTTCTTCCTCTCACCCATCCCTTCCTCCCACCCCAAGCCGCACCCCCATCTACCTACTAACCTCATCCCACCTCCTTGACCTGTCTGTTTGTCCTGGACTGACCTATCCCCTCCCTACCTCCCCACCTACACCCTCTCCACCTATCTTCTTTCCTCTCCATCTTCGGTCCGCCTCCCCCTCTCTCCCTATTTATTCCAGTTCCCTCTCCCCAACCCCTCTCTGATGAAGGGTCTAGGCCCGAAACGTCAGCTTTTGTGCTCCTGAGATGCTGCTTGGCCTGCTGTGTTCATCCAGCCCCACATTTTATTGTCTTGGAATTCTCCAGCATCTGCAGTTCCCATGATCTCTTATCAAAGAATACATGGCTTTTTGTTTAAAGTTTATTTATCGACACTCACTCACTGATGAGTGTGATTCTTACCTAGTAAACTCCATGTCATTGGTCCTGGATTCCGTGCGTCCTTGCATGGCTGATGAGCCCCGGTCCTAGAGCCATATCTCCAACAACAATTTGACAGGTCTTTTTGGAACTTGGAATTGGACTGTGGCCTTGAGATCATTGGCATTTCTTACTCCAGTTCCTTTTCTGAAATTGCTGGGAGATTCCTTAGTAGTTATTACAGTGCACTTCCTGGGGATGGTGGCAATGGCACCATCACTGAGATCAGCAGGGATTTTTTCTTTATCCCAGATTTTCAGGAACAGTTGATGGAGATGATGGATTGTCTCTGCTCCCAACAGTTTGAAAATGTCTGCTGCAATGCACCTTTCCCATTCTTCATCGGTTTAACAGAGGTTTCAACTGTTGCCACTCCAGGTGGGAGTCTTAGATAGGGAGGTGAGAGAATTCCTCAAATACATCCTTACCAATGGCTCTGCAGTTTAAGAAGTCTTTGGAGTATGATGTCCATCGGAGGCTAATGTCTTTTTTATCTTTCAAAAGGATTCCACTCTTACTTCGCCCTGGTTTAAAGCCGACAGTGCTGGTCTGTATATTGACTTGGTGGCACTGGAGAAATCCTGGGTGTTGTACTTGTCAGCAAGGATATGTAACTCCTTAGCTTTCACAGCCCAACATTTCCCCAAAATCTTCTTTTCAACTCCGCCTTCTCTGTTTGATGAGTTCTCCTCTTTGCCTTGCTGGTGTTTTGTAAGGTCAATAAAGGCTTCCTCTTCTTTTTGATGAAGTCTTAGATGATGTGGTCATTATCAAAGCAGAAAGACAGGTTTTGATCACAGGAGAAGGGGCAGGACGCTAGGGTTAAGCTAAGGAGCTGGATTTAACTAACAGCAATCTTGCAGTCACTGCCTGGTACTGCACCATCTGAGCTGGCCATGGAATTCACATGAAAGTAAGCATTGGCAAGGTGTTGCCTTTCAGCCTGAACTTTCCTCATCCCCCAGTCCAGTGAGTCAATACTTCTTGCAAAAGGAGGAGAAAAATAAGAAATGTTCAAGTATGTGTGTGTCTCTCTAGCTCATTCCCATCTCAGGGTACAAACACACACACACACACACACACACACACACGCACACAATTATGCGTAAACTCGGTCACTCATACACTATACCAGTCTCTCCCAAATCCGCTCACCCTCTCACTTTCTCAAACTCATACACTCTCCCCCACACTGTAATGATTGTAACAAGGTCTGCCAGGTGGACCTCATAGAATATGAGGTCCCTAATTGGAATCTGGTTGTTAATCTGGTCCAGTCAGGGAGCCCTGGCTGACAGGTTAGAACAAGAGTGCCAGACATCCTGTTCACTCTGACAGCTGGCTCTGAGGGAGCTGGTTCAGGGTCAAGGACTCTCCACAAGTAAATAAAGGGTGACTTAGTGGCAGGATATCGGTCTCTGTGGCGTTATTTCAGTGGTGATGATAGAAAAGCATAGTCCTGATGAAATTCAGTTGCATTTGAGTTAGGATAAGCATTTCGGGCATCATGCCATTATTTGGGAGGCTTGACTCATTCAATCCTGCCATTGAAGACTGGCCCAATATGTGGAAAGAGTGTGTTATTTTTTCCAGGCAAATGACATTGGGGCAGACAAAAAACAACAAGTAATTCTCCTGAGATCTTGTGAATCTGCAATTATATCGATTATTAGAAGCTTACCTTTTGCTGAGGCACTAGATGCTAAAATCTTTCAAGAAGGAAAAGATTTAGTTAAAGAATGGTACGACACAAAGCCTTCTCTAATTCTGAGACACTTTTGGTTTTACTTAGAGAACCAGGGATTCCACATTGGGACTTTTGACATAAGGGGATGCTATGCTATTATCGCTGGACTACTAATCGAGAGACCCAGGTAATGTTCGGGGGACACGGGTTCAAATCCCACCATGGAAGATAGTGGAATTTGAATTCAATAAAATATCTGGAATTAAGAATCTAACAATGACTGTGAATCCATTGTCTATTGTCGAAAAAAAAACCCCTTTTGGTTCACTATTGTCCTTTAGGGAAGGAAACTACCATCCCCTGGCCTGGCCTACATGTGACTCCAGACTGATAGCAATGTGGTTGACTCTTAACTGCCCTCTGGGCAATTACGCATGGGCAATAGATGCTGCCTGGTCAGTGACGCCCTCATCCCGTGAATGAATAAAGTTAAGACAACTGGCAGGTGTATGTGACTTTAGTTTAACCCGAAATGAGATGCTTAGAAACCGTTTGACATGTGGGATTAATGATGTAACCATGCAAAAGCGCCTACTAGCTGAAGGCCAACAATGCTACAAATAGGCACTGTTATTGGCTTTGTCACTGGAAAACGTAGCTACTGAAGCATATGAGTTTCAGGCTATTCTAACTGAAGTGGATACCCTCACCAGGCCAAATGAGCTTTGGGAACATTACTTGAGTGAAGGCAATTGTATAGCCTCACTCAGGACATTTTCTGAACAGCGGAACTGAGTTAGCTTACAATAAAACACCAAACCAACCCATGCCTTGGCCAAACAGTTCACATTTTCTTCAGCAGTCTGGGCCAGTGAACCATTGTAGTTGCTACCGTATTTGGACTTGAGACAGCAAAAGAGCCCTGCTAGGCCTAAATTGACCACGAGAACCTATGGTTCAGTGTTCAGGAGAGTGCACACCCTGGAAAGCCCACCTACAGCTGGTTTGGAATGGTTGAATTTCTTTACAACATCCAAATCAGAGCCAATTAAAATAAATATCTGGTTAAATAGTCACCGGGTTCTAATGGAGATTGAAACTGGCATGGCATTTTTAATGATTGCAGAACCAGTCTTTCTCAAAATTTGCTCTGGATTCAAAAACTTAAGTTTACACAAGACCTCAGTTAAACTAAAAACCTACACCAGGGAACAATTAAATTTTAAGGGTACAACTTTGGTTCTGGTTTCTCATGGGAACTAACTGGTTCAATTACCATTGTTTGTCATAAAAGGCTCAGCCCAAATCTTTATGGAGTGCAAATGGTTAAGAAAGATTCACCTAGATTGGCTCCACATTTTTCAATTAATAATGAATGAAGTCCTAGTTAAATACCCAGAAGCTTTTCAGGAAGGTTTAGGAGCTATCAAAGGAGACAAGGCCGCCTTTCATGTTGACGAAGAAGTAATTCCATGATCCTGCCAGACTCACCCAGTGTGTGCTAAGGTAGAGGCAGAAATCAGGAGGCTGGAAAGCAAAGAAACATCAAACCAGTCCAGTATGCAGACTGGGCAGCACTGGTCTAACCAACAGTGAAGCCCAATGGGTCAGTTTGCTTTTGTAGAGGGTTTTAAATAAACAGTAAACCGCTTTTTACGACTGGATAAATATCCAATCCTTTCTACACAAAGCTAGCAATATGGGAGGTGAGAGGGTGTGCTGTCCTTCTCAGAGCTGGACATCACTCATGTGTATTTGCAATTACAGTCAGTGAAGATTCCCAGAATTATGCTACAATTAATATCCATAAGGGTTTATACCAATATACAAGACTGCCATTTGGGATATTGTCAGCCTGTGCAATCTTTCAGCAGATGATGGAGAACATTTTACAAAGTCTATCCCAGGTCACCATTTATCCAAATGACATGATAACAAGAGGGAAGACAATAAAGAGCACTTAGAGAACTTGGACATCGTCCTTAGACATTTCTCCCAATCAGGTGCATGCCTTAGAAGGGAAACATGTGTGTTGCAGCATGTGACCCACTTGGGCTACAGATTCATCAAGATTGGCTTACGCCCATTGGAAGAGAAAGTTAGGGTGGTCAAAAGTTCTCTGACTCTCATGACTGTACCAGAGCCTCGGCCTTTCCCTGGGCTGATGAATTATTACAGAAAGTTCATACATCACCTGGCCTCCATCTTGGCAACTTGCATCAAGTCTTTAAAAAACGGTCAGCTTTAGAAATAGTTGGGTAGACACGCCTTAGCTTTCAGGGAAGTGAAGAAATGGCTATTTTCTTCTAAGGTGCTGGCACACTATAATCCGAAGCAAGATACCTCCCTGTATGGCATTCAGGTAGTACTTGCTCATAGGTGACCCAATGGAGAGGAACACCCAATAGTGTGAGCACACAGGACTGTGGTTAACTTAGAGCATAAATACACCCACATAGAGAAGGAAGGTTTGGCAGTCGTATTTGGAGTTTGGAAGTTCCACCAATACCTTTATGAATATAAATTTGTAATAATAATGGACCACAAACCCCTGCTAGGTCTACTTCATGAGGTCAGGGCAGTGCCGCCCAAAAATTCACACCAAATTCAGTGGTGAGCTCTAATACGACATATGTATAATTTATAAGTTGAAACACTATCTTGAAGGTTAAGTAGCAAATGCGGATGCTTTGTACTGCATCTCACTGGCAGTTACAGCCACCAGGGGTACCACCACTGGAAGAGTCCAATATTTTCCAGTCACAGCTGACAATATCAGACTTTGGACGCAGAAAGGCTCAGTGCAAAACTGAAACAGCTATTGGTGATGGGGAAACTTAAGGGCTGTCATAACCAGAAATGAAACCTTTTTGAACCTGGAGAGACCAGCTCAAGTAGAGGATGGTGTATTATTATGGGGAGCAAGAGTGATTGTCCCAAGTAAAGGTTACCACCAGATACTGCCTGAACACCAGCAGCATCATCCAGGGCTTTCCAAAAGGAAGATGTTAGGATGATGTTATATCTGGTGACCAGGATTGGATGCAAACATAGCCGCATTGGTGGGCAGTGCCTAGAGTGCTAACAAGGACAAAACTTACTGCCAGCAGCTCCCCCACATTTGTGAGAATGGCTGGGTAAACCCTGGACTCGGGTACACGTCGTCTACGGGGGTTCTTTCATGGGCTCAATGTTTTTAGTCATCACGGACACCCACTCAAAATGGCTGGGTGTGCATAAAATTCATTCATCAAACTCAGGGACAACAATAGAAAAACCCCATGCATCTTTTACAATCCACAGACTCACAGAAGTGTTGGTTACAGATAACAGGCCATTGTTTCCCAGCAGGGAATTTAGGTATTTCCTAAATGCAAGTGGCATGTAAAAAGACAGCTCTGTACTATTCATCATCCAGTGGTGTGGCAGAAAGAGCAGTCCAAATTTTGAAGGTAGAATGAAAGGCACAGTCTACAACTTCACTAGGTTCCAAACTGCCCCTATAATTGAATTCCTGATCACCGCTCACGCGACTCCAGGGATAGCTCCAGCAAAGTTGCTAATTGGGAGAAGACCCCACACCAGGTTAAATCTGATCTTCCTGTTACTGGGGGTTTGGGGTGGGTGTGAGGAGTAGGAGAGTGAAACAGCATCACAAATGCCAATGCTAGACACAAGACCCTGCTAAGCGAGAGAGACAGTTTATCTCAGAGAACAAAGTTTGATGTAGGAACTATGGGAATGGCCCTGTATGGGTAAGAGACATGGTTGACCACAGCATAGGTACAGTGACATATAAAGTTTTGGCCAGTGCAAAGGTCATGAACAAGCACATGGGCCATATCAAAGCTGTAAACACATGAATGGTACGAAGGCAAAACGTGCCTGGCTCCTTGACAGCCTTTCAAACTGTTTCAGAACCCATGGGTTCTCCCTCCATCGAGTGTTGAAAATGTCTCAAAGTCTGAGATGGACATGTCTCCACTAGGATGCCTTTGCTACCTGAAGTAGAGAATGAATTTCTTCCAAGATTCTCCAGATGCAAGAGTAATCTATTATGTCTTACACACCACCCAAATCAGAAGCAGAGTTGGAGGAACTTGACCAGTGCTAAAACACCACAGGACGGGGTGTATAAATAAAAATGAACTGGCATTTGCTCTCGGATTTAAAGAGGAAGGGATGTAGTGATAGTAAGAGGTCAGCCAAGTGAACTTCATAAAATAGGAGTTCCCTTACTGGGGCTGTTAACCTCTTCTAATCATGGGGCCCTGGCTGACAGATTAAAAATAGGAGTGTGAGACTAAGAAATAGCAAGCTGAAATTTCTGAAGAAGGGTCCAGACCTGAAACGTCAGCTTTCCTGCTCCTCTGACGCTGCTTGGCCTACTGTGTTCATCCAGCTCTACACCTTGTTATCTCAGATTCTCCAGCATCAGCAGTTCCTACTGTCTCAGTGTCAGACACCTTGTTCACTCTTGGACCTGGCTCGGAGGAAACTGGATCAGAGTCAAGGACTCTCCACATATAAACAAACGGTGACTTGGTGATGGGATGTCGGCCTCTGTGGGGTTATTTCACATACATTCACTCACTTTCTCAAACACACACACTTCCTCATACTCACTTGCTCATTCATTCTTTCTCTTATTCTCTCATATATCTCTCTTTTTCTCTCTCTGTCTCGCTCTCTCACACAAACACACACACACCCATCCACACATACAAATAAACAAACACACACTCTCACAGACACACACACACACACACACACACACACACGCACACACACACACACAGCCATTGTGGTACCACCATTTGCACCCACCCACAGAAGTATGCAAATCAGGTCAATCATGCTGCCAATCTGAAATTGCAGGAGAAATTCAGCAGGTCTGGCTGTGTTTTTGAAGAGAAAGCTGTTAACATTTTGGATTCAGTTCTGAAGAAGGGTCACTGGACCTAAGTATTAACTCCGCTTTCTCTCCGCAGACGCTGCCGGACTTGCTGAGTTTTGCTAGCAACTTCTGTTTTGTTTCAGATTTCCAGCATCCGCAGTTTTTTCTATATATACTGTCAAATAGTACTGATTTGATACAGTACTAGCGTGTGGTCTATGGTCTCTCTCAATATAGCACCATTGAACAGTGTTAAACAACAGGAAAGATACCACAACAGCTATTTAAAGGGATCATCAACCAACTACAATTTATTTACAGTGTGATTTTTTTGGACATGCTACAAATAATTGTTTCAAATGTTTGCGGTGAGTGGCAGGTGCTGAAAGGATTTTTTTGCTGATTTCAAAGCAGTGAAATACAACTTGATGAAAATATCATCAGCGACCATGCAGAACAAGACAAGTTGAAGGAAGTGGGAGAAATGCTGATATAAGGAGGCCATGTGTTGCCCAGTATGCCGATGGAGCAATTCTCCTGCCTGAACAATAGAAAGGAACAATGGGTGAGATATCCATACTTCAATAACGAGATCCTCACTGCAATCTGCAAATTGCTGCAAGCATAATTCCAAACTTACAGCAGAACAAGGGCTAGACTGCCAGCATGAAATTGGCCATGATAATCAGTTAGTTTGCATCTGACTCCTTCCAGGTTGGAAATGGAAACCTTTGTAACATCATACAGTCTGCTACACACTGCTGGGTAAGAGATGCCAGCAAGGTTATTTATCCAAAGATAACCAGATTCAATTCAAATTGTCTTACCAGGAAAAAAACAGGTGGCTTAAGAATGTTGGCAATAGATGAAGCTAAACATCCCAACACAATGGATCAGATCAAAGCCCTTCAATCTTGTCACACCCAGCCAGGAATGGTGATGGACAATTGAACAACTTAGCGGAAGGAGGAGGATCCAAAAATATTTTCATTCTCAATGACAAGGAAGCCCAACACTATGTAAAACATAAAGATGAAGCATACTTGTGCCCCTTATCTCAGCACATGCAGATCCCAATTCTAGCCTATCATCAAAATATGTGCAATGTCTGCACTTGAGTTGGTGGTTTCAATTTGAAAGTTAGAAAACATAATAGGATGAGGATGAAATAAGATCTGAGAAAGAGGATTAAGTATGAGAAGATCACTCTCTTCAATAATTTCAGCACTTCCACTGGCCATGGTCCACTACTTCATCAGTGACCCCTTCTCTTGCCTTTATCCCTGCTGCCTCCTGTTGTGTGCCACCCTATCATGCAGGAGAGAAGGATGTTTGTTAGAAAAAGCATTGTGCAATATGTTTCTTGGTATGATTGTCATTGTTGAATTGATGACAATGTGTGCAAGCTGTTCAAAGTGTGAGGTGGTGCACATACTGATGAAAGGTTCTGTAACAATGTCACAGCCTAAACCCTCAACTCTACTTCTGTGTCCAGAGGTGCTGCCAGACCTAAATATTTCCAACATCTGCTGTTCTGTATTGGTCAGTATTGCATTTGATTCTTAATTGAAATAGATGATTGATTATGAATGTTGGGGTCATGGTAATGTGAGCATTGGCTGAGGCTAATGATGCAATTGATCGGATATGACTTTTGAAAGACATAACCACTGACCTTAGGCACCTGCTTGAGGTCCTCGTTCCATGCATCTTGAGGGCTTCCTGGTCCCTTGTGGAAACAAGACAGGTCTCTTTGTTTCTAACTCCTTTGCTAAGACATCCAATTCAGCTTTGCAAAGCCCTCTCCCTCCGATCATCAGACATTCTTCTTTCTTTTCCAGGCTGCTTCAAGTATTGCTAGAAATACCAATTTTCGCTCCCTACTGACCCATATAGCCAATCACAACATATTTAGCCTGGGCTGTTAGAAAACAAAATGTACAGATGAGCAGGCAGCATGGCAGTGACATACAAAGATGGCATGTTACTTACAGCACATCAAGTCCTTGCTCTACCTGATGATCAGCATTGCTTAATTTTAATTGTGGCTATCCAAAACTGGAAACAAGTTCAATTTACCAGGAATTAAAATCTTTTAACCTAATCATTAAACAACATGTTTATTTATTCTTAAAGAAATAAAATTAAACTTGGAGCTGAATTAGTTTTCATAATTATGCAAAAATAACATCAATATCTAATTAAACTCTAATATTGAACATGACAGTAATCATTTTCAACTAGTTTGCTTGGAAACTGTATACTCAAAGAGTGTATATTCCTTTGCTAAAAAGCAAATAGGTAAAAATGATGGTACACTTAAACAACGAGCAAGCAAAATTAAACATTGATTCCTCGTTAATAAAATTCATAATAGCTTTGTAAAAAAGTGAAACAATGCTTTTCAGATTGGAAAGAGTAATAACAAAAACATTTGCTTCATAGTATTCTACAAAGATAAGTAAAAGTTTAGATCCTTGTTTTTGGTTAGATATTTAATGATGCTGAAGTGTTGGCTTTACAGCTCAACAAAGAAAGTGCTGTCTTAAAGGAAGTGATGATCCCCAGACCAACTGCATTTCTCTTCCACAACTACTTGGCTGTAAATAATTTGTCAATCTATTGACAGCTATCCTTCCATGCCTGCAAGAAAGAGTTGCCAGAAAGTATGTGAATAGTGCAGCACAACACTGTCCCTTGGGGGCCAAGTGTCGCTGTGGTGGCTGATAGAGGCTAAAGGATCAACTGGATGACTTTGGGCAGTGAACAATGCACCATGTCATGGCCTGCAAGTGGAAACAAGAAGGTATAAAGAACAGAATTACTAGGGACGGGTCGAGGGACGAAGATGGATTGTTTTGACTAATGTGTAAGTTTAGTTTATTATAGCACATAAGTTTAAACTGCTGAGAGCTACTGGCCTCCTGCAGGGAAAGGCATGCAGACTATTCCTCGTCTTCATAAATTGTCTAAGTGTACACAGAGTACTGACCCTTCAAAAACTGGGAAACATCTAGAATAATTTAACACCAACTGCTGACCACTCACAAACAGGACAATGTCCAGTACAATTTAGCACTCCTTAACCTTCACCTCAATATATATCAATTCTGTCATTTATCTTTTGTCAAAATAAAGTAATAGACTTAATGCACAGAAGCTCATGAATCAAGATGATTTTTCACATTTTACTTTTACTGTTACCATATAGAGGTATTTGTTTAATGAATCATAACAGGAGTGCACCATACAGCTCCTCTTAAGGCCAGTTAAAATACAATAAAATAAACTGCATTGTGAGCAGTATATCATTGGCTCTGTCAAATCTTGCCTTACAACTACGACAATGTTCGGATCATGCAGTCTTCCAACCTCATAAAATTCTCAACTTACACAATGCATAGTAAGCATTACAAATTGTTGACCTGTTGTTTAAGACCTAGATATTATTATTTGTGATATTAGATTGCATGATATTCCTCTTAATTTAAGGCAAATACTTTTAAAATGATCAAAATAATTCTAATATGATGGACAAGGCAATGTCAGACATAGATGACTAGCATCCATCACTTAATGATGCACATGATCATTTTGAAATATTCAGTGGATTGAGCGGAAGTAGCTGTGGAATTACTTGATTTGCTTTGTGAATATGCTATTCAGCAAGGGAGTGAGCCATACAAACCAGAAAGATGTTACATTCAATCTCTAGCCTGTCCTGAGCAGGTTGCAGTGCGACAATTAGACTTGGGATCATCCCAGTTAGGAAGAGTTAGGAATTGGCCAGGCTTCCCATTCCTGGTCACTATTCATTGTGTGTGAATGTGTGCTAGCAGTTACAGGAAAAGTTCAGCTGTGAGGTTCATTCAAAGCAAAACCCAAAAGTCAGCACTCACTCTAGATTCACTAACAGCAAGTGATTTTTGAATTCATTGCTAATTCATGAAAGTAAAACTCGAAAACACCAAAAGGTTTTACAATCATCAAATAACACGTAACTCTTTCAATGCTTATTTAAAGCTCCTAATAGAGGTTTATAATATGGAGCCGAACAATGGGAACTGTGATTCTTAATTTGACGTTGTTGGTGATTAGGATCTAAACGTATAGATTGACTATCAACTCCTTGCTCTTTCTTCATAAATTAAAATGGAGAGGGGCCCTTTTTTTTGCTATGGCTCCAGTTTAAAAACAAGGAAGTTCAAAGCTGCTCTTTTTCATTTATTTGCAAGCTAATCATTTCATGGACAACAGAAATTTATAATGTATGCTATACGCAGTGTGCATCATTCAAGTTGAACAAGGGACAGGGAACAGGAAGATGTAGTGAAGAAGGGTCACGGGACTCGAAGGGTTAATTTGGCTTTGACTCAACAGATGCCGCCAGACCTGCTGAATTTCTTCAAAAATTTCGGTGTTTTGTATTTCAGGTCTACAGCATCTGCAATTTTTGTTTTATTTTAACAGGAAGGTGGCATTGGCTTGATCAAGGAATTTGATTCTCTGGTCCTGAAATAATGAATAGAAAATATAAACAAAACATAAATAGAATCCTCAAGAGAAGGAAGTTACATGCATTTACCAAAAGAAAAGCCTTACTTAAAGGAAAGTAAGATCAACAGTCCAGATTGATGTCATCTTTTAATAATCAAAAAATGTACTGACAAATGACAGCAAGAAGATATAGAGGATAACAGAATAATTGACCGTTCATTAGCATTAATTGTTGACTGTGGGTGGTCTTTTACTCATGAAAACAGAGATAACTAACTGCCACTTGCATTATCCCTGAACAAAAAATGGCAGACAGGGTTCCTGACTTGGCCAAAATGGTGCACAGCCTGAACTTTAGAACTCTCATCCACAAACCATGAATCTACTGATTTCACCAAGGACAGAACTGAGGCAGATTGTACTTTGTACATCTGTAGTTAATAGATGCAGCCGCACAGGTTTAAGTACAGTTATCTTCAAACATATTTAGCATTCACTGATTGGATTCCAAAGTATGACTTGTGGGCTGTATACATTTCAGAAGAAGGTCTAAAACTGTTAAGAGTTCTTTGGAGAGAGATAAGTCACACTTTTGAATAGGACAAGTGAGCTTTGGGTAGTGGTAAGGTGCCTTTTTGGAAGTGGTCAAGTGCCCTTTGGGAATGTCAAATGGAGAAATTAATAAGCATCAAAAAGGATAAACTCATTGGAACTGTCAAGCTCATTACAACTGTCAAGTTGTCAAAGGAACCACCAAGCTGTCTTGAGGGATATCAAGCTGTCAAGGCATATAAAACATTTTACTTTTAAATTTTTGAAAAGAAGAATCTCAGTTTCATTAAAAAATGCTTGCTCTTTCTTGTTAATATACATCTGAAGGCTATCATTAGGATTTGAGCTGATTTCGCTATCTCTTGTTAATAGTGGAGTGACTGTAAGTTCACAATTTAACAGATAGCTTCAAGTGATTATAAAATCTATGATTACAAATATTTGTTTTTAAAAGGGATTAATGGATAAACTACTGGGATAATTATTTGGTTTACATGGCTAAGTGTTTAAGGAACATGAATGTACTTTAATGATTAAAGATGGACTTTAATGAGTGAGAGTTTTCATTTTAAAGAAGCTGAATTTTTCCATTTTTGGCTGTACCAATGTTAAGGAACCTAATGGATGATCTCCCACCATGGGCCATAGTGACTTTTCTCAAACATTCTTCAGCTGCTCATCTTATTAATATGCACACACCAGGCTCCAGGACACCCTTTTTGTTCAGTTGTGCAGCAGAAAAAGGAGAAATGCTGGCTGTTCCCACAACTGTCCTGTTTTTAACATTGTCAATGTCACATTTATACCTTAGCTGCAGATCACTTCGGTCACTGCAAGCTAGGAAATGGCCTTCATCCTCTGCTGCTCAACCTTCATCCCTCAGGCTATGGTTGAGTTTGGGTAATTGGCAATCAATTTGCCAACAGAAGTCTGGAAATTCTGGAGGATAGGGTAGTGGAGATGAGGGCAGTGCTTTATCATGCACAGCACTAAATGCTGCCAGCCTGGGTGGAGTTTGTCATGCCGGTGCTGTCTCCAGGATAGGAAGAAACGCCCAATAATGTAGAAAGAATGTTAATGACCATCTGCGCTCCCCAGGGGTAAATGTCATTACTTTCTCTCTCTGCTACTTCACACTCAGCCTAACTCTGTCATTGCAAATGCCTCCTGCTGAAGCTAATAGTCAATCACTCTCACTGGAGAGCATTTAGCTGATCCATTTAGTGGCTCTCACTCATCTCCTGCCCTCAAGCTGTTAACATTTCCTGCCCTTCTGCATCCTACCACCATCTAGGGACACAGCATCACCTTTCTTTATCCTGCACCACCACTAGCAGCTATGCTAGAGTCTTTCATCTCATTCAACATCACATTGCAGGAGAAAACATCGAATTACAAAATGAAGAGGGCAACGATGGGGGGATTTGTGGCTGACATTCATGTACTTATCTCTTGTGAGGAGAAGTTCCTTGAACTGGTTGGAGCATATCAGAACTAATCATTTGTGGTTGCTGAGTGCTCTGTGTTGAAATGAGCAAATGTATTTCATTGAGCTGCTCTCTCATTATCACTATTATAAAAGGAATCTTAATGTGCTCAAGTTTCTTTCCCTATTGTAAAAATTAATAATCTTACTTTGCTTATGCAGACATCAGCAGCACCCATGCCCTGCTCCAAAGAGACCAGCTCCTCATTTCATCAGTTCCTCATCCACCTTTGACGAAAGAGCCACAGATTCCTCAGACATCTTCTCAGCCACAAGATGACCTCATAGAATTGACCCCTAATACCTTGGTGTAAATACAGCAAACAGGTTTACCTGAGACGTGGGTGAAGTGGATCAAAGACTGGAGGAGTGCACCAACTTTGTCAGTTCTCTGTGGGCTTCAGCTTTGTGTTGTCTCCATGGAAATGACGGTGGTTCTGTTGGAAACTGGGTCCAGCAGAACCCTCAGTAGCCGTTGGAAATACAGACCTGCACTTCATTTCTAAAACCATTAGTGCTTGAGGTTAGCAGCAAGGCAAGGAGGGGGCAAGAGATCTTAACCTGATTCCAGGTGCCCCTTCCTCTCAACTATACAGCAGGCACTCAGGCAGAGGGGGAGCCTCACACACACAGGCATCCAGAAGACTCCAATCGGGGCACTCCAGCAATGTTAGGCCTCACCAGCTCCACTCTGTTTGTGATCCCCAACCCTGTGAAAATTGCAACTAAGTTGGGCAAGTCGATATCAGGGCAAATACTGTCAAAGCATCTGGGCTGCCTCGCCACACATGCCCGGGCTTGTTTGCACAAACCTCCAGGCCAAGAGGCTCCTACATTATGGGCTTCCTCTACCCCAGCTGCAGAATCTAGAACTGTACCTAACTGCAATGGGAATGGAAGTACAAAATATTCTTAGGGAACATAGCTGGATCAGGGACATGTCATAGTAAATAGAATCGTGCATCAGTGTACATTAAATCAGCGCACATCTGATTGACTGTGGATCAAGGTAACATGTCAGAGTTAAACAGCTTCCATATACTTCACAAGGAAGACTTCCCCAGTTATACTGGTGAGGTATTGTTTATCTCTGAGAAGAATTCTGGACCACATCATATTTCAGATATGCCTCAAGTCTTACTTTCCTGATTACTGCCAAAATAATTTTTTAAGGAGGAGATCACTGACACCAAATTTAATACGAACGCTTTGTCAACAATGTTTGCCTCCACTCAATGTTCCACACTTACAGCCAATGTGTACATGTGCGACTACATGTTCATTCATGGCTGTACACTGGTCTGGGGGCAAATGTTCATTCTGCCTTTTGGTCTGATAGTGAAGTGCACACTCCTTTAAGAATGGGTGAAATCTAATGCTCAATGACCATCTAAACTCTGCCTCATGCACAAACATATCCAACCCACCCGATGGACAAAATAAAGTACCTTAGTCGACCCACTGCAAATTCATGAGCAGACATTTTTCATCCTTGTTACACAGTTGAGGCCTGACAGAAGGTGTCAAAGTGACCAGAAGTATGCCTGAGTCAGTTCAAAGTTGTGCCTGACAGTCAAAAGTCCAGCCCTCTATCCATTTATGCAGCTGTCCCTGTCAATTCTGACATGTTCATATCCAACACTTTTAATAGATGATATGTATCTTCAATTTGCTCCACAGCTCCTGACCTACTGTGAAATCATGCCCATTGCTATATCCAGCAAAATCTCATTGAAACCAAGCTAGCGGTCAGCTGTAAAAAAAATTCCTACTCTTCAGTGCCTCCTGCCTTGGTATGCAATATCAGATTCCAAAATTATTTCAGCACTGGCCCCTTTTTTTGTCATTATTTCCTCTGCATCCCAACAAAATGCCTCCCATTCCCACACATCAGTATCCAGTTTTCCTTGATATAACATGGATTGCCCTTGATAATCCCCACCTGGAATTTACAGACAAAGCCTCCAGGATTGATTGTGAATACAGCTCCAACTGAGCAAGGCCCAGCCTCTACAGCTGACTGACCTGTACTCCTTGACCTGCAGGAGTGCAATAGATACATTCAAGAGGGCAATTTTATTATTTTATAACAATTTAATGGAAATAATGTGCAGGCAAAAGAGAAAGGGCAAGAGATTGGAACCATTTTAAAATGTTTAGACAGCAAGTGCAGACACAATTGGGTAAATATCCTCCTTCAATGCCAAAACAATTCTGTAACTATTATTCTGTAAAGCCCATGCCCATACATGACTTGCCCAAGACTTCATGGATAATCTCTCATTTGCCCCTGGCCAATAGTGATCGAGCCATCTGTACTGACCATGGTCCATTTCACCAAACAACATGATAGGATAGCCCTGTTTGACCATAACTCACTCCTCAGACTGATATCTCTACAATACTCTTAACTGTACAACCTGTAATCTCTGAATGGTTGCCTTTGGCATGCAGGATTGACTGTGGCCTAATCTATGGACTACAAGGCTACAGATAGCCAGACCCTGGTAGGCACCAGCCTCCTGTCTGACTGTGGTCAAATCCCTGGACTGAAATTGGATGACTCTATTGATTGTCTGTGCCAGAGCTCCAAAGTAAAGTTTTGGAAGCTCTGAATTGATGCATGAATTGGTTTGAGAGTAGCAATGATGATATGGTGAGGCCAGTGGTTTACCAATGTCACTTGCATGGGCAAAGGGTTGAGGAGGATTGTGGTCATGAAGCATGCAGGGATCGGGCAGCACTGTCGTTCAGTGGTTAGCACCGCTGCCTCACAGCGCCAGGGACCTGGGTTCGATTCCACCCTTGGGCGACTGTCTGTGTGGAGTTTGCACGTTCTCCCTGTGTCTGCGTGGGTTTCCTCCGGGTGCTCAGGTTTCCTCCTACAGTTCAAAGATGTGCAGGCTAGGTGGATTGGCCATGCTAAATTACCCATAGAGTTCAGGGATGCATAGATTAAGTGGGTTACCAGGGGGTGGGATGCTATGAGTGTGAATGCGGATTTGTTGGGCTGAAGGGCCTGTCTCCACACTGTAGGGATTCTATGGTCTGAAGAAGCAACTGCAGGATGGCCAGGGCTAGTAGTTGGTGAGCTGCAGCCACCAGGCATATACTCTGATTTACATGTCAAGAATTTGTACCGTTTAGTCTCCCGGCAGAGGAGCAGAGAGTTAGAAAATAGCATTTAAAGAAGTCACATTGGAACTAAAATCAGATCACCACTCGATTCTGAAATGCCTATTTACCATGTGTGCACAATGTGTGTATTTCCACAACAGCAGCGTGACTGGGCAGGGTAACTGCTAGTGCTAGAGAAATTGCAATACTGTCAGAAATGATTGAAGTTCACCATTGCTGTAGTTGCCACAGCAGTACAAAATCATGAGAAAAATGAGGATAAGTTTTATTTTATATACTCTACAAAAAAATCTCTATGTTTTGCAGTCCAGATGTACTTTGCTGCTTAAGTAAAGCTTGTTTGAATTTCCTCTTTTATGTTAAGGAAGTTGACAACTGCTAAAATAGGTCGACAGTAGTGAACATGAACATGTTAATTACTGCACTAAAACCAGTGTGGAGAAGAAACAAATCCCGCTTTTATTTTTTCATCCATTCTATTTGCAATATGTTGATAAGGTAAGATTACAGACCTGTATTACTCAAAGTCTAAATTAAAATATTATTGAATTCTTGCTGCGAAGCTGGCATTGTTCTGTAAAATCCTTCATGGCGCAATGGAATTTTTTTTGTGAGTATTATTTTATATGCATTTGGTTCCAGTCCATTTAGTATGTTCCAAATCTTGCAATCTTATTCCCCTTCCTTGTGGTGGAAATGACATCCTTATTTTGAATGCAACACATGACACAATTGCCATCATCAGAATACAGTACAGTAATCCATAACATGTCAGAAACAATCTACAAAGGAGGACTTATTTATTTTGCTGTAGGTATTGGAGCTGGGCAAAATAGGTCTTCATGTCACTGAATAAATAAAATAGTTATAACTGTACCTTGGTGCATTGAATAGTACAATGCATCTGTGCCAGTGCCAAAATGTTATTAGAAAAGAAATTTCTTCCCATAGTCATTAAACCAGGGTGCCTTATTTTCAATTCAACCCCACATGTTAATTCTTCACGCTCACACCATCAATAACTCCTCTGAGCCAGTTTCCCTGAAGATCTAATTAGAATTTGCAGCTTAAATATAAATATTCAAAAAAAACACAACATAAATAATGAGAGAAAAGCTGAATAATTTTGCTGATTTTTAAGCAGACCCCTGCTGCTGAGAATTCTTTCAGGAGTAGGGAAATGCTGAGTGATTAAATTTTCGAGCAGAAATAACTTGGAAATGTTTAATGATGTTAACTCAGATCATAAGCACATCAGATTTCCTTCTGGATAATTTCATTCAGATTGCAGTTGTTTCAGGCAGCTTTTAGCAGTATCAGTTTATTTTATCCAAAGATATGTTGGACACTCTTCAGCCACTGAAACAATGATTTTTATACAGCACCTTACTTCAACAAGCTTTCATATGTATTTCTGTTTTTATTTCAGTTGCTACTCAGAGAGTAATGCTTTAACAAGTTTTCTGTGCAATATTTCATGAAATGACTTTTGTTAAACCATGTGTAGGGTAAATTGGACAATAGCTATTGACAATTCCAATTCTGTACAGTGTTGGTATGCATAGCCATTTTGTGAATTATTTGAAATAAACACTAACCAAAGAAAAATCTTAAAGTTTGATTATTTGGCATTTCTTGGGAAAATTCTTAATGACAGCCTCAATTATTGGCTAACATTTTACACACAGGTCAACTAAGTTTTGAGAAAACTTGGATAAAAGCCAGCAAAAAAGCATGATAAATTAGGGTAACCTCGACTCCTGTCAAATACCCCTGACGAAGGGATTTTTGGGTAAATTCCAGGTCTATCATTTCCTCATTGTGGGACAATGTGTTCATATACAAGTGGGATCGAGGAGTTGAAGACCACAGTAGGTATCCAAAAAAGCAATCAAGGCAAACTGGTGGGGAGTGGATTCCAGCCTAACACTGCAGTAAGCTTCTATTCTTGCTCCTCCCCAGGTAGCATACAACTAGGAGGATTCTTATGGCTGCTGGTTTAATTGCTCTGGCTACCACACTAATCAGGCACTTCCCATAATTACTGTCTTTCTTTGCCCCTTCCCCCCCTCTCTAAGACTGTCATTCTTCTATCCTTTAACTCATAAAGCATGCAGACAATGTGGGCATGATTCGAGGGCAAACTGGCTAGACACCTGATTTAACTTAGAAATGTACACATTTCCTTTAGAGGACAACTTTTCTTCCAGCTGTATCAGAAAATTATGGAAGCAGTTTCCATTTTGGCTGCTCACAGTCGTGTTTCTCAAAACAAGCAACAACCAAGAGATTAAAATAAATAACAGAACTTCACAGACTGTATAACAAACATCAATCATAAAGTATTTCAAATGTTAACAAAAACACAGAACAGACATTTACTGCAACTCTACTAATCCCAGCATGTGATTTATAATTATCGGTTTTACTCAAACCTTCAAAATGTTAATGTAACTTTTTCACAGAAAAAATAAACAAACAGAAGTTTTCACTATCAGTCAGTCAGTTCATTACAACAATACAGGCCATTTGGCCCTAAACACAAAATATACTATCATAGTTCCAACTGGGCAGAAGAGCTTGAAGTGATTCCTCTGGTGAAGGCAATGTTTTTATAAATTTCACAAGAAGCATTCTGTCTATGCAACAAGCATCATTGGCAACAACAGGTATATTTGGCTTCTTGATTGCAGCTGTTTTATACTGTTTCTATAATCAACAAATTTTAACCTGGAGAAGTCTGCACACTGTGCTTAATGTTGTCACTGCACAAATGCACGAGATTAAAATAGTTTCATCATCAATAAATATATCTCTTCTCCCCCTCTTCTTAGCACTTTTCTTTTAGCTTGGTCATCATTCTCCAACTGTGAAGATGAGTGGGAAACCTGTTCCCAGGCTTTTGTTAATGTTGCCCTTATGGCGGCTTCAGGGAGATGTGCAGTGTCCTGGAGTGATATTCTCTTCACTTCTGTCCTGTGCTCCTAATAAGTCATTCAGATTTGTAAAAGAACTAAAAGCAATATCTAAGCATCAAGATTCCTGCTGTTTTATCTGAACTGGATATCCTCTACACTGCTACAGATAATTCTTTTCTTCAAGATCTACTACAATAGGCCAAAGGTCAGCCAAACATTTTACACAGCAGAAAATGGATCATAGTTGACTTGGTTCCAATGTTCCACTACTCATGGCCTGCATGGGTTTGTGGCTGATCCTTTTTCAGATCTTAGGTTTCAAGTTGGTATAAAATTATTACCAAAAATCAAAGGGATCATATGATTTATGTCATAATCCAGGGTAATGAATGTTTTTTTTTGACAAGCTAACTTGTCATGTTTGCCTAACATTACTTATCCACATAAAAACTGAAAGAACTGTGGACACTGTAAATCAGAAACAAAAACAGAAGTTGCTGGAACATCTCAGCAAGCCTGGCAGCATCTGTGAAGAGAAATCAGAGTTAACGTTTCGCATCTGAGGAAGGGTCAGCAGACCCGAAATGGTAACTCTAATTTCTCTTCACAGATGCTGCCAGACTCTGAGCTTTTCCATCAACTTCTGTTTTTGTTACTTATGCACATTTAGATTTGCAGTGGGTTTATATTCCCATTTCCAAATTAGAGTTAAGTTTTTAAAGTTTTGAAAAGCCCCTCTGAATCTTACGTTATTTCCTCCCTAATTTCCTCTCGTCCCCTTACTTCTCAAGCCTGGAGTTTTGGCAGGAGTTCTCCCACTGCCACATCGAAATTTGGCAGCAGTGAGTTGAAGGAAGATTGCAATGTAGGATGGCAGAATGAACTGACAGAAAAAGAATGCTAGCTTGAACTAAGGTGGAGAAGATATTGGTGTCAAATTGTATTGAAAAGTGGGAAAGAGAAGATATCAGTGTGAACTGGTATTGTTGAGACAAACTCTCTCCTTAGAATGAAGCGAAATCAAATTGAGGTTAATATCTGTTTGATGTGTACAGCAGTGTCTTCAACATGAGGTCTGTTTTGAAATGCCTCTAAAACGGTTCCTTGCAGTTTTTACAACCTCAAGGTAGAGGTCGCATGGCAATACTGGACCAAAAAGGACATTTGACGACAGTGACATTTCAATTGAAACATTGCCTTTTACGTAACAAACAAAACAAAACACGCATGCATGATTCGTAATTGTGAGTAACCAAATCACATACCACACAAATGGTTCTCATACAATAACTGCTTGCTATTTTCGTGAGTCCCACTTGTCCATTTATTTACATTCATAGCAAGCATGATATTTAAAGTGTTGGTGCTTGGGATGGTATGCATGTGGATTGTCAGCCTTTCTTCAATGTCTGCTGGTTGGAGTTTTGTGCTGTCTGGCTCAGTTTCAAAATCTTCTCAGCTGACTCTGCTGCTCTATGCTGTTGCCTTAGACACGTCTTGCCTTGAGTTGCATTAACTATGTCCAGCAAGGCAATCTTTTCTTTTCATTTACTTTGGCATTAAGTTTCTTTAATTTTCATGAGGTCAGGCCTTCTCTGTCTTGCACTTTTTTTAGTCTATTCATCAATTGATGTGGCCGCCAAAACACTGTAAGTCTCTTGGGTGTTTGAGATTATTAGTCTGAGTTTTCAATTTGTTTCTGCTGACGTGAGTGGCTTCAACGTTATATCTAATATCTGAAATTCCAGATCTTCAGTCTTGCTATGGTATTGGGCTCTTAAAATAAATTGTCCTCACAACCTGTCACAGAACTTTAACGTTATCTTTGAGCATTTCACTTTTGGGTTGCTATTTGGTCTACAAAGCTCATAATGTCATAAAATACAGAAAGAACTGCAGATGCTCAAAAACTGAAACAATAACAAATTGCTGGAAAATATCAGCAGATCTGGCAGCATTTCTGGCACTATGTTTTGTTGCATTCAAAGTAAGGTCTTATTGAAGTATCTCTTAGATGGCTGAGCATTGTGTGTGCACTTCATAGTAGGGATCACATGGCTCTGGCAGACCAAGAAGGACATTTGCACATAATTGCATTTCAATCCAAACAAGATCCCTGTATAATCTATCCAGAGACAGCAAAGTTGGGACCGGACATTTGGATGTGCGAAAGACATTTTTGGGGAAATCATGGTTGATTGCTCTGTTGGAATTTCAAAAATTATTTTTTTTCTTTCTTTATATTAGAAGTCTATCAACTGTCAAGATATATGAGCTGAAGGTAAAATGCAGTGCTTTATTTTTAATATATAGACTCAGAACTTTAAGCAGAATCTTATCGGGTTTTGAATAATGTGTTCTATGGTTAAAAATTTGGGATAATTGTGTAAGAACTTCAATGGCTTTTCCCATTGTTGGAAGCAAAAAATTGCATTTTCCAACACAGTTCTAGATGTCAAGATGAGATTCTTCCCAAGGATCAGTAAGGTGGCTGTTGACAAGAATTATTATTTGTTGTCAGCTGCAGGAACTGCACATCACAGTCTAATAATATCTAGCTGCCCATCATATCACTGCTGTGAGAAAACTAGATGCCAAGGAATCCCAACATGAAAGCCTATAACTCCAGCTCACTGCTACCACTTCCAGCCCTCAATGTCAGACACCAGTCACCAGCAACTCCATGGGCAGCAGATGCATGAAGCCCACATCCACAGACTTTGGCATTAGACACCTTCAATCTGCTCTTAGTCATCATTGCACTGCTCTGATCCACTTGAACCACATGACCACGCTGCATCACAGGGCACATCTGCAAATATCATTACAAAGCTGCTGCAAAGACTCCCATCAGTCAGGGGACCCAGCACAGTAAAGGGCAGAGTCTGATACTTCAGCAGTGTAAATCAGGTATTTGGGGCAGACAGGGTCAGGATCATCTCCTTTGAAGAGGTGAGGAGTTGAATGTCAGGCACCCCACCACTTGCCTTGATTCGTTCTGTCACATTGTGGGCTATTTTCCCTTGGAATGAGAGCAGGGAGGTGAGAGGGGACTCCACAGCTTTTAGTACTGGTACAGTGGTGGAAAGGTGGTGAGGAGTCCCAAGTGAGTAGGCAACACAGATGCTATGCATGATTAGCAACATGAGGGCTTTCTGGGTCAAGGTGATGAAAGACATTGTATGTGAGAGTGAGAGTGGTAGAGCATGAGCCTTATTGAGAGGTGGATGCTATAGCAGAGATGGACTGTGAGGGTGAGGTTGCAGAGATTTGATGGTGGCACTTACCCTGGTGAAGAAGAGATGGTCATTGACTTTCTTCCTGCACTGTTGTGCATTCCTCTAGTGGCCACATTAGCCTGAGTGGTGACCTCAGACGAGGTGAGCAGGCTCTGGTGTCATGCCTCTTGTGCCAGACCGGGGAAGAAAGCAATTCTCTTCGGTACCATCCCATCCAGATGCCAAATCCTCCTTATTAATGGCAAATAACAGGAACCATGCAGGGTTGCAGAGTTGTGAAGGTGTGAAACAACCTTGTAAAAATGGCGCTGGTACCAGGGATGCTGGCTTGCTCAGAGATATCCAGACAATGATGAGTTCTTCTCACTACTATGATTGGGAGAATTGGGCTAGTGTTGCATGAGAAGTGTACCAGAGGCGAGTTTGGGACAATAGGTCAAGAAATCATGCTGGACTTCACAAAGAGAAAAACTTTCCATGAAATGCAACAAATTTAACATTGAGCCAAATAAGACAAGATTCTGACCCAAAAAGCCCCAAAATTCTCCAAAACAACTAAGTACGCAATTAATTTTGTGTTTCCAATAATTGGACTTGCCCTTTCAGATTTTCATTTAATTAATTTCCTTCAATACAAGTGGAGGATATGTTCATACCTACACTTTCAGTCGCAAAATCCAAGTAACTACTTGTTTTTGCATATCAGGGCCATTCTTGAGTTGTCAGATTTCACGGGCTGTCTCAGCTTTTCACAGTTACTTTTCAGCATTTATTAGTTTTCTGGTCTGGCACAAATGTTTATTGCTCAATATCGTTTTATGTATTGCTGGAGAACATCTTGTTTCAACTTCCAAAAATATGTTTTAAACATCATTATAAAATGCAAGTTCACCTATTACATTTAATTTGATTCAATTGATCAGTTTACGGATTTGAAATGTTCACATTTTTACCACATCCCTGCCTCCTACTTTCCTCACTGATGGGAAGTACTCATTGTCTATTACGCAGGGCTAGAAATGGAATGATGTGGGCTGTTAAGTCTATCATATGTTCTTTCACATTCAGTTGGTAACAAATGGAAATTTCAACAAAGTGATCTTGATAATATCTCATTTTTATTGTCTTCAGAAGTCACATTTGAAAAGTTTTTCTGAGGACAGGCAGAACTGCGAAATTTCTGGCAGTTGTTTTGGGTTGAGAGCCCAAACCATTGAAGCACCAGTGGTTTTATCTGAAAAATTTAAAATAATACACCTGAACCAAGGACTTTATAATGAGACAATCTAGAGATCCAATTTGTCTACAATAACAAGACAACCTCATCCAAAACAACAAACAGTGGTACAAACACAACAAAAACTCAAAAGTTTAGCAACAGTTTTAGAGACTCAGGAATGGAAACTTGTCTCAGGCTGCAAAAATACTGAATAGTGCTCATTATAAACAATACCTGATACTCCGTTCTATGGGCACTTCATATGGGTTTTATCCTTAAATTGAGAATATGGTTGAAAACTGAATATATTCAAAACTCCTCATCCCCTCAATACTTGCTTGTCAGGTATATTTGCTTTCATTCCTTTTAATAAATTGTTGAAGTATTAAAAGAACTGTGAATTTGAAGCCAAAGATGTCTTACTTGTAAATAGCGAGAGACACAATTCTCTAAATTTGCTTAGTGTTCAACAATTGCTTCATTATTTTTGAAGAGAACAAGTAGTAATCCTGGCAATGGATAACGTTGGATGGGATTCTCCCTGGAACTGCCTCTGTAACTTTTATGGAAGTTCAGCCAAAATCTCATTTATAAATGTAAATAGGGTTTACACGCTATACTCACAGCAAGGCCCCCTCCCTTGCATGTGGCCAGTCAGCAATAGATTAACTTCAGTAATCCACAGCCTAAAACTGAACAGCTTGGCTGCCTAAGGAGCATAAAAGCAAATGAATTAGGTGCAGAAATAGGCCATTTGGCCCTTTGAGTCTAGTCTGCCATTCAATAAAATCAAGGCTCTTCTGTTTGTATTTTGCATTCCATATTCCCATAAACCCCTGATAAGATTTGATTCTATTGCATAAAAGCATCTATCTGCCTATGTTCAAATATTTGATTTTTTTCAGGAATCTAGATGACTCCAAGGGTGTAATTAATATAAGCTTCTTAGTAACAGCCCAACAAACTGATCCATTATTTAAAGAAAATCTCTAGTTTGGGCTGCTCACACTGAAGTTGAAGCAGAAGCAGTCCCTGAGTGCTACTGAATTAAAAATGAGGTGCTAATGAAGAAATGGAGTCTCTACCTCACAGAGCTGGGAATAAGGAATGGCCAGTGGTCTACCAGTTAGTGGCGCCATCACAGATAGCATAGGAATATGTTTCAGCTAGTTCACAAAGTTCTGATGGCTGGGCACGACAGTATATGCAAAACCCATGCACTCCTCAGCCAGCATTTCTATAGGCCACAGCTCCACAGAGATGTTTTAAGGTTTTGTGCACACCTGCTACACCTGCCAAGTTGTGGGAAAGCCCCAGGCTTCAATACGACCTGCACCAATGATTTCAGCGCTGGCTTTTGAGGAACCATTCAGTAAAGTGTAAGTGGACTCTGCAGGACCCCAGACCAAAATAAGAGGGGGCTACAAGTGTATCCGTATCATCATGGATGTGGCTACTTAGTTCCAAGAAGCTGTTTCTTTGAGATCCATTTCCGCCAAAAAACATTACAGCAAAACAATACTAATAGAACTCAACAAATTCTTTACTGAGATCCCCTGTTGGTTCAGGACTTATTTTATATGCCCAAAATATCCAAGGAAGCAAAGAGTAACTTGGGCATGAGCCAGTGGAAGTTTTCTACATATCATCAACCATCATAGGGGGCACTGGAACACTCCTTAAGCATAAGGACAAGGGCATAGTAGCATGAGTATCCTGAAGGCTAAGATGAAGGAATAGAGTTTCTTCTATTTATCACCAGGGAATCACCAATCAACCCACCAGTTTTCCTCCAGTTTAATTGGTTTATGGGCACAAAGTTCAAGACCCTCAGAACCCAATCAAGAAGCGGCTTTAGAACAGCAGGAGCAAGTTCCCACATTAGACTATGTAACAGAGTTTTGAGATTGAATCTCGTGAACCCATAAGGGGGCCCAAGCACATTCGAAAATCTGCCCGACAGTGATATTAACAAAAGGCCAGAGCATGAACCTTTCCATCAGGAGACAATGTGTTAGTGCTCCTACCAATGTCAGGTAAATGCATAAAAACCCAGTTCAGTAGCCAATATAGAATGGCAAAG
Source organism: Stegostoma tigrinum (assembly GCF_030684315.1). NCBI lineage: Eukaryota > Metazoa > Chordata > Chondrichthyes > Orectolobiformes > Stegostomatidae > Stegostoma > Stegostoma tigrinum. The sequence continues at coordinate 67,692,073 of NC_081357.1, read as the reverse complement.
AAGCTCAGGAAACTCTCTGACTGAGAACCCTGGAAGGAAGAAAGAAAATCTGTGTTACATCAGTATGATATCACCAAGAAGGGGATAAAACAGGTCTGTCCCATTGCCATCAACATAGAGGGTGAGAGTAGCAGTGGCATTGAATTGGTACAGCCCACACTGCATACCCTCCTACATACTTAATTGTTTTGGAAATACTAGCAAACTCAGACTCCTTATTTGCTTCCCTAAGTACAGCAATGTGAGTGGGCTTAAACAGGCTGTGCACTAAAGGACTTATAAAGAGACAAACAAGGTTGCAAAACGCTATCTCTACATGATCAGAATATGGGAGATACTCTTCCATAAAGCAACATCCTTATCATTGGCTAGGTCTAGAACTGTTTGCCCCAGGTTCAGGAGATGCTGGAACTCCAGCTAATAACGTCTAGCAGCGGGAGCTGGGGCTCACTGAATTGTGCTTGTGCTAAAGTAGATGCTCCACAAGGCTCTACCTTGACTACCAAAAAATTAATGCAGTGACCAGAGTTGACCCCTACCAGCTATCTCCCCTGAGCAGGAACATTGCGTGCTTAGGGTAGGTAAAGAAGCCTACATTACGAATACAGTTATCCTCAAGGGGTATGGGCAGGATCCCTTCATTATCCACATAATAATAGCTCTGCCTTCATAACATCAAATGGGTTATACCTGATGTCAACCCATCTCATTGGACTCTGAAATACCTCAGCTACCTTTCCACCTTTAAGGTCTACTGAAAGCTTATCCCAAACTTCAGTACAGTAGCTGAACTGCTGACAGGCCTGTTACAGAGAAAAGCAAGGGTGATAAGACCTGAGAGCTGCAAGGCAGGGGTTGAAAAGCTGAAGTCCATTTTAACAAGCTAGTTAATGTTTGTGTTCCATTCGTCATGCAGAGTAAATATTGTGACCATGCATCATAACCCCAGGTCACCTATAGGTATATTGAACTTTAGTCACAACATCTGCTTTTTAAAAGAAGAAAATAGGTTTACAGCCATAGGTTGCCTACAGATGTGCATTCAGTGGCTGCCTGCCGAGAAGAAGTCTAAATTAAAGAAGATTCGGATGGAGAAAATACATGACATAGTGAATTTGTAATCTCCTGGGAATATTTTAGAACATTACAGCACAGTAGGCCCTCCGGCCCTCGATGTTGTGCCAACCTGTCATACCGATCTCAAGCCCATCTAACCTACACTATTCCATGTACGTCCATATGCTTGTACAATGACGACTTAAATGTACCTAAAGTTGGCAAATCTACTACCATTGCAGGCAAAGCGTTCCATTCCCTTACTACTCTCTGACTAAAGAAACTACCTCTGACATCTGTCCTATATCTTTCGCCCCTCAATTTAAAGCTATGCCCCCTCGTGCTCGCCGTCACCATCCTAGGAAAAAGGGTCTCCCTATCCACCCTATCTAACCCTTTGATTATATTATATGTTTCAATTAAGTCACCTCTCAACCTTTTTCTCTCTAATGAAAACAGCCTCAAGACCCTCAGCCTTTCCTCGTAAGACCTTCCCTTCATACCAGGCAACATCCTAGTAAATCTCCTCTGCACCCTTTCCAAAGCTTCCACATCCTTCTTATAATGCGGTGACCAGAACTGTACGCAAAACTCCAAGTGCGGCCGCACCAGAGTTTTGTGCAGCTTCACCATAACCTCTTGGTTCCGGAACTCGATCCCTCTATTAATAAAAGCTAAAACACTGTATGCCTTCTTAACAGCCCTGTCAACCTGGGTGGCAACTTTCAAGGGTCTGTGTACATGGACACTGAGATCTCTCTGCTCATCTACGCTGCTAAGAATCTTACCATTAGCCCTGTACTTTGCCTTCTGGTTACTCCTACCAAAGTGTATCACCTCACACTTGTCTGCATTAAATTCCATTTGCCACCTCTCAGCCCACCTATGCAGCTTATCAATGTCTCTCTGCAACCTACAGCGTCCTTCGTCACTATCCAAAACTCCACTGACCTTAGTGTCGTCTGCAAATTTACTAAAACATCCTTCTACGCCCTCATCCAGGTCATTTATAAAAATGACAAACAGCAGTGGACCCAACACCAACCCTTGCGGTACACCACTAGTAACTGGTCTCCAGGATGAACATTTCCCTATCAACTACCACCCTCTGTCTTCTTTCAGCAAGCCAATTTCTGATCCAAACTGCTATGTCTCCCACAATTCCATTCCTCCACATTTTGTACAATAGCCTATTGTGGGGAACCTTATTGAACACCTTGCTGAAATCCGTATACACTACATCAACCAGTTTACTCTCATCTACCTGTTTGGCCACCTTCTCAAAGAACTCAATAAGGTTTGTGAGGCACGACCTTCACTTCACAAAACTGTGCTGACTATCCCTAATCAATTTATTCTTTTCTAGATGATTATAAATCCTATCCCTTATAACCTTTTCCAACACTTTACCAACAACTGAGGTAAGGCTCACCGGTCTATGATTACTAGGGTTGTCTCTACTCCCCTTCTTGAACAGGGGAACCACATTTGCTATCCTCATTTGTTATCTCAGACTCTGAACATTTTGGCAAAAAGACAGCAGTCTGGCCGAGAAACAAATTTGCCTTTCCTCTGTTTTAGGAACACACAGAGATAAGGGGTTTTAAAGTGAGATTCCGCACTACTCTAGGTGCCTTAGTAGTTGATATCCAAGTCTGTGGACTACTGCGCTATTTGTGTCACAGCTCTGAAAGCAGACATTTAAACACCCATGCACCACAAGTAAAACTCTCGCTCTGAAAGCTGCCAGTCAGCCACTGCCAAAATGAACCAGGACCAAAAAAATGTCAATCAACCTGGAAGGCCAAATTTCTCAAAATCAACAGCCAAAATGTTCAACTATCTGCTCTTCATGAACAACTTAGAGACTGATACGTTTTTAAAAAAACTTTAGCTTGGACTTGTCTCTTAATTCTAATGTACTTATGAGTGTTGCATTACTATTTATTCTCTTAGTAATGAGTAAACTGACTCTTTTTAGTAGTTGAAGGAAGCCTTGTTGCTGCTTTTAATTAAGGTCTGGGAAAATGGTATCCTCAAGGGAAGAGGTCCTTTTAAAATGAACCTTATTACGAACAAAGGGGCGGGTGAATAACCAAGGGGAGCCAGTTCACTCCTCCTCACCCAGGAGTTTAACAGTTTGTATATTCAGTCTGCAAACAAATTGAGGAAACTCAACAAGGACTGGTCTTATCTCGGCAGTGTGGGTAAAGCCAAGCAAGAATGTTTCTGAACTATTTGATCAGACTCCTATTGGTTTTAAGGTAGGAGTACGGCAGAACAGTAGAGTTCACCAACACCAAATAAAGAATTTTTGCTTCACATCTGGATCATTGAATTGAGTTTTGCTTTCCAGTTTGCCAAACTTTATACATAAAGAGTCATAGAGTCATATAGCACAGAAAGAGTCTCTTTGGTCCAAACAGTCCATGCTGATCATAATTGCAAACTAAACTAGTCTCACCTACCTGCCCACATCCATCCAAGCATTTCTTATTCATGTACCCATTCAAATGTCTCTTAAATTTTGTAACTGTACCCACATCCACCACTTCCTTTGGGAGTTCATTCCACACACAAACCACTCTCTGCGTAAAACAAAAATACCCCTTATGTCTTTTCTCCTCTTGCCTTAGAAGTATGCCCCCTAGTCTTGAAATACCCCATCCTAGGAAAAACACTCCTGCTATTTACCTTATCTAAATTCCTCATGATTTTATAAACATCTATAAGGTCACCTCTCAACCTCCCAAGGAACACTACTCAGTGTAACATTGTTCATGTCAACTAAATTTATAAATATTATTCAAAAATGAAATAATTTATCATATAATTTGTGGAAAAGTTCAGCATGTCTGGCAGCATCCATAAAGAAAAAAATCAGAGTCAATGTTTCAGTTCCAGTGAACCTACCTCAGAACCTCTGTGCTGTGGAAAGGTCACCAGACCTGAAACATTAACTCTGATTTTTTCTTCACAGATGCTGCCAGACCTGCTGAGTTTTTCCAGCAATTTCTGTTTTTGTTCCTGATTTACAGTACCGCGGCTCTTTCTGTTTTTATAATTTATCACATGGCAGGATAATTATTAGGCAGGCGAATAGAAAATCATAATTGATGCAATTTCATTCATTACAAAATTGAGTCGAGTGGTGAACGGCTGAAGCCCAGTAACATGGGTGATATGGGCTTATCACTGAATCACATTGCATGGTTGCAACTCTGATGTTGGGAAAACAACATCACCTTATGGCCATGTAAAACCCAGCGCTAGATTTTAAAGGCTGACAGTGCTGCACCAGAGTTAGAAATTGTTCTGTATAATTTTAGAGGAAAGTCTGCAGCATCTGAATTTTTCAAAGGCAGGGAGAAGATTCCTCTGCTGTCACACAAGATTATCCAGTAACATCAATAGATTCAGACGAAGTCCGAGAAGTCAGTCACACTATTGTATCCCCTCCAGCAAAGGTGAAGAAGGGCCAGGTGAATGATTCCCATGCTGCTGCAGCCACTGCCTCTCTCCTTCCTTTCAGACAGCTTCTACACACCCTGCCCTCCTGGACACAGATCTCCGATGCCAATTTAATAGTGGCTCCTCTGCACAGCCTCAGTTGTTCACTGTTCCTTGAATTTTGAACACATTACTGATTGCCTGAAGCTCCGTCCCTCAGAGTGGCAGCTCAGCAAAGGAAACATCCCAAAGATCAATCCAGGGCTCTGTGATCCAGTCTCCTGATCTCACTGTGAGACGTGGAAGTGACATTTAGATTGCTAGCTTTCAACAAGCAAATTACTGAAGGCATGAGTTTTATTAAATCAGCGAGACAGGATCAAATTGCATTTAAATTATATGCCAGTGAATAATAAGCATATCAATGAGCTTCCCACTGCTAATGACCAAGTTTCCTGTTTTGTTACCTTGCCACTTCTGGTATTCTTGCCACTGGGCGTCTGACATGTGGCTGCCCTTGCAATCCTTGGTGTCCACACACATTCTCCGCAGTTTGAGCACAGTCCACAAATTCTAGCTCATTCGGACAAAGGAAATTATGCACAGGACACCAAAGATAAATCCAATGTGCAAACCATTAATTTCTGAGCAGAGAATTAATTCTAACACACCAGAAAAAGTAATAGTGCTCACTTCCTAAAATTGTGAGGATCTATCTATAACAAGAAATTCTGCATTTAACAAGTAGAGACAAACTGATGGAACTTATAAACCAATCCTGGCATAAGAATAATGTTATCTTATGGAACAGAGTGCCATCTAGGGGGCGAAATCTCTTCTATTGATAATTTTACCACAAAAAAATCACTGCGAGCATATAAAAGGATTTGTCATTTTGAACTCACGTTAACTATCGCAGTAAAAGCAAGCCAAAAGCATTTAATTTCTTCATATCACAAATACTGACTTCATCATCTAAATCCCCTTTTGAAACTTATTTGCTTCTTACACTAACCATTCTTCTTCCCTTGCAGAACCTGAAGTTATTGTAATTATTAACGGGAGTACATACTAATGTTATTATCTACTTTGCTGTGCCACCATGAATTCCTACAAGAAACTAATCCATCGGGCACCATTAACTACCAACTGCTTAACTATTAATCATGTTCTTTACTTCTCCTATCCAGATACTTTCTTTACTCTCTTAAAGCATGGTTTAAAGCTTCAGACCATCTTGAGACTTAAAAAGTAAAATGTACCAACTAGTTACCAATCATTAGATATTATTTGTTTTTGCTGAAAGAAATTATAGTTATTTGAGTGCAGTTTCATGACTGGCAGCACATATACATTAGAGCATTCTCTTTATGTGTCAGCCTTGATAGTAATACTGAGATAAAACAGTTGGTCACAACATTGAATGACAAACTGAGTAAAAAGTGCAATTAAAACAAAGGATGGGATGTGTTGAATAAACTGAGCAAACTCAAACAAGATAAAATCCCTGGACTGGATGGATTGCATTCACACATTTTAAAAGAATCCAGAAAAGAGATAGCAGAGGCATTCTATCTCAACCTTATTTGTTAGAAAAAGATTTAGAGAACTGTCAGATAATTAATGTAATTCTTATATTTAAAAAGGGTGACAGAACATTCCGGGGAATTATAGGTATGCAGCTCAAGATTAATGGTAGGAAAAATACGACAGTGCTAACTGAAGGAGAGAATAAAAGAACATCAAGGAGCTTCAAATATTATGATTGCAAGGATTGCAAAAAGAAGAAAAAATGCTTGCCCAACCTTGGAAGGTGCACTTGTTAACAGGTTGATTTCCTGCCTCTAAATTCTTCCAATGAACCTGAGGGCATGTGGTAAGATCAGGAAATTCTTCTAATCAGCCATCCTGCAGAAAGCACTGGCAAATCACTGCAGTACTTTGAATATAGATATGAACCAATACAATGGTTGCCCATGGCCCAATCCTTGCAAATAGAACAGGATAAAGGAAAGACAAACCATATCATTCAAATTTGATGAACATTCATCTTAGCGAATGTATTCTATTTCTGAGTATCAAGTTACCTGTAAATCAACGTGCAATAGAAGCTTTATAAAGTAGTCTGGCACGTGGAATTCTTCACAGAAGAATATGATAAAATGTTGAGTATCCTACTTATTTTAAGTTAAGTAATTGAATTAGAATCATAAATAATTTCTCTTCTTTCTTACTCTCAATTCTCTTTAAGTACAAATATCTTCACTGGAATGTAGATATCCTCACATCACAATCATTAGTTTTTGTTAGAAGATGAAAATGGAAGAATTAGCAACTCATAAAAATACAAAATGCTACAGAAACCCCAGGTCTGGCAGTATCTGTAAAGATAGAATCAGATGTAACATTTTGAGTCCAATTCGACTCTTTGTCAGAACTGAAAAGCGTTGAAAAGTTATGGTTTTTATACTTTTGATAGAAACAGAGGAGGAGCGAAGGGGACAAATGATATAGACATCCTATGCAAAACTAAAAGGGATTGCCAATTACAGTGAAAAAAGAAACAGAGATGTAAAATTAATATAAATATAAAGAAAGGTGTGAAAGGGAGAAGCTGCTGAGGGCAAAGTAAAAAAGATACAGCCAGTGGGAGGGAGTTTTGGAAGAACAAAAGAAAAATGGTGGAACATCTTGAAGTTAGGCTGTGAGGTTGTGGAATTCAGCATTGAGTCCTAGTGGCTGTTAAGGGCCTAAGCAGAAAACAAAGTGTGTTCTTCGAGCTTGTGTTGTGTTTTGTGGAGCTATATAGTAAGCCCAGGTTAGAAATGTTAGAATTAGAGCAAGGTGGTTTGTTAAAAGGGCAACTAACAGGTTATTTGCTTTATTTAACCAAGTGAAAATCAGCAGCATAACCTCCCCAGGATATAAAGGGCAGATTTCACTTGATGTCACATGAGTACTTGGTTATTGAAGGGGATTGTGATAGAAAAAAAATTGTCGTCAAAGCAGTACAGTAAAAGTGAGATAGTTGGTAAAATTGATTATTTGCGAATCAATTAAAGGCTTTACTTAGTAAGAAGCAGACATTTAAGGAAGGAAAAATTAAAATATTCTCCTCTGCAACATGCTACATTTTACATGTGACATGGAAGTTTTCTCTGCGCATTGACTGACCCATTAAATGCACCCCAGTGAATTATGCAAATATTTCCAGGAAAAGATCAACTCAATTCTTGTGAAGGGTTGTTTTGTATTAAGTAAGAAATACTTAATGATAATGCAACTTTCCTGTTTTGAGTAAAAAAGACATTGACCTGGGCTTTGTACTGATCCACTTAATACTACAACATAATTCCTTTACTAATCCAGAACATGTGAAAGAACTTATTCTATACTTTTGAAAGAAAACAGCAAATGCAGGAAAATATTCTCTTGAACTTATGCCAGGCATCCTTTATATGCTTTTTTAAAAATTTTTGAGAGAAATTTATTTTGCATTTGAAAATTTAGCCATACATTGCATTATGCTTGATGTCACTTTCTTCCCTTAATTAAGTATTTAAAGAAAAACATATTTTAAATTAATCAAACTGCCATACAATTGCTCTAAAGTCGTAATTAAGGAAAATATTCAAGTTCTTCAAATGTGGAGAATACTTCATGAAACAGCCTTTTTAACCTGATAAATTCAGTTTTTTGTACACGGTTGATATATGTTACCTAAAATAAAAGAAAACAAAAGATATATGTAACATTGTATCATACCGCACAGAAAATTCTTAAAATTTTTGTATAGAAAGAATGAGTTTGGAATAGGAGAGGGAAAAAAATAAGTTTCAGCAATATTGAAAATCACTGATAATGATTTGGCTGTGATGTAGTAGTCTATTTTATAAATTTCCCAATTTCTTCAGTTGACTTCAATGGAAAATAAGACAATTTGGGTGCAGACGCCACTGCCTGTTTTGAGTTTCTGCCGATGTTAAATTTGGCACATTGGCTGTTATGTAATCAAATGTGTTAACAATGTGACTGGGTGTCCTACACTCATTATGTAAAGAACTTATTAACATAGTTGATGACATTCTCAAATCCACATTATTAATATCTTAAAAGTTCTGGCTGCATTAATGAATTTTGGCAGATATGCGATTTGGAAAAATAGCATCACAACAAAATACTCTTTGACAGATTGACCTTGGTGCTCTCTGAGGTGGCCTTGGACTGAGAGCCAGCAGGTTATGCCAGTCAGATCTCACAAGTTTCCACTGCTTTGCATCACTGAAAAACATATATTTTTTAGTTGTGTTGAAACTCACTATTAAAATATATTTTTGTTTTTTTAAATTACTACCATTTGGATAAATTTTCTGTCCCATCCACTCTTCCCAAAATTGCTTAAGGTGCTCCAAACTAACCATTAAACCCAAACTCACAAACAATTGCCTATACAAAATAACATTTATATATCTCATCTGTTGTTGCTTAAGTTTCATCATTCTCAAGGTACTGTTCCTAGAAGAGCAGGGTTATTCACTTGCTGGTCTGACCAATGTCTACCTCTCAACTACTATCACTGAAACATATTATCTGGTCATTTATCTCATTGCTATTGTGGAACCTAGGTGCATTACAATTGGTTGCCCCCAGTTAATTACGCAACAAGTCATTACTGTCAAAGTTTCTTCACTGGATGTGAAGCACTATTGGGTAATCTGTAGTGAAGAAGAATAATGTATCAATGCATATTTTTCCTTCTTGTTTCTCTTTATAATGCCTTTTCCTGCTGACACACAATCTCAGTGAGGTCAATCTGGAGAATACCACTGAACACAATTTTTGAGTATTCATCAACATTGAGATCCAAAGAATTGCAGCCTTGATCTTTCGTCAACTTTAAAAAACTTCACATATGCAACATTTTCAAATAACCTATAAAGGTTCAAGTAAATTGTTATCTACATTTTCTTGTCCCATTCGATTTTATTAAACAAGAATCCTGAGCATTAAGTCCTTTAATCTTTATAAGTGGAGCAGGGAGGGGACTGTGTGTACCTGTCTGTTTATCAGTAATGGACTGGCCAGATGGATTTTTTCTCAATAATTGAAACCAGGGGAATTACGCCAAAGCCAACAGAGGAACAAAATAACATAATGTAGCAATGACATTACTATATATGACATAATCTCACTCCCCCTAAAGTGCACACTGATACACATAATGATCCTCCATTTTAATCAGTGAGAATTGAATTGAGAACATGTATGATAGAAGACCACCCCTGACCTATATGAAATCTAGTCATTTGGATAACATCAGTGTGGATGTTTTTATTATTTTTCAGCATGATATTTTAGTGTGATTCTTTCACATAATCTTCTGCTTATTTCAAGTGGTTGATTAAATCTCCCTTGGATTTTGGATTTTGTTTCTTCAACCTGTAAATGTCAGACCCTGTTAAATACAGCAAGTGATTTGGAAACCTTGTCAAGTACACAGAGGAACAGAACATTAGATGTTGACTTCTGATGAAGGATCCGAACCTGTTAACAGCTGATTTCAGTTATAAGGAAACATCAGCTTCAGAAAGAACAAAGCATTTATTACAGTTGGGAAAACTCCTGAGTTCTAATGTGAACCTTCCCCACTGATTTTACAGATCCTTGTGGGGTTGTATGAGTTTAAACTGGTGAATGTAAAAGTAATAAGAAGCTTACTGCACTTGTAGCTTGTGTAGCAAAAAGCTCTCTTAACAGTGGGTCAGAACATTTGTGTAAGTTATCAGATGGTTTACTGGGAAATTATAACACATGCTGTGAGGTGGTACAATGTACAGTGTTGTACAATCTTCTACTGTCTATCTATATAGATGTATTTTTCTTCAAATAAATATAAATTACAATTAATAGGAACATAGTCCAACTTATATGTTAGTAAATAATAATTTGATGTTTTTCCTACAGAATTACTTTAGAATTTTCATGTTATCAATATAATAGTAGAACACTTGAAATGCTAGCAAATCCATTTGTCTATTTTTTCCACTTTAACCCTACATCACTACTGTGCCCTCCAGTCTTTCAAAATCTACTAGAACTCCATGCATAGTCATAAAAATGCTGCGAGGCTGGGAAAGATAAACACATCAATGAGCTAATGAAAGTCATGAAAAAGAAAATAAACTTAAGTGGGATATGTATGCCGATAGACCAAGTCTTGTCTTAATTTATTTTTTTGTTTGTTGAGAATGTTGCTAAATCTGAAATTGTGCCAATTTCTTCCTTGTAGCCTTGAAATGCTCTCAGATCTTTATTTGCTTCTCAATTACTTCAACATGAAAAATTGTATTTGTTGTTGACCCACATATTGCTAAATTTGAACTACAGATTCTGTGCTGATGACTTACACATCCTTTTCCTTCTATGGCAGCCCCTTAAAACTGAGGGTGGCTTGTTCCTGCTTCAGCTTAATGGGGTCTCAGATGGTTGATAAGTTCATTGCGCTAAGCTGCAGACTCTGACATTTGTGGCACTAATGGCAATTGAGGGGTTGGATAGGTGAAAAACAACATCATAAGTTGCTGCAAAAACCCAGCAGATCAGGCAGCATCAGTGGGGAGAAAAAGGAGTTAACATTTCGGGTCTAAAGGAGTTAACATTTCTTCTCCAGATCCTGTTCTGAAGAAGGGTCACTGGACCTGAAACACTAACTCTGCTTTGTCTCCACAGAAGCTGCCAGACCTGCTGAGTTTTTCCAGCAATTTATGATTTTGTTTCTGATTTCTGGCATCGTCAATTCTTTGGGTGTTCTTTTATTATGCTTGGGTAAATGGGTTGTTTGGAGGTTTGTGCACTCCTTCCAAAGCCTCAACTTCATGATTGTATGTTCCTGATGAAGACCCATCCTGTATTCAGTTCCTTCATGAATGAACATTTTTCTGAATGTTGGTCATGAGCTGAGGACTTGCGTGGATCAGTGGGGATTTCAGACACTGGTAGTCATATTAGGACTGGGACAGGGGTTCTCAAATGTTCTTTACTCCCTATCAAGGGTCCTGGGTAGTATACTGCTGGAATAATAGTCACCAGAATTTAAAATAAACTCCAGTAGATCAGTGGATTTGTCAAAATGTTTGGTACAAAATCCTACCTCCCAAAAGCTAATTACAGTTAGCCTCCACCAACACATATCCACTTTAACCTGGGTGCCTTTAAAATGGGTGGCAGTGACTGACGTGTGTTTCAGGACTGAGCCCCCTCTCCCCAGCTATCCGGCCTTAGGGCCATGAAATGGTCTCTGTCAGTTGGTTGACTCCCCAACAGGTGGCTGTTATTTGGCTGATGAATGCTCTATTCAGCATCTTTAAAAGGCAGAGTGGGAGCTGGCAAACTGATCACTGCTGCGTTGCACACGGAGCCAAGAAGTGTATGTAAAATTCATTCGTCTATCTACTGGCCCCTCCTTATCTCAGCTCCTAATCACAACCTGGAGAAACAATTTTCTCAAACACTATATCTCTTTTGTAAATCCATTTTGAATCCACCCAATCATATTATGCTTTTCTGAATATATTGTTACCATATTTTGGAACCCATTGGAGTGGGTAAGATGGCAGGTGAGCAAGAAGAATTACACAAGAAGTTATATGTCGGACTAAGAAATTAAGTCAAAGGTGGCCAGTTAATATTGTCCATCAGTGGTAGAAAGCTGATTAATTTGCTTAATTCCTTCCTTGCATATGATTTAGTTGTCAATTAATCTTGCCTCCTTGATTTAGTGATAATCATTTGTGACTCTTGTGCTGTTAGTAACCCATCAATGAAAGCTTTCAACTTACATTTGGCTTCCTGGATTCACAGTGAGAATCATTTGGACGTTATGAGTCTGAGTTACTGAGCAATGGATTAACCTTTGAGATCTTTTCTTGCTGTTAAAAACTTGCTGAGCTACCAAGAGGGCTGCAGTCTCATGCAGGAATTTCAGAACACATGGATAATGAGTCCAAAACCAGAAGGGGCAGCACTCAGCTGTAGTGCAGGATGAGTGCATGGATCTGAGTCACACGTGGAAGGGAATGTAGCAGGCTGCCTTCAAAGTAAAAGGAGAAAAGTGGGAGTGGGAGTGGGAGTGGCAGCAACAGCATGGTACCCATCCTTCTTCCATCATAAACCCTGGAGGGGATGGATCAGCTGGACTTTAACATCCTGGATATCATTTGGATCCATTGATGCCACTGAATGACCTTGTGTAATGCTAAAGGGACTTTCTCCCTGCACTTTGAAATGTCTCTTATGTGTATGGAATAACAGAAATCTGGATGCTGGAGTTTCAAAGTACAAAGGCTTTCTTTAAAAGACTACAAGACAAACTTCCCACTTTAATATAGGTCTGTCTGTCCTTTAAATATGCTGTTAGCTCCCAGACAGGCTATTATGGGATGTAGGTGCTCAGCATCAGAGCAACTGCTCTCACAATATAATTGGATTCAACTGACCACTCTGGACTTGTGCCAGATCCCCAGTGACCTCCAGATCCACCTTGCCATGGGGGTAGGCTTAAATTGAGCTCCATGTCGCTAATAAAAATCTGGCATTTTCCTCCTATTGATGTCACATTAACTGCTTGTATCTCCCTCTTTTATCTCTACATCACTTCTTGAATAGGGGGTTCAGGTTTGCTGCCTTCCAATTGATAAGGCCTAATCTAAAATCTAGGGAATTCTAGAAGATCAGTACAAAGCAAAGCCACCTCCACGAAACCTAAGAGGTTAGCCATCTTGTTCAAGGGCTTGTGGGATTTGTTCCCAAGAACTTCTCCTGTAGAATTTCATTGAAACAATTAAAGAAATTAGTATTGTCATTCTCTTTAGATCATCAGTTTCCCATGAATTCTAGAATATTTTTGTGCCTTCTATTTCCAAGAGATAAACACATATGTTTAATGTCAGCTCCATTTCCATATTCTGAAACAGAATATCTTCAGTTGTTGTTTGCCAGGGAGTTATATTTAATAGCTCCCTTTTTACATTATTACTAACCACTTTCATAACGTCTTATGTATCCTGCTAATTTACTCTTCTATTCTGTTGTCTCTTTCTCAGGCTTACAGCATGTTATGGTAAGAGTATAAGCCTCTTAGTTGAATCTAATATCATCTTTATCTTCTCTTCATAACAATAGTTAGTGGAATTTCCCTTTGAAGTTATTTTATGGAATTGCATTTTTACTGCAAATTATGAATTATTTCTTTAATTGTTTGCCAATATTTATCTTCTGAAGTAATTTCCAATCTTTCCTCGCAAACATTTTCTTATTGTCTGTATAATATGAAATATTGTGATGACATAGTGGAGTTCTAGAAGCTCTAGGTTCAAGCCCCTTCTCAGTTTATGGAAGGTGTATCATAACACATCTAAACAGGTTAACTAACAATCTGTAAACCCATCCAAAATGTGCCAGGCAGCAATAGTGGGTTTCCTGGTCAGCCAGGATGGTGTGGCAGCTGCAGTAAAACAGCTTCCTCACATTGAAACGCTCCATCTACAGGATCTTGCCATGAGCAAGCATCATCCTTGCTCCAAAAGATAAACACACACACGCTCACACACACAACATGCACACTTGCCCATATACACACACATACACACACACACACACACACACACTTCACTTTATTGACATTTTAGTTTTGAACTTTACTAAATAACTGAAACTTATTGTAAAAATGTATTAATTCTATCACTCTTCCTTTACAGTGATGATTTATTGTCACTTGTATTCTGCAATGAACAACAAAGCAAAATATAGTGAAAAGCTTCAAATGTCACCACAATCCAGTGCCATTTGACTATTTTAAGAATAAAAAGATAAAGTTGAAAGAAAGTCCATCTTTGCTGTGCCACGTCCACCATGAGCCCTGAGCCAGCTAACCAATGATACTTGCACTGCTGCCTGTGCCAGGCCCACTAGCATTGGAGATGCCAATCTGCTGCTGCCATCTCTTTGTTGCTAGGCTCACCTCACCAACATGCTGCAGAAACCAGATCCTGTGCCTGACCCACACTCGTCCTGCAGCCAGGATTCCTGGCTCTGCTGCTATGGCCACCGTCTCGTCGATAACCAGAAGACCCTGGCTCCAGGCCTACTACATCCAAATCTACTGCTACTACTCTGCCAATAATCAGGAGTCCACACTCTGGGTATATTGCGACCAGGAGTCCCTGGCTCCAGGCCTACCACATCCAGAAGCGACTGCTACTACCTTGCCAATAATCAATGACCACAGTCGGGCCTATCGTAACCAGGAGTCCCTGGCTCTGGGCCTACTACATCCAGAAGCGACTGCTACTACCTTGCCAATAATCAGGAGACCACACTCTGGGCCTATTGCAACCAGAAGTCCCTGGCTCTGCAGCCATCGGCCGTTGCCTTGACAATGCCTGGAACTCCAGGCCTTCTACAACCAGGAGTCTGCAGGATTGTTAGTTAATCCCATATCAGTGCATAGTTTCCAATCTAAAGTAGCCTATTCTTTACTTCAATTTTTTTAGCATAATAATGTGGAAATCCTTCTTGAATGCAATCCAACAACCAATCCTCCACGCTACTATTGCAAATTTGATTTGCCCAATTTATAATAAAATTAAAACCGTCCCCAATTAATGCAGTACTCTTGTTGCACATTCCTCAAATTTTCTGATCTGTATTGCGTGACACTATAACTAATGTCAAGGAGACTATAAACTACTTCTATCAATGTTTTCTGCACCTTGTTATTTCTTAACTTTCCAAATATTTTCTGAACTAACATGCATTTGCTGTACCTCTTCAACCCATCCTTTCGTATCAGGATACTCTCCTCTCCATTTCCATCTGGTTGGGATGTGTGGTTGAATTTCACAAAAATATGCTACCAATGCAGCTATGTAGAAATGTTTAATATTCTTGTTAAGTGACTCGAGTTGAAAGTAAATTCAATTTGCCAGGGGAAGAAAAAAAGTCTGCCTGCATCAGGAATTGTTCACATTAAGAATTCACTATTTCCCTGTTACTAATTTACTGTTACTAACAGATCCCAGATTTTATGCCTGTGTATAAATCGCTTCTCAAACATATCCTTTTAAGTTGGAAAATAATCTAAAGGCACAATACACTAACTTTCCAAAATATACCAGAAATGTGTTGTTTAGCAATTAAGATACCTCACACAATCAGTCTATCCTTTTGTGCTTTCTTGCCATAAGAGCCTCTGAGCTGAAATACAATTCAACAGAAGTAAATGAGAGAAATAAAATCACCCAAGGATAAAACTCTTGTCAGTGGAGTAGTACACACTTGTAACAAAATTGAACAGAACTAATGAACGCAATCATGACAGCTCATATATGTAAATACAGACATTTGAACATTACCATTTTGATTATCGTATGCTTCCAATGATATTTTTCTATGTAACTAAAAATCCCACTTGCATTAAAAGAAATAGAAGAAAGTGAAAAATGCATTAATTTATTGTTAGTCTTTATCTCTGCATATTTTCTTTACTCTTGCAAACATATGTAGGTAGGCATATTTTATAAAAGGTATACATAATGTTCTTCAAACATTATCTATCATTTAAGAAATCTCCTTTTGATCAAACACTTATATTACAACCATATTATTTACAACACAGAATATTATTATTCATGTTAAGTTCTTCTGAAGGCATGTTGAGCATTAAGACATAGCTAAAAGTACCTCTGCAGAGACTATCTGTTCAGACTACATTCTGGTTTTTAAAGTATGTGGCAAAAAAGACAGAAAAATGTATCAAAAAATGGAAGATTTTGAGAATATTATTAATACTTCATGAACTAATATGGTTAGATTGTGTACTTATGATCACTAGGTCTTAAAGTTTCAGGGAATGTTCCTCATTAAAATAAATCTAAATAAATCGTTCCCGGAATTTTTATCCATGGTTAAACGACAGTAACTGCATTAATTAAATGGAGCAATTGTTTTCATTTCTCAACCACTCATTTTACATGAATAGAATTTGCTCCAAGGTCAAGAGATCTGGTTTTCAAACATAGTTTTTATTGATGTTTTATGAAAAGACTAAAGTATATCGGAAAGGAATTCAGTTCAAAATCCACTTGGCTGAACAAAGGATTTGTTGCAAAAAGACAGTGGTACGTGTGGGAAGAATCAGCAAATGCAAAACTTTATGTGCTTCAGTGAACATAGTATTGAAAATGCTGAATGACCCTCTATACAATCAAGTGTCAGAACCAGTTATGACCAAAATCAAGTTGTAATAATGAGAAAAAGGTACAGTTTGGAAAATGTACTAATTCAGCAGGATCACAGAATTATCACAAGTGCACGGTGACTTATTCATACTGAACTCCGAAAGAGAGCTTTCATTTAAGCCTCAAGGAGAAATCTGTCTCAGTAATCAAATTATAATGAGTGGGGATTTAAAGCATTAAGTAGTTCTGTAACCTTCTTGCTGTTCTTCAAGTTTATGGTAATTTTCAGTTGTCTGCAGTCATTTCACCAATGCCCAGATAAACCCTTGGAAGATTACAGACCCTAATCAGAGACTCCTGACCTGCGCTGCTGATTATCCAGTGAAGTAGAAGATTTAGTGGTTCTCCCCAGGTTTGCCAGACTGAATCAGACACTAGAACGCCTGACAGATACTGTAACTTGAGAGGGCCATTCCAATGCCTGTCTCCACATTCAAAAACCAACTTTACTATTCAGCATAACACTGAAGATTGAAAATGACTTAAATCATAAAATCTCATATTTCTGCCTACGTCTTATTAAAACATTTTTTCTAAGAGGTTATATACGTGTACAGGATTTTTAACACTTGCAATTACAGCTTTAATTATTACTTTTAGGATTTCACAATCATTATCCAGTTATTTCTTATTTTAACCCAATGATGATTTAAGCCTTAAGTAAGGACTTTCAACTATTTGATTAAAAATTTACAAAATCAGGGACATTTAACAGGCACCTTGGTCATGCAATTTTTATTAAGCGAACTCAATGGTGAAAAAGAGAAGGAACAGAGTCATAGGAATGTTCTGCCCATTAATTTCACTCGACGTTTAAATGGTGCACCATCCTGATATTTGCGTGGGTTTCCTCCGGGCGCTCCGGTTTACTCCCACAGTCCAAAGATGTGCAAGCTAGGTGGATCGGCCATGTTAAACTGCCCATAGTGTTCAGGAGTGCGTGGGTTATAGGGGGATGGGTCTGGGTGGGATGCTCCAAGGGTCGGTGTGGACTTGTTGGGCCAAAGGGCCTGTTTCCACACTGTAGGGAATCTAAGCTAATCTAATACAATATCCTCTGTGTACAAATTTATTCTGATTGTCCATTAAACATATTCTACTAAAGAAGGAAAAAAATATTCAAAACAGACTCTATATATCTGTTTGGATTTGTCAAACATGTGGTTGACAGAAAGAGGAAGAAAGCCAAACAAATATAGAGCCATAAAAAAGGTTTTGGGCAAATAGCAAAACGGCATAGCACTCGATCCTGTGTTTGACAGCTGGTGACATTTTCTGGTTGCTGTAAAGAATTGCTGTGTGGAGACCTGCTTTGCTTGGAATAGCAGTGTAACTCCCAGAAGTATGAACACAACTTGTTTGTCATGAAGCAGCAACCAGGCTGTTTTCCAGTGGAAAGTGATGCACATCCTGCCCTTGCAAGCAAAGCCATTTTCGCTCTGTTTATGAGCAACTGTACTTAATTGGTTCATTAACTCCAAGAGCAAACAATGCCAGCAAGACAAACAGAAGAAAAGCAAATATGAAATGTAGGTTAGGCATCTTATACTAGCATGTGCCTATGGAACATCCCAAGCATCTCATGGAGAAACAGCATTCCCAATAAAGAAATGTTAAGAAAGAATGATCAGAGGCATTTGAAGGACATCATAATGGAGAAATGAAGGAGACTGGCTTGTCTCACCTCTTAGCTGCATGCCCTGCCAGAGCAGCAGTTGAATAGTCAACAATAGATAGAAAATGATGAGGCCGGCCCAAGAAGACTTAGTGAAT
The DNA here is from genome assembly GCF_030684315.1 of Stegostoma tigrinum. Lineage (NCBI taxonomy): Eukaryota > Metazoa > Chordata > Chondrichthyes > Orectolobiformes > Stegostomatidae > Stegostoma > Stegostoma tigrinum. The sequence continues at coordinate 67,673,498 of NC_081357.1, read as the reverse complement.
TATATTTGAGGAGGAACTTCAAGAGAAGGCACCAGGTGTCTTACAGCAATCCAATAATCCAGTAGATTCCTAGCATTGTTCAGTGTCACTCTGAGAGAATTGTTGGTCGCTGTTGAGCACAAACCTACTCTCACAGCATTCACTACCAAATTTCTGCCATTCATGCCCCCATGACAGTCACTGCAAAATTCCAGCCATTCATCCTGAGGTAATGCCATCCAAAACCAAGCCTTCTGGGTGTAGAGATGTTGAAGGTTGGTCTTCGAGGATCTCCAATCTTCCCCACAGAAAGTTAGCAGCCTTCAACCAACCATGCTTCACCTGGTACTCTGGAGATACACTGGGCCAGGCAAGAAAGGCACTAAGGAGTACACAAAGATAAATGGTTCTGTTTTTATTGGATTATTGAATATTTTATTTCACTAAACTGGTGTAGAATGTTTGTTTTGTGGTGATTTTTTTAAATTTAAGTATGTAGACAAATTTATTTGCTATGATCTATACTGAGGAAGGTAAGTTACAGAGTTATTGGACAAAGCATATCTCAGGGTCCATTTGTATGATCTGCAACACGTTCCAGCTCTCTCCTCATTCCATTTCTCCTACTGCTCTTCATCGTCCTCCAGGAGCTGTCAGTGATCCTTTTTATAGTAACAGTTGTGTCCTTAAGCTGACAAAGTTGTGGGGAATGCAGCAGACTACCATGAATTGGAATATACTCTCTGTAACTCATGGTGGGCTTCTCTTGAGTGGTGAAGGCAGTTGAACCTCTGCCTCAGCACCCTGGTCATCCACCCAGTTATGTTTTTCATGGTAACATTTCTCATCTTGCACGCAAGATGGCTGTGAATGATTAGATTGTGAAGTAGCATCATCTGCCAAGTATAGTGTAACCAGCCCTTGTTGCCAACTTGCAGAAGATCTCAGCACTGAGATTTGGCAGATGCAAAGCATTGTGTATGTAGTCAATGACACCATCAAAGGGAAGGCCACAATCCGATAAGGCTATGTGTGCGTTCTGTTTGTTTCTCTCTGCACAAAAGAAGATAGTGGTATTGTATCCCATGGCATACAAAACCTCCATGATTTCCCAAATGTAACAATGGATGATGAACTAGGAGCTGATAGATTTTTTTTTCTGAGGAGGGCCTCGACCCAAAACGTCAACTTTCCTGCTCCTCTGATGCTGCTTGGTCCGCTGTGTTCATCCAGCTTCACACCATGCTATCGCTGATAGTTATGTTGCCTTTTCCAGCCTGGAAGGATCTCGACACATAGGATGAGGGATATGATCACTTTCACAGTCACTGTCAGCACAGTCCTTGTTTTGTACTGACATTGAAAGCTTGATTCCAAGACATGACAGATATCTGTGAGCACCTTCTTTATGAATCACAAACAATGAACACTGTGCCCCCGGCTTAGAAGGGGGTGGAAAAGTGTTCCTCCAAGGTTCTACAATGGGAAGGCATTCTGCTAAGAACCCTGCTCTCATCCCTGTTGCTCCCTCTGTAAGCAGCTTTTCTTCTTCATTGCTGCCTCTGCACCATCTCCTTCTCAGGCTCCAGTTCAAGGTGGATTGATCCTATGCCATGCATGAATGGCAACAATTGACCAGGGATATTGTGGCAATGAACATCTTCCATGTGCATTATCATCCCGTCCAATCTTAATCAAGTTTAAGCAATTTCTCCAAAGTCCAAGTGAAACAGAGCAAATCAGAAAGTAGGAAGCAACTAACTTTAACTTGAAGATGAATCCCTGAAATAGCACTTCTGGGGGTTAGAGGAAGGAAGGGTCCTTTAAACAGCTGAACAAAGCTGTTCAGCAATACCCTGTGCATTCACCAGCAAACGTTTAAAAAGTGCAATTCATTCAAGTGGTGATGTCTGAAAGAGGTATGAAATATCAGTTACTAATTAATAGTAGGTAGGGATTGAGGTCATGATATCTGACAAGTTCTGTGTATTTCCTGCACATGCTCACACTGGCCATGGTAATGCCCTTGCTAAGATGGCATTCCATAAAGATCATACTGGAAATAGGCAGAAGCAGTGCAGAAGCCATTTGTTTCTGCATTTGTGGCGCTGCAATTACCGCTAAAATTGTGTCAAATTCTGTGGCCAAAATGTTTAGTTATAATGAGGTTTGTATTTGAAACCAGAGCAAATTCCAAGAAATAGCTTTCCTTGCTGTGCAATACATCTTGTCATAAAATGAGCAAATTTTCCTTTGATCAGTGTAGAAATATCAGCCTACCAAGACACCAATAATAATTCCTGGGCAATTCGGTTTCAGGAAGTTCTCAAACTGTGAATCATTCGATGAATAGTTTTACTAGTAATTGGCAAGCTCAACATAGAATTCTGCTCACTTTAAGGTATTGTCATTGCCAGTAGGCTTTACTAAATAGTTTAGCTATTGTGCTTGACTTGATTTAATGATAGAAGGCATTTGTCCTTGCCTACTTTTGCATTTGTCATTGAATGGTGAAGCCACGGTCTTTAGTTTGAAAGCAGTTGCAAAGTGTCTGACTACAACATGACTAATTTAAATCCGTAGACAGGCTGTGGGATTGCAGGTGTCTCAGCCACTTTCATGGAATACCTGCTTTCAACTGCTTGTGCAAACAAATTCGGAAGGAATCATGAAAGGGTGACAATTTTGGGTGTCAAGGGCCTCAGGGAGACCTCTAGTGGTGAAGTTGTATCCTGGTCTGTTTTTGATATTTAACACTTGCGGAGACACCTGGGTGCATTAGGTTTTAAAAATACAATTAGCTTCTCAGTACAATACAATAATAGTCAATAGTATGAATTAGAAATGAAGTTGTGAGTCTTTGGAACTTCCCCTCAAAAGGCATTGGAAGCAAAGTTTGAATATTTTAAAGTTAGAGGTACATAGATAATTGATAAGCAAAGGGATGAAATTTTATTGGCATGGGTGGGATTGCGCATTATCAGCTCACACAAAATATTATTGGATGGTGAAGCAGGCTTAAGGGTCAAATAGCCTTCTCCTGCTCCTAATCCATATGAATGCTGTTTTTAAATTCCATTTCTATAAATTATAAAATCAAAATGTCAATTTGTGTCAGACAGTTGCAAAATATCATTGGGATTTTTTATTGGTGAGTTTTATATGCAACAATTTTAGTGGTTTTCTTCTGCATTAAAATAAATCTTCAGTTTTAAAATGTCATCCAATATTTAATTTTATCGCTTGGGAATTTGCTGGGGGGAGTCTTAACTTTAATCTTAGCATCCAGTTCTGGCGTAAAATAAGATTAGTGCACAGCTTGAAAAGATGTTCAGAAGTGACAGAAGTTTAGAGTTTCAAATCCTTCTTTAGGTTGCTGGTTGTTATGACAACATCCAAACATTAAGCACAACATTATCCTTAATACCTTGGTTAACAAAAATCTATCAATCACAGTTTTAAAGTTAACAATTGATCAAGTATCTTTTGTGGAAAAGAGTTTCAAAATGCTACCACCCTTTGAGTAAATAAGTGTTTTCTTAATTTCATTCCTGAAAAGTCTGGTTCCAGTTTTTAAACCAAGTCCTTGACAACCTCCATTGCACAAAAAAAAGCTTCTCCCTGTCTGCCCTAACCCTTAATTTTAATGCCTTGAAAAGTTCTTGAATAAAAATAACATCTTACCTTTATAAATATAGGAGCGTGTGGCAAGGACATGGGATAAGTTGGAAACAAGAATGATCATTTTAAAAACTAGATGTTGCTTAACAGGCAATTAATATAGGTCAGAACAGACGTTGTGATGAGTAATTGGGATTTGGGGTGACACAGTACTCAGGTAGCAGATGTTTACCTGACCGCAAGTTAGTAGACACCAGCCAGGAGCATATTGTTTTTAACCAACATGTTTAGGCAAGTTGGAGAGTACTGGACATGACCACTGTGCCACAAGAGCCCTGACCAGGAGTGTAGTGAAGTTGAAAGTCTAGAGGGAATAAAGGTATAGATTATTGATGATATGTTGATTGTCTTAATACAGTTAAGGATGTATAGGCAGATGGTATTGATAGTTTAAGTACATTGAGCATAATTAGAGACTTCTGGGGCCCTGTGTTTTGATTAGAGAGGAGGGCATTTGTAATGTTGTATTCTGTAAATAAATCTAGTATTAAATGTATGACTGGTGTCTAGTTTACTACTTCACCAACTGACTTTAAAAATGGTTGTATAGAATCATTACCTGAGTGTGAATAAAACCAAAATACTGCAGAGTTTGGAAGTCTGAAATTCAGACTGAAAGTGGAATTGCTCAGCAGGTCTGGCAGCATCTGTGCAAAAAGGAACAGAATTTATGGGCCAAATCCAGGGGTCTCAATGACATGAGCTATGATATGACCTGTGGCAGAATTGGATGAGAAATCTGGTGAGGCCCATCTCAGCATTGAGTATTTTGCTGTATCTTTGATGCTTTTCACAAGTAGTGAGGTAAATTTCTCACTAGACAATGGTGAGTTGCCAATTAAGTGCAATTATTGCTTTTTAAACACCTTGTCCAACTCATTAAAATCACCTTTCTATCTTGCCAAGCTCATCAAGCAAGCCACACTTTGGGAAAACTTGACACAGAAACCAGAGCAGGTATCTAATCAAACCTGCCTGCCCTGGTCGACCCATCGTCTCAGCCTGCTCCTGCCCCACCGAACTCATCTCCACCTATCCGGACTCCATTTTCTCCCCTTTGGTCCAGGAACTCCCTACCTACGTCCGTGACACCACCCACGCCCTCCACCTCCTCCAGGACTTCCAATTCCCTGGCCCCCAACACCTCATCTTCACCATGGACGTCCAGTCCCTATACACCTGCATTCCGCATGCAGATGGCCTCAAGGCCCTCCGCTTCTTCCTGTCCCGCAGGCCCGACCAGTTCCCCTCCACCGACACCCTCATCCGCCTAGCCGAAATCGTCCTCACCCTCAATAACTTCTCTTTTGAATCCTCCCACTTCCTACAGACTAAGGGGGTGGCCATGGGCACCCGCATGGGCCCCAGCTATGCCTGCCTCTTTGTAGGTTACGTGGAACAGTCCCTCTTCCGCACCTACACAGGCACCAAACCCCACCTCTTCCTCCGGTACATTGATGACTGTATCGGCGCCGCCTCTTGCTCCCCAGAGGAGCTCGAACAGTTCATCCACTTCACTAACACCTTCCACCCCAACCTTCAGTTCACCTGGGCCATCTCCAGCACATCCCTCACCTTCCTGGACCTCTCAGTCTCCATCACAGGCAACCAGCTTGTAACTGATGTCCATTTCGAAGCCCACCAACTCCCACAGCTACCTAGAATACACCTCCTCCCACCCACCCTCCTGCAAAAATTCCATCCCCTATTCCCAATTCCTCCGCCTCCACCGCATCTGCTCCCACGACAAGACATTCCACTCCCGCACATCCCAGATGTCCAAGTTCTTCAAGGACCGCAACTTTCCCCCCACAGTGATCGAGAATGCCCTTGACCGCGTCTCCCGTATTTCCCGCAACACATCCCTCACACCCCGCCCCCGCCACAACCGCCAAAAGAGGATCCCCCTCATTCTCACACACCACCCCACCAACCTCCGGATACAATGCATCATCCTCCGACACTTCCGCCATCTACAATCCGACCCCACCACCCAAGACATTTTTCCATCCCCACCCCTGTCTGCTATCTGGAGAGACCACTCTCTCCGTGACTCCCTTGTTCGCTCCACACTACCCTCCAACCCCACCACACCCGGCACCTTCCCCTGCAACCGCAGGAAATGCTACACTTGCCCCCACACCTCCTCCTTCACCCATATCCAAGGCCCAAAGATGACATTCCACATTAAGCAGAGGTTCATCTGCACATCTGCCAATGTGGTATACTGCATCCACTGTACCCGGTGTGGCTTCCTCTACAATGGGGAAACCAAGCGGAGGCTTGGGGACCGCTTTGCAGAACACCTCCGCTCAGTTCGCAACAAACAACTGCACCTCCCAGTCACAAACCATTTCCACTCCCCCTCCCATTCTCTTGATGACATGTCCATCATGGGCCTCCTGCACTGCCACAATGATGCCACCCGAAGGTTGCAGGAACAGCAACTCATATTCCGCCTGGGAACCCTGCAGCCTAATGGTATCAATGTGGACTTCACCAGTTTCAAAATCTTCCCTTTCCCCACAGCATCCCTAAACCAGCCCAGTTCGTCCCCTCCCCCCACTGCACCACACAACCAGCCCAGCTCTTCCCCTCCACCCACTGCATCTCAAAACCAGTCCAACCTGTCTCTGCCTCCCTAACCTGTTCTTCCTCTCACCCATCCCTTCCTCCCACCCCAAGCCGCACCCCCATCTACCTACTAACCTCATCTCACCTCCTTGACCTGTCCGTCTTCCCTGGACTGACCTATCCCCTCCCTACCTCCCCACCTATACTCTCTCCACCTATCTTGTTTTCTTTCCATCTTCAGTCCGCCTCCCCCTTTCTCCCTATTTATTCCAGAACCCTCACCCATCCCCCTCTCTGATGAAGGGTCTAGGCCCGAAACGTCAGCTTTTATGCTCCTGAGATGCTGCTTGGCCTGCTGTGTTCATCCAGCCTCACATTTTATTATTTTGGATTCTCCAGCATCTGCAGTTCCCATTATCTCAGGTATCTGATGGGTTCAGCTCACTGCTTTTTTCAAATGTCCTCTATATTGCTTACAACCATATCAGGGCACAATCCTGAGCATCAGCAGCACGCATCCCTCAAGCACTGGAATCCAGCATCTGCCAACCTGTACAACCAGAGTGGCATCAGTCTGATACACTGGCAGGGCACTCTGGGGACACAAACTTGCATTGCAGGCAATTGGTATTGAAAGACTGTAACAGGAACACATGGTGCACGTGGGCAGGGACCTAACTCACAGATTAAATCAGGCTGCATCTCAGGACTGCTTGCTTTCTTTCTAAGTGCTCGCTCAGTAGTGCCTCCCTGTACGCTCACACCCTTTATTCCAAAACCCTTTAATAGGAATATAGCAGCAGGCATCATGCAGTGGTCCAAACACAGCTGACTCCCCAGAAAGTTTAAACTTTTAATATCAAACTGTATGATACCTCCTATCCCTTCACCCACCTGTCACCATTACCCCCACCCATTTTTTAAATCTCACACCCTCATATATCTCACATACTAACCTTCTCTCAAAGTGGCTTAGGGACCAATGGCTACAGAGTACAGCCGCTACTGCTAAAAATGAGGGGGGAGGGGTGTGGTTTCAATGCTGATCCACTCCACTGCTACCTGTGTGGATTTCTGGACACAGTTCTGGAGGTTCTTTAACCATGAAGGCTCCGACCTAAGCATTCCTCATGTAAGTGGGAAGTGTTCAATCAGATCTCAGCCAGAAAGAGTGATCCTGACGCAGATTGAAAGATTGTAAACATTGATTGTGGTCTTTTGAGTTCTTTCAGATATGGGACATCAACAGCTGTACAACAGAAGAGTTACAGATAGAGAGAATGAGAATGAAGGCACTTTAGGAGATATGAACATCAAAACAGTTGACAGAATTGCAATCATAATAGATAAACATACTGCAGAGATGTGAACAGAACAGTTAGCAGATGCTTCAGATGTGACTCAAAACATTAATAGACCAGGAACGTCCTAAATCAGAACAGCAGGGATTTGAAATGACATAGAAAGTGGAAGATGAAGATGTCAATAATGATCAATCAGTCTAAAGGATTGTACCTAGTTACCAGAAGCTTTATTCCAGTGATGAACATATTAGTTATGGATTCATTGAATTCTGCCATGTTGGATAATGGTTGTATCTTGAAAGTGTGAGGAACAGATTGCTTAAAATGTTATTTTAATTGATGCAATAGTAAGGATCGAAGTAAGATCAAGCAAATCGAGGGAAATTCTATTTGTTTCAGTTTCAGGGTAGTAATTCCATACAATGTAGCTGGAGAAAGCCGGTTCAGTTTTAGCACTGATGTAGTCTCTAGCCTCATGTTGCTGAGCTAGACTTCCATGAGTAAGATATAAATGAAATCAGACAAGGAACAAACAAAGCATTAGGGTTTGAAAAGTCAGCGGATTCAGTTTATTTAATCAGGGCATTATTTCATCTACACACATAGAACCTGCACTGTGTGGAAACAGGCCATTCCACCCATTGAGTCACATTGAGACTCTGAAAAGCATTCCACCCAGACCCACCCCCTACCCTATAATCCTGAGTTTCATCCACCTATCATGTGCACTCTGGGCATGATGGGCAATTTAGCATGGCCAATCCACCTAACTTGCACATCTTTGGACTGCGGGAGGAAACCAGAGCATCTAAAAGAAACCCACATGAACACAGCAAGATCATCCCTGTTGTTGTGAGTCAGTGGTGTAACCACTGAGCCACTATGCTGCCCCCTTTAACAAAGCCTGCCATTTCTACTCTGATTATTACAGAAGTGATAATGGCATCAATTATTAAGAATCAGGAAGGAAAAGATGTTTTGAGCTTACACAGCAAATTTGTTAACTTTCTTTCCACAGATTAAAAGAAAACGACCAAAGATACAGATGCGATTCATGATAAACATGTAAGGCTCATTGAAGACACTGGGGACAAATATGATGTCAAAAGTTTTAGAGGATGCAATCATGTCCTGTTGTAAGTCTTTCTTTGGTACAAGAGATTTTAATGAAACAGTAGCCACGAATTTAAAGATGTGGGACAAAGACAGAAAAATTGTCATTTTATACTTTAAAAGAATGGCAATCAGAGTCAATATTTCTGCAATAAACACAGTAAAGACAAAAAAAAACTGGATTAACTCACAGAATAATAAGAAGATATCAGATCGGGAGCACTAGTTAGATTTCTAACCGACAGCGATGAGGGAATGCACTGAAGATAAGTTCAGAGATGTGTTAAATATGAGCTTTGTGGTCATGAACAATGCATTTGTAATTCCCCTCAACAATGGTTTCGATGAAAGAAAGCAGGAAAGGTTTGATGAGATAATCTATCAGATCACAACCAATCAGCCAAACTGAATTGCCTTGGCATGGGCAGGCCAAGGAACAAGTTTACTTCAGATTGGTTGGGAGATACTCCTTATTAATCGATTTATGAGAAGAATCCCTGCGATTATACTATACTTACACTTAACTTTAATATAATAAAAAGTTAGGGTCCAGGCTATCGTCTTAATATATTTTGAGGGGGTTTGATCTGGCCCATAACAATTTAAAAATGCCATCTGTGCTGTATAGTAGACCTCTGCCCTATAAGGAGTTGCAATTAGTTCAGGTTTTTTTCTTCTGATTGTTTGCATGCAGGCAGAAAGGCATCCATCAAGGCTGAAGTCTCAGAGGAAATTCAAAGAACTTTTACAGGCTTCAAGTAAGATCACCCAAAACATCCTTTAAAAATGCACATTTAGCTATTACAATAAAAAGAGTCGTAAAAAGTGGGAAGATCCAGATAAGGTGAGAGGATGTGAAGGTAAGACACTTTTTCATTGAATCATTAAGTTTCATTCATTGTTCCTAACTAGAGTTGATTATAAACTTTCAGAATCTGAGCAGTTAACAGAAGGTGATGAAATACACTTTACCTCATACATGCATGTTTTTGAGAGTTCTGAGGAACAAAAAATGGGTTACAATAGCAGATATTAAAATGTGAGGCTGGATGAACGTAGCAGGCCCAGCAGCATCTCACGAGCACAAAAGCTGACGTTTCGGGCCTAGACCCTTCATCAGAGAGGGGGATGGGGTGAGGGTTCTGGAATAAATAGGGAGAGAGAGGGAGGCGGACCGAAGATGGAGAAAAAAGAAGATAGGTGGAGAGAGTATAGGTGGGGAGGTAGGGAGGGGATAGGTCAGTCCAGGACAAACAGACAGGTCAAGGAGGTGGGATGAGGTTAGTAGGTAGGAGATGGAGGTGCGGCTTGGGGTGGGAGGAGGGAATGGGTGAGAGGAAGAACAGGTTAGGGAGGCAGAGACAGGTTGGACTGGTTTTGGGATGCAGTGGGTGGGGGGGAAGAGCTGGGCTGGTTGTGTGGTGCAGTGGGGGGAAGGGACAAACTGGGCTGGTTTTGGGATGCGGTGGGGGAAGGGGGGATTTTGAAGCTGGTGAAGTCCACATTGATACCATTGGGCTGCAGGGTTCCCAAGCGGAATATGAGTTGCTGTTCCTGCAACCTTCGGGTGGCATCATTGTGGCACTGCAGGAGGCCCATGATGGACATGTCATCTAAAGAATGGGAGGGGGAGTGGAAGTGGTTTGTGACTGGGAGGTGCAGTTGTTTATTGCGAACCGAGCGGAGGTGTTCTGCAAAGCGGTCCCCAAGCCTCCGCTTGGTTTCCCCATTGTAGAGGAAGCCACACCGGGTACAATGGATGCAGTATACCACATTGGCAGATGTGCAGGTGAACCTCTGCTTAATATGGAAAGTCATCTTGGGGCCTGGGTTAGGGGTGAGGGAGGAGGTGTGGGGGCAAGGGTAGCATTTCCTGCGGTTGCAGGGGAAGGTGCCAGGTGTGGTGGGGTTGGAGGGCAGTGTGGAGCGAACAAGGGAGTCATGGAGAGAGTGGTCTCTCCAGATAGCAGACAGGGGTGGGGATGGAAAAATGTCTTGGGTGGTGGGGTCGGATTGTAGATGGCGGAAGTGTCGGAGGATGATGCGTTGTATCCGGAGGTTGGTGGGGTGGTGTGTGAGAATGAGCGGGATCCTCTTTAGGCGGTTGTATCAGGGGCGGGGATGAGGGATGTGTTGCGGGAAATGCGGGAGACGCGGTCAAGCGCGTTCTCGACCACTGCGGGGGGAAAGTTGTGGTCCTGCAATAGCAAGATGGTTGTAAATTGGCTAGGAACAGACAATAATGGTTAACAAGTCAATTTTGGACTGAAACAAGATTTGTTGTGGAGTTGCTTGGAAGTTGGTATTAGGAGCTTTGCTTTTCCTGCTAATTACAAATGGTTTCGATTTTGGTGCATAGAACACAATTTCAAAGTTTGTGGATGACACAAAACTTGGGAGAATTGTAAACTGTGGAGGACAGTGGAACTTTAAAAATGTATACCCATTGGTGGAATGGGAAAATTCATAACAAATAAAGTTTGATGCGAAGAAATATTGCATGATGTACTTTGTTACAAAGAACATGAAGACATCCTTCAAAATAAAAGGTACTATTCTAAAGGATGTGCAGGAGCAGAGAGACCTGTAAAAATATATACGTAAGTCATTAAGGTGCAGGACAAGTGGAGGGAGCTGTGAATAAAGTATACTTGCAGAAGAAGCAAATTCAAGATGAGAGAAAACGTTTTCATTTAGTGTATAGTTAGTGTATGTAATGTTCAGCCTGGAAGTGTAATGCCGGCAGATGCAACTGAGGCATTCAAGGGGAAAATGGATGATTATTTAAACAGAAACAATGTGTGGGGTTGTGGGGAAGTAGAGGAGAGTGGCAGAAAAGTTAAAATGCTCAGACAACCAATGCAGACAAAATGGGTGAATAGACTCCTTCTGCACTGGAATAATTCAGTGATTCTGTGATGGCTTTCTCCCATATTCTCGCAGGCTGATCTGTCTGTGAGATTCAATAACATCTTAAGAAAACTCTGTATGTCAATAATACAATGGATTTCTGTGGTCCACTTCCTTCTCAATGCTATTTACATGGAACATGAAGCACATTGACTTTCTATTGACTTCCAAATGCAGATTAATTATCTTACAATCTCACCTTTATCTTTTATCATGGAACTAAACAGACAGTTTAAATTATAATCATTAGGAAAATCTAACATCCTAACATCTCCCTATACCTTTGAGACTAACAGTCTATAGACAGTCAGCCTGGCTGGTCACTATCAATAACAGGGCATATCCTCACTGACTTGTGGAAATCTTTCGCTCAACATTGCCCAAACAGGGGAAGAAGCATCCACAAAGGAGTCAACCATTTTAAGTGTCTCCAACAAGTGCAGGTTGAAGCCAAGTGCAAACAGTGGAAGGAGAATGTGAAAATCTGAGGGTTCCATCCATCTGGTTCACCTACACCACATCCTTTGCCTGCAGCAGGGCATATGGGTCTAGTATTAGAACTCACAACATCAGAATAGAAGAAAACCATCCCCAATCCCAAGCGACTGCCGAAGGAGAAGAAGACAATATCTTGCACTCTCACCCCAGTAAGACAACTTGAATTATCCTTCAATCCAAAACATCTAAGCTCGCTGCAAGGCAGAATTCAGACCGTGACCCCTTTCATTGCATAATTTTCTCATAAATTAAACAGATAGCTCTGAAGCATAACTAGCTTAGAAATTTCATATATACAACAATGTTTTCTGTGAAATCTAGAAAATCTGTCACAGTGTACTTCCAGTTAGAATGTAAACAATATACAATGTACGTCAATCAGCTGGATACCATTGGTAATATGTGGGTGTCTTCTTTTATAATTATAATCTTTTCTAAGGCTTTACAGTCTCCTATTTGATACTCCGAGTTCTTTAAAATTCATCGTCCATGAGCATTAAGACAATGACAATATTTAGGAATATTGCCATGTTCTGGACTTTTAGGAAATGACTTTCAATTCAGAACGGATTCATACTAATAAACTGTTTTGAAATAGCTACACAGAATTTCATTACAGGCTGTCAAGGAAAGACAGATTCAGGGAAGTCTAATTCATCATAGGATTTGTATGACATGGCTCACTCAACACATTAACGTTTACTGATATAGGATTAGCCATCCAATTACATCAACCAGAAATTGTCATTTTGCTAGTATGCAATATTCCTAACACAATCAGGATGTAAAGTAAGAGATGGAGTGAAAACATGATGGCATAAAATAACATTTCACCCCTACATTCACTCCATTGTAGGTTTACCGTTTCGCGCTGTGATTAATTGTGTTGTTTTTAGTTTTATTCTTTGCTCGGTCTTATTTAGACAGTGTATATTGATGTTGCCATGGACCATGACAGATACTTTACATGCCTAATAAGTCATCTCTTGTTCAATTTGGCTCACAGCCTTTATTTGAGAAAATATAACAAACATGTACTTCTAAAACTATAATAATTTGGAAAAAACATATAAGAATGGTTACTATTTTTAATAAGACAATAGAGATAATTTCCTTAAAATGTACACAATCACAGGATAAAGATGTTGTTAGTTAAGCCAGTAGTTATAGCCCATCTCTATTTGCCCTTCAGAAGGTTGTGGCAAGCTGTGTTCTTGAATCGCTGGAGTCCTTTTGAATAGATAGCTTCATAATGCTGTTAGAAAGTGAGTTCTTGGATGTTAACCCAGCAATGACACTATATTTCCAAGTCAAGGTTATGAGTGGCTTGGAGGGGAACTTGCAAGAGATGGTGTTCACATGTACATGTTACCCTTCTCTGTCCAGGCGGTAGAGTTCATGGATTTGGACAATGCAGTGTAAGGAACACTGGAGAATTTCTGCAGTACATCTTGTAGATGGTGATAGCTGTTGCTAATCACCACCAGACACTGGAGCGAATGGATGCTTGTGGACGGAATGCCAATCAGGTGGGCTGCTTTGTCCTGTATGTTGTCAAGCTTCTTAATTATTGTGGGAGCAGCATCCATTCCAGGTAAGTGGAGAGTATTCCATTAAACTCCTGACTTGTGCCTTGTAGAGGTTGGATAGGCTTTAGGGAGCCATGAGGTGAATTACTCGCCTCAGTCCAATTCTTCACACATTTGGAAATGGTCTACTTCAGTATCTGAGGACCTGTGAATGGGGCTGCTGAACATTTTGCAATTATCAGTGAACATATCCACTTTTGACCTTATGAGGGAAGGAGCTGGAGATGATTGCGTCTAGGAAACTACCCAAAGAAACTCCTGAACAGATGTCCAGAAGTTGAGATGACTGACTCGAACCCTTGTGAGAGGTATGATTCCAACCAGTGGAAAGTTTTCCCCTTGATACCAATTGATTCCAGTTTTACTAGGGGTCCTAGATTCCACACTCAGTCAGATGCAGCCTTGATGTCATTCTCATCTCACCTCTGGAATTAAGGATAACACAGTGTGGAGCTGGATGAGCACAGCGGGCCAGGCAGCATCAGAGGAGCAGGAAAGTTGATGTTTTTGGTCAGGACTCTTCTTCAGAAATGAGGCAGAGATAAGGGAACTCTGAAATAAATAGGGAGAGGAGGGGTGGGGATGAGGGAGGTAGGTGAGATGGTCATAGGTGAATGCAGATAGGCAGTGGTAGGGAATTATCAATGAGGTGGGAGGAGCGGTCAGGCAGGAGAGAAGATGGACAGTTGTGTCAGATTGTGATCAGAGATAATGGGAACTGCAGATGCTCGAGAATCTGAGATAACAAAGTGTGGAGCTGGATGAACACAGCAGGCCAAGCGCCATCTTAAGAGCACAAAAGCTGACGTTTCAGGCTGAGACCCTTCATCAGATGTCAGTTTTTGTGCTCCTAAGATGCTGCTTGGCCTGCTGTGTTCATCCAGCTCCACACTTTGTTATCTTGTGAGAGGCTGTGTCAGGTCATGGCAGCGGTGATGAGAGAAAGGGTTGGCCATGGATTGTGGCTGGGGGTGGGGAAGATTTTGAAACTGGTAAAGTCCACATTGAGACCATTGGGTTGTAGGTTCCCAAGATGGAATATGAGGTGCTTCCCTGTGCTCCTCCAGCTCCACATAGTGTTATTTCTGACTCTGGCATCGGCAATTCTCACTATCTCACCTCTGGAATTTTTCTTTTGTCCTTGCATGAAACATGGGCATAATGAGATCAGGAGGTGTATGGTCCTGGTGGAACCCAAACTGGGCGTCACTGAGCAGTGATATCATCTTCCATCACGTTACTGATGATTGAGAGTAGCGTGATGGGGTGGCATTTGATTCAATTAGATTAAGCCTGCTTTTTGTGTACAGGACATACCTCACGATTTTCCACATGGTTGGGGAGATGCAAGTATTGTAGCTGTAATGGAACAACTTGTTTAAGGGAGTGGCAAGTTACAAAGCACAAGAATATAGTCAGGGCCCACAACTTTTGCAGTAGGCAGTACCTCCAATTGTTGATACATTGTGGAGTGAATCAAATCGGCTGAAGACTGGCATCTGTGAGACCGGAAATGCTGGAAGAGGACAAGGTAGATCATCTCCACTCTACACTTCTGGTGAAGAGTGTTCTGAATGCTTCAGCCTTATCATTTGCACTGATGTGCTTGTCTTCCCCACTATTGCAGATGTTTATGGAGCTCCCTTCACTAATGAGTTACATAGAACATTACGGCACAGTACAGGCCCTTCGGCCCTCGATGTTGTGCCGACCTGTCATACCGATCTCAAGCCCATCTAACCTACACTATTCCATGTACGTCCATATGCTTATCCAATGACGACTTAAATGTACCTAAAGTTGTCGAATCTACTACCATTGCAAAAGTTGTTTAATTGTCCAACATCATTCATGAATGGATGTGGCAGGGCTACAGAGCTTAGGTCTGATCCATTAGTTGTGGAATCAATCAGATCGAAGTATCCCTTGCTGCTTATGCTGTTTGACATGCATGTAAACCTGTTTCATATCTTCACCAGGTTGACACCTCATTTTCAGGTATGCCTAGTGCTGCTCCTGGCATGCCCTCTGTGCTTCTTATTGAACCAGCATTGATTCCCTGGCTTGATGATAATGGTTGAGTGGGGAATATGCCAGGCAATGAGATTGCAGAGTGTGCTAGAATACAATTCTGCTGCTGCTGATGGCTCACAGTGCCGCATGGATGCCCAGTGTTGAGGTGTTATATCTAAGAACCAAAGAACAAAGAAAATTATAGCATAGGAACAGGCCCTTCGACCCTCCAAGCCCGCACCAACATGCTGCCAGTCACAACTAAACCCCCCTACCCTTTCCAGGGACTGTACCTCTCTATTCCCATCCTATTCATGTATTTATCAAGATGCCTTCTAAAGTTCACTATAGAACCTGCTTCCAATACCTCCCCCGGCAGCGAGTTCCAGGCACCCACCATCTTCTGTGTAAAAAAACATGCCAAGTACATCACCTTTAAACCTTACCCCTTGCACCTTAAACCTATGGCCCCTGGTAAGCAACTCTTCCACCCTGGGAAAAGGTTTCCGATTGCCCACTCTATCCATGCCCTTCATAATCTTGTAGGCCTGAATCAGGTCGCCCCTCAACTTCTGTCATTCCAGTGAGAACAGCCTCTTCTCAAAGCTAATGCTCTCCTTACCAGGCAACATCCTGGTAAAAACCAAAAGAACTACATACGTTGTAAATCAGGAATATAAACAAAGTTGTTGGAAAAGCTCAGCAAGTCTGGCAGCATTTGTGAAGGAAAAAACAGAGTTAACATTTCAGATCCAGTGACCCTTCCTCAGCAGTTAACTCTGTTTTTTCCTTCACAGATGCTGCAAGACTCGCTGAGCTTTTCCAGAAACTTTGTTTCTGTATTATCCTGGTAAATCTTTTTTGTATCCTCCCAAAAGCCACCACATCCTTCTGGTAGTGGTAATGGGAACTGCAGATGCTGAAGAACCCAAGATAACAAAGGTGGAGATGGATGAACACAGCAGGCCAAGCAGCATCTCAGGAGCACAAAAGCTGACGTTTTGGGCCTAGACCCTTCATTAGAGAGGGTCTAGGCCCGAAACATCAGCTTTTGTGCTCCTGAGATGCTGCTTGGCCTGCTGTGTTCATCCAGCTCCACACATCCTTCTGGTAGTGTGGCAACCAGAATTGAACACAATATTCCAAATGCAGCCTAACTAAGGTTCTATAAAGATGCAACATCACCTACTAATTTTTAAACTCAATGCCCAGCCCGGTGAAGGCAAGCATGCCCTATGCCTTGCTGACTACCTACTCCACCTGCGTTGTCACTTTCAGTGACCTGTGTATCTGTACACCCAGATCCCTCTGCCAATCAGTACTGTTAAGGGTTCAGCCATTTACTTTTCCATCTGGATTAGACCTTCCAAAATGCATTATCTCACATTTTTCTGGATTAAACTCTGTTCAAAGTGTGTCTCATTTAGTGCAGTAATAGTGCCATTTGATACCATGGAGGGTTTTGTCAAAATGAAGACCAGACTTACTCTCAATGAGGACTGCCCAGTGGTCACTCTTACTAATACTGTCATGCACTGAAGCATCTGCAACAGAAAGATTGGTGAGGATGAGGTCAAACGTATTTTTCCCTCTTGTTAATTCCCTCATTATTTGCCATAGACCCAGTCTAGCAACAATGTCCTTTAGGATACAACCAGGTTAGTCAGTAGTGGTGCTGCTTATGAACACATGTTGAGTTGTACATTTTCCAGAAGAGATAATGGTAAGGTCAAGAGATGCCTCAATGTCAGCATTTAGATGTTGACCAAAATCACAATCTGCTGACTCCTCCTAAGCCTATGCCAAAGCCCTCATTAAGATAGTGCTTAGCTTGAGCCATGCCTGATGTGAAAATGAGCAGCAGATTTGCAATTTTAAGAATAAAACAGTACCAAAGCTGTGACCACTATAGAATCATTTTTTGCAGCCCTATATGTAATGTGTCACATAACGATGAACATGTAATCTAGCTGACATTTCAATGTAGTATTGAAGCAGTGCTGGAGTGTTCAAAATGCTGACTTTCAAATGAGGTGTTAAAATTTTAGAATGGGAAATATCCTTTTGTATTATGAAAATAAAGTGTCCCAATATTTTGTTCAATATTTATCATTCTATCAACAGAACAAATAATCTAGCCAGTCACGTCATTGCTGTTAATGACAAATGACTGTGTCCAAACTAACTTCCATATTTATCAGTGCTGCTTATTCTTGGAAAAGTATTTAATCACTGTAAAGTGCAACCATGTATTTTCCACCTGGAATTCCCAAACAAAACCTTAATGCATTCTACCTCTGCCGCATCCTCTAAAATGTTCCTTAAAACTTACCTCTTAGTGCTTAGCCATCTGCACTAATTGCATCATATGGAGTTAGTATCTAATTTAGTTAAAGGCGTTAAAGATGCCAGATAAATACAAGTTGTTGTTACTGTTTTAGTTGAAAGGTGCTATATAAAAATATGTTATATATATTATATATATAAATAAAATATAAAATTTATATAAAAAATAAGTTCCTACCATTTCTAAGTACAAAGTTCATCAAATTCCAAAGGAAATTTCTCACTATCTACTAGAAAATTCTAACCTATAAATCTTCACTGTTTAAAGATCTGGGTGTTACTAATAATGAGGTCAATGAAAACAGACCACACCAATAATTTGATCGTTAAATCTATTTGTTCAAGAACATAATAAAATGAAAATGTCTCTTATAAACTGTTTCTCGATTTATCTTCCCTTTTGATTAGTTAGACTGTGAACTCAATATATGGAGGACCTTGTGGTGGTTTGCTGAGCTTGAAGAGTGAGTGTTTAAAATTAAGAACCTAAACAAATTACTTTTTAAATCAATAATTTAGTTAATTAATTAATTAATTGTATTCCAAAATGTTAAAAATAAACCAAGTGAATTAATAACATTAACTTTTAATTAATTCAATATATTGTACAGAGTTACACAGAAATGGCAGGCAATTTATTTTCAAATATACACTTTATTCATAAAATCACCTATAAGTACATACAAATGTTCTAAATCAGTTCTGCATATCTTTGCAGAAATGAAAACAAACAAAACATTGGAACATTGACATTTCTCAGATCATCTCTACAGTTGCAAAAAAAAGACCTTTTCTACTATGCACCAAACATTTTCTGCTCATTTGGAGGCTTCGAGAGGGTCTGAAAACTGAATGAATTTTCATTATACTTTGGCAGAAAGACACTAGACGATGGTCTCTCTCCACTACACCTTGGCAGTGACTGCCCCAAGATTTAATGCATCCCTCAGCACAGTGTCTTGAATTTTGCAATATGTCAGTCTGCAACACTAGGTCAAGGTCAAATCATTACAATGGAAGACCAAGAGGTCTTGGGTAGACCAAAGACTGTCTTTCACCAAGTTGCTAGTCTGCCAGGCAGATTGGATGTTTGTCTCTGTGTGCATCCTAGGGAGCAGCCCATAGAGTACAGAGTCCTACATCACAGAGCTGTTCAGGACAAACCTTGACAAAAAAGACACTGCATCTCTCTCCAGACCTTCTTTACAAAGGCACAGTCCAGAAGGATATGTGTGATAATATCTTTGCCAGTGCAGCCACTTTAAAGGCAGCGTGCAGTGGTGCAGAGACTGGGCAGGTATGAAGGATCTGATGGACAGTGCTTGTCTTATCACCAGCCAAGCGATGTCGTGGTGCTTGTTAGAAAGTTCTGATGATGAGACATTCTGCCAAATAACTTTGACAGTCTGCTCAGGAAACCACACAACAGAATCCACCCTCTCTTTTTCCCCCAAGGTCTCAAGGACGCTTACATGCTGACCACTTCCTGATACTTGTTGTCAAAAGTGGTTTTATTTGCAAATTTTTCCACAAAGAACAGGTGATATGGAATGTTCCAACAACTTGGACCATTCCGTGGCAACAAGGCCAGTCACTTTCTTCACAACACCAGGAATAGGTAGAACCTCAGTATGTAGTGACACTTGGTATTTGCGTACTGAGTGTTTGTGCACGTAAAGGTGGCCATCAGGATGAGGGCAATGTTGAGTAAATTCTTACCCCTTGTCCAGAGCATGTGGTGTCCATGTCTGACCTCCAGCCAAAGTGGAAGATGGCTCAAGTGACCACAATGGCACAGGTTTGGGGAATTTGCCAGATCTGTGCCACATACAACAACACAGTACATCTCACATCTGATGACCAGATTTTTACCCACAATGGAGATGGAGCAGTGCTCCTATCTGCCCAGTTTCTGCCCTGAATTGGCAATACATTCCTCCCAGGTTTTTGCAGACGTACAAGCTCCGCTAATCCATTTTCCTTGCACCTTCAAGTAATCTGTCCTGACGGTGAAAGAGATAAAGGATTGATCAGCCTAGTTCCCAAAGAAAATAGCATTGCTCTTACCTCAATTTACATTGACTCCCAGGGCCAGTTTGAACTGGTTGCAGATGATCATGAGTCAGTGCACTAACAGTGGATCCAAGCAGAAAACAACATCATTGTTCATCTTCAAGGAGGCTTTGACCTACAGACCTCCACTGCCTGGAATAGTCACCTCTCGCAGCCTCACATTTTTCCTGATGGAATCAGCAAAAGGCTCTGTGCAACAGACAAACAAGGCAGCAGAGAGTGGACAGCATTGCCAGACTCTAGATCCGATCAGGAAACTTTCTGATTCCCACCAGTTAATTGAGACTGCACTAATAATGTTGGTGTAGAGCAGTTGGTTCCAATTTGGGATTCCCTCCCCAAAACCCATTCCGGAGAGCACTAAAGCTTGGGGCAGCGACAGCAAGGTGCACTGGGGAGAGACCGCCGTCTAGTGTCTTTCTGTCAAAGTATAATGAAAATGAACTTGAATATTTTGCTGCATAAGTAGAAAAGGCCTTTATTTGTGTGCCATGGTGGAGATGGTGGGACATGAAAATTTGCTTTCCAGTAGCAGGTACAATTTTCAAGATCAACTCAGCAGCATAACTGCGGTAAGTCAGGCCTCATATTATATATTGCGATTTCCAACTTGTATCAGCAGGTCTTGAATACCCATTATATGAAAACATTCTGTCATGATATCTTACCGTCATGATAAAGTCAGTGACATTCAAGAATCTTTAAGATATCGGGATCATACTTGTTTAATGGTAATGTGCAACATTCGGCTTTGTGTTTTCATGGCTGATGTAAGCAGTTTTCCTCAATGAACTCTGTGGCACAAGGGAGGGGAGCAACAGGAATAGTAGCTTACATTGAGGCTCAGGAATGCAAAGGTGCATTGGGGTAGAGTGAGGGCTGGGTTGAGGGAGAGTTTGAGAGGGTTTCGTGCCATGAAAAAGGGAGTCAGGATTCAAGGAAGGACGGAAGCTGGGGTCAGGTACATGAAGGAGGGAAGTAGAAAGGGCCAGACATCCTCAGTATGGATGGAGGATTGAGGTCAGTCAGTCAAGGTAAGAAAATACAGGATCTAAATAGCAGTGTCAATGTTATTCTAATGTGGGTCCATTTCCAGAGGTTGGCTGGTTGAGTCCTCACAGAGTTTTAAACCGACAATCAACATTTCAATAATTCCTGCTGACAGTGATCTCAGACAATGTCTTTTCCAATGTATGGAACAGAGAACCAACTGAGCTGGCAAGTTCAGCCATGATCCACAGAGGGATGAATTCACCAATAACATGAACATTCAATGTGAGAGGAAAACACAGCATAGTTTCTTGCATGATAAGGAACTTTTTCTAATGCTCCAATAAACATCAATGTATACTAACCATGAGATTGCCAGCATATTTAGGACTTTGAATTGGATCTTTTGTTCAGCAGTAATCTTAGCCTTGGAAGCATTTAAAATTCAATTACACCTTGATTATTAAGACAATCTTTTCTAAAAAGTGGTTTTACAATGAGCCAAACGGTGCAAATGTGGTCATTCACATCAAATGAATGAATTCTAGAAACTTCCCATTTGAAAGGACTTCAACAGGGGACAAGCAGATAACAATCAAAGACAGGAACACTGCCACATCTTTCTAAACCAAGCACATGCTAAAAGTTTGCTGCCAATCTTGCATAGTGACGACATGTAATCCTGATATTATCTTCATCATTTCCAACAACAAAACATATGATGAACATCAGCTCTGACTGTTTTAGATAAAATACTGTGCAAAGAGTTGATTAGAAATCGTTGTGTAGAACTTCCTCTGAGGAGAATTACCACAATATAATAAAATCCTGTATAAGTTTGAAATGATGTGGTTAGTTCTCAATTTTGGGATCTATATTTAATGAAAACCATTTAAATAAATATGGGATTAAGTTTAAATGTCTAAGAGATACCCCTTCCCATTCCCCTAATGGATGGTTCTTGGGCTTCAGGATTTTAATCGCTGAGAATATTTTATTCAGCATAAAATCACTGACACAGGGTTTTTCTCAACCAGCAACTTGATGTTTTATTGAATCCACTAATACAGATTTGATAGGTCAGATAACACAAATAAAAGTTAAAACAAAAGTTCAGATCCTTCTGTAATTATCTGAAAAGGACACCCCCGGTTCCGAGCTGAACCCTGTCATGATTTGACTACAACTCCTGGTTAACCCAGGAAAGTCACCATGATTTGTTCTCGACTTCCTAAAGTGCAAGCACAGCATTAGATTTCCATCCCTAACCCTTATAAAACAAACCAGACCAACATCACTATGGTTTGACTGAAACATTTAAGATCCCCAACATGGTTAGTCCATCAGATATTGATTGTGTGCCTGGAGTTGAGATGACCCTTCTTGTGCTGCAGTACAATCCATTTGGCTTTGACCTTTTTTGTGATGATTCATAACTCAATGCCAGCCATATCTCCTGTCACCATTCTACTGAGCTGCCTAGTACTCAGCACCATTTCAACTTTAGCTTGTCCTATGCCTTGATCTAAATAGGGCTGCAGACATGAAAAAGGGTCACTAGACCCAGGAAGATAAATGTACATTCTCTCCACAGATGCTGCCAGGCCTGCTGAGTTTTTTTCAGTAATTTCTGTTTTTGTTACGGCAGACATATTCCTGCATTGTTTCCATAGCAGACAACAAAAGTTATCCCCACTCTATAGTGAGGGATCATTGGCTTCAAAATTGATGGGCACATAAATACTTTTCTCCTTGTCGCTATCTGGGGCCATTTATTTTTGAAAATGCATTTTCCGTTTTTTTAAATTAAGTTACATGCTGTATACTGTACCTGTACCTCTGTTTATGATCCTGTCTCTTTATATCAAGCAATGGCAGCTACCTTGCTGCATTGTTTTGATAATATTCTATTTCCCAGTCTTTCAGTCATATTAGTCTGTTGCACTGTTTGAGTTATCCCCTTACTGCATAGCTTGCTTCTGTGTGTTTTGTGTGAATTGTATGTCTGTTTTAACTAATAAAGGTAGTGGTTAATTGAGACAGACTTGACTATTGTCCCCTTTGGGGAGGCAACTTCTTAAATATTTTAAGCATACCTATCTTTTAGGCTGTGAATTCCTGATACCCACCAGCCTTTAGGATGAAACATATTTCCTCAAATCCCGCCTTGTAGCAGACTCCTGATAAAACACAGATTGCTAACTTGGCCAAAAAACAATGGCTGCTGGGAACATTGGCCAAGCAAAACTCTGAAATTATAAAACTCACACACCAGACACAGTGCAAACAGCAGCTAGGCGTTAATGACATTAGCATAATGTAAAATGCAGCAGTTATTCTGGACAGACATAGCGCAACAACTTATCCAGTAAACAGAGAGCCCAGACAGAAAGGCACCAGGTCCTGCTTACACAAGAAAATTAACAGTAGCACGCCATCTAAATTTATTGGCTCTTGTTTCAAACTATTAAGTGTATCTCCCGATTGGCCAGAACTATAGAAAGTTCCAGAAAACCATCTTAAAGGTATTAAAACTGGCTAAATTTGCAAACTTGGAACCATCTGAGGCCTTTGTGAGGAGACCAGCAATGGCAAGAAGCACAGACCAGCTGACCATCTAGAGAGAAGAAAAAAAGCAGTTTCATAGATGCAAAGACAGAGCCAGAAAGACAGCAACTACATAAATCTACACAAAACTCAGGAAGCATAGTAGCCTTAAGGGGGCCAAATAGAATTAGAGAAAGTATGTTTAGTATTAAAGGTCATTAACTTCGTTCCTCAAAACATTGGGACTGTTTTGCATTGGAACTGTCTTATATTCGTAGTGATTTGACCACTTTGGTATTGTGGGAAACCCAGGCAAATTCATTGTTTTTCGGAGAGACTAGATGACATCCTGCTCATAAAGCCCTCCTGTCCACATTTTAAGAATTCTGCCACCTCTGTGCCTTTCATGTTTTGGGCATCTCAGATGATATTGGAGTAATTGAAATACCTTACTCGTATGACCCTACTATTCATACTTCTGTGAGCATTGCTTACATATCAGTCTTTCTATCTCTCTATTTAATGTATCACTAGCAATGTGATAGCCCCATTTTTGTTTTTAAGATCTACCCAGATGGCCTCATTTGAGGTACCTTCTAAGATATCATCCCTCCCTAGTGCTGTATTGATACATCAATCAAATTGCAGCACTGCCTATTTTACATCGTACCTTCTGGCCCAAAGCTTCCACAGGCTCGCCAAGAGGTTGAACTGCTTTTCCTGAAATCTCCATCTCCATCCTCGCTCCTTCGGGCTGGAATGTCTCACCCCTCCGTCCTACTGATCCCTTCACCTGCTTCTAGTATTCACGCTCTACTTGAACTCCTTCCTCTGGCCTCTTACCTGCCCTCGATCTCTTCATTGAAAACTGTCAGCGTGACATCAGCCGTCTCAATTTTTCTGCTCCTCTCCACCCACTCTTAATGTGTTCCCTTCTGAAATTGCAGCACTTCACTCTCTCAGGTCCTAACTTTGTCATCAAACCCGCTGACAAAAGTGATGCCGATGTAGTCTGGCGCACTGATCTTTACCTTGACGAGGCTCAGTGCTGACTCTCAGACACTTCTTCCTACCGCCCCCAGACCATGACCCCACACCTGAATATCAAGCCATTGTTACCAGGACAGAGTATAAGATTATCCCATCTTTGGCATCAAGTTCTACTTTTAGTCCTATTGGCCAATCCCTGTTTCTGCTAAGAAATGTTAGATTTGCATTCAGTGTTGGTCTCAATTTTTCATCTCAGAAATACATGCGTTTTTTTATCTTAAGTCGGCTCATGGGATCAAGCCTGTGATACGGGCTGTGTTACCAAAGGGATGCTTGGGAATTTAAAGCATACCCACATAATGCAGACTGCATATGGCACATGAAGGACAGAAATCCGTACTCAGGCAAAAGCGATGAAGTACAATGTCAATTTCAAGCTAAAGGTCACAACATTCACAAGCTCATTTAATAAATGTGCTGTAGCTAGAGAATATAGAGTTTGTGAAAACTGAGAATGGGAGAAGAACGATTATATTCTAATGTCAATACCCAAGACCAAGTGCACCATGAGACTGCAGGCTATCATTGGCAGAAGTTCAGAAGCTTGTATCAGAATGGATCCTCTAAAATCATCACATCGGTTATAATACAATCAGGAATGCAGGGATTAAATACATTTACGGCGGTCAAATCAAATTGAGTCCAGCAAAGATTTTAGAACAATAGTTATTTGGTGTAGATTTATGGAGTGGAAATACCTAGTACTGTAGCAGCAGACTAAGATCATTCAAAGAACATCAAAGAACCTCAATGGCAAAATTACCAATTGTTGATTTTGGCTGGAAGAATTTAAAAAGAGGCATATTATCTAACCGGTCAAAGATTTTAGGGCTTTGAGATTTGAGTGTCCTCATACATGAATCATTAAAGGTTAGTACACAGGCACAGCAAAAAATTATGCAAGCTAACAGGACGTCTTTTGTCACAGGAGAGTTGAAGACAATAACGGAAGGCAATGGTTGGATTATACAGGACACTGGCAAGACCACATCTGGAATATTGTTTGCCAGATTGATCATTTTATTTAAGGAAGCATGTAAATATACTGAAAGTGGTTCCGAGAAAGTTTGCTCGACTAAAACCTGGAGTGGTACCAGTAGGCACCCAGATGAAGAAGGAATCACACACTGGGGTCTCTAGAAGTCTCCTCTCCAAATATTCCCGAGATGCCTCTACCTCTCCTTCCTACTTGTGACCCCCAACCCTGTGGAAGTTGCAGCTGAGGAAGGTCAGCCTGCATCAGGGCCAGACACTCTCAATATTTCCAGATCCTCTAGACATCCAGCCTCCAAAGTGTTCCAACTAAACCTTCCAGGTAAACCTATTACAGAGCAAACTCCCTCCATCCAAGGTGCAGACCCTGTGACTGCAGCTAGACATAATGGGAGGGCAAGGGAAAGAGGCAGTACTCTGACAGCAGATGCAACAGTTCATTGTAAATATATTTTCACATCTTAATTACATATGCACTTTCAACTGTCACATTTTGGATCAACTATCATTTTAGTTACAAGGTCTGGTTAAATGGATATCATATCAGCGTTAACATCCCTGCACATAACCCAAGGAGAGTAGAAGTTATATTGGCTATATTGGCAACACATTGCTCAACACTGAGAAGCATTTTGGTTATCAGCAAATTATAGTCACCCTTCTGCTTTATGTACAAGTGAGCAGCCAAGACATAGCACTTTAGTGAGTAGATCACCAAGGCCAAAGGTACTGTGTGCACTGGTCTTTGCCTATATTCATGTTCCACACTTACAGCCATTTCTGTGTGTGACTACATGACCACCACCGCTCTGGATACTAAAGTTTATGTTACCTATGTGATTAAATGGAAGCATATACTCATTCCAGCATGGGTCAGGACTAGTGCACAACCACTGTCCAAACCTAGCCACATTGCGCTAACATGTCGAGCCTGCACCACTGACAAAAAAAGAAAGGAACTTATTTTGCCCATTGTAAATGTGGTTGCAGCATTTTTTTTTCCTAATTGCACAGTTGAGGTTTGGTTAAATATGGCACACTATCCAGTTCCATTCCTGTGAGCAAATTCCAGGTTCCACCTGATAGTGAAATTCACCCAACACCCCTCACATACACTTTTGTGTAGCTGTCACTGCCAATCCCATCAGAGTTCTCACTACTTTCCATGTCATCATCCAACTACTTTAGTTGTCAATATCACCAGTTTTCCTACTTTGCCCTTGGCTTACTGCATTGTCATGCCAACTATCTATAACCACTGTCTACCCATTGAAGCCATTGTGGTGGTCACTTCTACTCCCGCTTACCCCATACCAAGCTAGGGTCTCAGATCCCACCTTTACACATGAAGCACCTCCCGCGCCCCCCCCCCCCACACCGCCTTAACTGTCATTATCCACTCTGCATCCAGAATAATGTCTCCCATCCCTCACTTTCCCCAAGACACCAAAATGTTTTACAATTATGTATCAGCAATATATCAGAATCAAATTGCAATTATAATGAAGTCATATTTGGATGGCTCTTTTTTTAACCAGAGTTTTCCTTTTTAAAAAGCTTTTTCTGATTATAGTATTGATGGACTTCCAATTTTTTTTGTTTAAACATAGTGTAGATTTTATTTTAATACTTTATTTCTTGACAACCTCTCAAAACAACAGAGCACACAGAAAATTGCTGCTTTGCTGAACTTAAATTTATAAACGGACTCAAAATTGCCAAAGAGGTCAACTGGAAAAAATGACGCAGGGCTGATTCTGACATTTTTTTGGCTAAATGCCAATTACATTAAGTTTTTTTTGCCTCACAGCCTCGTAAGTTTACTTGCTATATCTCACCAAACCCGCTTTGTTAATTACCTATCCACCTCTAAGGAATCTCGCTCTTCCCATTCTAATTCATCTTATTATGCAACATTGCTGGAACAACATGCATTCCTGGATATGTTAAAATTAATCAGCATCCTGGCATTGGTACCATTTCTAAACAGTTGTTAAGAACTAGGAAAGTTTCTGTCAGTTTGGAGTTGCCTGGCACAGTGCCTGAATTTTGTCCTGAACATATTAGAGGGGGAAAATCTGGCGCCCCGCTTTGTGGACGAGCATCTGGAGATCCTACTGGACAGGTGAGATGACCTCTTCCCAAAGGACCAACAGAGGAGGCCATAGCACCACACCATGCCAGCCCGGTCCGAATAACCACTTGGATCAATGCAGTTGCATCCATCTGGAAGAATCCACAGCAGTGAAGGAAGAATCTCAATGACCTTCTGCACTTTGCCAGCCTACGTGCCACCACCTTCTCTCCAGTACCTCACACTCAGTCCATCTCTCCGAGTATACCTACCTCCTACCAAGGAACGTGCTCAAAACCTTTCACTCTAGTCTGCCCTGTCACCCACCTCAACTCCTGACACCACTAAGCCTGCTTGCCCAATGCACTGCCTGCTTACTCCCCACCACTCCAACTACACTATCTATCTCCATTAATATCTTTTCTCATTCCAGCAGGAAAACAGCCATCAATAGGGCAAAAAGAATCAAGATAGGTAGAGGACTGCCTGCATTTAACTTCTCATTCCTAATGAGGAGATAATCCTGACTCTGATCATCCCAAGCAACTAAATGGCACTGTCTAAATCCCTAGATTAGTAACAGAGGCTGGACTTGACTTACTGTGTCAGAACCCCTCGACTGAAGGCTATCTCCTTTGACTTGACTGAGGACTGCTAATAGCCATAACAAGCTTCCTGGCTTTGTGCCTGATCTAAATAGCACAGCAATGCAGCGGTACTGTGAGCTTGGTATCTCTGATTCAGGGGGTAAAGAGTTAAAAGGTAATGCCAGGCAAGGCAAGGTATGGAGGCCATAAGCGTTGGTAGTCTTGGAGTCAGCAAATGGTAGGAGAGCAACTGAGCAGCCCTGACAGAAAGCATGGTCCAGTCATGAGCTTTATGCATGTCCCTGAGCACTGTCCCTGCTGCAGTGTGGCTCGAGGTGCGGCATCAAAGTGCAAAAGCATACTGTAAATGGATCAAAGATGCACCATGAGGGTCCTCAGAAGCTGGCACATGTTGGATGCCATGTCCATGGAAATGGGGAGCATAAGATCAGTGGCCATGGAGTGTTTCCTGAGATGTTGGTGCCCGGGTTGAAAACGTGAATCCTTTGGAGCAAGCAGTGAGTTGAAGTCACCAAAGATTTGCTCTGATTTCCAAGGCAAGTTGTGATGTTAATTAAGTCATTACGTATGTTATAACCCCCCTTAATTGGCAACAAGTCACTTTCTAGTGAGATACTTACCTCCCTGTCCAATGGATGTGTGAAAGCTGCAGCGAGCTGCTTCCAATGTCATGATTGACCTCACTGATTTCTTGTGACTCTGCCACAAATTTCTCCATACCCGCTTCATTCAGTCCCACATGAGATTTGGCCATTGTATTTAAAATGTGAATTAAATCATTATGAAATTGTACTAGTCATTTAAATTATCTATTGTGGCAACTTCAAATCAATTTCATAGACTGAAACGACAGAATGGAATTGCTGTTCAGTGGATGACATAATGGCAAGGTTATCGGGGCTTATGGACTTACAACCAAGAGGCAGCACAACCTTGCATATGGGATGTCATGTCTCACAAACTTGACTGGGTTACTGGAGAAATGACAGAGACAATTGATGACGGCAGGGTAAGGGATGTTGTCTACATGGACTTTATCAAAGATTTTGTCAATGTCCCTCATAGCAGGCTGAAACCAAAGGTAAAATCACATGGGTTCTGTGGTGAGCTGGTAAGATAGATACAGAATTGACTTGGTCAAAGAAAACAGAGGGTAGCGTTGGAAGGGTTGTTTACAGATTGGAAATCTGTGACTGGTGGTGCTCCACAGGGATCAGTGCTGGGACCCCTGTTGGTTGTAATGTATATCAATGGTTTGGAAGGCACTTTCCAATAGTACTGCCAATGCACAAAACATTTTATCATGCAGATCTATCAATAACCTTCTTCAGTAATCTGCTCGAGGTGCTCACCCACATTCACAGCCATGCCAGCTTCACTGCTCAGAGATTGGCAACAAGGCTATCGCTCTCTCTGTCTTGTCCAGAGACTACTCATGTTCAGTATCTTACCATGAATATATCCAGCCTTTCAGATATCACCTCACTCACATGCAATGTCAGCATCTGGGTTGTGGTTGGGACTGTGAGATTGGGTTACAATGTAATTCCTCATCACTGTCTTCTTGCTCTTCCAGCATGGCCTGGTCAGGTGACATTTTTGGGGAATTCAGAAGGAGAAAGACAGAAGGGCAGGGTAATGGTGGCGGAAGGTGAGGGGGCTGTTAGAGGTGCTAACACCAACTGCAGCTTGTAAATTAGAAGAGATCATGTGAGGAGGGGTAATAGTGTGTAAGAAGGAAAATTAAGTGTGCAGATACTGTCATCTTTGGTTGTTTGAGCCAACGACTGGCCACAGCCTCTGCAATGCTTGCTCCATTGATAATGTTCGCCAATGAGGTAAAGATCTGCAGTCTCAACTCTCCCTGTTAGCTATTACTTGCTGCTTCCAGTTATGCAGCCGGTCTCCTGCAGATGAAAAGCATATCTGCAAATGGCTTGCTATATGTTTAGGTAATATGGCTGTTGTGATCTCACAGCCAGCGATGCATGCTACCTATGAGGTGCCAAAGCAAGGCTTACAGCAATGCTGTTTGCATAAGGGTGAGGTGAACTACAAATGTGAGATATGAATCTTGCTTGGTAGACATTATTTATAGTTCACTGATAGGACTATGGCACCTTAGTCGCTCATGAGGCTAGTGGTATGAATAGGTGTTCAAAAATGCATCTTCCGACCTTGATCATTAGCCTGAAGTCATAGAACTATTTCGTAGCTAGGACCATGAGGTGAGACTCCTGACATTGATTGCCATAGTTGTCTGGTCTCACTGAACCTCAGTTTCTTTTCCATGCCTCCTACGAATGAAGTGCATTCCTCCTCTTTTGCAGCTGCTCAATAAAGCTTCAAATAGCATCAGGATCTCTACTCCTTTAGACAAAATGTAACCATTCAAGGTGCATATCCTTTCTTTAATCTTGTATAATTTTGAAATATACAATGATCTACATCTGCTAAGTATATCTTTACCCCCTCCATATGGGAGACTGTGCTTGGTATCTTTGGAGTCCACACGCTCCTATGTTATACCATTATTGAGAGCTTCCAGGTGAAAGACTTCCAACATCTGCTCAAACAACAGCGCATCTAAGAGATGTTGATTGGTTTTATGAACAGCAAGATGGTGTTGGCCTCCTAGACATGCCAGACAGTGCTGAGGTGTGCTGCCACTAAACTAAACGATTTGCACTGGGTGAAAGCTACAATTGTGTTAATTAGCAGACAGCACAAAGATCTCCGAAGTCTCCCTGCATAACTGTAACTTGTCATACCCAGCAACCATAGCAATTTTATATCTTCCAGATTAACTTGCTATTTCAATAAGGTGGTGCACAGAACCATACATCCTTTACAAACTGCAGTCTGAATACCTGCATGTGACACTTGTCACCCTGTATCCAAAGATCAGTAACATTCAGTCCATCAAACGAGCTCTGGCATTCCATGTAATCATGGATGTTTAATGCCTTTCCCACTCAATATCCCTTTACACCATTGGTGATCAGAAATCCAACAATCTCTACTTAAACATTCTCAAAGGCTCAGCATCCTCAGCCGTCTGGCGTAGAGAAGTCGAAAGGAGCACAAACCTCTCGGTAAAAAGATTTCCCTCATCTTCATCCTCTTTATATTTATGTGGTGCCCCCTGGTTTTGGACTCCCCAAACAGGAAAATACCTCATCTGCATTTACTCTGCTTATCCCATTAAGAATTCTGTAAGTTTGAATGCAATCACTTGTAATTCTTCAAGGCTCTCGAGAATACAAGCCTAGTTTGCCCAGATCTATCAACTGCTGTTCTAAAATTTGCATTACGTTTTGTAAACTTTCATGGTTTTGATTCTAATTTGTTGCCTTCAGTAAATTTCTGTACATCAGTCATCGGCAAAGAATCATTTACCAGGTCATACTACATCTCCAACAATGTGGCAACACTCCCTGAAGTCATTGGCAGTAATACTTTGCCACAAATACGAAATATCCTCAAATATAAATGAAATAATCAACTAAGGAAGTGGAAACATATCTCATTAATGCAAAATTGAAATGCTTCTTTAGTGTTATAAAGGTTAAGGAAATATCTAAATCTTTGTTTTATTGAAAAGAACATGGAGTTTCTAAATTTGACACTGTAAATAGTTTCCAATTCTCTAAGTTTAAAATATTTGCTTTCTTGCACATGATGTTTCTTATGTATTTCAATACAAGATATACGCTTTTCTGAGAAAGATCTTGTTGCTGTCAATAAATGATGATTATAAATTGTCCTTTTTATTTCTAGCCCACCTGTTAAATTTGGTTTCTTTCTAATTGACTTAACTTTCCCTCTTTAATAACAATCATCCAAGAAAATTGAAAAAGTTTAAACAAAAACGTCAGCAGAACATCTATCAGTTTCATGTATACAGTTCCTTTGTGATATTTATTATAACATAAACCACTTCAAAAACTATATATTAGTGTTGAAAAAAAATCAAAATGTACTGTAAGCAAAAGAACATCAGAGTGGCAAAATTGAATCCAGCTGCAGGACCTAACATGTCAGTGCAGTCTGTAAAAGACTCCTTTTCATACATTAGAACAATCTACTGCAGATCACTAGAGCATTGCCAAATGCCATATGTTTGGCATCAAGGCCACAGCATCTGGTATTCTTTAATAAACAACAAAAAATGTAAAACACAATAAAACAACTGTCAGTCACATAACATTTACTTTCTCATGTTTCAAACAGTTGATCTGCATTTGGAAGTTTATGTATAAAAATAAACAAGTGTCACAAGTCCAAGTCCTATTTTCACACACAATACTCATTGCCTCACCTTTGGCTTCATTGCTACTGTAGGAAAACTTCAATAGATGTATACCAAAGCAAAAGAAAAACATGCAAGGTCAAGGAAGGAGTGCTGTGTTTGAACTGTAAGAAAAAATAGGCCTTGCATCCCACCTGTGCTGTAGTGCATTTCTTTCCCCTCCAAATGTGGATGACAAATATATTGAAATTTGTTTCAAAGATTTTCACACTGCAGAAAATCTGTGTTGGTAATATTAGTATCAGAACTAATTGTACGGTAATCTTGAAAGTAGTGCACAAAATACTGCATTAAATATTGTAAAATTAAAACAAAGGAGTTACAGAGAGACTTACCGAGAATACATCTCCTCCCACCCACCTTCCTGCAAAACTGCCATCCCCTATTCCCAATTCCTTTGCCTCCGCCAGATCTGCTCCCAGGATGAGGCATTCCACTCCCGTACATCTCAGATGTCCTCGTTTTTCAAAGACCGCAACATCCCACCCCCAGCAGTGGTAGAGAACGCCCTCAACCGTGTCTCCCGTGTTTCTTGCGACTCATCCCTCACACCCCATCCCCACAATAACGACCAAAAAACAATCTCCCTCATCCTCACATACCACACCCATCAACCTCCGGATCCAACACATCATCCTCTAACACTTCCACCATCTGCAATCCAACCCCACCACCTAAGACATTTTTCCCTCCCCACCCTTGTCTGCTTTCTGGAGGGACAACTCTCTCCGTGATTCCCTTGTCTGCTCACACTCCCCTCCAGCCCCACCATGCCCGACACTTTTCCCTGCAACCGCAGGAAGTGCTACACCTGCCCCCACACCTCCTCCCTCACCCCTATCCCAGGCCCCAAGAAGACCTTCCACATCAAACAGAGGTTCACCTGTACATCTGCTGATGTGATATACTGCATCCACTGTACCTGTTGTGGCCTCCTCTACATCAGGGAAACCAAGCGGAGGTTTGGGGGCTGCTTTGCAGAACACCTACACTCGGTTCGCAATAAACAGCTGCACCTCCCAGTCGCGAACCATTTCAACTCCCCCTCCCATTCCTCAGACGACATGTCCATCCTGGGCCTCCTGCAGTGCCACAATCCCACCTGAAGGTTGCAGGAACAGCAACTCACATTCCGCTTGGGAATCCTGCAGCCCAATAGTATCAATGTGGATTTCACAAGCTTCAAAATCTCCCCTTCCCCTACCACATCCCAAAACCAGCCCAGCTCGTCCCTGCCTCCCTCACCTGTTCTTCCTCTTACCTATCCCCTCCTCCCACCTCAAGCTGCACCCCCATCTCCTACCTACTGACCTCTTCCCGCTCCCTTGACCGGTCTGTCCTCCTGGGACCGACCTATCTCTTCCCCACCTCCCCACCTACACTCATCTTTACTGGCTCCATCCCCACCTCTTTAACTTGTCTGTCTTCTCTTCACCCATCTTCTCCTCTATCCATGTTCGATCTGCCTCCCCCTCTCTCCCTATTTATTTCAGAACCCTCTTCCCCTCCTTCATTTCTGATGAACGTCAAAACATCAGCTTTCCTGCTTCTAAGATGTTGCTTGGCCTGCTGTGTTCATTCAGCTCCAAACCTTGTTATCTAAGGCACTGAAGAAACCTTGTAATGATGTCATCGCATTGAGCATCACTGAGTATTAATAGCACAGTGTAGGCAGAGTCAGAACTCTCTCAAAGAATCTAACAGACTAACAGACTACACTAGACTAGAACTTTAGAAAGTCTTAACAGCACATGGTCATTAACACACAAACAAGGTAGATTTCCTAAAATATCTTCAGTATTAATGATTACTATGCACAGCAGTATTTAGTATGCATGTATAACAAATACTTCACTTTGAATTTTAAGTCTCAATTTAGCTTTTGACTTTGTTTTCTTTTCGAACAGGCCACCTTGAATGCAAACTCAGTGTGACATTAAAATACGTAATGCAAGTGTTTCTAGGATCTCCAAACTGTCAGACTTCCGCCCTCCTCAATACTCCTCTTTTCCTATTCTCTAGACTTCATAAACTCAGGCATGGTATCAACTTGATAACAATACACTGTTTCGCCCCTGAACCTTTAATCTGATTTCATTTATGGTAGCTCTGCACCTCAATTCAATTTATCTTACTTTATTTCATTCTTGAATAAACAATAATAATCCCAGGTTTGAAAGCTCTAACGAGTCCATCATCCACTGTCTTTAGGGAGAGAGAAATTCCACTCTCGTGTTCTTGTCTTCCCTGTCCTTGAATAACTCTGATCCAACAGTTCTTTGCAACCTTCTTCAACTCTGTAACCTGTAGGACTATATGCTGCCACATATAGTCCGTTCTGTTTTCTCTCTCCCTCCACTCTACTGAATGCCAACCAATGTTATTATGACCTGTGGGTTGAAAATTGGCCTATTCAATCATACGGAGACCCTCCCAAGTGCCAATTCACAAAGTTGAGTATGCATCATCCTCAAATCAAGATAGTGGATAGTGACAGAAACACGTGTCAGTTTAAGCAGGTGATTATTTTCAATGAGTAAAATGCATCTATCTTGATTTAATGCTAAGCTTGAATAGTATTAATTGAGGGCTCTCTCCATTCTTGTACCTTTAAGATTCAGTAGAAGACGACAAGCATGAATTTAAAAATTCAGGAGTCATTTACTACAAAGGATGGTAAAACTAAAAAAAAAGAAAGCAAATCCATGTGAAGCAAGGTTTATCTTAGGTGGTTCTGGTGCAGCATTTTTTTTAAATGTTGGTTTAGTTGAATACCACACAAATGTTTAATTTTTGTAACATTTAAGCATTGACTAAATGCAGAAACAGAAAGAAAAACAGATGTTTCATGATAGTAAATTTGGGCACAAAGCAACAGTCACACTGAATACAAATGACTAATTTCAGCTTCAGATTCTGAAGGTGGAAAAAGAAACAATCATATATGATTTCTCAATAAAAACCGCAATAAAAAACTGTGGAGCTGCAAATCAGAAACAAAAACAAAATTGCAGGATAAGCTCAGCAGATATGGCAGCATCTGTGGAGAGAAATCAGATTTAGCATTTTGGGTCCAGTGACCCTTCCTCAGAAGGGTCTGATCGATTGCCAATGGAACTGCAGCTATAGGGATCAAGCTACACAGGTTACCCATCCTTAGCATGTGTTAGAGCCCTGTCTGATGGAGTGCGACACATTGTTTAATGATCAGCATGCATGACAAATTGGTTTTGTTCAATGTGGGAAGATCACATTGGAAAGCCTTAAAACTGTTGAAAATGTTTGTTTTTCCTCCTGATCAGTGAGAAGAATAAGAAAAAAGAAACAAAACATTGTTGCATCGTATGGAGCTGGAGGAACACAGCAGGCCAGGCAGCATCAGAACAGCAGGAAAGGTGACTTTTCGGGTAGGAACCTGTGTTCCTCCAGCTCCATACTGTGTTATCTGACTCCAACATCTGCAGTTCTTGCTATCTCTAAAAGAAGTCGCATTTGCTTCTAGGAATAAACAGAAGGTTGCATCTTTTTTGAGAGCCACAAATTTATATTCAATGAATAATTATTTCACCCAATTCAGATGAGTTGGAAATGGGTGTCAATTAGGTCATTGCTGCCTTGATGCACCCCTCTATCATGGTAAAAGTGATATTCCTCTTCGTTAATATCATCTTCCTTTTCAACAGACTGTTGTTGCACTCTCAGTTCTTAGTATCCATAACATCAACTCTTTGGCTGCTCCAGTTATGAGGAGCATAGAGTACAAGGATTATCCAATACACTGTCTCAATTGGATTGTGTGAACCTGTCCCCTCCAATCCCATAAGAATTTTGCAAGGATATCAGCATTGTGGCAGCTTCCAGTGTACCTGACATAGACACGCAAGGTGTGATCCTGACAACCATAGACAACTTGTATATTGCTGGAAAAGAAATTTTTTCTATTGTTGAAGTCAGCTGCATTATTATATGACATCTCAATGCATTGCACATGAAGTCTTTAGTGCCCTGCAGCTGGAGGAAGCCAGTTATGTTGGTAAAGCTTACCACCCAGGATACAGCACTGATCATGGGGAAAGATGAAATGTTAAGTCTGGCACGAATTGCACCAGTAGTAGCCTTAACATATTTGTGATTGACAGATCCCACCAAGCTTCCCATTGGATCTTTCGAAGAAACCAGAGGCATACACATTTAGAATAACATCACTTTGATGGGCACAGGGTACTTGTAGTTCTGCTATTGTGCATGTTTCATAAACACGAACTGGCTGTAACATGATTGATGATGTTTGGGTAACGCAAACTTTCTGCTGTAGAGATATAGCGATTTCCTACAATGTAAAGTCACACAAGAACACAACTATAGCGTTGTCAGAGAACTAGCTGTAGGCTGGCCACCAACCTCCTCCCAAAAGCCCTGCTTTGACAGAAGACGCAATTTTGTCACAGTGCCCTGGGACATCTAAGTAAGGATGCCAATATGCCTTACTTATTTCGAGGAAATGGCGTCAAGAATGATAGACTCTGGACCACCTGTAAGTGTGCTGCATCAAGGGAACCTTCAGCTATCACTTAATAAGATGAGAAGCCAAGGAGGGAGACCATTTAGAGGTTTGAGTGATGTGGGTTACAGCGAGATGTGTGACAGAATTGAATGAGAAGTTAGCGAGATCTATCATGAAGTTGGGAGAATCTCATTCCACCTATTTTGCTTTTGACAAGTAGCAGGATGTTTCTCACTCAGCAGTGGCCAGTTACCAATTAAGGCAGATTAATGTTTTGTCAGCAGCTCAATTCGCGTCATTAATATTCAGCTTCCAATCTAACCAAACACTTTAAACAATCTAGGAGTTAAGGAAGTCTCACTATGGAAACCTCAGCAGTTACACGCCAGGTTCAGCTCACCGCATGCTCCGAAGAACATCTACGATTTGTACGACCACAGTGCATCCAGGGCACGTACCATGGGCACAAGACACATGCATGGACTTATCCACAGATAATGGCATCGGAAATTAGCTAAACCCTTTATGACCATCACACTACCATTCTGATACACTGGCATGGAGCTTTGAAAGCACAGACTTGCTTTGCAAGGTGCACCAGCCAGTAGCATTGAATAGCTGCAGCAGGCACAGATTGTGCACAGAGATGGATATTCAACTCTCAGATTGGATCAGGCTGCATCTCAGTTGCTTGCCAACTTTCTCAGTGCTCATTCACTTAAAACCTTCCAGCATGCACACACCATCACTGTCTTGGTTTAATTCACTGAGATAATTAGTCACACAGCCAGGAATCTTGACTTGCCGGTTAGCAATCTTCAGTCAATGGGAATGGACATACTGCTGTATGGTCCTGTGCTGCATTAATCTTATAGCTGCACCATGAGCCAGAAATCTAATGCAGCAAGCACACTGTACGTGCAGCAAGCAGGCTGACATGTCTCAAAGTCTTAGTGGAGTAATCCTCACCAATGTCTACGAAGGCACCTGTCAGTCAGGGGGTCCTAGCACAGAAAGTAAAGGGCAGCCTCTCATATCTGTCCAGGGGATTGGCCACGGTCAAGTTCTGTTCACAGCGATCTTACTCAGGGAACCAGGCCTCTCTAGTCAAGGGTGTTGGTTCACAATTAGCCCTATGGGTGGATAGTAGCCAGACCAGTGGTAATAGTGTTAACACAGCAGAGTTGTGGGCATTCTTGTCTAGTGCTGACATTGAATCATTCAGTGAGGTGAATCACATAGTTCATTAGCTCCATCCTCAGAAACTAAAGGGCAAAGACAAATGCTGTGTGTGTGTGTGTGTGTGTGTGTGTGTATGTGTGTGTGGGGGGGGCGGGGGCGGTGTCAAAGCACAAATTTATTATTTGGAACTAGGGTTTGCAGGCTGGTGGGAAGTGGGATAACAGCACCTGCAAGGAGGACAATACAGTAAATCACGAATGGGAAGGGACAATGCAAAAGGTGGGTGTTCATCCAGGATCTGACACATCCTGGCTTCATAGGTGGAGAGGTCACCTCATATTCCAGGTGCTGAATGAGAAAGATGTATGGGTGCCAATATATGTAAATAGTTGTTTGGTTGAAGACCTGGGGAGGTGCACTGCCTCTGAGATTCACAGGAAGAGCTAAAAATATTTGGGGCTCACCAACAATGGTCAGGAGGCGGCTGAAAACTATCAATCTCACATTTGTTTCTCAGCCTATTGGGAAGTCAAAGTACACACTGAGGAACAAAATGACTTCCACCAACATTCTTATTCTTTAACTTTGACTTTTATAGTTGTTTTGAAATAGCACTTGCATCCAATGATATGTTTTTAAAACTGAGAAAAATTATAAAGACATGCTCGCATGATACATGAATGTGTCTCTGTATGCATTCCCAGGCCGACATGGCTTGTTCTAAATCTACATAATCTGGAAAATTTACTATGAATTCACAACTACATTCTCAGCACTGATTGCATATTTTTAATCACCTACATGTTTACAGCACAATTTCTCAACAAATAAAGATTATATAATACAGGCTTCAGAATCATTTAAATGTCAATTTAAACAAATTGTAGAAATGTGTAAATCAGTAAATATAAAATTTTATCAATCCACAACAATCAGATATGTAATCTTATGGGCCTTTAAAACATTATAGTAACAAAGCTACCCCACTACCTTTAAAATGTCCCTGAATATTTGGCTCTCAGCTATGATTTCCTTCTGACCAAGTCCCCATAATGGCTATAAGATCACACCCAATAATCTCTATTTGTGCCATTAATTCATTTGTTTTGTTCTGAACACTCCAGTAATCTTTCGTTTTACCTTTTGTTCCCCCTCTCTCCCTACTTGCTTTTTTTTTTACATGCTTGTATGCCCTGTCTCCTTGTTTCCCACTCTAGACAGTATTATCGAAGTATTTGTCCTGTATTGCCCGATGTCCTTTTGCTTAGCAAGCCTATGTTTCCTCCACACACCCATTTATAGTCCACTATTTTAAAGCCCTCTAATTCTATTCTATTGCTTTCTGTCTCTCCTAGTGTTGAGCAGCCTGGTTTTATTCTAATATACCATCCTAGTTCCCTCATAACTATCTAAAAAATATCCTGCACTGTCATCTCACTGACACCAGAAAGTCATGTCTGCCACAGTAGAAATGCTACTGTAGAAACAGGCCAAAAATCCTGCAGCGATTCAGTCATCTTCCAATTTCAAAGTCTGTCCACCATTTACAAGGATCTTATCTGGATTAGTGCAAGAAGCTCAGCACCATCGAGGACAAAGCAGTTTCCTTGACTGACAGCACATCTACAAACATCCACTCCCTCTATCACTGGCACTCGGTAGCAGCAGTGTGTACTATTTATATGATGCACAGCAGAAATTCAGCAAAGCTCCTTTGACAACACTTTCTAAATCCACAACTACTACCATCCAAAATGACAAGGGCAGCAGATATAATGGGACCACCTCCCAAAAGTTTCTCTCCAAAACACTCATCGTGCTGACTTCAAAACACATCACCATTCCTACAGGGTCACTGGGTTAGTACCTTTGAACTCTGTAGTAGTATTGTGGGGTATCTACACAAAAAGAATTGGAGTGGTTCAAGAAAGCAGATCACCATTTTCTCCAGGACAACTAAGGATGGTCAACAAATGCTGGCATCATACGAATAAACAAAATTCTTTTACAAGCTGCACGGCTTCCAGTATTGTCTTTTTCCTCGACTCATCATGCTGTAGGATACAATTTTTTGCTGACAGTTCTCATGTGTTTGTTTGTCGATCCCTTCCCTACATATAGGATATCTTTCCTCAATAGGTCTGAGTGACAGTTTTGGAAATGTTAGTTATGCACATTGCTAGGAAGCTGAAAAACTCAACCATCTCTGCAGGTCTTCTTTGGTCTTGGGGAATAAGCGCTGCGCTGTTCATACAAATTTAACTTTGCCTTTTCGTTGCATCCTATTGTAGTCTCTTCTTGCAGGTTTGGCACCTGATTTCTTACGCAGAATGCCTAATGCCTTTTTGCACTACATAACTTGGAGTGCAGAACAGCTTTGCAGTTATACAATGGACCATACCTCATATCTTGAGGATTTGAGAGTTGGAGAAAACCTGGCAACTGGATCAATAACCAAGCAAATTTAAAATTGCCAGCAAACAATCTAGAGGGGATACAAGAAATGTTTTCATTTGAGTTTGCACAATTCTACTCGAAAAGTGAGAACAGCAGAATCAATAAACAAGCTTTCAAAGCAGGAAACTGAATAGGTACTGGAGGGCAAGGCATTTGAGAGTTACAGTCAAAAAAAAAACAGGCACGTGGGACAAAGCACAACCACTTTTTCAAAGTCAGCATAAGCATGACTGTCAAATAGAGGCTTATACAATGATGAAATGCTATGGTTCATAAATTCTTCAGTAATATTGCCAGGGCAAAATTGATATTTCACTGTGGATTAAGCTGGTCTTTGGTGTCCTCAAGGGAATATACTATTTTTATTCCATGTCTTTCGTTAAGAATTTCACTGAACTACATATCAATGCGTGTACATAAAAAATATCAGCCTCAAAGCTTCACAGCAGAGCAGAGGTGAACTGTTACATTTAAATCAGCTGTTGTCCATAAAACTTAGATAAAATAGCAACGGCTTGCCCAATGCCCAAAGCATCCATGCCAAAAAAGTTCTTGATTTTATTTACAGCATTGTACAGCTAAATGCCAATTTTCTTTTTAAAGAAAAAACCTAGTCCTCTTTGACACTTTTAAATAAAATTAAAAATAGAATGAAGAAACATAACAATACCCTGTGTCAATGTAAAATTAGCTTCATAAACTTATTTACAGCACTAATCATGCAAAAATTATTTCAAAGTCAATGCCTCTAATTTAATTGTTTTTCTGACCATAAGTTACTTTGTGAAATCCAAGTGTAATTCTGTTTACTTAAATTTCAGGAGTGGGAATGCAACTCAAAGTTACGTAGAAGTTGAGGATGATGATTTAATCGGAATAGGCTCCTTTTCCAATATTCTTTAGTTAAATTCCGACAGCAGTGGGAAACAGTTACTATTCAAAATCTTTGGGCCTACAAAATTGCATATGTTGCATTGTGTCTCGGTTAGTACACACACCCTTATAAGAGACTGTCATGATACTATCACTGTGTCATAGCATGTAACCTCAAGGTATAAAAAGGTCCGACTCATTTCATATACATATTTACACACCCACACAGTGATCTAATACCATCTTACCCACATCTCAATTTGTGTTACAATTGCAACATCAGATAAAAGATACTCTCCCAGAGGCAAAACACACATCAGAATAATGCTTGCATACAATTCAAATTAAATTGTTATGTTCATTCAAATATACATTAGATAATATAAAAAAGGAGGTGGCAGGGCATTACTGCAATTCTTCTGAGATTTAATCAATCAGTCAGCTTGACTCTGATGTATTTGACTCTGACTACATTACGTAGTCATCCAGAATCTTTGTCACCCAAAAAAAGTTTTTAAAATTGAATTTTTTTTCTAAATGCTTTCAAAACAAGATAACCCAAAAATAATTAAATGAAAATTATAAGCTGGAGGAAGTTAAAATTTTCAGTCCTCTAACCAGACTGCTTCTAAATCCAAACACCATTGATTTCACACTATTTTCTCATGTTTGTATGACTCAAAAATATAAGTATTATTTAGCAAAATAAAAATACAACTCATTTTTAAAATTACAATAAATTGTGCTTTGTACACACAAATTTTAATCAGTCAAGTTAAAAATTGGATCTTTTGATCAGTGATTGATTTCACAGCATAGTATGTAGGAACCAATATGGATCCAACAAAATCAGTCAAGAAACTTCTTTGGCTGAAACTGGAATTATTTGTTTGCCCCCAGAATCCAAAAGAACATAAAATTGAAGTAATTTATTCTTATCAATGAATACTTTTAAAAGCAACCTATTTAATTAAATCACTTTTTTTGAAAGTTAAAGAATACGACAAAAATACTTATTTCAATTACAAAGAAATATTGTCAAAAAATTGATTTTCCTTTCCTCGATTTCATAAATTCAATACTTCAATTGACAATGATTTAGTAAAGTTGATAATATATTCATTGCTTTTCTTCAGCCTCTACTCTTCTTCAGAACAACCTGTGAATAAAAACAGAAACATACTCAACCACAAAGAAATTTGTATGTTTTATGATCTATCATTATGCTTTGTACACAATGATCTGAGAACAGGTTGTCATGTCTCAATGACAACTTAAGAGGTCACCAAAAATATTTCTACAGGAGTAAATTTTATTCAATTGGAAAACCATCAAAGGAGCATTACAACAGTCTAAGATCATTATACAAAGATCACGCACAAATATTTAAAATCAGAAAATTGCAATTTTGTCCTATGATAGTTTAAAACAAGTTAAGGCACATATACTAAATAATGAAATGAAAGATTACCTAAGCCCATATTTTACACAAAATCCAGACAAATCCAGTATCACTGATTATACCCCAAAATCAATCCTTTACAAATCAAAGTGATGGAAGTTGCCATAAAGGGGGACATTAATGGCAGCTACTGACAACCTAATGATGTTCATTTTGGGACTCACACTGACCACGCAGTTCCAGACTACATTTCAGTCTACATTAAACACGCAAAAAACGTGTTCTGTGTTAAATTTGAGGCAGTGACTTTTGACTGACTGTACTGTTAAAACCCCTAGTAAAACTGTAGTCAATGGAAATCAGAGGGGGGAATAAGCTGTCCAATGAAAAGTAGACATACCTAGAGCAAGGAAGATGGGATGGCTGGAAGCAATACTCTCAAGCCAGGATAATGTGTCCCTCAAGACAATGACCCAGGTCCAAACATCTTCAAATGCTTCATCAATGACCTTTCCAGTCAGAAGTGGAGACACGGTCCTCTGGTATTATGATTCATTTACCTTTCTTTAGATAATGAAGAACTTACGCCCACATGCAGCAAGGCCTAGGCAACATTCAAACTTAGGCGACAAGGGGCAAGTAACATTTGTGTAACATGAATGAGGTAATCACCTCCAACAAGAGACAATGTAGCTTCTGATCCATGGCTTTTAACAGCATCAACAAAAGCACTGACGGAAATTTAACTGAACCAGTCACCCATGTATTACACCTACAACAGCAAGCCACAAACTGGAGAATTCTATAGTAATGTTACTCACCTAATTCAATATCTGTTCTTCCATCTAAAAGGCAAAAGTCAGCAATGTGATAGAACACTTTTCACTTGCTGATAAAGATCACCTTTAATAACACAACTATCAAGGATAAAGCACTTCACCTGATTTGCTCCCTATCATATTAACATTCAATTCCCTTACAGCAGCCTCATCTTTGTTAGTGTACACCATTCTGACCTGGAAATATCACTGCTCCCTCATGGTCAGTAGCTCAAAATCCTAGCTTCTACTCCTTATTACAGCACTGTGGGTGTTACTGTGCCACATGAACTGCAACAGTTCAAGTAAGCCACAAACACCAATGGCAACTGCAGCTAGACAATTAATTTCAAGCTATATTCATTTAAAAGATGTAGATATTGCTGGCTAGCATTTATTGCTAAAAAGAACAGTTAACAGTCAACTATATTACTCTGGATCGGCAGTCCCATTTAGGCCATACCAGGCAAGGATAGCAGATTTCCTTCTCTAAAGGACATAACAGTGGTTACATGGTGCCATTGTGCCAGTTTTCTTCAAAACTGAACTTTACATTTCACTAACTGCCACATGGGATTCAAATCCACATTCCTAGAGCATTAGCCTCAGGTTCTGGCTTACTTCTGCAGAGCTGTTACTTTATGAACAGAGACAGGTGCGAACCTCATGGATTAGGCCAGGCTGCATCTCAGAGTTCTTCAATTGCTCTTTGAGGGCTCATGCGTTTTATTCTTAATTGGATACTCTCAGAATCTCTGCCTTGCCTTTTTACACTTTTCAACTTCAGTCAGATCTTAGCTCACAATACTTATGTCTTGCCTTGTTTTTAGCAAAGAAATGAAACAAGACAGCTTGTCTTGGAAGTCAGAGGTCATCAGTCAAGGGCATGGACACATTGCTATACA
Source organism: Stegostoma tigrinum (assembly GCF_030684315.1). NCBI lineage: Eukaryota > Metazoa > Chordata > Chondrichthyes > Orectolobiformes > Stegostomatidae > Stegostoma > Stegostoma tigrinum. The sequence continues at coordinate 67,628,703 of NC_081357.1, read as the reverse complement.
GCCCGATGCTAATTTAAGCTCATAATAGCACAGTGTGCCTGCCACACGTGCGGCAAACATGACCACCTTATTTTTCAAGGCCAACTGCTTATGCATGGTGAAGATGCTGCTCTCTTCACAACTTGAACCATAAAACATTAATTAGTGCGAAGGAGGTGTAACTTTTGTACTTTGGATGTTTGAGTTTTAACTAGAATGACAATCACACACCTAGCTGATGAAAAGTGAACAGATATTTACAAAGGTGAGAATGTGCTTGCCATCACATGGCATCCAAGTGCCATTAGAAGGTTGTCTCCCTCCTTTCCCTCACATTATATCTAGGGGCAGTACCAGATTCTGCAGCAGGGTGGAGGGAATGTGCTCTACAGTGGAGCCAATTGGCCTTGGAGTTTTGATCAGCCAGCCCCTGGGTACCTGTGTCAAGAAAACGTGCTGAATGTGTTTTGCCCCAGGCGGTTTGAACTGAGACATATGGTGGCAGACAGGGTGAACGTGGAAGGCCCAGTCGCCTCTTCTTCTGAGAGAGGTGCACCTAAGCTGGGGTCAAGATCCCTCCAAGTCCCTGTCATCTTACTTCTGGTGCACCAATGGCTAGAGTGATGGAGTACAGGTCACTGTATATATCCTGCATATATGCACACTCAGCAGATATTGAGTGTGTTGACATGCTCTTCAGCACATCCAACAACCTGCCCATGAAGACAGCTAGATGGTTGCACAAGAGGTGCGGTATGCCCAGCACTGTTGGAGCTCTCCAACCTTTTAGTCATTCTGCCCAGTGCCTCAAACAAACCTGCCTCCTGCTCCTTTGTCAATTTATGTATTTGCATGAAGCTGGCAACGGCTGCTTCAGGAGTCCTCTCCTGCTCGGGTTGAGCCTCATCCCTAGCACTCCAAGGGCATTCCTTACCCAAACAGCTGCAGAGGAGTGGCAGTGATGTGCTCACCAGCAGATGCTCCAAACTCAGCTATACCCACCAAACTGTCAGTATCTGAGGTGGTTGGTTTTGGGAGGCAATGCATCAAACAGCACTAGTGCCTCCTTCCTCAGAAAGGGAGATGTCATCTGGCATGGTTGTTCGTTTGATAGTGGTGACTAGGCAGGTTGCATTAGTGCCTAAGCCACATGAGAATGAATCACAAAAAAAAGAGAGGTAGACGCTCAGGCTCATGAAAAATGTCATGATAATAATAGGAGAGCAGCACAGCAACATTCAAGGGTGCCACGGCATGGAGATTTCAGTATCATCACATGATGAAAGTCCCACCAGTAACAGTGGGTGAGCAGATGAATATCATGCACTCCATCAGCCAGACTGGCTCTCTCTACACTGTTAATGGATGTTTTCGACAGCAATATGACAAAGGAAGTGAAACTGTGAGCAAGTGAGATGAAAGCAGCTGGTGTAGGTGGAGGGAAGAGATTAATTAAGTCAATAGGCAGCAGATGCTATTCAGGGTTAGTACTCTGGTGTATGGGGTATGATGAAAGCAAGTGAGGGCTGATTATGCACAGAACTGACAGAATCGTTTACCACATGCTTTGGCAGGAGGTGGGTGCAGTAGCAGAGTCAGTATGCACAAGGAAGCAGCGAGAAGATGGTCATCACCAATGCAAAGTACAGAGGTCACTGACCGTCTTACAGCATCGTTGTCTGTCCTCCAACTATAAAAACCACACTACCCTAATCGCAACTACAGACCAGGCAGGCAAGGTCTGGTCATGTGGTCTCCTCTGCTGGTTAGGAAGAAGTGATACCTATCATATCTGTTGAGAGAGAAACAGTGTTAATGTTTCAAATCTGATGTGACTGCTCTTCAGAATTGCAAGCTCTGAACAGGCATAACAGACTTGATAATATTAACTGTTTCTCGGTCCACAGATGCAATCAGACTTGTTGAATTTTTCCAGTATTTTCTGTGTTTGTGACCAAAAAAAAATCCTTAGCTGACATTGGTGTCACAATTACATGCTTTATAAAGCAAGTGGTTTTATGAATTCATTAGCCAGATTTAATTTTACAGAAACTAAACCAACATTCCCGTGACTTGAAATTACAGCTAAGCTGGCTGAATATGGCAGTGTACAGAACTAATTCCAAAGAAGCCATCCAGGGAAGTCAATTGGTTTGAAAACTCTAGCAGAAACATTTACTTTGGACGAGCGAGCGGGATTACCTCCTAACCAATTCAGAAAACATCAAGATAATCATCTCTCTGGAGCTGACTTATTCTAAAATTGAACTCTGGCTTAGAAAGAAACCTATCCCACCCATAATCGAAATTGAGTCAAAACCATCCATCTGGACTACACCAGGCATGATCATTTTTATGATCACTGGTCAGTTGTAAAGGGTTGATCATGTGACAAACCAGCTAACTACATTTAAGAAAGTGCTTGCTCTAGACCACAGACAAACACAGAAAACACATCAAACTAGCAAGACTCCTGTGTATGAATCTCTCTTCCTGCATCCAAATTAAGATTGAATACTATCTACTGATTAAAGATTTTCAGTGGCACATGGTTGGTCAATGAACTCAACCCAATAGCTACTATCTCCAGAATGCCAATTAGGTCATTCACCTATGTGTTTCAAATGTCTCAACACCAAACAGAAGGACTACTGAATTCAGTCTACAAGAATCATATCACTTCAACCTGTACTGGAGTTTAAAAGAATTACTTTATCTATCCTTCTACCTTAACCTATTGACGTGTGCCCTGATGTATGTGGACTATTTTTTATATTATTTAAAGCAGCTTACACAATAAATACTGGTTGCTTTTCAATATAAAAATCAAGACACACTTTCTTTTCTAATCATAGCATGTAAACAGTTAAGTTGTTCTTTGAATTCGCAAACATCTTTTGTTCTCACTTACCATCAAACACAGCAAAGAGAAAGTGGGAGGCCATTCAATCCCGCATTGCCCAAGTATACTGGGGAGATGGTTCAGGAAAAGGTAGGGGAGTGGCAAGGACAGAGTGAAATGATCACAGCAGAGAAAGAGACCACTCAAAATGAGAAAACTGTTCATTTAATGGGACCAATAATTCAATTCGGATTTAGAAGTTTACAGAGATAGTTTGTGGCAAAGCCACATGAGATGAGAACTAATTCTATAATGTGTTGCCAGAAAAGTGCTGATCCAGTTGAAAAACCATTTTATTTAAAAAATGCTCAACATTTGAAACAACTTCAGGAAGAATAAGAACAACAAAAAAAAATCTGCGCGTGGTAGAACGTCAGGGAGGACAGCAGCCAGTGTCACTTTTTATAGCAGGGCTATGAGATAGTTATTATTTTATTTGAGAGGAAACTGATAAAAATTGTTTGACCCCTTTCTTTACAGTTCTCGTTTATGGCTTGTGCTTACTGTTGTAATGTATGTATTACACAAAAATTATTTTTAAAGCAATTTCTGTAAATTTCATTAAATCAAATTTAAGCCTTTGAATCTTTTCAAGTTTAGAATTAGTTTGTACTATTGATTACAAAAATACCATTCACAAAATTAGGAAATCATTTTCCTTACAGCAGGTATGTAAAATATTTATCTTTCTTTTATGTCTGGAAATATGCTCAACCAAAAAAGATGGTACTTAAATGTACTTTTTTTATTTACAGATACGTAACAAAGCTGATGTATCTAAAATTTTGGGCTAAATATATGATCAAAATTAGCTGTAACAGAAAAGAGAAAATAGAACTGTTTTCAATAAGAAGTTTATACTTTCAAATTACCATAAATTGCAATACAAGGTAGATGAATCACTAAAACCATCGTTTTTAACTATAGCTTACTTAATCAAAAGCAGTGCTCAGGTTAAGTCACTTACCACATACTATTTAGGGCCACTAACCTTACTTCATAAATTCAAATTCAAAGGTTACAACAATTATAGACAACCTAGAGGGTATTCTGAACTAATTAATTCCTTAAGTGTCTAGTTCAAAATACTGCTTGAAGGACAAAGCAGAAAAAATGGAAATCAGAGTACTGGATCTATACAAAATGCACACCCCTGATAGTCAGCTCCCCTATTCAACTTCATCTGGGTTATATTACTTTAGTGGATAGCTTGACTGACTGATTAGTTACCCATTTCTTCCTTTTAATAACTATGCAAAAAGAGGCAAGTAAACCAACCAAACGCATTTCTTCAAATTTGTAAAGTTCAAGGACCAAAAAACAAAATTGGATTAGACCAGGTATTGCACATGGAGATCATGATGCGTTATTGGTCTTCATCTTGTCATGTTGAGGCAGATAATATCCTACCTTTTCGCGCTCCTTCCTCATCTAAACAACTCCAACATGGACATTAAGTGTGCTGCCAAATAATAGCATTCACAGCAAGGTAGTGAGGTATTTACATGGCTAGTACGATGCACACATGTCTGGAATCTCTTAAAAGGCTAGTGCTATTTGATGGAGAATTGCACTCATCTAACAGGAGCTGCACCATCTCTGGAAGCCATGGCTGGAAGATAAAAGAGAGCAACAAGCCAAAGTGGGTCTTTGGGTTTCTGGATATGTGTCTGGAAGCTTTAGGTAACAGAAGTGAAATGGAGGAACTAAGCTTGGTTTCCAGAGTGGGCCTGGAAGTTCTCAATGAGTCCCCCAAGAAGGAAATGGGGGAAGATGGTAACAAAGGTTAATTCCCTGAATCTGATCCAAAAGGAGCTCTCTGCAATGCTGAGAAAAGTTCAATGACTTCACAAGCGGTTATGGTCAGCAAGTGTATTTCCAAACAACATTACTTACACCAACATCACCTTCCTCAATTTTCCACACCTCCCCGTTCACCCATCAGCAATTAGGGTACATGCGGAACATTCAGAATCCAGTTCAATCCCTCATGCCTGATGACCCTGCTTTTCTTTTAACCACCTTTTGCTGCTCTGCATACTTTTGGTATATATCTAATGTCCAACAATCCAACACAGATATTTCAATCTTTTGTCATGAAAAAGTGGCAGAGAACTAGGGCAAAGTATAGCATTCTTAAATCCTCTGGAAACGATGGTGCTCTATTTCACATGATTAATGCTTTGGCATCTACTGTAATGGAGTACATTCAGGATAACGTTATGTTCCGACCTTGTATGTCTTCTCAAATCTAATCTCATTCTAATCATAACATTTATAGCTTGCGATCTGATAAGACCTCTACGACCCTCTTGCTTACCACCATATCCTTCTTCCCTCACCCCAACTGTCACATTCTGCATTTAGGATTCCAGATAGTCAAAAATGGCTGTTCATCAGCCAATGCTTCATCATGAAGGATAAAAGTTACACCAAAATCCAGAGTTACTCAAGGCCATTCTGATCAACAAGTAGAATTACCCAATTTCTCAGGACATTGCTCATCATTAGGTTAAAAAAAAAAGTTTTGTACAGATCCCTAGTCACTATTGAGGAACATGGGGAGTCCAGGTCCAATTTGGTAGAGAGTTTCATTACTGAGATTAGCTTTCAATTCTTGTCTTATTAAATCAAATTTAAATTCCACGAGTTGCTGTGGTGGGATTTTAAATTTCGACCCCACCCCCCCCGATTAATTTTCACCTGGATCTCTGTGGGAATCTCACTCAACCAGCGATCCAATGTCATCACCTACCACTCAAGTTACAAAAGAGCACAAGATGGCAATGAGTGTGTGTTACTGGAATGAACCATCTCCTTTTAAACCAGAAATAAGGTGAAGTTGTGGCCGAAATTAGACTAGAGTCAACGTTGTGTTGCAGAGTGAAGCATGGTGTTCAAGTAAAACGTAAGAATTTTGCAACTTAACAATACAGAGGATCTCAAAATTATGATACAGAAAGCCAATCATTCCATACTACTGTGCAGCGAGTGGCTTAACTAGACCATCCACAGAAATTAGATTGAAGGAATCTCCCCTGTGAAAGTAAATATTTCATAGCCTTGCCAATCTTTGCCCCAATATTAGCAAAAGAAGAAAACAAAACAGTTTAGGAGAAATTATTTTTCAGTTCAAATAAACAGTATTGAGGTAATGAGCAAAGAATGTTTAGATCCTTATCATTCATATTAAAGGCGAGATGTTATCATTAATATTTCAATAAACCATTGTCAAGATTTTTGGACAATGTCCACCGATATCAATGCCCCATAAAGAATAATTAATATACCTAATAAAAAAGTTATGCCACACTAATGAGATTAATATTAAATACATTATTGCAATTTAAAAAAACATGTTTGGCTTACCTTTGCCACTTCCTTGACATGCTTTGGTTGAATGGTAGAACTTTTTGATTCAACAGCTTTAGTCCGAGCCTCCAATGCCAAACGATGAAGGAACAAGAGACAGTTTAAATGCACCTATACAATTAAATTTTTTTTAAGAATCTTGTTAGAATGAATAGTTAAACAGCAGCTAGGAAAATGGGGAAGAAATTTCTATGCATAACCCAAACTAGTGGCTTTTATACATCACAATGACTTAGCAAGCTAATCAACAGATATTATCTTTCATATAGATGGGGCAATATTATGAACAGAAAATCATTTCAGACTTTGCCTTCTTGTTAACACACCTCCTCTTGGCTAAATTGAATTCAAAATTTACACTTGCAATAGTTTCACACAGATTTAATCTGTGTGTAAGTGCAGGTCTTTAGTTCTAACCGTAAGCATATAATAAAAATAAGGCACGGGTGACACAACTAAATTTCATCAATTGTTCATACAATTAGAATATATAAAAACAGATTCTTGCAAGTTGATCTTTCTCAAAAAAAACCACTAAAACATTGTTTATTCAATTTAAACACCAACAACAATAAACACTCAAAATCCCTTTAGTATTGCACCACAGCAAGTCAGATGTTAGAGACAACATTTAAAGTCAATGTTACCATTAGATGGACCATTGTGTACCATTATGTACAGAATTAGAACACTTAGTTAGAATACAAGATGTCTAAATTTCAATCTAGAATTTCTGATACTTGTTAATGCACAAATTGAATTGTGCTGTTATGAGTAGAGTCATATAACCCAGTCACCGCGCACTTTGATGGCCAGTGACATCCCACAAGAGTCAGAAGACAGAAACACAATATAAATGCAATACAAAAACAGGGAAGATAAGCAAAACCCTTCTGAATCACTCATCAGATCCCAATTGGAGTAAAATTGTATCAGAGATAATGGGAACTGCAGATGCTGGAAAATCCGAGATAACAAAGCACGGAGCTGGATGAATACAGCAGGCCAAGCAGCATCTAAGGAGCACAAAAACTGACGTTTCAGGCCTAGACCCTTCGTCAGAAAAGGGGGGAATGGGAAGAGGGTTCCGAAATAAAGAGGCAGAGAGGGGAGAGGCGGATCGAAGGTGAATAGAGAAGATAGGTGGAGAGGAGTCAGACAAGTTGAAGCAGCGGGGATGGAGCCTGCAGAGGTGAGTATAGGTGAGGAGGTAGGGAGGGGATGTATAGGTGAGGAGATAGGTGGTCAGTCTGGGGAGGATGGACAGGTCAAGGGGGCGGGATGAGGTTAGGAGGGAGGAAATGGAGGTGCAAGGAGGGGATAGGTGAGAGGAAGTACAGGTTAGGGAGGTGGAGATGAGTTGGGCTGGTTTTGGGATGCAGTGGGGGGGAGGGGTTCCTCAGTGGAATACGAGTTGCTGTTCCTGCAACCTTCGGGAGGCATCATTGTGACACTGCAGGAGGCCCAGGATGGACATGTGGTCTAAGGAATGGGAGGGGGAGTTGAAACGGTTCGCGACTGGGAGGTGCAGTTGTTTATTGCAAACCGAGCATAGGTGTTCTGCAAAGCACCCCGTCCCTGCAATGCCTGCCAAAAGAGAATCCCCCTCGTCCTCACATATCACTCGACCAACCTTTGGATACAACGCATCATCCTTTGACACTTCCGCCATCTACAATCCGACCCCAACACCAAAGACATTTTTCCATCCCCACCCTTGTCTGCCTTGTGGAGAGACCACTCTCTCCGTGACTCCCTTGTCCGCTCCACACTCCCCTCCAACCCCACCACACCCGGCACTTTCCCCTGCAACAGCAGGAAGTGCAACACTTGCCCCCACACCTCCACCCTCACCCACATCCCAGGCCCCAAGATGACTTTGCACATCAAGCAGATGTTCACCTGCATATCTGCCAATGTGGTATACTGCATCCGCTATACCCGTTGTGGCCTCCTCTACATTGGGGAAACCAAGCGGAGGTGTTCATCCAGCTCCACACTTTGTTATCCCAACTGGAGTAATATCACTTCCATGCATTCACATATCGCCAACTCCATACATAAGCAAACAGCTGTCTGCAATCGTCTTTAATGACACCATGCATTGGAGCACACTAAGTTAAATTGTAAGGTTGAAGTTCTGTTTGTTAAGAGTTCTTTTAAAAACTTTGTTCTTGGCATGTGGGGAAACTGGACAATAAGTGCTGCTCAACAAAGGGCAGTTAAGAATCAACACATCGCTGTGGGTCTGAAGTCACATGTAGGCCTAACCAGACAAGGATGGCACATTTCTCTCCCTAAAAGGAAACTGATCTTCACAGTAGGGCCTTCCAAGGGATACAAAACTTCCAAGTGGTTGGTATTGTCTCCTATTCTTCGCTCAATCAACTAAAACGCGGAAAGCTTTTTATTTATTCCAAATACTTTAAAAGGCATCCATTAAATCTCCTGTTAGTCTTTGCTGACTTAAGGAGTGCTGCAGCTTCTCCAGACTATCTATACAACTGTGTCCAGCAGGTAAATGTGATAGGTCTAGTGTGGGTGAAGAGAGCTTTCTGTTTTTAACTTGCTCTTCATTTTCAGCCGGCATCATTGGTTCATAGCAAAGGTTAAAAAAAAATCAAACTTGCAAGTCTCCTCAACAGGAGGAAAGCTATCATCTGGCTGTACCCTAACGGCAACATATGAAAACTACATCCCTTACAATGTCCCTTGCAGGAGCGCAGACATAATTTGGCCCAAGATGCGGGTGTGACCTGGTATTTCTGAACTAATCTCAGCTACAAGCAAATAATACCACTGCCTGTTGATACTTTGGGAGAGCTTGACGCCAAACACTGCACCCTGGTCACCAAAGAGAGGTATGAGAACCTAAAGGGAGACTGATTTCTAAACATGCCACTTCTCCAGCAACACCTCCTAGACTCTTCAACTGTGGAGAATTCTTTCACTTCTACCAAGTAGCTCTCCAAATGTTGTCTTCAACATTCTTGTTCTCTTCTTGCTACCCTGGGCTTGACCCTTCCATTAAACAAGCCTCCAGTTTCCCCCAGTGTCTCATCATCCTCCAATGTTGCATCAAGACACTTGAAGCTTGCTCATTATGAGCAGCGACCCTAAGCTAGCTTAACCCACTTACATATCAACCGTTTGACCCAGTGTGCTTCTGGGAACTAATTTTGTGAATCTTCTTCCTGTCCAACTCAACTCCCACTCCTGACCTTTGGTCACTGCCAGCCCATCAAGACTCATCATCTTTCTGCACAATTCCTCAAAAACATCCATTTGCTTGTTCACAAGACTTAATCATCCATGAATTTTGTGGACAACTGCATCAATATTAAAGCCTTACAGAAATCTAGTTTGGGGAGATAACATCTTTCTCCCTTAATAAAGCCTCCCATCTGATTACACATCCCAACACTTGCCCGTCAAGGCTATTATAGTGGCAATGTGGCAGTTAGCACCAGTGGCCTGACATCCTATTCTTCTGCCACGTTCACCTCCTTTGACCATCTCACCTTGCTCCACTCTTCTCACCTTTTCCATCAAACAAAAATTATTCTCTACTAAACTCCGAAATACAGTGTGTCACCTGAATATCTGTTCTGCCTTCCTTTTCAGCTCCAAATGACTTCTAATTTTCAGTGATTTCACCCTCTATTGCAACTCACCAATGTTCTCTCTTTCAGATCGCTGTCCTCTTGTCCTCCCTAACTTTCTCCTGCCATGTAAGCTCCAATTTCAATGTTCACAAGTACATCTTTGATCTTGTCATTTCACATTCTTGATTATCCAACTGTGCTTATATACAGGATGGGCTAAAATTGATGATATTTGACAGCTACATGACCTTGAAGGAGTCCTGTGAATATTCCTGTACAATCCAAAGATGGCACAATCAATGTATTTTTCTGTAAATGTTCTTCTGTACTTACTGCTTTTTACAATGCATAACAGAAAGCGTTTCATTCCAAGTAATTCGACTTCACCTCGGATTGGGATCGCAAGCGGTGCCAGGAATGAACCCAAGCCTCCAGACCAGCAGTCAATTGAGGGGTCCCCGATGGGCAGAAGAGCGCAAGGCTTATTTCTCTTTCCTTTCTTTTTATTTACTTAATAAATGTTCATATTCAAGTACACTTGTGTTGTTGCGTCTTCTCTGAACCACATTTAACCAAATCTGAAGAACCGCTTGGATACACTCCATGATCCAACACAACCTTTTACAAATAAGACCATTTTTGATCAGTTCTTTTTATTACTCACCCGCCACATCACCTTTCCTTGTCCCACCTCCCCCGCTATCCATCCCTGGAAAGTAAGCTATCCACAATTTTCATAAGAACTGCACTTCAAAATGATAACCCTTTAGCCCTCCCTTTATCACAGCAGTTCAGAAGCTGCTGATTCTTCAAACACACTTTCGCTATCACTGCAAATGCCATAGTCCTCAGTAAGACTCTTACTCAATCACTTACTCACTTAGCACTGGATGTACCAGGAGAGAATGAGCAGATATTTCCCTCAATTAAGAAGTGGGAAGCCTGAAGCCATTATATAGAGGATCTAGACAAAAATAATAAGGAGGCATCGGTTAGGATAGACAACTGGAATCAAGTGGGCCTCTTGAAGAGTATAAAGGATGTAGAGGCATTCTTAACAGTGAAATCAGAAGGGCAAAAAGGAAAAATGAGACAGCCTTAACAGACAATGTTAAAGACAGATTCTACAAAGTACATTAAGAGCAAAACAGAAACTAGGGAGAGGACAGGGCCACAAGGATCAACGAGGTCATCTGTGAATGGAACCACAGAAGGGAGAGATACAACACAAATATTTTGCATCACTTTTTACTGTGGAGAAGGGCATGGAGGCTAGGGAACTTGGGGAATTAAATATTGATGTCTTGAAAACAGTCCACCTTACAGAAGAGAAGGTGTTGGAGGTCATAAATGATGTAAAGGTGGATAAATCACTGGGACCTGATTGATTATATTCCAGGATTTTGTTTGAAGCTAGAGAAGAAATTGCAGGGCCCCTAGCAGAGTTATTTGTATCATCTACAGGTGAGATACCAGGGAACAAGAACTTCGCTAATGTTGTGCTTTTAATTAAGAAAGGCTGAAAGGAGACATTTGTGAACTGTCCCTTGGTGTGTCTGACATCTGTGGTGGGTAAATTGTTGGAGGGGATTCTGATAGATAGGATTTCCATACATTTGGAGAGGCAAGGACTGATTAGGGATATTCAGTATGGCTTTGTGCATAGGAAATTATCTTACAAACATGGTTAAGTTTTCTTGAGGACATAGTCAAAAAGATTGATGACAACAGAGCAGTAGATACTGTCTACATGGACTTTAGTAAAGCCTTTAACAAGATTCCGCATGGTAGACTGGATAGTAAAGTTAGATTGCGTGGGATTCAGTGAGAGCTTGCCAATTCGATACAAAATTGGCTCAATATTAAGAGACAGAGTGGGTGGAGGGTTGTTTTCAGGCTGGAGGCCTGTGACCAGCAATGCTCCACAAGGATCAATGCTAAGTCCACTGTTCTTAGTCATTTATATAAATGGTACAGATAAAAAGTTAGGAGGAATGATTATTAAGTTTGAAGATGACAAAACTGTTGGTATAGTCACCAGTGAAGCTTATCTAAGATTACCAACAGATATTGACCAATTGGACCAATAGGCTGAGGAGTGACAGATGGAGTTTAATTTGGATAAATGAGATATTGCATTTTGATAAAGCAAACAAGGTCAGGGACTTATACAACTAACGGCAGGACCCCAGGCAGTGATGTTGAACACAAGGGTTCGGGTATGTATCTCTTTGAAAGTGGCATTAAGAGGTTGTTAAGAAAACATTTAGCAAACTTGATTGGTCAGACCACTGAGAAGGAGTTGGGACAGCACGTTAAAAATGTACAGGGCATTGGTGAGGCTATTTTTGGAGTACTATGCACAGTTCTGGTCATCCTGCTATAAGAAGGATATTATTAAATTGGAGAGGGTTATAAAAGGAGGCTGGAGCTTTTTTCACGGGAGCTTTGGAAGTTAAGGGGTGACCAAAGGACTTTTCCCTAGGGTGAGGGATTTCAAAACTACAGTGTGTATTTTTAAGGTGAGAGGAGAAAAACTTAAAAGGGACCAGTGGGACAACTTCACACAGAGGGTGGTTCGTATGTCCAATAAACAGCCAGAGATAGTCGTAGATGCAGGTACAGTTACAACATTTTAGACATTTGGACAGGTACATAAATAGAAACAGTTTGGAGGGATATGGGCCAAACGCAGTCAAGTGGGCCTAGTTTTGTTTGGGAAGCATGGTCATCATGGACGAGTTGGAGCAAAGGGTCTGTTTCCTTGCTGAATGTCTCTATTTTCAATTCCCATGCCAAGCTCACACCAACTCCATTCCACTTCTTGGGCACAGTCAGAGATTACATCAGTCTGTTCGCAACCTTGGTATCATATTTGATATTCTGATTTTGCTACATCATCATTTCAATTGTCTGTTTCATTCAGCACAATGTTGTCCAACTTTATCCTGTCAAGTCAATTTCAGTTTTAGGAGTGTGCAACTCTGTATTTAAGTCCTTGTGTGACTTCGCCATATGGGTAATCATCCAAAACACAACAATCCTCCAAGATACCTGTAATCCTCTGATTCTGATCTTTTGGATTTTAATAGCCTCATCACTGCTGTCCAGCCCCTTCAGCAAACCAGGCTCCAAATTCTGGAATATTCCCCCAAACCTCTCAGCCCCACTTTTTCCCCTAAAAATTCCACTCCACCCCTTACACCCAGTCAAACTGTGGAGTCCATCACATGGACGCCAAGTGCAATGGTAACAGTGAGCGTCAGGAATCACTCTCAACAGCAACATACCCACAAGATACCCCTCCTCCATCTGAGGCTGACTGAGTGGTGGCCTGAAATGGGGCAGAATGATGAATAAGTGAGGAAGAGGAGGGATGGGCAAGGAAACCATTGGTAGGTTAGGCCAACAGAAAAAAGTCATCAAACAAGGCAGGCAGAACAACCCTTTCCCCTTCCGGGAAACTGGGAGAATAGGCGTGCTCCCCGGACACAGCGATGTTAGTCCAAGCACTCGGACAGCGAAGGGTGGACTGGTCATTCTAACCTGCTGATACTCGAGTTAAAGTAGAGTTGTAGAGCTGGAACCAGAGACTCGGGAAGGGATGGACTTAAGGCTTATTCCAATCTGACGAGCAAGCTCACCATGATGTAAATGTCCTTGCTGAGCCGCAGCTGCGGTTTGTATTTCTTCAACACCGACTGCAAGCTCTTCCGCGGCGGTGCGCGCCGAACCATCGCTAACGGTCCCGAACCTCGCCTTCCGTTCAAACCGCGACCAGCCAATCAGCAGAGAGCAACAGCTTCAATCCCCGCCTTTCCTCCCGCTGCCGCGCACGCTCACGTTGCGCGTTTGAAGCATTATTACGTACACACACGTTCACCAATCAGGTCGTATGAGATTCTTGTGACGCTGTAACCTTTCTACCTGTTGTACAGGTGTGTGAAACATCTCCCTCCAAATTGATTGAAAAAAAAGCCAGTTCCTAACCCTTTTGCCTCCTTAATTGAGTTATTTTAAACTGCTCTGTACAGTAACTTTAATGATTTTTTTGAGACACACAACTATAATTTTAATTGAACAAGATCTTTGCAACACACGAAGTTGTTCAATGCTAAGACCGTTTCTCTTGCCGAGTGCAGTGTTGCACAAGCACTCTTCTGTGGTAAGCAGCTGCATTTTTGCGATGAGGTTTTATTACTAAGCTCTGTGATGATACTTAGTAGTGTTTATAGATGATTGGTAACAAAGCTATTATTTTTGTAAAAACTACTTGCTTCTTCCATGTTCCAAACAATGCACTTGGAGGACTGAAGCCTCCTACTAACTCAAGTTGATGTGGTAAAACATTGGTTCACATTCTTTTTAATGGACTTGATTAAACATATACAAGGAATTGTAAGAAAAGATGTCAGGAAGCAGAGTTCCAGATCAGACCCATTTCTAGAACAACAATTGTCTTCACTTTCCATCCCTCTGCTGTCAGCATTCTGCAGGAACTGTTCACCTCATGACATCCTGACTCATTTCTCCATCACTCCTAACACCCCCTCTTGTCTCCCAGAGCACCTTACACAAATTTAAGATAGTGTAGCACGCCCATTCACCTCCACTCTCCTCAATGTGCACTGCCTCAAATCCAACTTCCAGGCGAAGATGTTGTTTACTTGTACTTTTGTTGGTCACAATGTGGTGTCTTTATATCGACAAGATCAAATGCAGACTGCGTGATGACCATTTTGCAGAACACCTGTCTGTAGAAATTTTCCCAACCTTCCAGTTGCTTACCATTTCAGTAAACTATCTTGGCAGTGTTAAGTCGGTTGGGTTTGTATCCATTGGAGTTTAGAAGAATAGGAGAACCTACTAAAATATACAAGATGCTTCGGGGGCTTGACAGGGTAGATGAGGAGAGGTTGTTTAACCTTACAGGAGAATATAGGACCAGACGGCATAGTGTCACAATGACTGTGGCCTATTTAAGACAGAGATGGTTATATTTTTCTGTCAGAGTGTGGCCAATCTACGGAATTCTTTACCACAGAGGGCAGTCGAGGCTGGGTCATTAAGTATATTCAAAGCTGGAAGAGAATTTTTAAATTTGTACCAGAATCAATTGTTATGGAATAAGGCATTAAAGTGGAGATGAGGATTATCAGATCACCCATGATCTCATTGAATGGTAGAACAGACCTGATGGGCCAAATGGCCTATTTCTGCACCTAGATTGTATTGTATTGCAGTTTCATCACTATTCCACATTCCCCAACTCACAAAATGTCACCTAATTTGCTCACAGTTTCTGGACTTCAGTGTTGCTGTGCCATCAGCACCTTCTGCCTCTGAATTGGCACTTTGACATTACTGTCCGAGGGAATGATTCACCCGAAAAGCACACCAGTAATCACTTAGCTGCCTGATAAGTGCAACATTCAATGGCATTCCTGTTTGTGGTGGAGGGTGTTCTTTCATATTAAGAAACCTACCACCATGTTTAGAAAAATCATCAGAAAACTCTAGCCTGTTTGTGTGGGGTATCTTTGTTTGTATGGGCATCAACATTTGTCTGCATCTGTTAGTACTGCTAGATTAAGAAATCTTTGGATGAGAGTCATTTTTGAGATTTGCCTGGGGAATGGTAGTGGTGACATTCAACATTTTGTGCCTTTGGCATTTTGGACAGCTGGAGTAATGTCTCCTCAACTATTCTTTGGATGTATTGGACTTTGTCAGTGGTGAGCTCATAGTCATCATAAGTGCAATGGAGTATGCACCACAGATTACTACTAGCCAGCTTTGAAATATAAAGATTAAACTTTGTTGTATCAACTATGTAGCATATCTTCATACTGACTTTAATTTGACCATTAAATTAAGATATAAAAATAGGATTAAATCTTGTTTATTGTTTTCTTTGTGGTAACTTGGATGATTTCTTCTGTTCAACAATTTTCAAGTGGATCAGAAGGAAGTATTGCTTTAATCATTCATGTTAGGCATCATTACTTCAGTTATTTTCATGTACAATGATTTCTCACATATCACAGACACCAAAAAGCAGAACCCACACTCTTGCATCACTTCAAACCCATCCAATTTATATTGGAAAATCTGTTGCTCCTAGATACAATTATTAATTATGTGAGTGTATAAAGTAATATATGTTGTTAATGTTAATTATAATAATTATGACTATTATATAATCATATTAAACCATAGCTATCCTAAAGGGGTTCATGTGTGTTCAGATTGAGGTAGTAACTTTGTATATTCATTTTGCTGTATTCGGCTTGTGGGATGGACTGGAATCACTGGTCCTTATCCAGACCCACATCCAACTCTCACTACTGGCCTCAAGCACCACACCGGGCTATCTCAGTTGACATATTAAAGGTAGTGAGGGGAAAACTGACAACCAGCAGGACAGATGTCTTCCATGAAGATGGCCATGGTGAAGGGACTCCAAGCAACTTAAATTACAGTCATGTGCTGGAGCAAAATATTGCATGGTCTACAGTTGTTGATTAATCAGCCATCAACAAAATAGCAAAGTCCAGAGTGTCCTTTCAAGTCCTGATTGCCAGCCTAATTTGGAGACCTTGCTGCTACATCTTGGTTTGTGAAGCCATGACAAGTGTGTGCCAGGTGTGAAGAGTCAGGTCAGTTAGCACAAATTGTACTCCGTGTTAAAGCTCCACTGCACAGAAATAAAGGAAACAATGAATCCAGCCTTACTAAAACTCATTAAATATATGCTGAAAAATTAGGAAAGGAGTAAAAATAGTACATGTTGGATGAGACTGACAACTGCAGTTCCAATCCCGCAATGCAGGTGGTACTGGCTGTTATTCATTTTTACGATGACCTAAAGACAACATCACCCACTGCTGAGTGATCAAGTAGTTTTTATGAAGGGCAGTGCTCCTGGAGGGGACTAGGAAAGGTAGCTACAAGCCAGTAAACATCTCAATAGGAATAAAATGCAACAACATAAAATACAAACTCTTAACCTTGCTGTAAAATTCTCAATCTTACCTGTTGGAACATGAGAATGATCCCGAACTCTGGTGACAACAGTTGTTCCTATGGACTGTCAGCCTCATTCTGAAGGCAATGAGGGCATGCTCAGTAATTATGGAGCTGGAAACTGGAATAAAACTGATGACTGTTCTTTGTGCAGAAAGACAACTGTCCAATACCGACAACTTTCAACAAAAAAGGACTTTAAGAATTTCACAGGGATGTATGCCCACTGTAAACACTGATAGCTGATAAACTCCATCTTGGTTTGCTAATGTGACCCAAATATGTCCTGCATGTTCGCTTTGTGCCCAGTGCTGACTGCTATACAAACAAATCACTAGCTTGTCCACTCAAAGCTGAACTTTCATTTCATGCTTAGGTCCATGAACAGACCTAGAGACAACCTATCAAAGACATTTAGAGTCAGCAACCTTAAAATCTCTTCTTCTACAGATAAATATCAAGTAATGTGGAGCTGGAGGAACACAGCAGGCCAGGCAGCATCAGAAGAGCAGGAAAGCTGACGTTTCAGGTCAGGACCCTTCTTCAGAAATGGGGGGTGGGGGAAAGGGGGCTGTGAAATAAGTAGAGAGAGGGTGGGGGCAGTGATAGCATGTCGATAATGGAGAAAATAGGTAGGAGAGAAGAAAAACAGGTCAAGGAGGTGGGGATGAAGCTAGTAAAAGTGAGTGTAGCTAGGTGGTGGTGGGGATTGGTCCGTGAGGTGGGAGGAATGGATAGGTAGGAGAGAAGACAGCAGGTCAAGGAGGCGGGATGAGAGGCGGTGCTGGTCTTGGAGTGAAGTCGGGTGTGGGGAGATTTTGAAGCTAGTAAAGTCCACAACACCCCCCACCCCGCAACAAAAACAAAGACAAATTCCCCTTAACCTCATGTATCACCCCATTAACCTCAGGGTATGATTTTCACAGCCAATTAAGTTTGTTGAAAATTTCTTAATGATTTTGAGAAAACAAAAGCAGTGTCTAAAAACTTAAAGAACCAGACGGAAGGGTCAGCTCATTTGAGGCTTTGCACACCACGGTACGCAAAATTTTCTGATTATACTGGACAAACTGTGAACCATTGGCACTGCCAGTGCACACAAATCTTTCTTATTACAAATAGTTCACAATAATTCTGTTATATTTTGGGGATGTTATAATCCTAACCCATTTTTGGACACTTCTAGACTAGGAATACATCTCAGATGATTTCTCTAATCTTCACATCGTGAAGGACATTCTCAAAGATGTTTAAATGGATCTGATCTCTCCCCAAAGGCAAGGAACTATTATTCCCCTCTTCGGGATAATACTACTAGAAAATAAAAGTCAGATTATAATTTTCCTGAATCTATCAAGGTCATAAAGGATTATAGAGTCAAACAGCATGAGGCCATTTGGCCCATTGTGTATACACTGTCTCATCTACTCTAATCTCACTTCCTAGCACTTGGCCCATAACCTTGAATATTATGATATTTCAAGTACTTATCCATGTTTTATAAAATTATTGAGGTTTCCCACCTCAACTACCTTCTCAGGTAGTGCATTCCAGATTCCCACCACAGATTGTTTGGAATAAGAATTTCCTCAAATCCCTATAAACCTTCTGCCATTCACCTGAAAATTATACCCCCTCATTACTGACCTTCCAACTAAGGGAAAATCTGCTTTTTATCCACCCTGTTCTTGCCCTCATAATCTTGTAAATCTCAGTCATTCTTACCATGGTGTCGCAACCAGAACTGCACACACTATTCCAGCTATGATCTAACCAAAGTTTTGTACCACCCTAACATATCCTCTGTGTTATATGCCTTGACTGATAATAGCAAGTGCCCTGTATGCTTTCTTAACCGCTGTATTAAACTGTCCTGTCACCTTCAGGCATTTTGGACTTCTTAGTTTCCTGCCATTCATTGAGTACTCCCTTGTCTTATTACTTCTTCCAAAGTTCACACCTCATACTTTTCAGGGCTAAATACAATCTGACCAATCTAGCCATATATTTTTGTAACCCAAGACCTTCTTCCTCACCACTAACCACGTAGCCAGTCTTTATGTGATCCACCAACTTACTTATTATCCCCCCTGCCTCTCGCCCCCGCCCACATTCTCATTGATATCATAATATATATCCTGAACAATAAGGGACCCTGCACTAATCGCTGTGGTACATCACTAGACTCTAGCCACCAGGCACAAACTACCTTCTACCATCCCCCTCCCCCTCCCCCTCCCCCTCCCCCTCCCCCTCCCCCTCCCCCTCCCCCCTACCACTAAGCCAAATTTGGATCTATCCTGCCAAATTACTCCAATCCCATGTACTTTTACATTCTTTATCAATCTCCCATATGGAACATTATTAAAAGTTCTGCTAAAATCAATATAAACAACATCAGCTGCACTAGCCTAATCAACATGCCTGATCACCACCTCGAAAAATTCTATCAAATTTGTTAGGCAAGACCTCCCTTTGACAAAGCAGTACTGACCATGCCTGATCACTGTTGCCTCTCCAAGTGGAGATTAATTCTCTCCTTAAGAATGTTCTCCGATTGTTTCCCTATCACTTATGAGAGACTCACTGGCCAGTAATTCCTTGGTTTATCCCTACCACAAGTCTCAAAGTGGAATCACATTGGCTGTCCTTCATTCCTCTAGCACCTCCCTGTGACCAGATAGGAATTAATAATTTGGGTCAGATCCCCTGTAATTTCTACTCTCAATTTGCACAGTAGCCAAGGATACAACTTATCAGTTCCTGGGTTTTGTCCACTTTAGGAGTTCAAGAGGCACTAAAGCCTTTGATACTTCCTCATTCCCTATGTCAATTTAGCACAGTAATTGTGCTAAATTCTGTACATCCTCTTTTGCCGGAATGAAGACAGCTATGAATTACTTGTTGAACACCCAACTAATATACTCAGACTCCAAACACAGATTGCTCCTTTGGTCCCTGATGGGCCCTATTCTTGGCTTGATTATCCTCTTCCCCTTCATATACTAGTTGTATCTGAGAAATTTCATGGACTAAAATAGTTTTAAATAAGGACAAATACCAACCTAAAATGGCTTGCATGATCACCTGCTCTCAGATTGAGGCAACTCCAGGAGATCAGTGTGGAGTAAATGAACCTATTTTGCACTGAAATAAGCATTTTATCTAAATATTCTGAAACAAAGAAACTAAAGGACAGTGACAAAAAACTCAGATCTGTATCTGTTGTTCTAATTTATGCTCAAATGATAATTGCACATATTGCAAGATGAAATGCTTACCTGGAAATTAGTCAGCTTGTCAGACAATGAAGCCAGACTCAGGATTAGACACTGAATATTTTTCAACAGCATTATTTTTTGGAGCAGGCTAAAAAGAATGGGCATGGGTTAATAATAGCAAGGACCAAAAAAAACCTCTCTCACTTGCTCTCTGTCGCTTCCTGGGTTTTTCATGATCTCAAAAGATAACACCAATGTCAAAGCAAATTTGGGAACCCAATCATTCTATGAGCCAACACAATACTATAAACTTCACCATTGCTCAGGATATCAAGAAATAAACAATTGTGGTCTCAGGTTAAAAATCTATCATCTCAAGAATTTTAATGTCATTTAAACTGCAGAATGTTTATTCTCCCTTTAACCCTTATTACTACTGTTCAAGTGAGCGTTTCATTTTTCCTCTCAGTGTTAGTGGGTAATAAAATTCCTCTTTATTTTGGAAAACCTTGTAATTGGCTGCTTCATTTCAATCTAGTTCACTGCATTTCTAGATGAAGTGTGATAGCAGCACGCTCAAAAGTAAAAATATTTATTCTGATGAGACAAGGGAGGGTTAAAGTAGGGGAACCAATTTCCCCACCTAATCTGTTTGTAACAAACTGTCTTCCTCAATACTAATAGTTTGTCTTGGCCTGCATAACTGATTTCTTATGTACAGAGATTGTCTGTTAGGTTCCTTCTATTTTATGTTCCTAATTTGGTTTAAACTACCATTCATTTCTTCTAAAAGACAATCCTGTTAATAACTTTATAAGAAAGTTACTTCCATGTAAGATCTGGCTATTATTGACTCTGGGAATTCATCCTTGTGTAGGGAAGGGAGAGAGGACATGAATACAAGCTAGCAAGGAACATAGAAGTAATGTATGAAAGGAAAAGCATTAACAAAAATTAACAAGGAGATCTCATCTGGAGTACTGTATACCACTTTGTTATCCTTAACTAAGAAGAGATATAATTGCCAGAGAGGGAGGTCAATGGAGATTTACCAGATTAATCCCTGAGATGGTATGATTGTTTTATGAGGATGGATTGAGGATACTGGGTCTATAAAGTCTAAAGTTTTAATCAGTGAGCAGTGATCTCACTGCAGTTTTAAAAAAAAATCATAAATGGTGTAACAGGACTGACATAAATGTTTCCCTTGGCTGTTAACTCTAGAACCATGGGACATAATATTGAGATAAGTGACAAATCATTTATGACTGATATGAGAATGAATTTCTTCACTCAAACAGTGGTGAATCTTTAGAATGAGCCTGTGGGAGTTCAATCCTTGAGCACATTGACACAGAAATCAATGGATTTTGAGAGGCTAATGGCATTATGGTATATGGGACAGTGTGGGAACATAGTATTGAGGAGACATTCAGCCATAATCTAAACAAACAAGACACGCTTGATTAGTCACATGTCCTATTTCTGCCGTTGTGTTCCTATGTCAGAACTTATGAAGGCTTTCATTCGTCAAGTGTCTGTATTTTAAGATTATAGCATGGTTCCAAGTTGTTAAAGTTCCTAGCCAAGTGTATTGTCCTTATCAATGCTGATGTTGTGGTTTCTTCTCACAGAAGGTGTGATTAAGTGAAATTTGTTGTGATATGTGACTTTTTTATCGTTACCATTGCAGTTAAGAAGACATAGGTTTGTACGTGCCAATACATATAAATAGTTAGGCTTGTGAACTTCATTTTCCATTTTCAAAAATAATTTAAAATTATGTGAGCTGTTAATTATGGCGGGATAATTATTTTAAGCTTTTAACGGTCCTTATATTTGTATGTTTCATGAATTCCTTCATAGCGCATGTATTCATGTATACCCAGAATGTCACATCACTCAAATACAGTCGTCAGTGTACCAAAGAAACAATGTATCGTTCTGCATCACATGCAAGATTTAAGAAATACACTTGATATCAGCTACTTTATCTCTGTAAAGTAGTAATTTATTTTGAACTTTAGGAACCACAAGACATAACCTAATATTGGAAACATCTCTTGTTCCAGTGGACATCATACCTGCTCATTAAATCTCTACATCTTATTGTTGGTCCAGTTACATGTTCCAACAACATTTCTTCCCAATTTTCTCCCAGGTTATATTCTCTAGTGCCTGGGAGATTAACCTGTGGTTCTTGGAAACTCCAGGACAATTAGAAGGTTGGCAACCCTACAGGTGCCATGCCGTGGGACCGTTCAGATCCTCTGATCTGGAGGAGACCAGGTTTCTAACAGGACTAGATGGAGTAAATGCAGGAAGGCTGTTCCCAATGGCTGGGGAGTCCACATCCAGGGGTCACAGCGTGAGGATGTGAGGTAGGTCGTTTAGGACTGAGATGAGGAGAAATGTCCTCACCCAGAGGAGCCTGTGGAACTCATTACTACATAAAGTGATTGAGGCTAAACAGTGAATGCTTTGACGAAAGAGTTTAGATACAGTTCTTAGGGCTAGAGGGATCAAAGGGTATAGGGGTGAAAGTGGGAACAGGGGACTGGGTTGGATGATCAGCAATGATCATTTTGAATGGTGCAGCAGGCTTAAAGGGCCAAATGGCCTACTCCTGCTCCCATTGTGTATGCTTCTTAAAACAATGTTAAATTGGGGTTGCGCTTCATCATTTGCCTTGGACTTGTTTGATCATTTACCCTTTGATATCAGTGGAATAGACATCAGAAGGTTCAATTTGTGTCTCTGGATTTGGGCACTGCACACTTGGAAAGAAATAAAAGCATTAGACAAGGTGCAGAGAAGATTCACGAGAATGGTTGCCAGAGATGAGGAACTTTAGTTGCATGGATAGATTGTAGAAGCTTGGGCCTTTGATCGAGGGATCTAGATGGAGTAGATAGAAATATTTCCTCTTGAAGGAAGGACCAACCAGAGGACGCTGATGAACCTGAGGGAAATCATTTTCACACAGCGAGTTGCTAGGATCTGGAATGTGTAATGCCTGAGATTGGGGCTTTCAAAAAATAGGATTAGATAATTATCTGAAGAGAAAAAGGCTCTATGAAAGAAAAAGAAGTGGCACTGGGTGGGTTGCATTGGCAGACAGCTGGTAGAGACATGATGGGCTGAATGGCCTCCAACTGTGTTGTCATCTTTCTAAGAGTCTGCTATGATTTGACAGTTAGATTTTTTGGAAAGATAGAAGGAAGTGTGTCACCAAATTTTTCAGTCAGACCTTCCAGTGGATACCTAACTGCATGTCCAGAGGAGAAAAAGGTATGTAGAGTCTTCCAGGCTTTTCCGTGGATTTTCTCAGTCTGTGAAAGGATCATGCCCATTGTAGGCATCATAAGTCTCTGCTCCTTTTTTCCTTAGCCCCAGGGAAATGAATGCGCCCTAGACACATGGGAGTTTTTGGTCAGTAGAATTCTGCTGTCTGGAAAAAGCTTTGCAGCATATGACCTTGTCCTAACCTGCTGGTGAAGTTGTAATTCCTGTATTCATTTGATGTAGGTCAAGCAATCCCGACTGCAATAGCTGGTTAATGAAAATTAATACTGCAGCCTTCTCTTGTTGTGTGTTTATTGTAATAGCTTAAAATATGAACTGCTGTTTTGGCATCTGTTTGTTCACACTAATGAAACTGATAATCTAATGTAAAGTTGCTTTGTTGCGCCTTTAAATTAATGTACGTAAAAGTACACACATGACTGAACAATAGAAAAGAAAGTTCACATCAGTCTGTGTGTTCTTCTCAGTTTGACAGATGTAAGTGTACTGCAGACATTTAATGAAGAAATATTTACTGTTATTTTTAATCTGGAATTGTTAATAATAACTTTGCAGCGAATATAGATTTTTCAGCATATAAATCATAATGTGAGAACATTGATTGAGAATTGGTTAGCATACAGAAAACAGAGTATAAATAACAGTTCTTTCTCAGGATGGAAGGCTGTGACTAGACAGGTACCACAGGGATTAATGACTGGGCCCCAGCTATTTACCAACTAAAGCAATGATTTGGGTGTGGGGACAAAATGTTATATTTTCAAGTTTGTTGATGACACAAAACCAAGCAGGGATTTGTCATAAGGAGTATGCAAAGAGACTTTATATTTCATCTTCCATGTTCTAAATCCCTTTAATATGGAAAATGTGAAGTTATCTACTTTGGTAGGAAAAATAGAAATGTGACGTGTTTCTTGAATGGTGAGAGATTGGAAAGTGTTGATATGTAGAGGGACCTGGCTGTTCATGTTCACAAGCCACTGAAAGTTTACATGTAGGTGCAGCAAATAATAAAGAAGGAAAATAATATATTGGTCTTTATTTAAAAGGATTTGAAAGCAGAAGTAAAGAAATCTTCCTGCAATTGTATTGAGCTTCCATGAGACATCACCTCAGGTGCATTATTTTTGGTTGCACTACCTTAGGAAGGATTTACTTGTCACACTCCTGGTGTACTAGACTGATACTGGGACGGCAGGATTCTCCTGAGGAGAAACACCGCCTATATTGCCTACATTTTTGAAGAATGAGAAGTGATCTAATTGAAAAGGACTAAGTTCTTACAGGACATGAGATGATAGATGCAGGAAGGATATTTACCTTGTATGGAGTTTGGAGGAGAGATGGAATGTGGTGGTCAAGGTCAGGGGAAACTGTCCCAGAAAAAGAGGATGACCCCATTTAATAATGAGATAAGGAGGAATTTCTTCAAGAGAGCAGCAAAACATTTTAATTCTGTATGTCACAGAGCTGAGAGGCTCAGGTAATAAGAATCGTCAAGACAGAGCTTAAAAGACTTCTCAATATTAACAATGTCAAAGGATATGGGGATAGAGTGGGCAAATGGCATTGAGACAGAGAATCAGCCGTGATCTAGTAACAGAGGAATATTCTCCCTTGTCCGCTCCACACTCCCCTCCAACCCCAACACACCCGGCACTTTCCCCTGCAACTGCGTCCCACGCCCCAAGATGACTTTGCAGATCAAGCAGATGTTCACCTGCACATCTGCCAGTATGGTATACTGTATCTGCTGTACCCATTGTGGCCTCCTCTACATTGGGGAAACCAAGCAGAGGCTTGGGGACCGCTTTGCAGAACACCTACGCTTGGTTCGCAACAAACAACTGCACCTCCCAGTTGCAAACCATTTCAATTCCCCCTCGCATTCCTTAGACGACATGTCCATCCTGGGCCTCTTGCAGTGCCACAACGATGCCATCAGAAGTTGGCAGGAACAGCAACTCATATTCTGCTTGGGAACCCTGCAGCCCAATGGTATCAATGTGGATTTCACAAGCTTCAAAATCTCCCCTTGCCCCCACTGCATCCCAAAAACAGCCCAGCTAATCCCAGCCTTCCTTAACCTGTTCTTCTCCTCACCTATCCCCTCCTCCCACTTCAAGCCACACCTCCATTTCCTACCTCCTAACCTCATCCCATCCCCTTGACCTATCCGTCCTCCCCGGACTGACCTATCCCCTCCCTACCT
Source organism: Stegostoma tigrinum (assembly GCF_030684315.1). Lineage (NCBI taxonomy): Eukaryota > Metazoa > Chordata > Chondrichthyes > Orectolobiformes > Stegostomatidae > Stegostoma > Stegostoma tigrinum. The sequence goes on along the minus strand of NC_081357.1, from coordinate 67,603,080 downwards.
CCCCACCTATATTCACCTCTACATGCTCCATCCCCGCCCCTTCAACTTGTTTGTCTTCTCCCCACCTGTCTTCTCTACCCAAACTCGATCTGCCTCCTCCTCTCTCCCTATTTTTTTTCGGAACCCTCTCCCCATACCCCTTTTCTGATGAAGGGTCGAGGCCCGAAACGTGAACTTTTGTGCTCCTAAGATGCTGCTTGGCCTGCTGTGGTCATCCTTTGTTATCTTACAAAGGAATACTGGAACAGGTGTAGAAATTCAGCCCCTTGAGCCTGGTCAGCCATTCAGTGAGAGCATGACTGATGTGACCTAACTTCATATGCTTGCCTTGGGCCCATATCTCTTGATACCCTTGCTTAATAAAAAGTTGTTTGTTTATCTCATATTTAAATTTCACAATTCAATTAGCATCAACCACCGTTTGAGGAAAAGAGTTCCAAATCTCCACTGCTGTTTGTATTTTCTAACATCTCTCCCGAATGGCCTGACCCTAATCCTTAGACTATGCCCCTGGTTCTTGAATCTTCAACCAGTGATAATAGTTTATCTTTATCAACCCTGTCTTTCCCTGTCACTGTCCTGAAGACCTTGATTAAATCACCACCTAACTTTCTAAATTCTAAGAATAAAGGCCCACTTTGTCTAGTCTCTCCTCATAACTTAACCCCTGAAGTCCAGCTATATCTTTGTAAACCTGTGTTGAACTCCTTCCAGGCTCAAAATATCCTTTGTAAATTGCAATGCCCAGATATGCTTATTGTATGCTAAATGGGGTCTCAGTAGGGTTTTGTATAACTGCACCATAACATCTGCATCCCCATACTCCACCGCTTTGGATATGAAGGCCAGCATTCCTTTAGCTTTCTAGACTAATTTCCACACCCGCTTATGCCATTTTTAAAGAGCTATGCAGTTGAACCCCCAAGTATCATTGGACATCACTGTATTTAACTTTGTGCCCTCTAAAAAATACCCTGTTCTCTCCGTTTTTGGTCCATAATCAATTTGAATGGTGGAATAGGATCAAGGGGCCAGTGGCTTACCTAATCTCCTATTTCCCATGTTCCCATATTGAAACATGAAGATGTCAAAATATTAAGTGCTCTGGCCATAAGTCTTTCTTTATTATTTGAGAAAAGTCTGTTTAAATAATGTATGGTGAATCTTGCTATTTAATCTTTTTCTCAACATTTCTTTTTCTCTTTTGTCCTCCTTAAGGTATTTAGTATTTCAATAAAAAGAAACAGTGCTGTCAGTATTTTGAATCATGTCCCAGGTTTGACACATTCTGCAGGTACTCAACAGGGTAGCAGGTTGAAATTTGTTGCTGCAACAAGAAATAGCAGAAAACAACACCTGTGCTTCTTATTTTCACACACTTAGGATGTTTTTAAAACCGTCTTCCTGAGTCAGAATGACTTCTGCATCTGGAAATATGTGAATGATCTAATACTGACATGTTTAGAGATGGCCTGCATGAAAGCGTTCTTGCTATAAACAATCTTGAATTGACCATGCAGATTAAATAAGGGATATTTAAAATTTAACGTAGGTTTGCTTAAGATAAAGAAACCTCCTGAAACAATGCATCGAATGGAATCATCAAATCCATGTCTGTTTTGTAGAGTAATCTGCTCAGTCCCTTCGCCCACTTTCTGGTCAGGTGAATGCCTATTAAGTGCCTATCTTTGTTCTTCTTGAAATCACTGAATGCCTTTACTTCCACCATCCCCTTTTACCTCTAGCAACAGGTGGTGATAGCAAATCAGCATCTCTAAGTTGATGCCTGGTCCACTCTGAGCGGGGGTTCTGTCCCTGTGTACTAACTGACCTCATTGCAGCCTTTGAAGGCTTGTTGCTGGTATACAACATAAAGTGCCATCTGTTCTTCCAGGGTTCACTGCCAGTGAATAGTAGAGGTATCAGGATGGATTAGCAGACACCAGTGGTGGAGGGGTGCAGGCAGTTGATTGTGCCTTAGGCTGCAGTTTGTTCACAGACAACGTGGAGGTCATTTGGAGCAAATGGCAAACTGAATTGGCCAGGTACATGCTCTGGTTTCCATGTGGACTTTTTCCAACATCTAGCTTGTTCACCAAGTTATGTAAGGTGGGTTTCTGAATGTAAATGAGGTGAGTTGTGTCAATAACAAGGTGTTTAACAAATGTCACTCATGGCAATTGGCATCTTGTCACTACCAGCAAGAATCTAACCACACTGCTTGTGAAAAGCATAGAAGGTGGAGCAAGGTGAACTCAATGTTGAGATTGGTCTTGCCAGACTTCTTGTCTGATTCTGCTACTCATCTCACCATAGCCCACATTGCTTAGACCACTGTAAGATTTGATCCAATGTTTTCTTAAAGTAATTGCATTTAACATCCTGAAACAATGCTTAGCAGAATGTGGAGAACAAGCGAGGTTTGAAAGCGCTCTATCTGGATACATCAGTGTGTATGACAACTGCTCTTCCCAAGGCCACAAGAAATTACAAGAGTCATGAACACAGCCAATTCCATCACACAAATCAGCCTTCTTCTATTGATCCCATCTATACTACCTGCTGCCTAGGAAAAGCAACCAACATAATCAAAGACTCCTCCCACCTCAGTTGTACTCTCTTCCACCTTCTTCCATCAGCTAGAAGATATGAAAGTTTGAATACACGTAGATATAGATTCAAGCACAGCTTCCTCCCCACTTTTGAACAGACCTCTCAAATGTTAACTCTGATCTCCCTCTCTGCACCTTCTGTGGCAGTAACACTATATTCTGCATGCTGTTCTGCTACCCTGATGCACTTTTGTACCGTACAATCTGCCTGTAAGCATTCAAAATAACACTTTTCACTGTATCTTAGTATGTGTCAACAATAAATCAATCAATCAAACCAGTTCTGAAATGCGCAAACAGTGCTGACCACACTCTCAAGAAACTAAATCCTTTTCGCATAAAGCATTCACCTGGACGAGTACCAATACAGGGAGGAGTGACAAAAAGTCTGCCAGCATTCTCTGGAAAACTGAAGTACACCACCAGCAGATTAAGAAAGAGCTCAAAATAATGCTCAAAAATAAGATCAAAGATAAAAATATCTCAATGATGAATATGCCTGGAAATTCATCATAATAAACAGCAGAAACAGTCTAGACCTCGAAAAATCAATGCCTTTGGGAGATGGTAACATTTGTAAATCTCCCTAACACAATAAAAACCCAAAGAAATAATGATTGGAACAATGGCGAGGGAATTCTCAAACAAAAGGGAGGTAGGCGTGCATGCAGGCACTTAAATATTCTGAAAGTGACACTGGGTCAGTTTGCTGACCTTTCTCTGGGTTTCCCCCGAATCTTTGATCAGGCAGGAAACCAATTAAGCTTAGTTAACAAAGCCAGTTAAGAGCGCATTTAACTGTAGACTTTTCCATTTGTTTCCTGACCTTTCCACAATTTGTCATTGTTGCTAAGGAGAGAGCAGAGCAGGAAAGTTTTCTTAGTGAAAAATGACAAGCTGGAAATGCATTGTTTTCAGTGAAATTGAAGAGTTCTAGCCATGGCAAGTTGCAAGGCTTCTGTTCTTAGAGAATGCTATGACTGCTTGACAGATGATTTTTATAATTTTATAATTTCTTGGAAAGTATATCACATATTATGCACTTTACTCATCTACAGCTGCATCTCTCTGCTGCTTTCTCTCATTGAAAGCGTTCTATCTGGAAACTTGGGTATGACTTTCCCAACTCCATCTTGGACCTCTAATCAGTGGTAAGAACAGAAGCAATGGAATAAGCTGGTTTGAAGTACATGATCCTGTGCAATGCCTCGATCATAGCCCATATAGCATTTTATTTTCAAAAACTGGTGAGCAGCAAATGATTCAAAAATAGACTTGCAAGTACATCTTCAAAAAGAAAACAAACAAACAGTCATTTCTGAATTAGAACAAATAATTACAATTCTGTTAGAAACTATTTTTCTCAGAATGTCAATATAAAAATTATTTAATAAAACAAAAATATCAGAAACATCATGAACGTAATGTTCATAGACATTCACAAATAATTACAACCTTTGCATCAAATTATTGAGCTAAATTGGAAATTCTTATTTTGTGTTTAATTCTGGACTGAAATGCATAAATTATAAATGCAGACATAACTAAAATTTCCAAATCTAAAAAGGAATTGGGTAAATACAATTACAATGAACAAATATCATACGGTAATTCATTCAGTTTCATTTTCCAGACTTATCAAATATGACAAGTTGAAATATAATTACAACAGAAAAAGATTTTGGCTCTTGCGAGTTGAGCCTGTAGTTTGGTTTCGCATCACAAATATCATGACCTTTAGGAAACTGTCATTTAAAATCACTTTGATATTTGCATGTGGGTTTACTGAGCAGGAATGATTTTCTGCCAACATAACCTTGAAGTCTTTCTTGTAATTCATGATGGATTCATTTCGTGTATGGACGGATTGGTTGGAGCAGCAGTTAGAGACAATGAGGAATTTACAGGAACTAGGCGGTGTGATGAATGGCAGTTGCAGGAAGAGAGAGATAAACCATAGATACAGTCAGGTGGGTTACCTCTAGGAAAGGTTGGAGGAGGAGGAAGGTTGTGCAAGAGTGACCTGTGGTTATCTCCATCTCAAACAAGTATGCTGTTTTGGAAAATGTACTGCCAAGCGAATATAGCACTGACAGCCAGGTTTCTGTTACTGAGACTGGCTGTAATGTAACAAGGGGTACATCAGGTTGCAAGTGATTGATTGTGATAGGGGATTCGTTAGTCAAGGCACAGACAGGCATTTGTGCAGCCAACGAGACATCAGAATAGTGTGTTGCCTCCCTGGTGCCAGGATCAAGGATATCTCGGAGAGGGTGCAGAATATTCTCAAAGGGGAGAGGGACCAGCAGGAGGTTGTTGTACACATTGAAACTAACAACATAGGGGGATAATGGGGTGAGATTCTGAGGAAAGAATACAGGGAGTTAGGCAGGAATTTTAAAAAGTAGGTTCTCGAGGGTAGTAATATCTGGATTGCTCCCAGTGTCATGAGCTAATGAGACTAGGAATGGGAGGATAGAGCAGTTGAATGTGTGGCTGAGAAGATGGCGCAGGGGAGATGGATTCACTTTTTTGGGTCATTGGAATCTCTTCTGGGGTAGAAGTGACCTGCATAAGAAGGGCAGATTGCACCTGGATTGGAAGGGGATTAATATACTGGCTGGGAGATTTGCTCGAACTGCTCAAGATGATTTAAACTGGGGAGGGGAGTGGCTGAGACCCAAGGAGATAGTGAGAAAAGAGGTCAGTCTGAGACTGGTACAGTTGGGAAAAGGAGCAAGTCAAACAGTCAGGGCAGGCAGGAACAAAGCAGAGAATGAGGTAGGACTGATAAGTTGAACTGCATTTACTTCAATGCAAGAGGACTAACAGGTAAGGCAGATGATCTGAGGGCATGGTTGGGAACATGGGATTGGGATATCATAGCAATTACAGAGATGTGATGATCTAGATGAAGGAACTGAGGGCATTCTGGCTAAGTTTGCAGATGATACAAAGATAGGTAGGGACACAGGTAGTATTGAGGTGGTGGGGAGGCTGCAGAAGGATTTTGACAGGTCAGGAGAGTGGGCAAAGAAGTGGCAAATGGAGTACAACGTGGGAAAGTGTGAGGTCATGCACTTTGGTAAGAAGACTAAAAGCATGGACTATTTTCTAAACGGTGAGAAAATTCAGAAGTCTGAAGTGCAAATAGACTTGAGAGTTCTAGTCCAGGATTCTCTCATGGTAAACTTGCAGGTTGAGTCAGTAGTCATGAAGGTAAATGCAATGTTGGCATTTATTTTGAGAGGTTTTGAATATTAAAAAAAGGGATGTCTACTGAGGCTTTATAAGACTCTGGTCAGGCTACATTTCGAGTATTGTGTCCAGTTTTGGACCCCATATCTCAGCAAGGATATACCAGCCCTGGAGTGGGTCCAGAGGATGTTCACAAGAATAGTCCCAGGAATGAAAAGCTTAACATGAGGAACGTTTGAGGACTGTGGGACTATACTGATTGGAATTTAGAAGGATGAGGGGGGTTCTAATTGAAATTTACAGAATACTAAATGGCCTGGACAGAGTGGAGGTTGAGAAGATGTTTTCATTTGTAGGACAGACTAAGAACCAAAGGCACAGCATTAGACTAAACGGAAGAGCTATTAGAATGGAGATAAGGACAAACTTTTTCAGCCAGAGTGGTGAATCTATGGAATTCACTGCCACATAAGGCTGTGGAGGCTAGTTCATTGAATACCTTTAAGACTGAGATAGATAAGTTCTTGATTATTAAGAGGATCAAGGGCTATGGGGAGAAAGCAGGAGAATGGGGTTGAGGAACTTATCAGCCACGATTGAATGGTGGAGCAGACTCAGTGGGCCGAATGGCCTAATTTTTTCTCCTACGTCTTATGGTCTTATGTGGCTCAGTGATAGATAGGACTGGCAGCATAGTGTTCCCGGGTATTGATGCCATAGGAAGGATAGAAAGGGGTACAAAGAGAGGAGGGGGAGTGGTATTTTTGATTAGGTATCGTATCATGGCTGTAATTAGGGAGGCTATGCCTGGGAGTATGTCCAGAGAAATTATTTGGGTGGAACTGAGAAATAAAGGGATGATCACCTTACTGGGATTGTACTGTAGACTCCCCCATAGTCAGCAGGAAATTGAGAAACAAATTTGTAAGAAGACTTCAGTTATCTGTAAGGTTAATAGGGTGGTTATGGTAGGGGATTTTAACTTTTCAAACATTGACTAGGATTGCCATTGTGTTCGGGGCTCAGAAATTTGTTAAGTACGTGCAAGAATATTTTCTGATTCAGTATGTAGATGTATCTGCTACATATGGTGCAAAACTTGATCAACTCTTCAGAAACAAGGCACTGTAGGTGACTGAGGTGTCAGTGGGGGTGCACTTTAGGGCTAGCGACCATAATTCTGTTAGTTTTAAAATAGTGATGGAAAAGGATAGACCGGATCTGAAAGTTAAAGTTCTAAATTGGAGGAAGGCCAATTTTGGCACTGAATCAAGAACTTTCCGAAGTTGATTGGGGATGGTTGTTTGCAGGTAAAAGGGACAGCTAGAAAATGGAAAGCCTTCAAAAATGATACACTGAGAGTCCAGAGACAGTATGTTCCTTTTGGGGTGGAAGACAAGACTGATAGATGTAGGGAATGCTGGATGACTAGAGAAATTGATGTTGTGGTCAAGAAAATAGGGAAGCATATGTCAGGTATAGACAGTAAAGATCGAATCAATCCCTAGAAGAGTATAAAGGCAGTAGCAATGTACTTAAGGAGGAAATCAGGAGCGGAGAAAGGGGACATGAGATAGCTTTGGCACATAGAGTTAAGGAGAATTCAAAGGGATTTTACAAATACATTTAGGACAAAAGGGCAGCTAGGGAGAGAATAGGGCCCCTTAAAGATCAGCAAGGCCAACTCTAGCTGGAACTATAGGAGATGGGGGAAGAGACTATATGAGTATATTGCATCAGTTTTTACTGTGGAGAAGGATATGGAAGATATAGATTAGATTCCCTACAGTGTGGAAACAGGCCCTTCGGCCCAACAAGTCCATACCACCCCTTGGAGCATCCCACCCAGACCCATCCCCCTATAACCCACACACCCCTGAACACTACGGGCAATTTAGCATGGCCAATCCACCTAGCCCGCATATCTTTGGACCCTAGGAGGAAACCTACGCAGACACAGGGAGAACGTGCAAACTCTGCACAGACAGTTACCCGAGGCTGGAATCCAACCCAGGTCCCTGGTGCTGTGAGGCTGCAGTGCTAACCACTGAGCCTCCGTGCTGCCCCCAAGGACTGTGGGGAAATAAATTGCAACATCTTGACAAATGTCCATATTACAGACAAGGAGGTGCTGGATTGCTTAAAACACAAAGTTTGATAAATCCCTGGGACCTGATCAGTTGTACCCTAGAATTCTGTGGGAAGCCAGGGAAGTGATTGTTGGGCCTCTTGTTGAGAAGTTTGTACCATCAAAAGCCACAGGGAAGGTGCTGGAAAACTGGAGGTTGGTTAATGTGATGCCACATTAAAGATTTAAGAAAAGTGGTAAAGAAAAGAAATGGACCTATAAGTCAATGAGTCTGGCAACCGTGGTGGGCAAGTTGTTGGGAGAGGATCCTGAGGGACGGTGTTTACATGTATTTGAAAAAGGTAAGGACTGATTTGGGATAGTCAACATGGCTTTGTCCGTGGGCAATCATGTCTCACGCATATAATTGAATTTTTTAAAGAACATGGAATGCGTTGCCAGCAGCAGTTGTGGAAGCAAGGTCATTGGGGTCATTTAAGAGACTGCTGGACATGCATATGGTCACAGAAATTTGAGGGTGCATACATGAGGATCAATGGTCGGCACAACATTGTGGGCTGAAGGGCCTGTTCTGTGCTGTACTGTTCTATGTTCTATATGTTCTAAGTAACAAAGAGGATTGATGAGGGCAGAGTGGTGGACATGATCTATATGGACTTCAGTAAGGTGTTTGACAAGGTTCCTCACAGTAGACTGGTTAGCAAAGTTTGATCACATGGACTACAGGGAGAACTAGCCATTTGGGTACAGATCTGGCTTGAAGGTAGAAGACAGAGGGTGGTGGTGGAAGGTTGCTTTTCAGACTGGAGCCCTGTGACCAGCGGTGGGCCACAAGGATTGTGCCAGGTCCACTGTCTTTTGTCATTTAGCTTGGGGTGTTGGGATGGAGGAACTTCTGCTCATCTTGGCCCATACGTATGCTTTAGGGGCACTTACCTTAACCTAAAGCAATCTTCAGTTCACTTGAATTGCCAAATTTCCTGAGGCTTTTGAAACCGACGAACAACCAATTAACTCTGCATAGTAGTTAAAAGTGAGTCTCCCATTCTCATTCCAGTAATATTTAAATGCTTATCTCATCCTTTGACTGCCTCTATTACACCTAGAAATGCACAGTTTGGAGCTGAGTTATGGTTGTGTTTAAGATTTTAATAATGGTTTTATCTCACTTAATTCCAAATGTACGGATATATGAATTAGCAGCAGGAGTGGGCCACTTGGCCTCTTGAGACTGCTTTGTCATTCAGTAAGATCGTGGTAAATCTGATTTTCCACATTCCTGTCTCCCACAATAATGTTTCATCCCCATGCTTATCAAGGATTTCCTGTCCTGTGTTCGGCTCCCTTCACCTGCGTAATACACCCCATAAGGTATGATATAGCCGGAAGCGGGGTGGGGGCGGGGGAGCTAAGGATTATTTTGCAGTTCATTTGGATATTTAATAATGCTGTGAGAATTCTGCTTTGAAAAAAGAAATTTTGTAATTGGTTTTCCTTTTAAAACCAGTCATACAGAGTTATAGTTAATCCTGTTACATTACATAGCTGGCAGATCCACATTGTAGTGCTCACATTGACTGCACAATGTAAACATATTGTAAGATTTTGTACGATAAGACTATTATAACAATGTGTACATCCCATGCACATATTGGTTGAAAATTACATTTTTGAATTGTGTATCTGAGAAGTCGGTTAAAAGTTTACAGTTAGAATTTAAGGGAGAGAAGCACAAATAAGCTGTTAGCATGCTTATTTGTGTTCTGGCAGAATGAAAGCCAGATGGTACATCAGAGTAAAACTACTCCATTGAAGTATTATACCCTTGAGGTGTTGCTGAACGAAATGCAAAAAAGGAAGGTTACTCCTTTCAGAGTAAAGGGTTATCCTCAAATCAAGAATAAACTAAAATGCATGGGTAAAAATACAATACCACTTTTAAGCATTCAATATTTGGAATTTCCCCTCAGCCATTTTTGCAGTTAAGTTTTATTTCTTCCAACACAAATGATGCTACTGCTTAACTTACAAACTTAAGTAATTTCTTGTTTTCACATGTCACAGCTTATAATCAGGAACTTGTTAACTCCGAATACGAGCATCTATAATAGGTACTGAAATTTGAAGATTAGATTAGATTCCCTGCAGTTTGGAAACAGGCCCTTCGGCCCAACAAGTCCACACTGCCCCTTGAAGCATCCCACCCAGACCCATCCCTCTATAATCCACACACCCCTGAACACTACAGGCAATTTAGCATGGCCAATCCACCTAGCAGCACCTGGAGGAAACCCACACAGACACAGGGAGAATGTGCAGACTCCACACAGACAGTCGCCTGAGGCTGGATTCAAACCCGGGTCCCTGGCGCTGTGAGGCTGCAGTGCTAACCACTGAGCACCATGCCGCCCCTATTATTAGCAGTTTAATTTAGTTCAGCCATGTTAACCTGACACTGCAGATTTTCAAATATAGTAACTTGGCACAGGAAGTACAATTTACGCCATTGTGTCATCTGGCAATGCAGTCTAACCCAATTTCCAGCTTTTCATTCGTATATTTACATGTTACAACATTTCAAGTTCATAACCAAGTACCTTTCTAATGTGATGAGTGTTTCTGCTTTGACACACAATGAGTTCCAATTCTCAGTATACCCTAAGTAGAAACAATTTCTTCTTAAAGTTCTTCTAATTTTCCAACCAGTTATTTTACAACTGTATCCCCTGGTATTGACATCCCTGCTAAAGGAAATAGGTCATTCTTAGCTATGCTAACTAAGCCTTTTGTGTTTTTATCCACTCGTTTAAATCCACTCAGTGTCCTCACCTTTCCAATATTCCCTCAAAATTCCCCATTCCATTCTTTTGCTTTTTATTGTGTAGTAGCCAGCTGCCTACAGGGAAAGTATAAGAGCATTTGGATGAACATCTAACCTTGCACAATCAAGGTTTTGAAATAAGGAGAGTATATGAATTTCATGCCCAAAGAAATTGTAAATCAGCTGCGGTTGAATTTCCTAACACAACCTACATTAATCCAAGTGTGATGAGAATTTATTATCAGGCTAAAGTGTGATGGAAAATTAACAGAGTTCATATACTATCATTAATGTGTACATCAATCAACAAGTTATTGGGAAGAAAAGATCAAGCCTGAGTTGCAAATATCTGGAACTTGTTAGTTGGTGTATATAGCTTTTTGCATTGTACAAGCAGCCTGTTTGTTTCTCTTAAACATTTGCAGCGCTTTCACTTCAATTGCCAGTTAAACAGAAAGTTAGGACTGATACATATGGCTTTGGCTTTTTGCTTGCTTTCTTAGTGATCACTCACTTTGAGCTTAGCTGAATGCTCACAGCATCTCCACCTTGCCTTGTATTTTGTGCTTTTCCACCTCATTCAGATCTTACAACCCAACAGTGCTTCTATGTTCCTTGCTTTTTAGTGAAGACACAATGCCAGGTAGCCAGCAGTGATGAGTCAAGGGAGTGGACAAATTATTGAGAGACACTTTACTATTATCAGTGTCGCATCTTCAGTATGTGCCAATAGATAGTAAGGCAGCAACATGCAGCAGGTGCTGAATAACCTCTACATGAATAAGTCCTAGCAGAAGATCCCATCAAAATACAGAGGTACAGATGCCCAAAGTGCATGATACTATTTTCTCCAGATGAGAGAGGTCTATTGCCACTGGAGACTGAGGATGTCCCAGGACACAGTCACATACTAGGCTATGTACTGGATTGGGATTTGCAGTCTGAATGGTAGCCATTTGATCCCATTTGCCAACAATGTGACATGCTAATTTTTTTACTCTACTGACTGCTTCCAAGAATCCACTAGGAACCTGTGTGGCATCTCTGAATTCTCAACATTCAAGCATATCAAGGCTGTGACCAATCACACTGTTTTGTCTTGTTAGCCCATTATGAGATCAGTGCTGCTGCAAGGCAGTAGCTTTTGTCAACAAAGATGGCCTCCCCCCAGGTGCACGGTACCACAGGCTGTATACATATCACAATGAGAGAACCATGTCATAATGTGGCCAACTTTATCAATGGAAATGGATATCATTATAACAATGTACAGGTAATCAGAGGTTATTGGTACCATATCAATACCCTGGAAGCTGCCTTGATGTCCATATATTTTCAGAACTTTCATGTTCCCACTTTGTTTGAAGAGCCGAATGCCTTATAAATATGGTTACTGGGAGATGGATGCTACCCTCTGCAAACATGGCTGATAGCTCCATTATATATTCCCGACTGAGGCTGAGTGTAGCTACAGCACAGTCCTTTCCTCCATCAAGGCCATTGTGTAGCAGATGATAGGCCTGAAAATGAAGTTCTTGGCAGAGATCTAGCCAATCCAGACAGGTTTTTTTTTTAAATTCCTTCATGAGATATGAGTGTTGCTGGCTGGCCAGCATTCATTGCACTTGAGAAGGTGGTGATGAGCTGCCTAATTGAACTGCTGAAGTCCATATACTCTCAATACAAATTGCTCTTAGGGAGGGAATTCCAGGAATTTGACTCAGTGACCATGAAGGAATGGCATGTTTCTTTCAAGTCAGGATGGTGAGTGGCTGGCAGTGAACTTGCAGCTGGTGGTGTTCCCATGTATTTGCAATGCTTCTCCTTCGAGACGGGAGTGGCTGTGGGTTTTGAAAGTTCTGTCTGAAGATCTTTGATGAATTTCTGCAGTGTATTTGCAGATGATACACACTGCTGCTGAGCACTGGAAATGGAGGGAGGGGGTTATTGTGGATGTAGTGCCAATCAATCGGGCTGCTTTTTCCTGGATGGTGTCAAGCTTCTTCAATGTTGTTGAAGCTATACCCAACCAGGCAAGTGGAGAGTATTCCATCACAATCTTGACTTGTGCATTGTAGATGGTGGACAGGCTGTAGGGAGTCAGGAGGTGAGTTACTCACTGCAACATTCCTAATCTCTGACCTGCAGTTATACCTACTGTGTTTATGAAGTGAGTCCAGTTGATTTTCCTGTCAGTAGTAACCCCCAAGATGTTGATTGCGAGGGATTGAATGATGGTAATGCCATTGCATGTTAACAGGTGGAAGTTAAATTGTCCCTTATTGGACAGGGTCATTGGGATTTGTGCGGTGTGAATGTTACTTACTAGTTGTCAGCCCATGCCTGGATATTGTCCATTTCTTGTTGCATTTGAACATGACTGCTTCAGTATCTAAGGAGTCGCAAAGGCACTGAACATTGTGCAGTGATAGGCAAAAATCACATATTATGATAGAGGGAGGGTCATTAATCAAACAGAAAATGGTTGGCCCTCAGACAGTCCCCTAAAGAATTCCTGAAGAGATGTCCTGGAGCTGAGGTGACTGACCTGCAACAACCACAACCATCTTCCTATTCTTCAGATATGACTCAGACCAGAGCATTTGCACTGATACCCATTGGTTCTAGTTCTTTTAGGGCTCCTTGATGCCACACTCAGTTGAATGCAGGCTTTATGCCAAGGGCTGTCACTCCCACCTCACCTGTGAAATTCAGCTCTTTTGTCTATTTGAACCAAGGAGCTGAGAGTTCCTGGCAGAACCCAAACTCGGCATCACCAGTTAGATTATTGCTGAGTAGGTGCTGCTTCATAGCACTGTTAATGACACCTTCAATCACATTACTGATGATGGAAATTGTGCTGATGGGCTGTAATTTTCTAGGTTGGATTTGTCCAGCCTTGAGAGTCTAGGACATACCTGGGCAATTTTCCACATTATCAGGTAGATGCTAGTACGGTAACTGTACTGGAAAAGCTTGGATGGGATGGCAAGTTCTATAGTACAAGTCTTCAGGACTATTGTTATGAACCAGACCAGATCATCTCAAAATATGTTAAGAAGGTAGTCTCGACCCTAACTTTTTCTTATTTTAAAGAAAAATGTCAGGTGCTGTGTTCCAGGTGCAATTCAATTGATCAAGCTGCTCACCATGAAGCAATACACAATTTATTCAAACACTATAGTTAAAAATACAACAAAAGAAAGGAAGGACTTGGAATAACTTAACTCTGTGGAAAACTTAATAGAATAATAGATACAGCAACTATTACTAATTAAATGTTCCAATATAGTAACCCCATAAACACACACATGGCAGAAGGCAAATTCAAAAATCAGATTTTGTCTCTCATGCAATCCAGCAGCTAGGAAAAGAACACCCAGCTTTTGGTTGTAATAGAGAGAGGGAAACACAGCTTCCACTTCGTCAAGATTCAACAGCATCTGCTGCTGAAAACTAAAAATCCCCAGTAATGTGGATGAGAGCTTAACCACACCCATTTAGGCTACTTCTATTGCTGCAGCATCTGGAAAAAAAAACACAGCTTTACAAGTTCTTTATTGCGCTTGGCACTGTTCCCCAATCTGTCTTTCTAAAAAAAAACCACAGCATCGTCACACTACTGCCAGAATGTTGTCAGGGCCCATAGCTTTTGCAGTATCCAGCACCTCTGCCTGTTTCTTCATATCATGTGGAGTGAATCAAATTGGCTGAAGACTGGTATCTGGAGTTCCTTATACTGGGATACTGGTGATCTCTAGAGGACTGTGCCAAATAATCCTTGCATGCTGTGCCCTGTACAACTGGACCAGGCAAAGAGGGATGTGATTGAGTCTGAAGGGCTGGGAGAGCAGCAGCCTTCCGAGAAGAACCATCATTTTCAGTTTGATAGAGCAATGTAGTGACAGGTACAACAAGCCAGATAGGTTCTATCTGACACCCACTTCAAAAAGGTCTAAATTGGATGCAGTGATTATTCACTGACTGTAAGTTTGTTGATAACTGAAAATCCTAGCCTATCCCTGGAAGAAAATGTAGCCCTTATTGTTTTCTCTTCACTTTTCTTTTGTTGTAGAAAACTTAACATTTTCAACTACTTAAGAAGGCTTTCAAACATGTGATGTTGCTACATTGAAAAATGACATGGTTCATGGTGCACTGGGCATCAGGAAGAGTAGCATTCCCTTAGCTAGGGTTCTAGGATGGTGTGGCTGACCATGGTATACCATGAGTATCTTGTCACAAATGACAGTAAATCAGATAGCTGATAATGTAAAATAGCAAAACACATACAAATGCAGAGTGTAACTATGTATATAAAAACATAAGAATTCGAAGGAATAGTCAATTTGGCCTCTCAAGCATGGCCTGCCTTTCAACAGGATCATGGCTGTTCTACTCGGGCTTCAAGTCCTCTTTTATGCCAGCACAATATAACTGTCAAATCCCTGGTATTTCAAACATCTGTTTATCTTCTCTTCACATACTTTGAGTGATCAAGCTGCCACAACTCTCTGGGCTAGAGAATTCTAGACATTCAATATACTATGGGACGAGATTCTTTTGGACAACAGTTTTAAATAAGTGTTCTCTTATTCGGTAACTATGTCTCCTAGTTTGAGGACCCCCCACTAGTGGAAACATCATCTTAATATCTACCCTGTCAAGCCTCCTTAGAATCTTGTATGTTTCAATGAGATCACCCTTCATTCTTTGAAACTCTAGTGAATAAAGGCTGAAGCTGTTTAGACTTCCTTGACAAGCCAACCCCTTCATCCCAGGTGTCAGCCTAGTGAATCTCTCTGGAGCTCCCTCCAATACTAATTTATCTTTTTTTGAATACAGGGACAAAAACCATACACAGTCCTCACCAATGCCCTGCACAATTGTAATAAAACTTCCACATTTTTAAACTCCAATCCTGTATGGACTCTCAGAAGCTTTTCTCTTTTGTTTCCCTCCCACTGTACATACTGTGAAGGGTTATTTGAGGCTGCTAGCAAATTTATCTAGTGTACGGCTAGGCTTGAACTATGGCACCAGCAGCGGTAATCCCGGAAGGTGCTGAGAGTGGTCAGTACTTCCTTTGGTGAGTGAATGATAGATGAAGCATAGTACCACAGTGGTGTGGTACATACAGGAGGTGGTGAGCAGTGGACATTTTGAATTGTGTGAGGTAACTCACCAGAACTCCCTCCATGAAATGCCCTCAAATTGACGTTTCATTGTTTTTTTGGTAAAATTCAGCCTGTTTGGTATTACCTTTTAAGAAACAGGTCAGGTCAGCATAGCACACATATCTAAAATGTTAAATAATAATACCATATTAATATGGAATTTTACAACGCTTTACTTTTCTTTCAAAACGTAAGAAGCATCATTCCTACTCAAAATACGTACACGTAATTAATAAAATCTGATGTTGTGACAGTCTGCTGGCATGAAGAGGATAAAGGCAGTACAAGTATACTCGAGGGAAATCAGGAGGGCAAAAAAGGGATGAGAGATAGCTTTGGCAATTCGGGAAAAGGAGAATCCAAAGGGATTCTACAAATACATGCTAAAGGGGTAACTAGGGAGAGAGTAGGGCCCCTCAAAGATCAGCGATCTATGTGTAGAACTGCAGGAGATGGGGGAGATACTAAATGAATATTTTGCATCAGTGCTAACTGGAAAAGGACCTGGAAGCTAGAGAACTTAGGGAAATAAATGTCCATATTACAGGGGAGGAGGTGCTAGATGCCTTAAAATGCACAAAAGTGGATAAAACCTCAGGACCTAATCAGGTGTAGCCTAGAAGTCTGTAGAAAGTTAGGGAAGTGATCATCAAAAGCCACAGGGGAGGTGCCGGAAAACTGGAGGTTGGTTAATGTGGTGCCACTTTTTAAGAAAGGTGGTAAAGAAAATAAGCCTATAAAATGATCTATAAGTCAGTGCGCCTGACATCAGTGGTGGGCAAGTTGTTGGGAGAGAATCCTGAGGAACAGAATGTACATGTATTTGTAAAAGGTAAGGACTGATTAGGGATAGTCCACATGGCTTTGTGCATGGGAAATCATGTTTCATTAATCTAATTAAGTTTTTTAAAGAAGTAACAAAGAGGATTGAAGGCAGCAGAGCAGTGGATATGATCTATATGGACCTCAGTAAGGTGTTTGACAAGGTTCCACATGGTAGACTGCTTAGTGAGGTTAGATCACATTGGAATACAGGGAGAACTATCCATTTGGATATACAACTGGTTTGAAGGTAGAAGATAGAGGGTGGTAGTAGAGTGTTTCTTTTCCTACTGGAGGACTGTGACCAGCGGTGTGCCACAAGGATAGGTGCTGGGTCCACTCCTTTTTGTCATTTATATAAAATAAATTATTTAGATGTGAACATAGGAGGTATGACAAGTTCGCGGATGATTCAAAAATTAGTGGTGTAGTGGAGAGCAAAGAAGGTTACCTTAGAGTACAACAGGACTTTGATCAGATGGGCCCATGGGCCAAGGAGTGGCAGATGAAGTTGAGTTTAGATAAATGTGAAATGCTGCATCTTGGAAAGGCAAATCAGGGCAGGACTTTTGCACTTAATGGTAAGGTCCTGGGGAGTGTTGCTGAATAAATAGACCTTGGAGCACAGGTTCATAATTCCTTCAAAGTGGCATTGTAGATGGACGAGATAGTGAAGAAGGCATTTGGTATGCTTTTTATTGGTCAGTGCATTGATGATAGGAGTTGTTAGGTCAAATTATGGCTATAAAAGACATTGGTTCGGCCTGTTTTGGAATACTGCGTGCAAATCTGGTCTCCCTGCTATAGAGAGGATGTTATGGAATTTGAAAGCATTCAGAAAAGATTTACGAGGATGTTGCCATGCTTGGAGGTTTTAAACTATAGGGAGAAGCTGAATAGATTGAGTGTATTGAGGAGCTGAGGGGTGACCTTGTTGAAGTTTATAAAATCATGAGGGGCATGAGGAGAGTGAACAGTCAGGATAGGGGGTCCTAAATTAGAGGCCTTTTCGTGCAGAGGGTGGTGTGTGTTTCGAATGTGCTGGCAGAGGAAGTGGTGGAGGCTGGTACAATGATAACATTTAAAAGGCAACTGGATGGGTATATAAATCGGAAGGGTTTAGAGGGCTCTGGGCCAAATGCTGACAAATAATTCAGTGTATCTGGTCGGTATGGATGAGTTGACCAAAGCATCTGTTTCTATGCTGTACAGCTCTATGACAGTGATGCTGTGTAAGTAGAGAATAAATATAATAGTAAAAATGATTAATAGAAATTATTCTGTAGAGTGTCTTTGGGTATATTAACAAGAATGCATATAGATACTGAGGCCAGAGAAGTTAGTCTGGAGATCAAACAGAACTGAGACTCACATTTGAGAATTACCTAGAAGAGCAGTGTCCTTTTTATAAGCTTCAAATTACGAGCTGGAAAAAAGGTACCTCTTCAATCTAGTACAATGGGTAAGGAAACTGAATTTTGATCCCAAAGATGTTAACAAGAGACCATTAAGGTTTCTTCCTCCATCATCCTACCCCCAACTGCAAATAATAAATCGATAAAATCTGCCCTTAACACACATATATGTTCGGCCAACAGTGTTGGATATTGTGGGGTGACCTTGTAGAAATTTGTAAAGTCATGAGGAGCATGGATAGACTGAATAGCCAGGTCTTTTTCCTAGGAGAGTCCAAAGGTTTCAGGAGAAAGTAGAAAGATTCAAAAAGGACCTGGAAGGTAACTTTTTCATTCTGAGAGTACTGTGTGCATGGAACGAGCTGCAAAAAGAAGCGGTGGGGGCGGGTACAATTACAACATTTAAAAGACATCTGGATGGTATATGAATAGGGAGGGTTTGAGAGGATATGGGCCAAATGCTGGCAAATGGGAATAGTTCAGATTGGGATGTTTAGTCAGCATGGGTGACATGGACTGAAGGGTCTATTTCCATGTGATATGTGAAATAACTCCATGGAGGCCAGTGTCCGGTCTCCAAGTAACCTTTTATTTTACACATGGAAAGTCCTTGACACTGGTCTGGCTTCCTCAGAGTGAACAGGACTTCTGACACTCCTGTTTTTATTTTTCAGCCAGAGGTCCCTGATTGGATCAGATTAACAGGTCCAATCAGGGAACTCATATTTTACAAGGTCCACCTGGCTGACTTCATTAAATTCACGACAGTAAGACTCTTTGACTCAATAATCATTCTGGCAGGGAAAAATCATTCCATCCATTTATTATTACATTAAAAGCTGATGACTGAGAATTAAATAAATGTCAGGCAATTATTTTCAATTATAATTCTGATTGATGCTACATTTCTTGAAAATATACCATAACATTCAACAATATAGCAGTAAAGGGTGTAATTAATGATTTGACTTTGTTTTGTTTTGGGGGCATTAAAAAAATGTGGGGGCATTAAAAAAATGTGTTGCATTTAACTTATTTTTGCATTGGTCTGCAAACAATCAGTTAATTGCTGTCATCGTGTTGCAAAACAAGGTTCTGAACCAGCCACTGGTTCAAAGACACTGAGTTATTTGAACTAATCACACCAGTGGCAAAATAGGAATTTCCATTTGGGAGAAAACAAAGTTTAGTTAAAGCATTTTTTAAAATTGTTTTTTAATACTTGTGGTAATCTTGGTTATTGATATTTTTTTCAATTTGAAGACTGGTCAAAAACAAATAGGGTGGAATGCACTTGTTTTGTTGTTATACCTAAAGACAACAAAATGGCAACGGTTTTATGGCCAACTGTGATAATGCTCCCTGTTGACGATCCTGTCGGGTACACACAGAATTGCTTAGCTTGCCCAAATTAGGCCTTCAGAGAGGACTGGGAAACAAAGCCAAGAAATGTACCAGATTTTAAACTGGATTAAGTTATGTTGAATCTGGTGCAAAGCAAAATGAAGAATGATTGAGTCCCTCTTACCATCCTGCACTGTCAAGTTTTGTTATTATTGTTAGGGCACTGAGTCACCAAAAGTGATGTTGGTGTGATGCTGTTCTAAAAAGGGCAAACAGAGACACAATTAAGATTTTCAACAATGAAAGGAAACTAGTCACTTCCAGACACCAAGCTAAATTATGTTTTACAATGAGTACACAGTATCTCGCTTCATTCCATGCTGTGCTATGCACCAAAAGACTAATATTTCCAGGCAAGACAAAACAGATACACTTACTGAATAATGTTTCCCTTCTATTAAAAAAAAATACATCATACTGTCCATGCAAACAGCTGTTTGAAAGCTAATCTTCTGTCCATCAAATACTTATATGTCAACTATCTTTGATAGCAGAAGCATCTGTTGACTGACTTAGCTGCTGAATGAGGGTTCCACATGTTTGAAAATCTAACATGGAGAAGCAAAGTTCAAACTATTTGGTTTAGAGCAAGCTTTTACCTGTACAAAGCCACAAGACTCTTTTATGTTTTTTGGTATTGGCAAATAATGTTGTATGATTCCATGGCTTATACAGTTTATGAATTACAGTAACTATGCAAGAGTTAGATGGTGATCTTAAAATCTCTCAAACCTCAATATAAATTTAAATAAAGACCAATGATAGGAAAGTCTTATTGATAGCCAAGGAGGATACCTGTAAATTTAAGGCCTTTGTACTGATGCAGATGTTGTAAGAAGGAATAGTAGCAGATTGAATTCTGTTGCCTTTTGCACCTGCTTGGCTTTCTAGTTAGATCATGGCTGATCTATAACCTCAAATCCACTTTCACTCCTTAATTTTCTTAGAATCCTTCAATCCCTGCCTTGAATATATTCAAGAACTAAGCACAACTCTTTCAAGTTGAGGATTTTAATGATTTACAATCCTGGAAGTGAATAAATTTATCCTAACTTAGTTGTAAATGGCTAACCCCTGAGACTGTGACCCCTAGTTCTAAACTCTTACCCCAAATTCCAGTTAAGCGCTTCAAAATTTATATGTTTCGATGTGATCACTTATAATTCAAAACTCCAGTTAACAGTACCATCCACTACATGTCTTTTTATGCAGTCGTGGCCTCAGCTCAAGAATCAATCTGAATGGTTGTGCACCTTCTCAAAAGTATGTCTAGCCTTAAAAAAGACACAAAAACTGTGTTATTTGAAGGAACAGTCTCACTAAAGGTGCTGTACAATTACAGCAATATTTTCTTACTCTTATATTCCGACCATGTGGAATGAAGGGTAATATTCCATTCAATTACTTCACTTTCTGGGAAGTGCATGTAAACTTTCCATGCGTCAAGTACGCAAGCTTACCTGAATCCCTCTAAACAGCATGATTTAATCATTTCTAATTATTTAAAAAATATTGGGCTGTAACTTAACTTGTTCCAGCTAAGTGCGAGCAGTGTTGGGTTTTTCAGAATTTTTGCCACATCTAACCAATCTTGCATCATCAACTACCTACCCCACCCCAATGGCAAGCCGCACATTTGATTCCATGAATATGTTACCAAACGCTGCTTCTTAAAAGACTTGCAACTCAGAGGATGTATGCTGAAAGACCAGAATCCCTGGCGCATAAAACATATTCAAAAGAGTCACTGTGCATTGGATGAGCACTGGATTTCTGAAACTTCTGTCTTGGTGATGGACAAAGTGCAAAGATATCAAAGAAAGGACAGATGGCAACCGTGATTCTTTAACAGGGAGCTGGAGGTTTTAGTGAATGCAATGGCACAAAGGAAGGGCGTTCTGTTTTTGGATTTCCAGCAGAGAAGGCCATGTCACCAAACCCTGGCAACATGGTCTGTAGTTGTCACCTGGCTCAGTGCAGATTCCTTGTAATCGAGGAATGGCCAGCAGTGCTATAAGGTCAGTGACCTTCTCTGCTCTGTTAGGCAAAGTGGCAGTTTTTTCTCTGCGAGCTCATACTCACTCTGTTTCTGTCTCTGCCACTGCACCTACCAAAGCTCATGCACTGCCATTCTAACAAGTGCCTCCAATATCTTCTCTCACTTACTCTCAATCCCCTAACCTCCCACTATTAGTGCTGCCTTCTGACATGCCTGGGATATCTCACCAGTTTTCCCCCACTTGCACTACATTAACAGCTGTGCCATCCAATCCTACCCCTTCTCTCAATCTAAGAGAAGACATTACACAGTATGGTAGATCTTGGCCCTTGCAGGAGAGGATCTGGACCACTCCTGTGAAATGGCAAGATATCATGTCTCACCAACTGAGTTAAAAACCACTCTTCATTTCACTACCACTTTCACAGTAACCCCACCGGAAGTGTCATTCACTATTTGTAACCATTGGCCACTGCACCTTCTC
Source organism: Stegostoma tigrinum (assembly GCF_030684315.1). Lineage (NCBI taxonomy): Eukaryota > Metazoa > Chordata > Chondrichthyes > Orectolobiformes > Stegostomatidae > Stegostoma > Stegostoma tigrinum. Next base: position 67,581,059 of record NC_081357.1, on the reverse strand, counting down.
TTTCTTTTGACCAGGTTCAAGGGACCAAACAACCTCCATATGTCCTTATTTCCCATAGTCTTAAGGCAAGATAAGGCATGGATGATGGAAGCATGAGGGTAGGCACAAAATCAGTGAGCACTATGAGAGCAAGGAAGCAGGCCTGAAATTCAGCTTGGTCTAATCTGTGAGCTGGGGGTCCCTGTAGCAACTTTTCAGTGCTAGTTGCCAGTGCACCCTGCAGTGTGGGTCTATACTTCCAAACCAGCCTGCAATAGGATCATTGAGCTGCCATATTGGTCATGAGGCTTTGGCAAATCCCATATCCATGAACAAGGAACGTGTGCAGCTGATGGCCATGGATTGTGGTCTGAGATGCCATTCAGTGCTGAGCATGATGGTGGAGTCAGCAGTGAGCTGATGCAACCAGATAATCCCTGACTTCCACGGTGAGAATTCTCAATGTCTAGTTTGAATACAAATGAGGTGAGTTATAGCATCAACAAGGTGTTTGACAAATTGTAATCCCCTTAACTGGCAATATGCTACTGCCGCGTGAGAAGCTCACCCCGCTACTTGGTAAATGAATAAAAGATGCAGTGAGTTGCTCCCTACATCAAGATAGGCCATATCAGACTTCATGCATGATTCTGCCATGAATTTCATCATAGCCCACATTTAATAGAAGTGAATAACCTCACTTTTACACAATGTTACTTCACCTATCACTTTTAGCTCTTTTAACTGTCTGTTTCCTTTTGCAGTCTCTGGGATAAAATTTTGATTTTGTTGTTATTCTGATGCAGGTGCCTATCTGCCAGTTCCAGTGGAAGTGGGCAGCAAGTAAATTTGGTGCTGCCAATCCACATTCCTATTAATAGCTTTGGCCGAGCAGATCCACACTTCTTTTATTGAGTTCAGGTGATTAATTCTAAACTCGGGGGAAAACGAAGCAGCATTTGATGAAACCAGATCTCTGTTCTGCCTCAAAGTAGTCTATTCCCTTTAAAGGAAAGCTTCACTGAATGACAAGAGACTGCTGCATTTAGAATCATAGAGTATGGAAACAGACCCTTCGGTCCAACTTGTCCATGCCGACCAGATATTCTAAATTAATCTAGTCCCATTTGCCAGCATTTGGCCCATATTCCTCTAAACCCTTCCTCTTCATATACACATCCAGATGCCTTTTAAATTTTGTAAGTGAACCAACCTCCACCACTTCCTCTGGCAGTTCATCCCATGCATACACCACCCTCTGCATGAAAGAGTTGCCCCCTTAGGTCCCTTTTAAATCTTTCCCCTCTCAATGTAAACCTGTGTCCATAAATGTGGAGCTGGAAAAGCACAGCTGGTCAGACAGCATCTGAGGATCAGGAAAGTCAACATTTCAGGCAAAAGCCCTTTATCCAACCCTAGCAACATCCTTGCAAGTCTTTTCTGTGTTCACCCTTCCTATAGCAGGGAGACCAGATTAAACAGAGGATTCCATTTGTGGCCTAACAAATATCCTGTACAGCTGCAACATGACATCCCAATTCCTATATTCAATGCACTGACCAACAAAGGCAAGCATAGCAAACACCTTCATTATCCTGTCTATCTGCAACTCCACTTTCAAGGAACTATGAACCTACATTCCAAGGTCTCTTTGTTCAGCAACACTCTCCAGGACCTTACCATTGAGTGCATAAGTCCTGCCCTTTTGCCTTTCCAAAATGTAGCATCTCACATTTATCTATAGTGAACTCCATTTGCACCTGCCCATCTAATCAAGGTCCCGTTGTATTCTGAGGTAAGCTTCTTGACTGTCCACTACACCACCAATTTTGGTGTCATCGGCAAACTTACTAACTATACCTCCTGTGGTCACATCCAAATCATTTATAAAAAATGCCAAAAGAAATAGACCAAGTACCAATCCTTGTGGCACACCTCTGATCACGGGCCTCCAGTCTAAAAGCAACCCTCCAACACCACCCTCTGTCTCCTACCTTCAAGCCAGTTCTGTATCCAAGTGGCTAGTTCTCTGTGTTCCTTGTGATCTAAGCTCACTAAGCAGTCTACCATGCAGAAAGTGTCCGTTGGAATAGCACACACTCCCAGAAGTACAATATGTTTCGGTAGTGCTACTGGCCCAAACTGTGCACACGTTCTATTCTTTTCCTAGCTAACTTTCCCAGCTAATCTTGTATGACCAGTAAGGTATGATACATTATACTCAGGCCCTCGTTGAAGTCATTAATATCAATCATAAATAATTGGGACCTTTGACCCTTGCAGCAGTCCACTTATAAACAACATACAAAATTGTATGTTGTATGCTGCAAAAATTCCATCCCCTATTCCCAATTCCTCCGCCTCCGTCGCATCTGCTCCCAGGATGAGGCATTCCACTCCTGCACATCCCAGATGTCCAAGTTCTTCAAGGACCGCAACTATCCCCCCCGAAGTGGTCGAGAACGCCCTTGACCGCGTCTCCCGCATTTCCCGCAACACATCCCTCACACCCTGCCCCCACCACAACCACCCAAAGAGGATCCCCCTCGTTCTCACACACCACCCCACCAACCTCCGGATACAACGCATCATCCTCCGACACTTCCGCCATCTACAATCCGACCCCACCACCCAAGACATTTTTCCATCCCCACCCTTGTCTGCCTTCCGGAGAGACCGCTCTCTCTGTGACTCCCTTGTTCACTCCACACTGCCCTCCAACCCCACCACACCCGGCACCTTCCCCTACAACCGCAGGAAGTGCTACACTTGCCCCCACACCTCCTGCCTCACCCCCATCCCAGGCCGCAAGATGACTTTCCACATTAAGCAGAGGTTCACCTGCACATCTGCCAATGTGGTATACTGTATCCGTTGTACCTGGTGTGGCTTCTTCTACATTGGGGAAACCAAGCGGAGGCTTGGGGACCGCTTTGCAGAACACCTCCGCTTGGTTCGCAATAAACAACTGCACCTCCCAGTCGCAAACCATTTTAACTCCTCCTCCCATTCTTCAGATGATATGTCCATCATGGGCCTCCTGCAGTGCCACAAGGATGCCACTCGAAAGTTGCAGGAACAGCAACTCATATTCCGCTTGGGAACCCTGCAGCCCAATAGTATCAATGTGGATTCACCAGCTTCAAAATCTCCCCTTCCCCTACCGCATCCTAAAACCAGCCCAGCCAGTCTCTGCCTCCCTAACCTATTCTTCCTCTCACCCATCCCTTCCTCCCACCTCAAGCCGCACCTCTATTTCATACCTACTAACCTCATTCCACCTCTTCGACCTGTCTGTCTTCCCTGGACTGACCTATCCCCTCCCTACCTCGCCACCTCTCTTCTTTTCTCTCCATCTTCGGTCCGCTTTCCCCTCTCTCCCTATTTATTCCAGAACCCTCTCCCCATCCCCCTCTCTGAAGAAGGGTCTAGGCCCGAAACGTCAGCTTTTGTGCTCCTGAGATGCTGCTTTGCCTGCTGTGTTCATCCAGCTCCACACTTTGTTAACTTGGATTCTCCAGCATCTGCAGTTCCCATTATACCTGAAAAGGGCCTGTTTACACCCTTTAATTGATTGTCTTTTAAGTATTTCCCTGATCATACTAATATATTTATCGCCTCTTCACCACTGCAACCACCACCCCCACCCCCCCGCAACCCCACCACTGCTGCCAAATCCATAAATTCTTATGTGTGCAGCAGTATTTTGTGATCAGGCTGCATTTTGAATTGTTAATTCTAATCGCTGAAGCACAAAGGGAAACTTGCAAGAAAGGATTGCAGAGAAGTGCCATGAACATAATCCTTCTAGGAAGGAAACACTTCAGCCTTGAAACAAATTGAAGTGATCTTATTCTGGTTTACAGAACAGAGAGGTATATTATGCTGGCTGTGACCCAGACACAGTGAATCAACTGGGTGCACTGAATATTAGAAACCCACTTAGAACTGATCGGCCGCTATGCATGTACTTACACAATTTACCTCTACCAACACAGCCAAATCAGCCCATACAAGTCAAATGAAAAAAATATATAGAATACAGTACTATTTCAAGTTAAGCTATGATTATAGCATAAAGAAGTTCAGAAAGTTATTGCAGCAGAAATAGTTTTTCGGTGTGGTAAAAGCAGTAAGGTAGTGTCATTTGGGAAAATGTTTTCTTTGGTTCCAGTGAACCAACTGACTCCCTCTTCTGCTTTATGATTTTCTACATCATTAAAAATCTTTCAGGATTTACCTCCACAACTAATGCAACTTCATTGAGACAGAAGATAATGGGAACTGCAGATGCTGGAGAATCCAAGATAACAAATTGTGAAGCTGGATGAACATAGCAGGCCAAGCAGCATGTCAGGAGTACAAAAGCTGACGTTTCAGGTTCTGATGAAGGGTCTAGGCCCGAAACGTCAGCTTTTGTGCTCCTGAGATGCTGCTTGGCCTGCTGTGTTCATCCAGCTCCACACTTTGTTATCATTGAGACAGAACCCCGATTTTGAAACGTCATATTTTTGACGTCATGTCTGGCACTACATCGAGGAAGAATAGGTTAGGGAGGCAGAGACTGTACAGTTCTAATTTCTACGTTCTATGTTAGCCATATTTCAGTCATCTCGCTGCAGGGTACTTGGCATTGAGTCATGAGCTGCCTCTAAAACAACTGAAGAAAAGAAAACAATATTTTTCTGAATGATTAGTAATCTTGGGCACAGAGTGAATCAGCTGCCACTCATTAAATTCTGGGAATGACACGGTCATCTAGAACATTGTTTAATATGCGGAGTGGTATTTAAAGTTTCTTCTGCCTGCTGAACACCAGGAATGCATCAATGCAGAATTTAAATTCCTTTACGACCATGAATATAGCAAAATTATTTTTGTATCTCTTCATCACATAAAAGTGTTGTCAAGTCAAATCCTGTCCTCTGTGTCTCCTGTGTGGCATGAGTATTACATCTTTCAAAAGCATCACATCCAAACATGACTGATTTTGACTACTGCTGAACAAAGTCACATTTTGTCTTCCATTCATCAGGACAATTCAAAAGAATCCTAATTCAAGGGGGGAAAAAAAAAAATCAACATTTTTAATACATGAAAGGAGTGTTGATTGGGTGGTAAGTGGACTGTGATTGGTAGAAGTGTTGCCATGGAGAATGCACCCATTAATGTTAATTGACCATTAACTGCCAAGCTTTGTTTAAATTTTAAACCGAGCTAGTTGGCTCTAATTGGTTAGTGCATTGTCCTGAGTAATACGTTACAGAATAGCTGTCCCCTACTTTATAAGATAATAAAATGTGAGGCTGGATGAACACAGCAGGCCAAGCAGCATCTCAGGAGCACAAAAGCTGACGTTTCGGGCCTAGACCCTTCATCAGAGAGGGGGATGGGGGGAGGGAACTGGAATAAATAGGGAGAGAGGGGGAGGCGGACCGAAGATGGAGAGTAAAGAAGATAGGTGGAGAGGGTGTAGGTGGGGAGGTAGGGAGGGGATAGGTTAGTCCAGGGAAGACGGACAGGTCAAAGAGGTGGGATGAGGTTAGTAGGTAGCTGGGGGTGCGGCTTGGGGTGGGAGGAAGGGATGGGTGAGAGGAAGAACCGGTTAGGGAGGCAGAGACAGGTTGGACTGGTTTTGGGATGCAGTGGGTGGGTGGGGGGGGTGGAAAGAGCTGGGCTGGTTGTGTGGTGCAGTGGGGGGAGGGGATGAACTGGGCTGGTTTAGGGATGCAGTAGGGGAAGGGGAGATTTTGAAACTGGTGAAGTCCACATTGATACCATATGGCTGCAGGGTTCCCAGGCGGAATATGAGTTGCTGTTCCTGCAACCTTCGGGTGGCATCATTGTGGCAGTGCAGGAGGCCCATGATGGACATGTCATCAAGAGAATGGGAGGGGGAGTGGAAATGGTTTGCGACTGGGAGGTGCAGTTGTTTGTTGCGAACTGAGCGGAGGTGTTCTGCAAACTTTGTTGAGTTGAAGCAAGTACGGTGCACGTCTTCTTTTATTTATGCAAAGAACGGAGCACAGTGTTTCAAAATAGTTAGCTTCCAGTACACACTGTAAGACACTACATCTTTTTATGTTTTTTTCGAATATTGACTGAAAATGAGAGCAATGGTCACAACTTGAAGCAAACTGGTATGAATGAAACAATTGTAATTTATGGGAACATTGAGTCCAGACGTAGTGCATCACTTGTTATGATTACAGGAGAGTTTATTATAGCTACACACATCTAATTAGTCAGGTTGCAATCTAATACGAATCTCTGAGGGGAGTAAATTAGACAGTGAAAAGCAACGAGACTTCCTGAAATTAGCCACTGCAATCTTTTCTCTCTCCTTTCTTGTAATGTCATTATCTCCAGATTATTTCCATTTTTCAGACAAAAGAGCAAAAAAATTACACTAAGAGACTCTTAGAGAAATGATTTTAAAATCCAAAGGAACATGAAACACCAAGGCTCCAACTAAGCCATTAATGGACTGAAGACTAATCATCTCTGTTTGGATAATATCAAGGCATCCTCAAAGAATTGGCGATTGTTAAACCAACCCATCTAGTTTTGAGATTTTGGACAGGTGATACAGATATCTTAACTTTTTCTTCCTGCTGCTCATAATATTTGTATTTGTTTTGCTTTGTGTATGTTTGGTCTCCCATGTTGGAACTTTAAAAAGGATTAAAAGGTTAAGTCACGTAAATTAGAAATCCTGTATTTTTACTGTTCTTGTTCAAATTTCAGATGGTGTTCACAAGTTTGAGTTAATCTTTCCAGCATAATCCTGGTACCTGGGCACTTTTCAGGACAAAGAAATGTGGAACCTTTCATGAGCTTGCACCATATACAGAGCAAAATCATCTGATCACAGTAGCATTATCCAGCAGGATGACTTTGATAAGCTGGAATTTATTGCATTCATGGAAAAATTTATGATGTTGTCAATACATTCAACCTTACAATGTGTGAAACTTTAAGAATTCAGCATGTATATTGACCAAGATAACAAAGTGTGGAGCTGGATGAACACAGCAGGCCAAGCAGCATCTCAGGAGCACAAAAGCTGACGTTTTGGCCTAGACCCTTCATGAGAGGTGAAGAAGGGTCTAGGCCTGAAACGTCAGCTTTTGTGCTCCTGAGATGCTGCTTGGCCTGCTGTGTTCATCCAGCTCCACACTTTGTTATCTTGGATTCTCCAGCATCTGCAGTTCCCATTATCACATGTATATTGACCAAGGCAGGTTTGCAGAACACAGTAGTATAGAACTGTCTGGCTGAGTGAAATATAAATATTGGATTTACACTTGAATTGGTATTATTGCAATTATTCTGAAAAGCGCAAAACGAAAAGCTTCAATGAATTTTGTGTACTAAAGTACAACAAATACCAAGTTTGGATAGCAACAATATAGTTCAATTTACTGGTAAATTAAGAACAGGGAAATTTCTACTGGATTTCTTCAAGAATATATTAAATCCAAGGTGATGCCAGTTTTTATTTCTAAGGTTATGGACAATGATAAAGTGATAAAATTGAACAAAGGTTTATGTGAGATTGAACAGATCGGTAATAGGCTCACTTATTAAATTGTGCCCCTTGCTGAACTCGGTCTGAAATGGGCAAATTTATGTTATTTTTCAATATGATCCTTTGATATCACAATATTGTTTCAAGAGATGACTGCACCATAAACAGTACCCACTTAAAAAACGTTTGCATTGTCAACCCACATAAGTATGTGCAGCACTAACAAAAAGTGAGAAGTTGTCCTTGTGTATGGTTTCAGTTTGCCTTTATCCCACACCAAACAGGAAAAGATGGATGAGGAAATAGTGAAAATATGAATTGCTAACATATGGAATAGATGTCCCAATGGCTTTTGCAAGGAACACAGTTTATTAGTGTGGGGCACATTCAGATTCTGTATAAGTGATGAGTTGAAGAGGTGCCTGCAAAGAAATAACATCCACACTGTAATAACAACAGATTGGTATACTGCCCAGAGTTCAAACTTTGAAAGCATTCTTCAACAAGCTACCACAAAGAATTAAAATATGTGTGTCGATCCAACAGATATCTTGTATGGTTTCATCATCAAATCATGGGAATGTATTGATGCACAAACATTATAACTAAAGTATTCTTACAGCAGACCAAAGCAAAATGCTGCTAACGCTATAATTAGTATTTACATTTAAGTAAGCTCATCTTTTAACATAACGTTGATGGGTTCTCGTGTTACCATGACCACACCTCAGACGTACACTGTATTTACACCTGAGTGTATATTGTGGTTAACCTCCGATGACTGTTACCTTAGAGGTAGCAGAAAGCTATACCTTATGAAGGGTGCAAATCTCTTACCCACAGTTTGTCTTTTTCTTCAAGGAACCACTCCAAAACCCAGATGTGGACTCCACTCCACATTATCCCTATATCCCGCTTGGGCTCTCAGACCTGCCAGATGAAAGGTCATTGGGCTTCCATTCATCTGACATAAATAGGCACAAGGGGAATGCTAGACTCAAGCAAAGATTCCAGAAGGCAAACAGGCCCTTGGGCCCAAACTGGTCCATACTGACTTGCAGTGAATGTACTTCTAATCCAAACTCTACTAGAGATATTATACTCAGCAGAAATTTATAGAAACGGGTACTTGGCTATAAGTTCCTTAGTACAGCAATTTATCTAAAAGTGACCAGTTAAGCACTGATAACCTTCATTCACACATATATTACAGTAGTCAAATAGACTGTCCCAGTAACAGTTCTTTAATGACTTAACATACCTCAATCTCCCATTTAATCTCCTCATATCATTACTCATACTATAGTTCATTCTCAATGGATTCAGTCATACCCACTGCCTTTGTACTTGTTATTACAACACATATGCTGTGTACTCTTTGGCTCCTCACCCTAAATGCTCAACTGTGAGGCATTTGTCAGTGATTACAGTACTTTTGCTTCCCCAGATCAGAACCAAATGCAATACAACTTGTAATTTATTGCATCTTAAGTAATTTTACAAGTTTTTTTCATATTTGACCTTTTACAAGACATTAACAATTCACTTTTATATTGCTTTTTCATTAATATTCAAGTACATTTTAGACTTGAATGATTCTGCAATCATCCACTTCAATCGTTCTTTGACATGCATCTCTATTTTTTCAATAAAATGAGTGAACAGAAGAATATTGTCATAAAAATGCACCACGATCATCAGCTGATCTTACAGACAGTGATGCAAAGTTTGTACTGTAGTCAAATTTAATTACGTATGCTCACCATTGAAGTTTACCAGGAAGTTCAAAGCAGTTTCTATAAATAGATATTATTATTTATATGAAAATGCATATGTATACTATCACTGAGCTCGACAGTGTCATCTTACAAATTTTCACTTGCTACTTCTGATGTAGCATGCAGACATTCCATGGCATATTAGCCTATCATCTTGGATTTCCAATATGTGCTCTCAGCATTAGAAGTTTGAATTTTTGCATCTAGTACCATTCTTATCACTTAATGGAAATTTACGAGGTACTATGTGTCTTAAATGTATATAATGACATCCCATTTACATATACAACAAATATTTCTGCAGAAGTCAACATGAGAATTCTGAATTTCTTTTGTTTCACTGGAAAGGAAATCATCGTGTGGGGTACTGTAATTTCTGAAACCCAACATATATAAATCTACTAATTTAGTACTCTGGTTGGAACATTTTTGGCATAAATTTAGTTCTTGTCCCTGGTTATGTCAGATACATTTATGGAAGTACATTTGTTTTCTAGCCTTCAGGAACATTGTATGCTGCTATCTTCCTGAGCTGTCATTTAAGATTTTTGCTGATTTCTTAAATGGATTTAGGAGGTTAGAAAGCATAGATTCCTGTTGCTGTTATCAGTGCTAAAGTCCTCGGAAGACATTAACCTGCCAGCATCTTTGATGTACAGTTTTTGTTGTCTAAAATCAGTGATTACATCTAGGTCTTGTTGACACCATGTCATTCTCTTTTTTTGACAATAAAGGTATGATGACTTTCATGTTAAATTAATATTCCCTTGCATCATACTACAAAAAGTCTCACCTTCACAATTGTGACATATATTGTCAGAGTGAAATAAGACTTTAAAAGTACATTAAGAAAATGTAACTAAAATCTTCTAAATGGAACTCAGTTTTAATAAACTAAAGATTGAGAAATTGTTATTCTCAGAGACCGGAAAGATCACAGCTCACAGGACCCAAAGCTCTGCCAATAATTTAATATCAGTCGAAGGTGCTTTGAAGTTTTCATGTTACTAGTTTGCAAATACTTTGATATTATTAAAAAAAATGTCGACATCATTGCAAGATAACAAAGTGTGGAGCTGGATGAACACAGCAGGCCAAGAAGCATCTTAGAAGCACAAAAGCTGACGTTTCGGGCTTTTGCTCCTAAGATATTGCTTGGCCTGCTATGTTCATCCAACTCCACACTTTGTTATCTCAGACTCTCCAGCATCTGCAGTTCCCATTATCTCTCTCAACATCATTGCAGGCCTTTTAGGATACATTAATCTACTTATGTTAATAAAATTGTTTCTTTTAAGAGAACTGGTCATTTTTAAATTGTTAACAGTGCCACATTTTTCAAACTTTTTGGATGCAATTCCAGGAGTAAAATTATACCAATTACAGTTACTGAAATTTGGAATCTAATCCTTTATACAGAAGGCAGAGAATTATACATACATTGGAAGAATTCAATGACAATAAGGCGTATTGAAGTTAGATTTTTCCCTACCTGTATTTGCTTAAATCCTGACACATCTCTAACTTCTCTGGTTCAAAGAAATAGACATTGGTTGGAAATAATGGACGAAAATTTAGTCCCTGCCAATTCTTGGGATCAGTTTTTACTCAGGAACCCGACTAATTCATTTGTACACCTTCTAGCTCTTTTTAAGAGCAAATGATCATATCACCTCTGAGTAGAATTAGGAAGAATAAGCTGAGATTTCCAAACATGCATTGATGGATCACTTTTTAGGGAGATCCCTGCATGATTTACAATAGCAACCATACAATGCACTGTGAAGCAACAAAGATTTACAACATGGTTGGAAGAATAGGAAAGGCTACCCAGTAGTTTGGAAGTTTGCATCACATTATAGGTAAGGTGGTTAAGAAGGCATTTTTAAAAAATTAAAGATACACATATCCACTCATTTCTATTTGCATTTTTCCCCACTGTAACCTATATTGTTTTCTCAGACACATCTTGATACTCAGATAATTGAAACAAAGTTACATTCTTAACAAAGCATTGGCAATCACAATTTTTCCCTCCACTATATGAACAATTGCTAAATGGTAAAGATAAATAGGGAATTTCATGAAGAAGCCTGGCATTTTGTGTTTTTTTTTTAAACTTTTTCTGCAACAGCTAAGGGGTTTTGATCAGAATAAACCAATGTTTCCTTGTAGATATGACAGAGATAGATAAGAATATTTAAGCACCCAGAATAATCCCCACATTTTATTATTCAAAAGCATTTCTTTTAATGTTGATGTAATTGTGCCATTCCAATGATCTTATAATTTTGCCTTACCTACCTCAAAGATATTAGCAGCAATTACTAGCTAAATTTGCCAATGACCCATAGATAGGAAAGTGGGTTGTGAAGAAGACAAAGAGTCTAAACAGGGATGTGGATAGGTTCTCTTAAGTGGGCAAAGATCTGGCAAATGGAGTACAGCGAGAAAGAGAGTGTGAAATTATCCATTTTGATAGAAAAAAATAAAGAAGTATATGTGGAGATTGCAGAGGTCTAAGATGCAGAAAGATCTGGTGTCCTCATACATGATTCATAGGTTAGTAGGTAGGTACAGCATGTAACTAGGAAAGCTAATTGAAATTAATGCTCTATTGCAAGGAGAATTGAATGCGAGAGCAGGCAAGTTATGCCTCAGTCATATAGGGTATTGGTGAGACTGCATCTAGAGTATTGTGTACAGTACTGGTCACCGTACTTATGGAAGGATGTTAATGTGTTGGAAACAGTTGGGATAAGGTTTACTCGACAATACCTGGAATAAGCAGATTGCCTTGTGAGGAAACATTAAACAGGTTAGGCCTGTATTCTCTGGTATTTAGAGTGTTAGAGATAATTTAATTGGAACAGGGGACTTGACTGGGTGGATGTCGAGGATATTTCCTCTTACGGGACAATCTAGAACTAGAGGTCCCAGTTTAAAAATAAAGAAGTTGCCCATTTAGAAGAGATGAGGAAACTTTTCTTTCAGAAAGCTGAGTTTGAATTCCCTTCCTTAAAAGACAATGGATGTTTAATCTTTAAATATTTTTTAAAGCAAAGCGTAACCAGAGGCATAATCAAGAATCTATCAAGGATACGCAGGAATGTACAGTTAGCGTTAAAATCAGATCAGCCAGAGTAGTAGAGCAGACAAAGGGTGGAATGGCACACTCTTGTTCTTTGCCCGCATGTTCACTCTGGTAAAATAAGGGCAGTCAACATAGGTTAATTGATCAAAACAGTTTGTAGTCTCAAAAGAAGTTTGGCAATCCCCTGATCGTGCTACCTTAACTTGCACTGGACCAATGGTACTGCTGAAGTTTGATAGAACCTCACAACAGAAACCACACATGCCCAAGTATCTCAATTTCTCATTTAGTTTCAGGAGTAGGTATTGCAATGGAAGCTTGTACTTCTGCTCTTCTCGATAGCACTTGTTTTTGCCCTACTAAATACCCTAGGCAGACAACTCACACTTTTGACAATTCACTTTTGGCAAGGCTAAATGCTAAACTGGTTAATTTTCCAAATAGAATTTCTGTTTTTCCCCCCCAAGTTTGACCTTCCAACTCTCACTATATAGTGTTTCATTAAGTTTGGAATTTGTCTTGATTAATCAGTCTTTGTAAATTGTTTGTGACACATTTTAGCCAAAGTGGCATTACGACCGTGTTCCCAAATTCCAAACAAATGCCATCTAGAAGTTTGATGACACCACTGTGGTAGGACAGATATCTAATAAGCACAAATAAGAATGCAGAAAGGAGATAGAGGCTGAATTGATCTTTGTGGTCTGTGCAGAATCAGGTGAACCATCAAGTTTAAAAACTAGTATATAGTTACTTTGACTTGAATCAATTAGATGGTATTCAAATATACATTGGTTTCTGCTTTCACCTTGACCTCTTTCTCTGGATCTAAATGATAAACCTGACTTTTTAAGTACATAGGAGAGGATTTTCCTACATTTACATCAGTTTTGGCTAAACATGTACACCTTGGTTTATCTTTACACATTCCTTTAGATTCTGAGTAGCCTTATTGGGTCTTCATATTCTGCTGCATCGGAGTAAGAAAGCATGATGTATAACCTTCCCTAATATACTTCATTGTAAGCTAATCAGGTAACACATGGATCAATTTGGAAATTTTCTAGTCCTCCTTCTGCCTCATTCTCATCAGATCTTTCATTCTCCACTGTCCTTACTGCCTGATATTCCATGTGTGCTATTCTCCTCCCAGTGGTGACCGTAATGCCTAGGAGCAGATACAAACCATTCAGCCGATCAAGTCTACTGTGCCACTCTAAGATCATGGTTGTTCTAATAATACTCAACTCCACTTTCCTGCCATTTCAATATATGCCTCAATTCCCTTAATAATTAAAAATAACTCCCTATTCTCAGTCTTGACTATACTTTGTGACCTAGCTCAACAGCCTTCTGTGGTAAAGGATATCACAACCATCTGAAAGAAGAATTTCCTCATCACTTTCTTAAATGCTTGACCCCTTATTCTGAGATGATGGCCTCGAGTCTTAGACTGTCCCATAAGGGGAAACAATGTTTTCATATCTACCCTGTCAAAATCTTGTAATTTCAATAAGGTCGCCTAAATTCATTATTCTATATTCCAATGAGTACAGGTCCCACCTCTACAACCAACTACCTTTTTAATGACTCATGGTCAAGGACTCACAGCTCCTTTTGTTCCATAGCTTTCTGCAGTCTTTATCTAAATAAATGCCACTCCTGTATTCCTCCTGCCGAAAGGCATAACCTCACATTTCCCAACATTATATTCCTTCGGCCAAGTTTTTGCCCACTTGTTTAACCTATATCCCTCTGCAGATTCTGTGCCATCCTCACTACTTGCCTTCCCACATATTTTTGTGTCAACCACAAACATGGCTATAGTACATTCACTTTCCTCAAAGTCATATATTGTAAGTAACTGTGGCCGCAGCCCTGATCCCTGTGGCACACTATTAGTTACATGTTTCCATCATGAAAATGCCCTCGTTATCACAATTCTCTGTCTTTTTCAGTTAGTCAGTCCTCTTGCAATGCCAAACACCATGGATCTTATTTAGTACATTAATGTGTGGTGCCTTATCAAATGCCTTCTAAAAATCCAAAGGAATTACATCTGCTGCCTCCCTTTTATGTATTCTGCTTGTTGGCTTCTCAAAGAATTCTAGTCATTTTGACAGGCACAACTTCTCCTTTATGTGGTATTATTTGAACTTATTAATATGAATACCCAATTCCCCTTCTGACTAGCCAATCCTATTTGAACGTCTTAACTGTGCTCCGACAGTTCACACTGGAAAAGCATCATCCTCTTGTTGAAATATTCAGAATGTGTCAAGCTTGTTACTCATTCCTTCACGGTTGTCTGCGATGCTCTAACATGTTCTTGAGCTACTACACAGGCTCCCATGAGCCAGACCCAAAGCATGGATGAATAGTCAAACATGCAGCGTTCATCTTTCTGTTCTAAGTGTTTTTCTTTGACTAGCTTCAGAGAATCTCTTACCTTGTGTCCCCAAAAAATTCACAAGAACCAAGCCCAGTAGATTCAATCGATGAGTCTCAGGTGGCAAACAAATTATTCCTGTCCTTTGTTCCAGTCATGAGCATTCTCACGACAGCATGCCTTGAACATCATTTTGAAGATTTGACAATAACATTCTCAAGTTCCTCATGTCTGCAGATGGTATGCTGAAGATTTTAACTGTTATTGCCAAACAACTCATAACTTTGTGAAAAGTTTAGATATGACATTCGAACTTTGATGCAATTGGATGTCTAATGGTAATCCATATTGCATAAAGAACTAGGTTAATTTCAAAACACTACCTTAACAGTAATTGTCCTCAAGCATATGGCATCTGAGAATTAAGTGGTCATATTCATAACAGTAAGCACGCACTAGTGTCCTGCTTTCATTTTTGATGAAGGTTCTATACCATCCACTATCACCACACAATAGTTCCTCAAATTCTGGTATGGGAATTAGAAGTGCTGGCTTGATTTATTTTGTGGTTTTCCCAGCATTGGGCACACATGACAATTTACAAATCTGCATTAAATCCTTGTGAAGAACAGGCCAATAAAAATGTCAACTTATACGTGCTTGGCACTTCCAGATTCCAACATTTCATGCCATAGGAATTTCACAAGACATGTGACTTTCAAGAAATGCATTGTTAAAACATGTGTCCTTTTATTGACCTCAACAAAACAATCCAAGTCGCCACAATTATTCAAACTCAAATACAAAATAAAACGTGAAGCCTTATTAATAAGCGGGAGAAAAAGGCAAACCGACTGAGAACTACTGTAACCAGCCAGGCAGACAAGGGCCACAAGCTGCAATGCCATAAAAGTGAAATAGAGGAGACTGCATTCCCTCCAAGAATCTGTTCTGCTCTAACTGTAGAAGAAGCCTCAAAGTATTCAACTACTGGTGCCCTGAGAGCTGCTGAAATCTAACTCCATTTTACAACCCTTTCATTTCAAAAGGGAATCGTCAAGCAGGTAACAGGCTTGCAATGATAATAGCAACATAAAATGTGACTGGGATGCTAAGTATCCTCTTTCCTAGACTACTTCAACCTTTGTCTATATTCTGTTTAATAACTGTTAGTTTTCTGTGAAGGAACTTGCAGCAATGGTGGTGTAAAAAACTAACTTTCGACCTTGTTCATAATTAAAACTTTGCTGTACAAGTTTACCAGTTCAGAGTTTGTGCACCTTTTAGTGAACATGTCTGATGTATTTGTGTCAATTCAGTAACGTATCTACCACCTTGTTGGGGAAGGGGATGTAATTAATGATATGGAAATTTGAAGTGGTCTAAAAATTTGGGTTTAAAATAATAAATAGAAAGCACAGGCAGTAAATAGCAGGGAAGTCACTGGAAATGAGGAGACATTTTCAACTGAAAACAGCAAAAAAGACATCTTTTAATCTTTAAAAATGTTGACTTTTAATAAGCTGATTGCTTCAAAGACATATGACATTATTCCTCATTTGATACATTTAATCAGATGTATTAACCATGATGCAGAAAGTAATTTGTTTGCAAGAATTTATATATCCATTACATTTTATTTATTTATTACAAACTTGGATCCTCTGCTCACTCACACGCTCTGGATTCATTTCGCCATTTTCTGCTCTCACCCATGGTAGGGGAGGGAATGGCCTACTGGTGGTGTTGCTGGACTGTTAATCCAGAGACCCAGGTGATGTTCTAGGGCCCAGGTTCAAATTCTACCACAGCCATTGGTGGAATTTGAATTCAATAAAAATCAGTAATTAAGGGTCTAATGATGACTAGAAAACCATTATCAATTGTTGGAAAAACCCATCTGGTTCACTGTTGTCCTTTAGGGAAAGGAACTGCAGTCTTTACTTGATCTAGCCTATATCTGACTCTGGGCCCACAACAATGCAGTTGACTCTTAACTGCCCTCTGGGCAATTAAAGATGAGCAATAAATGCTGGTGGAGCCGGTGATGCCCTCATTCCATAAATGAATTTTTAAAAAACCAATCCCCCTATTATCAGGCTATGCTTTTCAAATTATCTTCTGGCTTCAGTTTGGGCTCCTCATTCCTCCATCCCAGTACCATATTCCCCACATTTTGCTTCAACTCATCACTTGTTACACTGATATCCATCCGTGTCCTCTAACTATGTCTGCCAAAATCATAGAAGCCAAGAATCAACTCATTGAATTCATATCATTTGATAGCAAGAAATAGGTGAAGCCATTGGATAGAAGTTTCTGAGTCTTCATCCAGTTGTAATGCTAAAGATTTGTGCTTTGAGCTCCCACAATTATCTTGACTAAACTTCATCACACCCTGATTCCTGTAGGGAATCTATTCCATTCTCCTGATTTCACTCTCTTTGGTGCATCAGTTTGGTGATGTAGGAAAACTTGCAATAGGTGTTTCCTTTTCCTCAGATTCCCACTTCCATCCTACCCCACCACTGTGGATGACTGGACACTCAACCCTTTCTGACCCACCTCCTACACTTCTGCCCTCACCCCATCCCCTGCCTTTCAGAACAACAATAGTATTACCCTTGTCCTTATTTTCTACCTCAACAGCCTCCACATCAAAGCTTCAGCCTCTACTGTTTGCACCACCTCTGGAACGATGTCATAACCAAATGCCTCTTCCCCTTCCAGCCACTGTCAGCATTCAACAAGAAATGTTCCTTCCATGAAACCCTTCTTCACTCATCTAACATTCTCAATGTCTTTTTACCCATCAATGACATTTCCTCATGCAACTGCAAAATGTGTAACATTTGCCCCTTTATGTCCTCCCTCCTCATTACCCAAGGCCCTAAACATGTTCCTATAAAGCAGTGATTTCTGGTCTCTCAATCTAACCTTTTTTTTGCTACTTAAAATGCTGTCTCCTCTATATTGTCGAGACCAAACACAGATAGGATGACTGCTATGCAAAACACCTATGCTCTTTCAATCATCAGTAAAATGCTCTTTCAACCCTAACCTTCTGGTTAGTTGCATTTCAACACACCATCGTGCTGTCATGCTGATATTCCAGGCCTCCTGCAGTGTTCCACTAAAGCCCAACAAAAGTTGGAAGAACAGCTTTCTGCTTAGGCACTCTGCAGCCTTCATGACAGAACTTTTGTTCAGCAACATTAGATTATGAATTCTAGATGTCCTCCATTTTTACTACAGTCTAACCCAACATCACCCCTTCCACCACACCCTTTGTCTTGTTTGCACAAGTTTTCTCCCAGTAGAGCTGACCTATTTTCTGCTATCAATACCTCTTCTGTACTACCATGAACACTTTCTTTGGCTCTTGCATTTGTAAGACATTCACATGTACCATTTGAATCTTCTTCTCTTTTTGCTACAGCATAAGACACATCACTTTTCCTGCCCTCTTAAGTTTTAGTTGAAATGTTAACTCTATTTCTCTCTTCACAGGTACTGCCAGAACTGGTGAGTTTCTCCCAGCATAACAAAACGTGTTGAGCTGGATAACACAGCAGGCCAAGCAGCATCTCAGGAGCACAAAAGCTGATGTTTCGGGCCTAGACCCTTCTTCAGAGAATCTGATGAAGGGTCTAGGCCCGAAACGTCAGCTTTTGTGCTCCTGAGATGCTGCTTGGCCTGTTGTGTTCATCCAGCTCAACACATTGTTATCTTGGATTCTCCATCATCTGCAGTTCCCATTATCACAGTTTCTCCCAGCATGTTCTGTTTCATTTTTAACAATGAGAAGTGTATACTTTGCATGGTGCTTAGCCTGGAAATCTATAACACTGCTTCCAATCTTCCATAGTTTAGACATTTACAGCATTTTAATGTGATGCCAGTCTTCAGATAATTCAATTCACCATTATAAATGACTTGTGCTCCACAACTAGCTGCAGAAAATAGGACAAATCCAACCTTTCTTTGTGCCACATATGACTTGAACAAGTCAGGAAAAGTCATCACCAAAATGTGTGGAGTCATTACAAAAACTTAACCTGGTCTTCAAATGTCTTTCAGGAAGGGAAGCCAAACAACATTACTTAGTCAGGTCCAAGTGTGATTCTATTCCACTACCAATATCATGACTCTTAACTGCCATCTTGAGGGCTTAGCAATGCATACTAATTCCCACACCCATTTCCTCACAGCAACCAGGAATGGCCAGTGCCAGCCTTGCTAGCGTTGCCTACATCCCAAAGATTAATAATTAAAAGACAAATAATATTCAGTTGTGAAGACATGTCGCTGGACTCTAGACGTTAACTCTTACTTTCTTCAGAGATGCTGCCAGACCTGCTGAGTTTCTCCAGCATTTTCTGCTTTTGTTTCTATTTCATAATATTGTTACTCAAAGCAACTCATTAGTCACCATTTTATTATGATAATAAACCAACATTCATTATACCGATATTTTATTTTGAGAGATTTATGGTAAACATTAATTTATGAAAACTGAACTTGAGAATTTTAATTTGTATATTTATGCAGCATTAATGCATATGTAATTTTCTTCTTTCTCAGCATGTTAGGCATGACCACAGAACTAGCGATTAAAGGTTCATTAAATGTAATGCTACCTTCAGAGGACTCAGAGCAGGATGCAATTCATCTTCTGTAAGTGATGACGCCTTCAAGTTGTAGCTATGTAAAAGAAAAAAAACTGTTACTATGCAAGAACAGAGTATGAAAACATTTTATACATAAAAACTGTTGAAAATAAAAAGTATTTTGTTCTAATAAGACTATTGCCAGGACTTTGCATTTGGGTCCAGAACTCAATGTCCATGTGACAATGCATATTCCGACCGTCCACCATGTTGAGAACAACAATCAGACAGGTTTTTACAGATTGGCCAATGAGTGATTAAGGGTCATGCTTATCATCAACTGGACCTTGTCACAACATGAGGGTTATATGTATTCTACTTGAAATAAAATTGACATCAAAACCACGTACAGCTTTCTCAGGCATGTCTGACCACTTAAGCAAGACAGTAACCAAATGTGTAGAAATTCACAACAGCCTTTGTTGAATCAGAGAATCCCTACTGTGTTGAAACAGGCCCTTTGGGGCAACAAGTTCACACTGACCCTCAGAGCATCTCATCTAGACCCATCCCCCTATAATCCACCTAATTTATACATCCCTGAACACTACAGGCAATTTAGCATGTCCATATCCACTTAGCCTGTACATCTTTGGACTGGGGGAGGAAACCCATGCAGGCACAGGAAGAACACGCAAACTCCACACAGACAGTCACCCAAGGTTGGAAGCGAACCCGCATCCCCGACACAGTGAGGCAGCAGTACTAACCACTGAGCCACTGTTCTACCAGGTTCTACTATACTACCTAATCCTCAGCTGGCTGACCAATATTGTGAAGGGGATTGTTTCCACTTGACAATCAATGATTGAGGCTGTGCCTGGGTAGGTACGGGTACAGAAATGTGCTCAGTGATTTTCCAAACCACTGACTGTCCAGTCTGCCACCAACCAGGAGGCTGCCTTCACTCTGCCCCCAGGCACTACATAAATGAAGTGGGGAGGGGGTTGCTGTTTCAAAATTACACAATGACTGAATTGGTATTTTAACACTCATAACAAGATACCTGTTTGCAGGTTGACAGCCTTTCTATCTCTGATGCAACCTTCAGGAAATGTTTTCTTTCCGGGGGGCAGGGGGTGCTGAAGTTAGCAGTGAAGAAAGTGTATAACCAGAAGAAATTACATATGCACTCACCTCAGACATCCAGCTTCCTCTAATATAGTGACTGAAACCATGCGCAGGTGAATTTCATTGACTATGAGATCCTTGAATTGGGGTTGTTAATCTGGGAAAATCAGAGTCCCAGCTGACAGATATACACAGGAGATTCAGAGAGTCTCCTCAGTCTAGGGACTGGCTTTGAGCTGGCTGGTCAGAGCCCACGTACTCTGCATGTGTAAATAAAGGGTTACTTGGTGATGGGATACTGGCCTCTGCGCAGCTATTTGACTTTAATGATTTATGCTTTCCTCTCTAGATTTAATATTCCAGATTTAAGAATGAATGCTGATAACATCACCACAGGTTTGGGTGTGCAGAAAGAATCAAATTCAGAAATGAGGAGATGAATTAATGTAAACAGTAAAAATTAGAAGTTGATATTAGCACCTGCGCGGTGCCCTTTTAATTGGTCATTAAAAGATATCAACAGGCCCAAAGACAGTGGGCCTGCCCTATACAGCAATCACATTCCCTTCCCTCCCTATAAAATGGGACATGTCAGGGGCATGTGGGCAAGCGATTGGCTGGCCACATTTATACGCTCCCCTGCCATCAAATATCATAGGGGAATAGAAAAGCCAATCTATCATATCATCAGTTCTTGCTCTGTTCAGCTGTTGTACAGCATAAGTTGTGGCATAATTTCTTCCCATTAATAACAGAGTTTGAATTTCTTTTTAAAAGCTGATGGTCGCTTTCGTGATCACTAATCAAATTTCTCCTTAGCTTTTCCTGCGTTAAGAAAAGATCTAACTGCTCATGTAACAGAAATCCTTCATTCCTGGAATGAATCTCATGAATCTCTTCTATACTCTTTCCAAAGCATTCATGTTCTTCTCAACGTACGGTGCCTACAGTTTGATGGAATACTGCAGCTGAACTAGGGTTTCACAGAAATATAAAAAACTTCCTTGGCTTTAGTATTCTACACATCTGATTATGAACCCCAGGATCCTTCTGATGTAGGGTCAGTAGGGTGGAAACATTGACTTTGGTTTCTTTCCACAGAAACTGCTAGACATGCTGAGTTTCTCCAGTTATTTCTGCTCTTGTTCCAAGATCCTATACGATTTATAAATGGCTTTGTTAATCTTTCTGCCACCTACAAAGATTTCACCATAACATGAAGCAATTCTCTTATTGATTATGTTTTAAAATTGTGCTATTTAACTTTTGTCTTTCCTCATCCCTTCTACCAGAATGTACCATCTTTCAGTTTTGTTTTCAATTTCATCTAACATTTTTATGACTTTTTCATCAGCCTGTGCATGAGCTCTTGAAGTCTACTGATATTTTCTTCACAATTTACAACATTTCCGAGTTTTGTTCCATCTGCAAATTTCAAAATCATGCATTGCACCCTAAGTCATTAACGTACATCAGGGATTCCAGCACTAGATAGCCAATAGCTAACTCGTTCCTCTTTGAAAATAGCGTGCATTAATACAATCAACAGGTTCAGGTAGCTTCCACATACCATTTTGCTTCTTTTTTAAATAGATGCCCCATAGAAAGCATTCCATCCCAATGCATCACAGCTCGGTATGGCAACTGCTCTGCCCAGGAGTGTCAGAAACTATGGAGAGTTGTGAACACAGCCCAGTCCATCATGTAAGCCAACCTTCCATCCATTGACACCATCTACATTTCTCTGCCTCAGGAAGGCAGCCAACATAATCAAAGATCCCTCCCAACCCGATTATAAAATCTTCCAACCTCTTCAATCAAGCAAAAGATACAAAAGCTTAAAACACACATACCAACAGTTTCATGAACCATTTCTTCCTAGCTATTATTAGACTTCTGAATGGACCTCTCAAATTTTAAAATTAATACTGATCTCGCTCTTTGTGCACCTTCTCTGCAGCCATAACATATTCTTCATTTGGTTCTGTTACCCGAATGCACTTTGTATGGTATGATCTGCTTGAAATGCATACAAAACAAAAAAACTTTTCACTGTACTTCAGTGATGTGGCAACAATAAAATCAAAATTTGCTATCTGCTAGCCAATTTTTAATTTAATGTTCTTGCCCTCATATACCACAGAGCTCAATTTTGCAAATAAGCCTGGTTTACATTTAACAACACTTTTTGAAATTTTACATATGCATGATCAACTGCACTGCTGTCATTCATGTTCTTCACTATCTCATATAAAAATGCAATCAAGTTAGTTAAACATGATATGTACAAAATCATCCCCATTTGCTGACATTAAACTGACTAGCTTACAATTGCCAAGTTCATCTTACTCCATTTTCTTGAAAAGTGTGTAGTATTTAGATAATCTAATGGACAAGAAAATCAGGTATTACAGGCTGCATATGTGTTGGCATTTGCAAATCCAGATAGTTCTAACTGGCATGTCAGATGAATCCTATCCTGACGTCACAAGGGACACTGTCAACAAGACTATGCTACCTTTTCAAGGGTGATGTGTAAATGACAACTTCAGCACAAATTTATGAAGGCCATTGCTGCATTAAATTGTTATGCAACTAGATTTTTCTAACGTAACATATCTCAAATTATGCAGCCAGCTTGTTGTAATGCATTAAACAAGGAACAGAGGACAAATGTGGGAGGGGGAATTTTCTCAACTTTTACGTAGAAATGAGGCATCAGCTCCACAAATAGATCTTTTATCAAATTTCTTGGTACCAAAGAGCTTAAGGCATCACAAATATATTAATTCGTGGTTCATGCGAATACAAAAAAGTCTTCTACAATATTTCTAAAAGATGCCAATTTTTATAGAAACGTCCATGATACTTCTTTTGGTCTGGGTTATTGGAAAACACAACAATATTGACCAGTTTTGATTTGATTTATTATTGTCACATGTACCTAAGGACAGTGTTTTGCATGCAGTGTAGGCAGATCGTAACATTCAAATGGCAAGGTGGCTCAGTGCTTAGCGCTGCAGCCTCACGGTGCCAGGGATCCGGGTTCAATTCCGCCTCGGGTGACTGTCTGTGTGGAGTTTGCACGTTCTCTCCCTGTCTGCGTGGGTTTTCTCCGGGTACTCCGGTTTCCTCCCACAGCCCAAAGATGCGCAGGCTAGGCGGATCGGCCATTCTAAATTGCTCATAGTGTTCAGGGGTGTGTGGGTTATAGGGGAATGAGTCTGAGTGGGATGCTTCAAGGGGCAGTGTGGACTTGTTGGGCCGAATGGCCTGTTTCCGCACTGTGGGGAATCTAATCTAATCATGGGGTGATTGAACAGAGCAAGGAATACAAAGCTATAGCTGCAAAGAAGATGCACAAATTGTTGCTGAAGACTAGAGCTATCGTTATTAGCAGCATTTATTACACTATAGCAATTTAAGCCAATTTCTTGATTTTACACAGTTCAGCTATAGCTTGACAGTAAACACATACCACCAAAAATGCATAAAGAACACTCTGAATGCTACAAAACCTAAGTCAGCAAGATCTTTTGGGTGGAGTAAATTTACAATTCCTGTAATTTTGTTTGGCTAGTCTAGGTATAATTATTGGCTTTAAACTAATTCATTTCTGCTTTGTACTTTTTTCACAGTTCACAGTAAAAGGTTAACCAGTATTATTTTGAACCTTCATTAGTGCTGAAAAATAGGGCTTCATTTTACAGGGTGTAATAATTTCCTTCTCTAAATATCGGGGAATAAGCAAGTTTGCCTACAGTCCTAAAGGCAGGCTTGCAGAAAGGTAATGCTGGGAGCAGCTATAATTGTGTTAAGGCAAGATTTATAGAGTCATAGAGCTATAAACCATGGAAACAGACCTTTTGGTCCAACTTGTCTATGTTGATCAGATTTCCCAAACTAAACTAATCCCATTTTCTTGCATTTGGCCCATATCCCTCCAAACCTTTCCTATTCATGTATTTGTCCAAATATTTTTTAGATGTTGTATTTGTACCTCTCTACCGCTTCCCTCTGACAGTTCATTCCATACTCACACTACCCTCTCAGTGAAAAAGTTGCCCCGTACTGGTGCCAACTGGTTTTGGACTCCCCTAATTTAGCCTGGCTATTATCTATGCCTTTCAAGATTTTATGAATCTCTGTAAAGTCACCCCTCAACATCCTACATTCAAGGAAAATGTCCTAGTCTATCCAGCCTCTGCTTATAACTCAAACTGTCCAGTCCCAGTAACATCCTTGCAAATATTTTCTGCACTTTTACCAGTTTAATAACATCCTTCCTACAGCAGGGAGACCGCAACTGTAATTAGCTGCTTTATCAATGACCATCCCTCCGTCATAAGGTCAGAAATGGGGATATCTGCCGATGATTGTACAATGTTCAGCACCATTTTGCAACTCTTCAAATACCGAAGTATTCAAATGCAACAAGATCTGGACAATAGCCAGGCTTGGGCTGACAACTAGTAAGTAACATTTGCGCCACACAGATGCCAGACAATGACCATCACAAATAACAAAAAATCAAACCACCAGCTCTTGACATTCAGTATTGTTACCATCACTGTATCCTCGACTGTCAACATCCTGGGGGTTATCATTGACCAAAAGCTCAACTGGACTCACCACATAAACACAGAGGCCATAACAGCAGATCAGAGGCTAGGAATACTGTAGCAAGTAACTCACCTCCTGAGTCCCCAAAGATTGTCAATCATCTAACATGCACAAATCATGAGTGTTATCTAATACTCCCCACTTGCCCAGATGGGTGCAGCTCCATTCCCTCCATCACTGACACTTACTAGCAACAATATATATTATCCACAAGATGCACTGCAGAAATTCACTGAAGATCCTCATACAGCACCTTCCAAACCCATTACTACATCAAACTAGAAGGACAAGTGCAGCAGATACATAGGAACACCACCATCTTCAAGTGACCCTCCAAGCATCTCACCATCCTGACTTGGAAATATATCACCATTCCTTCACTGTCACTGGGTCAAAATCCAGGAATTCCCTCCCTAATGGCATTGTGGGTTAACTCAAAGCAGGTGAAGTGCAGCGGTCCAATAAGGCAGATCACCACCTTCTTAAAGGCAACTACGGATGGACAATAAATGCTGGCCAGCCAGTGACACCCACATCCCAAAATGCTCAATGTTCTGACCAACAAAGCAAATGTGCCAAATGCCTTCTTAACACCCTGTCTACACCCTTTTTGAGAAGAAGTCCCACCTGGGAGAGATGCTAGTTAACTGGATTGGCTAGCAGTTCTGTAACCCCTGAAGCACAACTGGTAGCTATTTCTGGGATTATATGTAGTTCCTGACACTGAAGTACTGGACTAATAGGTGTCTGTGAGTGTGTGGGATCAGTGTTTGTGGCAATGGGGTGACAGTCAAAAGAATTCTCTGCCAATTGCCCAATAACAGCCCACATTGCAAATACTGCTGTGCTTCTTATAATGGCATGAACCTCTTCCCCCCCCAAACACATAGATACAGGTGACAGAGGAGATCTTTAAGTGTCCATTAATAGTGACTTAAAGGCCTTAGTAGGCCTAAGGGTGAAGGGCCGCTCATGAGCTCCCTGGCAGCCACACAGTTTCAGGATACACCAGGGTGGGTGGCCTATTAGTAGGAAGGCCAACCAGTAGATTCCACATACACCCACCCCCTAACCCCAGCTTTTAAATCGGCTGGCAGGCAAGCATATGATACTGCCCAATATTTAATATCTGTTAACGAATCTTCCTTTTAATATGAGCTGTCAGTCAGTTATTATTAGTCTATTAATCCTAGCTGCTAATATAAAAAGTTCCCTATTCAATAGAAAAAATGATGAACGTGTTGCCATCTTGCAATAAAATGATCTGTAATTTTTAAAAATATATTATAAATCTCATTTTAAGCTTTAGAAATTTCAGTTACTGAGAAGAGATGGCATTCTCCTTGTTCTCTCGATGTGTGGAGTCATTCTATTATCTCACCTTCTCATTTTATTGATAGTGTCCACGGTGCTTTCTAGTCAATATATGGTGTTGGTTTTACATGCTTCCACTGGCATGTTTTGACAGACTGCACATACAATAATGGTGTGTGCTCCAGCTCAAATTTCACTCACACCTGAGCTACCAATAAATCAATTGTCAAGGATCACTTGATGGACAGGTGGAATGGGCGACCCATTTTAAATCAAAAATAAATGGGTGTAGCCCTGAACCGAGAGAACCAGATTGAAGTCTCACCTGCTCCAGAGTTGTGTAATAACATCTCTGAATGGTTGCTAAGAAAAATAGGCTAAATTTTATTTTAAAAATAGATCCAAAGGCCCTCTTGAGGCACAGTGGTAGTGTCCGTACATAATAAAAATGGATTGAAGAGATGATACCTTTGAACTTTCTCTTAACTATCAGGTACCACCACCTCCTACCGTTCTTCAAAGACACCATTGCAATGTAATACTCCATTTGTGGTAGTGTTAAAGCACAGAAGTTTTCTTAGGATACCTCAGCAATATTATATTCAAAATTTGTTAATTTACCTTCAGTTGTTGATTAGTCTTTCTAAAGACTAATGCTTCTTCTGAATGCCTCTTGTCATCCAACATTTTCCTCTCAGCTGCTCGTTTCTCAGCTGCCTCATATTTAGCTTCAATTTTACTAAGTTCATTTTGAAGTTCACTTTTTTCTCTTTCTAGGACATGTATCTATTAGTACAAAAAAAATTTCCAGCCTTTTGATTAGTGAGTTATGCAAAGAAAGAACTACATTTATACTCAGGATTCAATTAAAAAAATACAAGTAGTTCAGCAATTACAATGACGCTAGCTTCAAGTCTGCCAATACCTTTCTCTGTTAACTGTGTACAATCAGTAAGAATACTGATGTGGTCTGGATTCCATAGGTTTTGCAAGCGTTCACTGCAAATACATACCAGAATGGATTTTTCTGCGACAAAATTCTAAGGGCCCAGTCATAAATACTGAGGATTCTCATATTACAGGTAGTCAGTTCAGACTATTGTGCTGTAGATTGAGGCCATCTCACTCTCAGCTGGGTTGACCTTTGGCACCAGGACTTAGCTGAAAGGGAGAGATCAATGTCTTGGGCTGCAGACCAGGATGGTCAAAGATGGAGAAGAGTGAACAGGCTTTCTGTGAACTCAATGGGGAAACTGGAAAGATCAACAGGAGAGTGAAATCAGAATGGGGATTGGTGGCGGTGATTGAGGAGATTGGAGGTAGATGTGAAGTAGAACCAGGTAAGCTGAATCTACAAGGGAAATAGAAAGGCAGTTACCTCCTGTAATTAGCAGTTTTTACCTCCGTGTGGCTACTGGAATTTCTGATTAGTTCAGAAAACCCATACAGCAAGGAATGAATTTGAAAGGGTGGTTAATTCCAAAAAAATATTATCATAGCCTCGTGATACTATTTAAGTGATCAACTCGACACTTGAGAATTGGGTTGGTCACCTCCTTCATCCAACCTCTGTTAAGTACAGGGGAAAGTGGCACAGAGGTGGATGATGGGGTGTGGGTTTCAGATTTCTTAAAATTTTACAGGCAGTGGTTTATCATGATCAGTAGATTTAAATTGTCTTGATCATTTTCATGGTATCTCCCCAAACCAGAATGGCCAATACCTCAGTTGTAATATTGTTAAAATTCATTATACATTGTGCAAATATTACTCATTGGCCTTCAATTCCCTTTAAGTGATCCCACTGGTTAACTGTGATCCTGAGAGTAGCTCAGTGACTGCAGCTCATGGTCAAACATCCCACCCCACATCCAAATATAATACTAAATTGAGGGCCTTGTCACATGGCCCACCATACTAGGTGGCATTCCCAAAGGAGACAACGCAGGGGGTCTTGCCAACTCTTCAGTCAGTGACCACGATTTCCATCACATGGATTAAATCTCACCCACGGCCTTTGTGGTAGCAACTTACATGGTTTCGGAGATGAATCTTTTCTAGATCTCCTTGCAGAGCCTTCCTCAAACCAAATGCAACACTACTTTCATACAATGTCTCATGAGTTTCAAGAGTCATGAGAAGTTCGTTACGAATTCGAAGAAGCAACAAGCCACGTTCTGGACAGTTGATGGTGATCTGTCTAATAAGCTCATCTGTAAATAATTCAAATCAAATGCAGTTATTACTGCATGAATGCAGTCACTATTTCCAGCGTTGTTCTCCATCAATTTTAAAATTTGTAAAAATGTGAATGGTATTTTCGCAGAACTTGCAAGTTTAAATCTGCCCTACTCAGTAGCAAATTAATTTGATCCATAGAAGCCCTTTCTGACAGGTCATGCAAATCATGAAAAGTGAATTACTGATCTGGTTACAACTACACTACAATTGGGTCAATCTTCGGAACTTTGTTTAATTGAAAACAAACCTTTAGAATTGACAATCAAGCAATATGCAGCTATTATTTTCAAGGTCAGTCTGACTTACAAATAATAGGCTCCAATTCAGTGCAAACCAGCTAATGTATTAAGTTTCAATAAATTGTAAAGAATGGAACATATGAAGCAACCTCTATGTTACAGAACCTGGATGAGAGCAATTTTGAAATAAAAGGTAGAAAGTGCACACATGAAGCTTAACCATATGGCTGCATGTGGTTCGAGAAGAGTACTGCTTAAATAGGACTTTCAGAAAAGGCAGGGAAATGGGAGAAAATTAAAAGGGAAAATGTCCTCATAAGATAATTACATGACATTAAGACTGGCTAAGCTCAGGACACTATAGTTCTTAATTATGAGACTAAGTTACAATGGTGTGCAAAAGTGTAAGAGAGAAACTGATTTGAGATTGCAGCATATTCTGCCATATTATGGAAGGATTAACTTTGACTCTTGCTTCAAATGAAATATTGCCATTTCTACAGCTATAATACAAGACAGAGTCTATACTTTCATAACAAAACACGTAGCAAGACTCCTTATACATGGTTGGAATCTTCTAAACAGTCATTCTAAGTGCAAGATGACATTTTGAGCGTCAGCAAAATGCTGAGAAGAAACGGGTGAGTGTTCATCTTAATGGGTTGGTAGTTGTCTTTGAAGGGATGGCAATCCCCAATGGTTTCTAGTCCTCCTAAAATATGGTTATCAGTCTTGCAAATAACCAAAGCAGCTGACTTTCCAGCCTGTCAACAGACCTATTTGTCATGTGATAAAATTCCAAATATGGACTGTAAAACGCAATGGATATTGATGTGAATTTGTTATTATACAATTCTGCTGAAATATACTTGAGGATCAACAAAAATTATGTAGACTTGTTTATTAGGAAATAATATAAGTTGACCCATTATCTGGGGAAAAAGCTTTGAGTTTTCAAGTATTGCTGCTCAGAATTTCCTCTGTTTCTGATATGTACTAACCCTAGAAAAAGAACCATAGAAAAGTTACATCACAGTAAGAGGCCTTCAACACATCATGTTTGCAATAACTGAATAAACAAGCAGCCATTCTGTTTCCACTTTTCAGCACCTGGTCTTTAGTTTTCCAGGTTAGAGTTCTTGAAATGCTGATCCAGGTTCCTTTCAAATTAATGAAGGGTTTGTTTTTAACGGGATGAAGTTTAACCGTCTATGTTGAGATCAGGTGAACATGTTTTGCTACTTCATTATCATCATGAGTCACGTATGCAGCTAGTATTATCTGCACTATGTACTGATTGCGAATCTGCTTAGCAAAATTGGCAATGTAGTGATTATGATCCCAGTTAAAAGGTAGTCAAAACTCCTTAAAGAGAGTTACACTTTGGCTGCATTCATTAGATAAAACTTCTGAGAAAAAAAAATTGATTTCAGGAAATCCAGAGTGAGAGATGTGGAGGCTCAGAAATTCTTGGCATATCCAGTCAGTGGACCAAAAGGGAGTGATCCAGTTCTCCAGGATGCGGGAAACTTGTGAGAAAACACCTTCATCAGTAAGTGCAAAGTGGTCAAGGTACTACATGTTAAGCTATTTAATAATATAAAAGCACATGATAGTGGTGGTGATATATTAGCATGGATAGAGAACTGGATAGCTAATAGAAGATGAAGACTTGGAACAAGGGATGGCACTTTGAAGATGGTAACCGGTAAGTACTAGTGATTGGCGCTGGACCCACAGCTATTTAC
This sequence comes from Stegostoma tigrinum, assembly GCF_030684315.1. Taxonomy (NCBI): domain Eukaryota; kingdom Metazoa; phylum Chordata; class Chondrichthyes; order Orectolobiformes; family Stegostomatidae; genus Stegostoma; species Stegostoma tigrinum. Next base: position 67,550,382 of record NC_081357.1, on the reverse strand, counting down.
AATATATATTCACAACTCAAGTACAGGTAGTGAATGTATGATCGCCAATTTTGAAGATGAAACAAAAATAGTTGGGAAATGAAGTGATTAGGATAACAGTCTGCAGAAGAATATAGACAGGTTAAGCAAGTAGGCAAAAACTGGCAGAAATTTGAAGCAGAGGGATCTGGGATTTCTCACAAAATACTCGCATACAGGTTTAGCTGGTAAAAAGGAAGCCTCTATTTCAAAGCAATGGAGTATGAAAATTGGGAGGTCTTGCTAAAGCTATACAAAACAGTAGTTAGACCAGATCTGGAACACTGAGGAAATTTGAGACATTTAGGTCAAGACATCATGGCATTGGAGGCAGTCCAGAGAGTTTTCACTATATTGTTCCCAGGTAGCAAAGGTTCTTTTGAGGTGAGGTTGAATAGGTTGGACCTGTACACTGTAGAATTTAAAAGAAGAGGCGACTTTCTTTAGTCATAAAAGACTGTTGAGGCTTTTCAGGGTAGATATTGAAAGGTCATTTTCCCTTGTGGGAAAGTCTAGGACCAGTGGACATAATCTCAGAATAAGGGTGCAGCCATTTAAGATAGAAATGAAGACGATTTTTTCTTCCCCACTCAGCGATTACCGAACCTCTGGAACTTTTTTAAAAATCTGCAGAGAGCTCTAGAGGCTGGGTTGTTAACAATATTCAAGGCTCAGGTGGACATTTTTTTAAAATCAGTAAAGGAATCAAGAGTTATAGGTAAAGGCAAGAAAATGAAGTTGAGGATTAATAAATCAACCATGACCTCATTGAATAGCAGGGCAGATTGAAGGGCAAATGTTGACTTCTGCTTCTTTGCCTTTTGTTTTATGAGGTCAATGCCAAGAACTTAGATTTCAGCACATGGTTATAATACCACACAAAAAAGTTCACTGACATCCCTGAAATTGTCAAAATGAGAATACTTCTTTCATTTGCTCAGCTCGCACCTTACTGACCTGCACAATTACTATTCACAACACACCCCTTCCCGGATTGTTTTCACTTTCTTACATCAGTGCACATAAATCAGTGAACTTCCTTCTCATCAGATTCACACACACCGCTTTTACAACCATCAGTACCCCACATTTCATTTTAAATATTGTGCATGCCATGGTAAAATAATTGGTATTCACTTTTTAAACAATTCAAGACTGTCACTCCATTTTTACAAGAGAAGGTCATAGACGGCCTACACCAAAGGCTGCCACTGCAAAAGAAACAAGCATATCTAAACACACTCCCTGGGAAAGCAAACTTGCAGGTAATGTTCATGATCTGCGTGAGTAGTGACACAATGACAGATCAGAACACTGAGGTACCTACAAATTTATTGAACTTTCAATTACTTCATTTAAAAGGACATAATAGTTGAACACTGTGTGTGAAGGGTAGTTCCTGGCTTGCGACATCTGAAGTGAAGTGGTGTACAGCTGAGCTTTAAATATGCACCACTAGCTTGAGCAATGGAATTTCTTGCCAGAGGTGGGCATTTCCACCTCTCTAGCAGCACAATTTCATGAAAAAGGCCTCCGAGACCCTAATTCCACAATTAATGAAAAGACAAGCAGAAGGTTATGTGAGAAAAGTCACTACAAGTCTTGGTGGAACGGCAGCCATGAATCTCATTCAACGTAATACTGTAAATGGGAAAATACTGCCTATAATTTTTGAACAGATACATCACTCACCAAGACATTGTCCATATAATTCTCGACGAACCGGGCAAATTCCTGTCATCCGGGCCTGTCTTTGTTGTAGTTTCTGATCTAATTGATCCTGCAAATTTATCACATCTGTTCGTGTAGCTGGAATGGTAGATATATATTGAATCCACATATTCCCATCCTCCATCCATTGTCTGAATAAAGAAGAACAGGAAAACCATAACTAACCCAGCTTGCCCTCACTATAACGTTTCCCAGCAGGGTATTATGTTGATTGTCTGAAATGATCCCTGTACATACCATAAAGATGAAACCAGGTATTGTAATGTTGAAGTTTTTCCAGCCTTTGAACCAACTTTAGCATTACTCCAGTAACTTTCACAGTAGAAAACTAAACATCAACCACCTTTGGAAGGTAATGCAATAACACAACTGTTCTCATGGCACAAAACATCCTTTGCACCACAGCACAGGGTTTTTCTTCAGCTTAAAATTAAAAAAAAATTTGTTCTGCTATTAAAATACATAGTTGTGCATTTGTATTTTTCCTTCATTATCCATACAGATTGTGATATGCTATTTCTGACCATTTCATAAATAGTTTCTACAGGATGTGGTTACCCAATCCAGAGTCCAATATAACTTTATCAGAAGATCCATTGAAACTCTACAGAAACAAAATAGGTACCATTTATGACAATTTTTCAGGGTTTTTCAGAGGATCCTCTGCCAACGCAATGGTGGACATTGGGAACTTAGTGTTTGTGTCTGTCTGATAAGGAATGAAACACAATGGTCTGAAGTGTCACATTCTCTCAAAACAGAGAATTAACAAATGCTCAGATACTCAATTCATGCTTTCCAAGATTCCTATTTACAAGAAGGAATTAACACATCTGATTCTTTCCCAATAAAAGCAAAGTACTGCAAATGCTGGAGATCTGAATAGAAACAGAAAATTCCAGAGAAATTCAGCACGTCTGTCAGCATCTCTGCTCAGAAAAAGAGAATTAATGTTTCGAATCTGATATCAGCCTTCTTCAGAATTTGATTACTTTCAAGATCTTTCAAATGACCACTTAGCTTCCCAAAATATTTCACGCTATATCCATATTTACAACAGAATGGTTAGACATGCTGTAGAACATCAAAACTATTCCTTGTATTTCAACTCTGTCAGCAATGTATCCCTCACACAGAAAAAGAGGGAACATATTAAGTTAAGTGAGAATAAAGAAAATTTCACAGTTCCAAAAAAACAACCTGTTCTGCTCTTAAGCTATAACCATTGCTTTTAAATTGCTTTCATACGCCTTGGTTTGCAGCAGAGCCGCCTCTTCCACATTCCCTGTAGCATTTCCTTTTCGGATGTATGCCTGTTTCATGCCTGTAAAACAGGCCAAATGTGTTAATTGCTACCTTATTATAGCCAACAGTAGACACAGAATAGCCAGTTCCCAGTTTTAACTGCAGTTTCCTATCGAAGCAGTTGAGAAAGGCTCCAAGGAGTCAGCTTTTAATTTACTGAGACCTAAGCTCTTTTGTTACAACCCAATGAGAAAGTGTAAACTAGGTTCCATTTTTTAAGCCATCTCAGCCAGTCATTATAAACATTTTAGCACAAGGCTATATAACTCTTTCCAATTAAAATGTTGTTAATCATTTCTACTGTCAACATCAAGCATACAATCTTCGTGCAGACACTTAGACCCTTACACGTGTATGCACACAGGTACAATGTTCAGTACAAAGGAAGATAAAATAATACACATGTTTAAGTCCTTTTGGAATCCTTAAGGTACAAGGTTTTAACCTGTGACCATGGGTGATTATTTGGATTCTTGGATGCAGTTAGCAGTCATGAATATTGCAGTTATATTTTAAAGTCCTCCACTATCTAGTGCTTATTTTTCAGCCAGTGTTGTCAACCTGGCACCTTTCTCTTGGGGGAGAAGGAAACAGCCTTCTCAGTCTATGTTTATTCCAACATTCCACGCTTTGATTTGCCAAAACTGTCCTTGAAATAGAAGCTATTTGTACATCTAGTGCCCGTGGACATTATTGTTTAGACTGATAACTGCAGTAGATGTTGTTTCATTCCCAACATATGAAGATCGTCACAATGAAGAAGGTTCTCATAATGAGAAACATAAACCTCCTCCTCATCCATTGTGGGCCTGAACCATTATTTTAAACCAGTAAATCTCAGACATCGGTTAACCAGGATGCTCCTAGACTGACAGTGTTAATTTGTTTTTATTGTGATGGTTTTACAGTCAGACAGCAAACTTTGAAAGACATTAGTTTGCTTTTAGGTTAGAAGATGGAAGAAATGAATTTTGCTTGGGAAGAAACCCATATTTTGGAACATTTTTGTATTCAGTTCACAGAAGAACTTGTGAGAACAATTTCTCCTGGAGAAAGGAGTTAGTTTGGAACAGTTTCATTGCTCTTGGAGAAGATATTAATTTCAGCTCAGACCATCTTTGGTCTAATTTATATTGGTTTCACTAAACCTGACCAACCTGTGTGGGTCAGATGGTTCCTGTGGCCATTTTCAGTGACTGTTTCTTTCCATTTTCCAAACTATTTCCATCAATGAAAGTCCCACGTATCAAGTTGGCCGATAGAATTCAAGGGTCATTCATTTGTATTCCATATCATCCCAGAAAATGTATTATTGAAAGATTTAGTGCTCAGTTGCTTTGAAACAGTTAACTACTAAATTAAAATTATATTGCTGTTTTCATGTATAGTTTTTACACCATTTTTGGTGCATATCTTGGAAACTGTTGCAGATTGGTATTTAATCATTTCTGATATTTCAAGACAGTGAATCCTTTGCACTGCCACCCAAATATACTTCAATGGGATTTTAGTGGCATCAAGGGCCTGATTATAATGTCCATTTGATTTTGTTTGTGATTGCCTCAAGAAGTCACAAAATAAGATAAAATTATCCTGTGTAAATAGCAAACTGTACAGTCAGACCATCTGTCTTTATAATTCTTTCATAGTGTGTGGGCTTTGCTAGCAAGGCTAGTATTTGTTGCAGATCCCTAATTGCCCTTTATCTGAGTGGTTTGCTAGACCATTTCGGACAGAAGTTAAGAGTCACCCACAATAATGGAATTTCTGCACTGTATTGTCAGATATTATGACCCAGCAAGACAAGTCAGATTCCAGACTGAAACAGATTTAACAGACCATGTGCTTTTTCCTAATTTAACAAGTGGTCTTTCACTGAAACATGGGAATACAATTCTGCTGACTTGGTTTTAAGTGAAAGAGAAATGATAATTAATTACACAAGAGAAGAGGTAAACTAGAACAAAATCAAGCAATTTACATGTAACTCAATTTGAAAGACTTCAAAACACACAGCAAAAATAAAATACAACCAAATCTAATACCAATCCACCTAATTTGAATGCCATTACTTTACAGTACTCAAGTAATAGAAACAATCCTTTCCTCTGCCACCCAAATATACTTCAATGGGATTTTGGCGGCATCAAGGGTGTGGTTATAATGTCCATTAGCTTTTGTTTGATTGCCTCAAGTCGTCATGAAACAAAGATCTTTATCACATCTTTATGCTTAACTTAATAGTTTATTTTAACACCTTGTCTCAAGAATTTTATTACCTTTTCCTTGATTAGTCAGACAATAGGGCTTAACCTTTCTCAGCTTCAAATAATCTCTTCAGATTTTAACCAAAAACTTCTGGTAGAGATTTTTCAAACTAAAACCCTTATACTGAGGTAACCTATTTCTTAACTGTTCCAAACTAACTCCTTTCTCCATGAGAAACTGTTCTCATAGGTTCTTCTGTGAACCGAATACAAAAATGTTCCACAATATGGGTTTCTTCCTAAACAAAATTCATTTCTTCCAGCTTCTAAACTAAAAGCAAACTAATGTCTTTCAAAGTTTGCTGTCTGACTGTAAAACCATCACAGTAAAAACAAATTACATTGTCAGTCCAGGAGCATCCTGGTTAATCTGAGACTTACTGGTTTAAAATAATGGTTCAAGAAAGCCCACCATTTCCCCACAGTACCCTAACGAAGGAGGAAGTCTGATAGTAGGGGAGGGGTAGAAGGGATCTCCTTCTTGTAAATGTACAGAGTGGTTAATTCAGGAACCTGGCATCTGGACATGGAATGCCACCACTCTGTGACAAGCTATTCCAGTACAACTATAATTCTGGCATCTTACCAACAATATGGAAAATTGCCTACGTATGTCCTATACTTAAAAATCAGGGCAAATCCAGTCAGGCCAATTACTAGCTTATCAATTGACTCTCAATGAAAGTGATGGAAAAGGTCATTAACAGTGCTATGACGCTACATTTGCAAAGAAATATACTGCACTCTGAGCAACAACAAAGTTGCTGGAAAAACTCAGCAAGTCTGGGAGCATCAGTGGTGGGGAAAACAGAGGTAACCTTTCAGGTCCAGTGACCCTTCCTCCGAACCCACTGGACTTGAAACGTTACGTCTGTTTTCTCCTCCACAGATGCTGCCAGACCTGCTGAGTTTTTACAACAACTTTGTTTTTGTTCCTGATTTACAGCATTCGCGGTTCTTTTGGGTTATTACCGCACTCTGAGGCTCAGTTTAGATTCTATCAGGGCAACTCAGCTCCTGACTTCATTCAAACATTAACAAAACAACTGAACTCCAGAGGTCAGACGAGAATGATTGCTTTTAACATCAAGACAGTATAGGAACATAGAAATCTAGGAACAGAAGTAGGCCAACAGCCCAGCAAACACATCCATCCATACGATTATGGCTGATCAAACACTTCCATGCCTTTTACCTACCCCATCCTCATAACCTTGACACTAGAATATTCAGAAATAGATTTCTGAATAGACAGTGGAAGGCAATGGCATAGTGGTATTGTGGCTGGACTGCTAATCTAGGGACTCAGGAAAATGTTCTGGGGGACCCGGGTTCGAATCCCACCACGGCAGATGGTAGAATTTGAATTCAATAAATATCTGGAATTAAGAATCTAGTGATGACTGAATCCATTGTCGATTGTGGAAAAACACATCTGGTTCACTAATACCCTTTCAGGTAGAAAACTGCCATCCTTGTCTGATCTGGCCTACATGTGACTCCAGACCTATAGCAATGTGATTGACTCTTAACTGTCCTCTGGGCAATTAGAGATAGGCAATAAGTGCTGGCCCAGCCTTCATCCCATAAATGAAGAAAAACAAAAATTGTCTCCACTCAAAGACTCAGCTTCTACACAATTTTAAGTCTGGTTCAGGGAAAATAGCTTACCTGCATCGACATCTCTATCCTTTTTAGAATTTTGTAATTTTCAATGCAATTGCCTCATTCTTTAAAATGCTAAACAATAAAGGCTCTCTTTCTTGGAAATAAAAATAACCAAGTACATCAAGGAGCCCTAGCAAAATTGGAGTCAATGAGAATCAAGGAAAAACTCTCCACTAGTTTGGGTCATACCTGGCATACAAGATGGCAATATTTGATGGAGGTCATTCAATGCGGCTCCAGACATCTCTGCACGAGTTCCTCAGGGTGGTGTCCTCAGCCTGACCTTCTTCAGCTGCCTCAATGACCTTCCTTCCATCAGAAAGGTCAGAAGCAGAGATGTCCCCTGATGATCGAACAATGCACAGCACTATTCATGATACCTCAGATAATGAAGCAGCTTGGGTCCACATACAAGACCAGAAGAACACCGAGGCTTGGGTTAAGTGAAAAGTAGTACTTATATCACACAAGTGCCAGGCAAGAACCACCTCCAGAAATAGACCATCTAATCTTTGATGTTACTATTTACTGGAAACTGAAACAGACCAGCCATTTACTGTTCCTACAAGAGCAGGTCAGAGGCCCGGAATATTGCAGCAAGTAACACACCTCTTGTCTCCTCAGTTCCTGCCCACTATCTACAAGGCATAAGTCAGGAGTGTGATGGAATGCTCCCTGCTTACCTGGATCTGTACCAGAAATCCAACAACACCCAAGAGGCTTAAAACTATTCAGGACAGAGTAGCCCATTTGTTTGGCACCCCAGTCACCACCTTCAACATTCAACCCCTCATCACCGTCGCATAGTGGTAATATTGAATACCATCCATATGGTGCAATACAATAAGTAATCCAGACTCCTTCAATAATACCATCCAAACTTGTGACTTGAACCGCCTAGAAGGTCAAGGACAACAGATCCATGGAAATACCATCAACTCCAAGTTCCCCTCTCAGCTACCCACTATCTACTTTTGGAACTATAGCACTGTTCCTTCATTGTGGCAGAGTTAAAATACTAGAACTGTCTTCCCAACGGCATACTGCATATACCTCCACCCCAAGGACTGCAACAGCTCAAAGCAGCTCTCCAGCACCTTCTCCAGAGCAACTAGAATGGGCAATAATGCTGGCTTAGCCAGCAATGACCATATTCTATGGAGAAACATAATTAAATGTGTCTTGTTGAGCCAGCACATATGCTAACCGGTTACCATTGGAAACAGGGACTTAATCCTTCAGACCACCCAGGGATCAAATCAGCAAGGGTGCTGCCAGTTTTGGTGGTGGACATCATCAGCCCTCCCTTCCTCCCCCCCCAAACCCCCCTTACCTCGTACTCATGAGGGAATACAAATAGGAAGAAGAAATGGATATACAACCAACCAACGTCAGGAAAAGAGGCACCAACACAAAAAGTCATTGCAGTTGAGCAGACTCTTGCTGAGACATCCTCGATCTTCAATCCTCGGCCCTCGGCACACCCCTGAAGTGAGGAGATTCTGATTCTTCTGTTTATATTGGCCAGCCAGGGTGCCCTGATTGGCCCAGGTTTATAACCTCAATCAAGGATCTCATAATCAATAAGATCCACCTGGTTCGAATCACTACACTTCCAGAGTTTGCGAACTCAGTAACTAGTCAGAGACTGAGAGGTGCTGGCATTAATCCAAAGACCCAGGTGACGTTCCAGGGACCCGGGTTCGAATCCTGCCACAGCAGATGGTAGAATTTGAATTCAATAAATATCTGGCATTAAGAGTCTAGTGATGACTGTGAATCCATTGTCGGTTGTTGGAAAAATCCATCTGGTTCACTAATGTCCTTTTGGGAAGAAAACTACCTGGTCTGGCCTACATGTGACTCCAGACCCACAGCAATGTGGTTGACTGTTAACTGCCTTCTGGACAATTAGGGATTGGCAATAGTGCTGCCTAGCTAGCGATGCCCTTATCCCGTGAATGAATAAAGGATTCAGTGGTTAAGCTGAAGCATTTGGATGGATTTCTCCCCTAACAATACTACAGGTTTTCAGCCTACTTTGGGTATTCTTTCAACCCAGCATGACAACTGATGGAGCATGCCATTACAGCACACAGGGATTGTATTGTTCTGTAAAGGGATAATCTCAACCATAGAGAATGTCATCATTAACAGAGATTGAAAAGCCCCAATTCCACAATTCTGCCAAAGAAAGAATGGGAGTCAGTATGTGACTGAAAATATGAAAAATGTTTTCTATGTCCAATCAGTTTGAGGCTGCTGCAAGTGGGAGAGGAATGAGCAAAATAATCCTGCCAGGGCTTCACTGCAGTGAGATTACTAAGGCATTAAATACCAAACATAATGCCATCTGGTACTGGAAAGTGGCCAGACCGGGTAAAAACTGAACTATGTTCTATCATCCCATGAACAGTTTTACATTTAGGACAGTGTTCATACTACACAAAATATAACTATATTGAAGCATATGAATAACAGAAGCTGCTTGTGGTTGAGCTGCATATTTTGCTTTTTCCAGTAATCATTTCTATTTCCCCAATCTCTCTAAAGTGAAATTGAAAAACAAATCCAGATGAGAACTGTTTATGGAGAGGACGTGGATGTGGAGTCGTAGTCAAAGCAGATTCAACTTACACCAGTCAATGCCACTTAACTCCTTGAAAAATGAGCCAACATATGAAGCAAAGACCTCATTCCTTTCTGATTTACTGGTTTTCAGATTAGAGATGATGCTGCCATAGACAGCCTTTGATATAATATTTTAATGATGCCACTAACGAATGAAATAAACTTAATGGGACAAAATTAGGCTCCAAACATTATCATTGTAATTGTCAGTCCCTCAAAACTTGAAAGGCATCTGCCAGATGGCATGATTTTCTAGTCCTCAACCAGGCCAAGCCAAGAGCACAGGTCTTTGGGCAGATAGGACAGGAGATTCTTGACCTAGGATTCTGTTTGTTCTCTTTCTGTTTCTGCCACTTCTCCACAGGAGTGCTTACATCGTGTTGTATTGATATCATTACTAGGGTCTGGGTGTCTTTTGGGATGAGGACTGGAAACCATGCTAGTGTAAACTCATGAAAGCATATTGACTGTTCACAGTATTTACAGTGACTCCATGAGAATCTTCTTCCCCTTGGATCCATTTACATGCTTTGACATTATCTGATATAACTAATGACAAACTCCACCTATTAGTATGACAGCTACTAAACCATTATGCTAGAAGTCTTTGTCTGTGTTGTGGCTTACTGAATGAGGCCTTATTATATTTTATTTATTCACTCATGGGACATGGGTGTCTCTGTCTGGGCCATCTCTAGCTGCTCTTGAGAAGGTGGTCAGCTACCTTCTTGGTCCACTGCAGTCCATGTGCTATAGGTAGACCACAATGCCATTAGGGAGAGAGTTCCAGGACTTTTGTCCAGAAATACTGAAGGAACAGCACTATATTTCAAAGTCAGGATGGTGAATGGCTTGGAGGGGAACTTGGAGGTGTGCTTGTTCCCATATAATTGCTTCCCTTGTCCTTCTAGATTGTAGTGATTGTAGGTATGGAAGTGCTTTCTGAGGAGGCTTGGTACGTTTCTACAGTGTATCTTGTAGATAGTACACACTGCTGCTGAGTATCATTACTGGAAGGAGTGAATGTTTGTGGATGTAGTGCCAGTCAAGCAAATGGTGTCAAGCTTCTTGAATGTTGTTAGAGTTGCATTCGTGCATGAAGTGGGGAATATTCCATTACATTCCTGTCTTGTGCCTTGTTGATGGTGAACAGGCTTTGGAGAATCAGGAGGTGAGTTACTTACTGCAGTAGTCCTAGCTTTGACCTGCTTTTGTAGCCACTGTACTTATACAGCTAGTTCAATTCAATTTCTGGTCAATACCAACTCCTAGAATATTGACAGTGGGGAATTTACTGATGCCACTGTCAAGGGCCAAAGGTTAGATTCCCTCTTATTGGACATGGTTATTACCTGGCATTTATATGATGCAAATGTTGCTGGTCAGTTTTTTGTTCAAGTTTGAATATCGGCCAGATTTTGTTGCATTTGAATATGGACTGCTTGTTTTGTCTATGTTTGAATCAAGGCTATAATGAAAACACGAGCTGAGGGGCCCTCGCAGAACCCAAACTGGGCATCACTCAGCAGGTTATCGCTGAGCAAGTGCTGCTTGTTAGCACTGTTGATGACACCTTCCATCACTTTACTGATGATTGAGAGCAGACTGATGGGATGGGAATTGGCCAAGTTTGATTTATACTGATTTTTATGCACAGGACACACCTGGGCAATTTTCCACATTGTTGGGTAGATACGAGTGTTGTGGTTGTATTGGAAGAGCTTTGCTAAGGATACGCAGGTTCTGAATCTCAAGTCTTCAGTACAATTCCCAGAAATTGACAGGGCTCATAGCCTTTGCAGTACGCAGTGCCTCCAACCATTTCTTGATATCACATCAAGTGAATAAAATTGGCTGATGACTGGCATCTGTAATGCTTAAGAAGTCAGGAGATAGATCATCCATTCGGAACTTCTGGCTGAAGATTGTTACAAATGCATCAAACTTTGCTTTTGCACTTATGTGCTGGGCTTTCTCATCATTAAGGATTGGACTTTTGTGGCACTACCTCCTCCAGTGAGTTGTTTAATCGTCCACTACCACCAACAACTGGATGTAGCAGGACTGCAGAGCTTAAATCTGAACCATTGATTGTGTTATCATTCAGCTCAATGTCTCGCCAACATTGTACACTTTGTACGGCACAGCAGGAAACTTTCGCACTTTGATGTCAATTTGCTCCCATTGCAATGAGGCCTTTAGAACATCCTTAAAATGCTTTCTGCTATCCTCAAGTTATTAAAAAATGATCAGCTTTGCAAGCTGACTGTCTGGCATGAGGATGTCATGTCAGATCAAGAGAGCTGATTATACATTATAAGTTATGTGAAGCTGAAGGATTTGCTTCTGAGAGGATGCTGGAGTTTATTTATCTCTTTTCCCAACTTGACTTTGTGTATTCTACTAGAAATTCTCAAGTGCCTGGACGTACTTTGGTAGGTAACCCAGTCTCGAAGCTACATAGAAAGTTGATAAAATAACACTGTAGACTTTGTATACTTGTGGAGATCGCTGTTGCGCGAATGTTTTTTGAAAGGCTTGGACTAACGTAGTTGATTCTGTACTAGTTTTCAACTTCAGCTACCTTTCTCAAAGGTCACTACTATAAAGGTAGGAGTTTTCTTTAATGAAATCCAAAGACGCTCCATCAATAAAATGCCAGAGATGTTTGTGTACATCTTAGAGAGGACTGGTGGCGAATTGGTCTCACTGATGTTGAGTGAGAGACAAACTCCTTAGTATGCAGAGTTGAAACAGTATTAAACAAGACATTTGTCAGAGATAAGGACAGATAATTCAAAATTTTAATGGCACAAGATCTTAAGTACATGAGGAGCAAAAGGTCAAATGACCCTGGAGCCCATTTGTCCAATAAGATCATGACTCAACCTTTACTCTGCTTCAATGCCCTAACTACATATACTTTAATTCCATTAACGTCCAAAATCCATCAAACTCTGTCTTGAATACGTTCAACTGATCATTCAAAGCCCCTAAGGTAGACCATGTCAAAGATTCACCTCATCCATATTCAATAGGGCTAATCTGTTATGCTGGGAAATGACTCCTAACCTAGCCCCTCCAGCCATGGGAAACATCTTCCTCATATCATCCTTGATAATCCCTCTAAGAAGTTTAAGTATTTCAAAGAGATCACACTCTAATTATTTTAAACTGATTGTTAAGACAAACAAGTAGAATCTACTGGAAGGATAAGAGTTAGTTGACTAAGAGCTGATACTGGAGTTTGGTTTGTTTTGAAGGATGTTGTGCAAACAGTTGGACAGCAAAAGGTAGGCCGAGTAAAAGACAGGAAATGACAGGGATAAGAGGATATCCTTGTGCTGTAGGAGAAAATAAAGAAGCTACTCTGTTTTCATTAGCACAAATTATAACATATTAATTATTCTTAAATTATACAGAGAAAATAATTTGTATGAAATAAAGAATGGTTCTGGTAAGTCCTGTCCAAACCTTGCCTTGTAATGCTAAGCTAGAAATAGCTGCACAGTTGTAGGACAATCATTTTATTCAGACATTTTTCTTCTGCAATATTATGGAGATCAACTACAAACCTAAGAAGTCATTGTGCAAGTAATTTACTTCATAATTTGAATGCACCCAAGAATACTATAAATATGAGATTGAAAAATGAAGAAAACTCTACTCACCTTGGAGGTAATATTGCATTTAAAATACATTCTATCGACTGTTTATTGTGTTCCTCTGATCCTTTACTTGCTGCAACAGTACATTTTGTAGGGCCTATTTTACGGTCCTGGGTAAATAAAACAGTTGAATAAACTATCAACAAGTAGAAAAGTCATCCTTAAAATTCATTATTTTATATTTTTGATAAATATTCAAGCTAATATATGTGTTTCTTCCTATGAGATTTCCTAATTTCAGTCTCACATACCACAGCCAGCACCAGAAAATTCCTCTCTATTCAACTCACTAACATGCCTATTTTAAATTTGGAAAAAAGTATAAATCTCTAGTGGTTACACTGTTAGCCCCTTAAAATGTTCATGAGAATTGAAATGTCTGACTACTGCATCCAATTGGTTGTGTATGATTGAGATACAAGGAGCGTACTGTCTTTCTCAACAGTTCTTACACCATGGGTCACAAACAAAATGTAATTGTTTTACCTGTTCTTAACTTGGCCAATTATCTGTCTTCTCTGTATTTGACTTGAAGGAAAAAAGGTCCATCAACCATGTTTTCTTGATAAACACACAATTTATTCTATAAAAAAACTTATTCAATGACAATGCAAAACTAGTAAACCTATTTCGTTTGTAAACGTTAGGAAGAAATAAAAGAAAACACTTTTGGCTAATTGATCTTAGTCAGTGGGGAAAAAATAAAACAAAGAATAAAGTATGGAATGTTCAGACAGCTGTTGGTCTGCCATTCTGGTGCACAAGAATGGATCTCACTGAATACAAACAGATATCTCTGGGATATCTGCCAAAACAGAATCAATGATTCTTCCAGAGGCATCACAGGAGGACAGTGAGGGTTCAGAACAGGTACTAAACTGGACCCACAAGAAGTTCCCTCAGAAATAGGTCAGCTGGGCTGGGATGCTCATTCTTGCTCAGACTGGCCAACAACTAGAAAATCCAAACAGACACAATGTTAAAGGAAAAGCTGTCACATGACAGTGAAAAACCTGACTGGCGAGTCTGCAGAAAACAAGAATTTATCACAAGAAATCTGACTTTCATGAAATACCAAGGTGTAGAGCTGGATGAACACATCAGACCAAGCAGCATCAGAGCAGCAGGAAAGCTGATATTTTGGATATGGACACTTCTTCAGAAATGAAATTCAGACTTTCATGAAATGCCTTTTCTAAAAAAATATTTCACTGTCCTTCCATTGATCTAACATAAAAAAAGTGTCCACAACCATTTGGATATCCATAACTTACAGACAAAAATCTCTACCTATCAGCACTCAGCTGCACCACATTGTTTCACTTTTATACTAAGTAGTACTGCAAGGCTCACACTCAGATCTCACAGTTTGGACACGATGGCAACCATTAAATCATAACTAGAAACCATGACCAGTGGTGCGCCGCAAGGATTGGTTCTGAATCCACCGTTGTGGTTCATTTATATCAATGATTTAGACAAGAATATCGGAGGTATGGTTAGTAAATTTATGGATGACACCAAAATTGGTGGTATAGTGGGCTGTAAAGACGGTTATCTAAGAATACAATGAGATTTTGGTCAGACAGACCAATGGGCTGAGAAGTGGCAGATGGAGTTTAATTTAGTAAATGCAACGTATTGCATTTTGGTAAGACAAACCACTGCAGAACTTACAGTTAAGGGCCCTGGGGAGTGTTGCTGAACAAAGGGATCTAGGGGTACAGGATCACAGTTCCTTCGAAATGGCATTTCACGTAGATGAAGTGGTGAAGGCAGCATTTGGCATGTTTGCCATTATCGGCCAGAACATTGAATATAAGAGTTGGAACATCACATTGCAGCTGTACAAGACATTGGTGAGGTCAGTTTTGGAATACTGTACACAATTCTGGTCAATCTGCTATAGAAAGATATTATTAAATTGGAGAGGGTGCAGGAAAGATTTACAAGGTTCTTGCTGGGACTGGAAGTTTGGAGTTATAAGGAGAGGCTGGATAGGCTGGGACTTCTAACTCTAGAGTGCTGGACCCTGAGGAGTTACCATACAGGTTTGTAAAATCATGAGGGGCATTGATAAGGTGAATAGACAAGGTCTTTTTTCAAGGTGAGAGGAATCCAAAACTGGACGGCATTGGTTTAAAGGTGAGAAGGGAAAGATTTAAAAGGTACCTGAGGGATAACCTCTTTACACAGAGAGTGGCGCACTTATGGAATGAACTGCTAGAAGAAGTGTTAGAGATTAGTACAATTACGACATTTAAAAGACAATTGGACAGATACCTGAATAGGAAAAGTTTGGAGAGATATGTGCCAAATGCAGACAAATGGCACTAGTCAGTTGAGGATACTTGGTCAGCATGGACAAGTTGAACCAGAAGCTGTGTGACTTTATGACAGACACTTCACAAACAATGTGCTGTGCATTAACACGCTCCACAATTCAACCTCTTTAACTGGAGGAGATGGTGCACAACATGATACACCGAATGTAGTAGACAATGAGAAGTTTACACATTCTAACTGCCATAAGGAGAGATTTTGGCTCATGAGAAGGGCTATTGCTGAGGCTGTGGTACACAGAAGTCTAAAGCCAGAGTTGAAGGTATCCACGTTCTTGTTTTATGCAGCCGACTTCTCCCTCATCCCAAACATTTTTGTGATTGAAAAGCTGTTGCTGGTATGGTGTACCCCTAGATCACTTCTTGATCCACTTCTTTCCTTCCCTGCTCACCCCAACCCTATCCCTGGGATCTGAAAACAAAAAAGACATAAAGAGCTAGAATCTCTCCAGGCACTAAAGGAACAACAAGAAACCAGTGAAGTTGAAAACAGTCAGTAAAGGTATTTGTAGCATGCTTCCAGGTGAGCTCATTTGTACTGTTACTGCAGAGGGACCAGATCAGCATTTTGGCTGGTCAACATGATCTGTGTGGAATACTGGAAATCCTGTCAGAAATCCTACATGCAATATCAAGGATCATGGAGATAAACTTGCATCAAATTAGGCAGGATTTTGTAAACAGCTTAGACTCCAACTTTTTTAACATGGAATTAGTGGCCAGCATTATTCAGTAAATTGATGGAACAAACATGACGCATCTTCAGATGCCACCATGTCGTACACTTCCCTACCTCTGTTATCCCCTCCAGCCACACAATCCTCCAATATATCTGCATTCCTCTAATTCAGGACACTTGTGCATCCCGGATTTTAAATGGTTCACCACTGATAATTGAGCCTAAGATTCGGAATTCCCTTCTAAAACTCTCTACCTCATCCCCTTCTTGAGACAATCCTTAAAAACCTGTGTCTTTCACCACATTTTGGGCAGTCATCTCCCCGTGTAGTTAAGTTCACACTTTGTTATGTAATTCTCCTGTGAAGCTGTTTGCGATATTTTGGTATGCATTCAATAATCTTCTTCCTTTGCATGAACACAAGAACAAGGAACAACAATAGGCCACTCTGCCCCTTGATCATGCTCTGTCATTTAGTATGATCATGGCTGATCTGATTTTAAATTCAACTCTACAATTCTGCATATCCCCACAAATCTTTCATCCCCAAAAATTAAAAATCTATCTTCTAGTGTCAAGGACTTTCCACATGCAAATAAATCATAGACTAGTGTACTATCACAGAATCTCTACAGTGTGGAAGCAGGCCATTTAGGCCATCAAGTTCCCACTGAATCTTTGAAGTGCATCCCACCTAGACCCACCACCTCACCCTATCCCTGTAATCCAGCATTTCCCATAAATAATCTACATAACCTCACATCTTTGGATTGTGGGAGATAACCAGAGAACCCAGAAGAAACCCATGCAGACATGGGGAGAATGAGTAAACTCCACACAATTGCCCAAGGCTAGAATCAAACCTGGGTCTCTGGCACTGTGAGGCAGCTGTGCTAACCACTATGCCACCATTTTTTCATTATGCATCATGTTGAATTTTTCTGGATTAACTACTTCTGCCATTTCTCTGCCTAAATTTGCAATCTATTATCCCACTGTATCTCTTGTCAATCTTTCTCACTATCTGCAATTCCGCCAATTTTGGAGTCATCCACAAACTTACTACCTACATTTTCCTCCAGATCATTTATATAAATTATAAATAACAAAAGTGTCAGCACTGATCCCTGTGGAATACCACTAGTTACTGATCTTCATTCTGAAAAGCATCCTTTGATTGCTACTGTCTGTGTTTGATGACCGAGCCAGTTTTGTACCCATTTAGCCAGCTTCCCCTGGATCCCATCAGACATTACCTTATGTACCAGCCTGCCCATGAGGTACCTTATAAAATGTCTTACTAAAGTCCATGTAGGCAATATCCATTGCCCTTTCCTCATTAATCATTTGTATCACCTCCTCAAAAACTGCAATCAAATTGGTGAGACATGACTTTCCCTGCATAAAACCATGCTACCTATGACTAACAAGTCCATTCACTTCCAAAGATGAATAAATCACATTATCTTTTCCAACAGCTTCCCTACGACTGACATCAGGATCAGCGGCCTATTATTATTTGGATTATCTCTGTTTCTCTTCTTAAACAAAGGGGAAACACTGACCATTCTCCAGTCCTATGGAATCTCGTCTGAGGCCAAAAAGGATGTGAAGTTACCTGTTAAGGACCCAGCTATTTCCTCCCTTACCTTCCACAGCATTCTGGGATAGATACCATGTGACCTCGGGGCCTTGTCCACCATATTGTATTTCAAGAAAATCAACACTTCTTCCTTCATTATGTTGACCTGCCTGAGAGTATTCACCCACTTTCCCTAACCTAAACGTCCTCACATCCCTCTCTTTGGTGAATATCAATGTAAAGCACTCATTAAGAATCTCACTCATTTCTTCTGTCTCTACCTATAGCCTCCCTTCTTAATTCTTGAGTGGGATTACTCTTTCCTTAGCTACCCTCTTGATCCCAATATGTATAAAGTATCTTAGGATTCTCCTTAACCATGCTGGCCAAGGAGATTCCATAGTCCCTTTAGGCCTCCTATGCCCCATTTGAGCTCCTTCCTACTTTCTCTATATTCTTGAAGGACTTCGTTTTTAGTTGTCTAAATCTCAGGTAGGCTTCCTTTTTTTGACTAGGCTGATTACTTTCCCTATCATCCAAGGTTTCCCTGCTACTCCTGCCCTTCATTTTTACAGGAACATATGTGTCCTGCAATTTAATCAACTGGTCTTTAAAAGACTGCCACACATCAGATGTGGATTTACCGTCAAATAGTCGCTCCCAATCCACATTCTCCAATTCTTGCCTAATTTGGTCATAGTTGTAATTAGAATCCCTACAGTGTGGAAACAGGCCCTTCAGCCCAACAAGTCCACACCGAACATCAGAGCATCCCACCTAAATCTAGACCTCCCTGAACACTATGGGCAATTTAGCATGGCCAATCCACCTACCCTGCACATCTTTGGACTATGGGAGGAAACCGGAGCGCCGGGAGGAAACCCACGCAAACACAGGGAGAATGTGCAAAGTCCACACAGACAGTCGCCCGAGGCTGGAATTGAACCCGGGTCCCTGGCGCTAATCATTGTGCCACATGCCGCCCTTTGTTGGCCTTCTCCCCACCCCCCCCCAACAATTATACACCTTCATCTGGGTCTCCTCCTGTCCTTATCCATAAGGATCCAAAAACATACAGAATTGTGTCACTATTCTCAAAATTCTCACCTGCTGAAACTTTGATCACCTGGCCAGGCTCATTTCCCAATAATGGGTCCAGTATAGCCCCTCCCTCTTTGGACTATCCACATATTGTTTCAAAAACCTTTTATGGACACACCTAACAAATTGCTTCCCTTTCAAACCCTCACACTAGGCGAGCCCCAGTCAATATGGCGGCGGGGGTGGGGAGTTGAAATCACCCATCACAATAACCCTGTTATTTTCACATCTTTCCAGAATCTGACTACATAGCTGTTCATCTATCTCCAGCTCGCAGCACTGCAGTACAATCCCAACATTGTGACTGCACCCTTCCTCTTCCTGAGTGCTACTCATAATGCCTTGCTGCAAGATCGCTCCAGGGTATCTTCCCCCCAAAATAGTGTGATACGCTCCCTAAGTAGTAATGCAACTCCTCCACCTCTTATGCTTTCTCATCTGTCTCGTCTAAAACATCGACATCCCAGAACGTTAATCTGCCAATCCTTTCCCTCTTTCAACCAGGTATCTGTGATAGCAACAATGTCATAACCACATGCATTAATCCAGGCTCTTAAGTTTATCAGTCTTACCTGTTATATTTCTTGCATTGAAGCAAACACAGTCCAAGCCTCCAGTTCTGCTGAGCTCAGCAACTTCTCCCTGACTAGCCTTCCTCTTAGCTGTATTTGCCTTAGTCTCAAATTCTTCCCCCAGTCTCCCTGCTTACTGACCTGCTGCTCCAGTTTCCACACCTTTGCCACACTAGTTTAAACCCTCCATAGTGGCACTATATAACCTCCCTACCAGGATATTAGTACCCCTCCAGTTGAGGTGCAACTCGTCCTTCTTGTAGCAATCCCCTCTTCCCTGGAAGACATCCACATATCCGATGCTCTCGTCCCTACACCAGCTCTTTAGCCACGTGTTCAATTGTACCCTGTTCCTCGCCTCAGCAGCACAGGCCACTGGTAGTGATTTTGAGATTTCTAGAGGTCCAGATTTTTACTTTACTGCCCAACTTCCTTAATTGTCGTTCCAGAACTTTGTCACTCTTCCTACTGGTGTGATTTGTGCCAATTTGGACAATGGATGACCAGTACCTGCTCAGAGACATTCATGACTCTGGCACCAGGGAGGCAACATACCATCCTGGAGTCAGTCTCGCCACCACAGAAGTGCCTGTTTGTGTCCTGACTATCGAATCTTGAATTACTATTGCTCTGCCATACTTTGTTCCTCCCCTCTGTACAGCAGGGTCAGGCATGGTGCCACTGCTCTGGCTGGTGCTGTTGCTATCACCTAATGGGCCAACCTCCACATCAGTAGCCAAAACAGATTACTTGCTTGACAGTAGAACAGCTACAGCAGACTCCTGCCCTAACAAGTGATCACCCATCTATCTTGGGTGTGACCACATTTCTATAACTTCTATCAATGATGCTCTCTGCTGTTTGTGTACTCCTTAGTGTCTCCAACTACCACTCAAGCCGATCCATTCATTTGGTGAGCAGCTGAAGCTAGGTCCACTTCCTGCAGATGTAATTATCAGGGACACACCCAGTGTCCATGATTGATCATGTGTTGCAGATGGAACACAAAATCCCTCCAACTAATCTTCTTTTGGTTGTTGGATTACAAGTTAAGTGTTAATTAGCTACCTAAAAACAATAACTATTACTCTCGAACAAGTAGCCCACCCTAACTTATCCACTATCTGAACTCTCCGTACTAACCTGAAGGTGAACTTACTGTACTAATCCTCTAGAAATACTGAGACAGACTTATCCTGTACTGCAGTCAGATACCTTCACTGCTCTGCTTTTGCATTCTTTTGTACTGAGCTCATCACACTGCTCATGGGCTGCTTAATGCTGAATTCTGCCCAGTCTAGATCACAGCAAATCTGACTCACTGCAAACTTCTCCCAGTCTGCTTCACAGCAATGCTGACTGCTGCACACTGCTCCCAGTGTGCTTCACAGTGATGCTGACTTGCTGCACCCTGCTCCCAGTCAGCTTCACAGCAGTGCTGCTGCACACTCCTGGTCTGCTTCACAGTGATGCTGTCTGCTGCACACTCCTCCTGGTCTGCTTCACATTCCTCCTGATCTGTTTCACAGAATTACTGACTCACTGCACACTCCTCCAAGGGTGATTTGGTGATGAGATGCCGGTGTCTGTGGACAGCCCAAACTCGAGAACAAACATCGACCTCCTCTAGCATGCCCAAGTGGAGGCCAAGCACAAATGCAGGAAGGACACTGCAGAAAACTGAGCTTCCCAGCTACCTACTTCTTCAAACACCACAGTATCCAGAACACAACTCTCAAGTCGAAGAAAATCATCCTGAGAAGAAGGGGGAAAGAATCAAATTGCTATTGGTGTTGGTGGAGCCTTACAGTCAAACTATTGTCATGTAATCTCAACTTGCTGCATGGAAACTCAAATTGCTCCAATCATAGCTTTGTATACAATTGTGCAAAGCAGCTTCCACATTGCCACACTACTCTCGCAGTCATCCCACCAACTGATCTGCTCCATAAAGATCCCCTGCAGATATTGCCTTCTGCTGAGAGCTACTCTCCCACCCCACCTTCTTCAAGGAGTTTGTCTTGATCTACATAGTTTGTGCTCCTTCACCTAGTCATGCTGAAAGGAATCGGTTTGTATTCACTTTTTTTAACATTTAAAAATATACTTTATTCATTATAATATCTTCATATACATATACAGTTACTGATGCAGTTCAGTTCTGTACAATGGCATATGAACAAACAAACAAACATTGGAGTTTGACTCTATCCAACAAACAAAGGAATGGCATTTATTTATTCAACAAAAAATATTTCAGCACCAGCTCTACAGACTATTGGAACTTTGGGAAAGCACGTCACATTTACAGTAATTTCCAAAAGAAATAAACTAGCCTGGAAGTAGTTGATGAATCATTATAAGTAACGTTGGTTGAAGGATCCTTCATGGCGTGGTACGCATGTCAGTTGTGGGAGATTAAGCATCAATTAAGTATTGCATGCTGATTTGTATCATGAGCTGCCTGCTCTGCACAGTGATGATAAAATCTGAATGAACAATAAACCGTTTACCAGTCTAATATCCAGCATATTTCATATCAGATATTTTGGGCAGGTGCCATGGCTGGCATTTTAGAATTTGAGTACTTTAGTAGTTTAGTACTGAAGCCTGAATGACACTAGCACTGCTATTTTGAAGCTCTGTCACCTATTTTCCTCTTAGCCTCCCACCACTTTCAATGCCATCAAAGGGCCCTTCACCAGAATTACTGAAAGAGATCATCAACGACGTAAAGGTTAGTTGCTTCAATGACTCTGAGCCAACTAACGGATGGATTATAGTCATCTATGAAAGGAATCAGAAATGTTACTTTAAAAACTTAAGCTTTATTTGATCGTTCTTAACAATGCTGATGTATTATTTTGATTGTAACAAAATATTTGCATTAACCAGAGTCTTTATTTCTTATTGTTGAAGTTGACAAGATACTACTGGGTTTGAAAGAATTATTATTATCATTGTATTTTAAACATACTGTTAACAATATTACAAAGATGGTAAGTACAGATGTATGGACATGTTAATTTTGAGGTTCAGTTATTACATTAGGAGAGCAAAGCTCAAAACCCAGGTTAATCAACATATTTTGTCAACCAGCAATACTTCAACTCAATTTAAACCATAAAGTAATTCAGTCACATGCCTAAATCTTTACAGCCACGAATCAGTTGTGTTCACCTATTATTGGAAGCAAACAAAATATTGAATGATGTTGAATCTCTTTGAAGTACCTATTTTTTTCTGGAAGCAAAACTGAAATTTCTTTTGAAACTGTGCATGCAATTGCTAGATTGTGAAAGAGTGTGATTTCTTGGAAATGAAGGCAACAGCTTAACATGTACTGTGAATGATCTTTTTTTAACTGCAAATCAAGTGACTTCGTAAACAGCTAAGGAAAGTTTTCAGTGAGATAAGAGATGTGGTTTATTGTGCGGCGGTGGGGGGGGGCACTGGTTTTGAGAGAACTAAGGGCCTCACATTACTGGTTGCCTCGTAATCCTCTTTGGACTTGAGAGTCCCAGTCTACAGACCCAGGTGTCACAACAAGGACTACCAGAGAGTCTTATACAATCCTGTCCTCACTAGTAGTCCCTGGAATCTGATGGTATCCAATTCCAGGCAATCACCAGGTTGCGAATGGGTTCCATTCTGAAGTTTTCACACAAGTTGATTTGCATGCATGTCAGAATACAGTGCAGGACAATATAAAAAAACATTTCTTAACTACAGGAAATGCTTTAAAGTTACAACACTGTATGAGATTTTATTCGTAGATAGGAGCATTCATAAGTTGGTCATTCATAAATTAGGGACTTCCTGTACCAGGAATCTTGTCTACGCAGTAAAACCTGAAATAGTGCATTGTGACCAATCCCCATTGACTCACATACAAGTCAGTCTGTGTATAGGATGGGAAAATAGGCTGGGAAGGTTAATGATGAAATTCGACAACTGCATGATGCTAAATGAGTCCTGTCAATGTTCCTTTATGAGCCAAAGGCACCACCAGCAGCTTGTTTTTCTGTAGCTGTTTTTCTGTACTAGCTGTCTGTTAACACTATATAAAAGAAAGACAATTTTGATCTAAGAATTGGACTTCAGCTCGGACCAGGATCATGAATGCTGCCAGGAATGAACATAAGCCTCCAGACAGCCATTGATTGAGGGGTCCCGACGAGCAGTAGGGCATTAGACATTGTTTTTTTGTTTCCTCCTTTCTTTTCCTTTTATTTAAACTGTAATTATTGTCACTATTATTACTTAAGAAACAGCCACATTTAAGCAAATTACTGTTATTGAGTATTCTCTTAACTATTTTTAACAAAATCCAAAAGAACTGCTTGGATACACCCCGTGATCCAAGACAGTCAGAATGAAAACTGGACATTTATCACCAATCTACGGGTGTTCTCCATTCAGCTTCATCAATAGGAAAAAGTGGACACGAGAAAACATTACATTCTCTGCTTTCTTTCCAGACCCTTGTTGCAAAGGATTTTTTCTCCTTTTGCATTTTTCTCCCAAACCTCATCGACTCCGCAACAACTTGTTGTGTTTGTGTATTATATGTGTGCAGGATGTGAAGGATATAGTTTTAATTCTCAGTCTTAGTTTAGGTGGTATCCAAAATTTGCCACTTGCTTTAAGAATAGGTTTTATCCTTAATAAACAAACTGTTATGATTTCATCAATTTTCTTTGGGATTGAAGCAATAAAGAGAAGCAGTTGACCATTTTGGGGACTGAATAAATATGTTTACACCAATGGTGTGTGTTTGATGGAGTATTTGGGCTTCACTACGGATGCCTTTCTCCTGTCATAGTCATCATAGTTTGGCATGACATCATCACACCAGCCTCAAACATCATGGAAAGTGAGCAAATGCACAAATCAGAAACCCAACATCATGTTAAATAACTAATTAATGAGTCATTGCATTTGTTAAAGAGCTTATGTTATGCATTTTTTGTTAACCTTTGCATTTTTCAAAGATTAAATGGGAGAAAGTTTGGCAGTTATTTACAGCAGTTTTGAAGGGGTGAAGAAAAGGTCAGCCACTGGGATCATAGCTATACATGGCAGAAAATTCTGTTGGTGAAGGTGACAAAGTATGTATGTTTTTAACCTCAACATCTCTGACTCTGCTGTGAAGAAGAGACTGAGAGTGTGGGGCCTTTAAATTTGTAGCCATGACAATCTTCCTGCTCAAGGGATAACCTTCTGTTGCATATCATCTAGGTCTAGACTCCTGCTACACTGCTGATTGGCTGCCTTTCTGATGGAGGCCACTAATTGGTCATCCAACACCTGGCTCACTGAATGGAGGCTGGAGCCCGGATTGAACTGACCAACAGTTTCCATTGTGCCAAACAGATCTACGTCCACTCTTGGTGTAACAATCCAGTCAATTCCATGCTCCCACCCTTATCCCCTTAAATTCTGCAAGTTTATTTTCTTGAACTCATTGATCACCTCACTTCCACCATCCTCTTAGGTAGCAAGTTGTTATGTAAACGAGTTCTTTCTCATATTTCCTTATGTCTCAGCCAAAGTCCTTAAATTCAAAAAATGCACTATTTCAGGTTTTACCATGTAGACAAGATTACCGCTACAGGATGTCCCTGATGTATGAACATCCAACTTACAAATGCTCCTTGTTATGAATGCAGTCTCATATGGGGTTGTAACTTTAAAGATTTAACATATGAGCATTTTCCAATCAATCTGCTCTGGATTAAGTGAAAATTGAAACCAGGCCTTATGGTTCAGAGGTTAAGACTCCACCATTGCAGTACAAGGGCCCTTCCCTCAGGCTTTTTTTCCATCAAATATTAACAAGAAGTTTTCTTGGTCTACCTTAGCAAATGTGGTCATAATCATGTACACTCCATTGGAAATTCCTCCTCAATCATCTTTGCTGCAAGGAGAACAGCACCAGGTTTTCCAACCTGACCTAATCTTCCGGAGGAATGATATTTTATCTCTTTCATGAAATGTGGTTTGGCAACATTTTGAAAACAGGTGTCAATCTATATGTTGGTTCCTTTAAAAGTCATAGAACAGAGTTTGAATGCTGCGTTGAAGAATTCACAAGGAACAAGTTAGGTACTGGTTTATATTATACCAATATGTAAAACACGTTTGGAGATGCCACCAATCACTGATCCTTGGCCTGATCAGTGCAGGTGACAGATAAAATTTAACAGCCAACGGTGCGTACAGATGTATGTTTACACTGTATTGATAAATAAGAATGACTATGAGATGGCAACAGCAAACCCAAAAACAAAGTAAATTCAGAAGGTGCTCATCTAGGTATAATTTGTTAATTGGAAAGGATAATAGGCAGGAACATGTTAAGTCAGATTTATAAGACTCCTGATGAAATAACTTGCCTTGGATGCCGGTGGTCCAGTGTGCACAGTAATTAGACGTGGATTGCTAAACTTTAAAAGCGTTTCGGAGGCAGGGATCATTGTCTCTCACTCAGCAACAATTAGAATGCAATTTGAAAGCAGGATCGGGGCAAGATCACGTGCACACTCCAGTTTTGGTGTTACACAGTGTCACAATCAGTCTCCAAGGGAACAACTGTCTGCACAACACGCCACTGAACCTTGAGGACTGTATGATATGGTCTTCCCCAATCCCAATCCCGGACCGGATGCACCCACTTGCTCCAAACACAAAAGAAAAACCTTGTGGATGTGACCAACACAACATTTCTCCAATTGCCAGTTTAAGCCAAATGTATCTTTACGATTGCTGGAAATCTGAAATTAAAAATAGATTGTCATGGAGATATTTAGCATTTCTCAATGAACTGCTGAGTATTTGCAGCATTTGCGATTTTTATTTCATTTTTCTTGGCAATAATACTGGAAGAAGACTTGCCATATTCCATCGAAAACTGCGTTACTACATGTGTCGGTCACTGAGTGATAATTCAGTACTTAATGCAATATATCAATTCAAATGGAAAACTGCACGTGAAATTATAATTTATATAAAATGTGTTAACATCTGGGTTTGAGATCATGATTGTAAGCATACGAAGAATGCAGTGAGAGAAAGAGACATGCACTGGTAAACAGCTCAAAGCTCTTCACGAGTAACATGGCCGTTGGCGCCTCTCTGGGGTTTTTTTTAACCTTCCAAAATCAATTAACCTTCATCCATTTTATAGACACAAAACAGCCTCCTTCTGAAGCAGTTAAGGTGCTGAGAATGTACATCTTATTAACTGTCAGATTCTAAGCGTCAGCGTGGTGTTTTCGAATGTGCGTTTCAAATAACCAAGCATGCCATAATGTTACTAATGTCTACAGCTATCTTTTCTTCTGCAGCTGTCAGGCTGCCATGACCAGTGCTCTATCTCTGCTCGATGGTCTCTATTTTCTTCAAAAAGAGAAGTATAAAGTATGGATGATTAAAGGTAATACGACGAACGGATGGGTAGATAGCATTTGATTAAGGTTAAGATCAGGGAGATATGTATCATCACAAAACAATGAAGAATCATGTCATTTGGGCGGGTGAACTTCCTAGACAGAAAAAAGCTGCAGGTGCTGGAAATCGGAAACAAAAAGAATTGAAATGTCTAGCAGCGTCGATGGAGAGAAAGAAGACTTAACGTTTCAGGTCCGGTGGCCTCTATAGAAAAAGGGTTCTGAATGACGCTGCATGCACAGAAGGATGGATTTACAGCCAGGTAAATTAACGTGAACGAAGATGTGCTGAGACGGATTTGGGTAAACAGTGGGAGGATTCGGACTGATACGCAACAAGAGTGCAGACGGATACGCCACTGATGATCTTTACTATATTGCTTAAGTTATTAAATCACTTTTGACATGTGAGTTATTGAAGGTAGAACCTGTTTCTGCTACTAACCTCGTACCATTCTCCAGCCATGCTATCCATATGGTGGATTAGCAGCCCGGAGGCGCTTTACAACTCTCAGCATTACATCCGATTGGTGCAAATAAATCAAAGTGCCAGCCCTTGATAATCTCGATTCCATTCTGCAATTCCTTCTGCTGTTCTTACAAAATACTTAAATTGATATATTTAAATCGTCCAAATAAATTCTGGAATTGAAAATGACTAATACAAGTTACTATCACAGCCATTCTAGTTAATTATAGTGACGTAGAATGGAAACAGACCCTTTGGTCTAACCTACCAATGCCGACCATAATGCCCCAGTCCCATTTGCCTGCACTTGGCCCATATCTGTCCAAATATTTCATACTCATGTACTTATATAAATATGTTTAAACATGGTAACTGTACCACATCCACCACTTCCTCTGAAAGTTCATTCCACATGTAAAAGTGTAAAAATGTTGCCCCTCATGTCTTTTTTAAATTGCTCAGCAAGCTTGAAAACCTCACAGTAATGGAGTAAGTGGTTCAGTTTTTCACCCCCTACCAGATCACTTCACCCTCCCTACACCACTCCCAGCGTGCCAGGGGTTTAAATTCCAGTGCAAAAACAGAAATTGCCTGACAACATCTCTGGGAAGAAATCAGTGTTAACATTTCGGGACCAGTGACCCTTTTTCAGAACTGTGCATTAGTATGAAATAAAATTGTAATTTGGTTTATTATATCAGAAAAGACTGATATGATTGCACATTCTCATTGTTTTCCTCTTCACAGAATTTTTAGTAGAAGGTATGTTATAAAGTGTAATATGACTCACATGATTTAATAGTGTTCCTGCAATTGATACTTTTGTGCATAATTTGCACATAACTTACACAGTCAATAATTATTTTGATGCAGTGGATCAGATTAAATTGCATTCTTTGATCTTATTTACTCTTGGAATTTTGGAATAGTTATGCACAAATTTGTAAAACTTTCGCATGAACAGAATGAGGAATAAAATGTGAAATTTTAGGAAAGACTGCAAAGTAAGTACTGGGGAATCTATTTCACGGAAATATGTTAAATTATATCAGTAGATCTAGATCTTTCATTCCCACTGTTGAAGCTTTTTTGAACTATTCATGGAACTCCATAACTAGTAAGTTTTTGATGCCCCAAACTTTGCATTTCCAGACAACCACCTAGTTTGCCTTGTGGTTGAACAGGCCTTGCCAAAGACTTCAGGAACCCTTTCTGAGAATCTGTGGTTTAGCCTAACATGTAGACCACTTGGTAAACTGCCACTTTATTCCAGCTTCTTGGATATTGTCTTGTTTCTAAGCATGTGGGCATTTGCTGAATGTGTTGCAAACCACTTATGTCCGAAGCACTTAACAGGCTGGGCAGGTTTAGCCAAACAAAACCAAAAAATTTGTGAAAGTCAGTTATTCACATACTGCTCAATAATACATAAAAGTGTGAATCAAATTATTTTAATTCCAAACAGACAACGTAAGAATTGATCATGTTAAGATGTCAGAAAGCCTGAAGATAAAAAATAGTTTGTTTTTTTTAGTCAGGAGATGGGTTTATGTGATTTGATAAGGATGTGGATTTTATGGGCATTTTAAGTAGGTCTAAGTGCATTTTCATTTTTACTCTAGCAGGTCCCATTAAAAACCATTCAGTGAACTTCACTTTATTACCATTTCAAACAAACACAAATGTATAAAAATGAAATATATGCAAGAACGTTTCTTTAGAAATTAGTAGTCAGACTGTTTTTGAAGAATTAGTACTTGATATCTTTTCATTAATGTAATTTATTTCCATTCTAAATAAAAGGACAAGCCGTTAAATTATTGCCCCAGTCAATTGCTGAATTGCATTCTCAATCTGAAATAACCACTTTTTGAAAACTGTCAGTTCTTTATTGAAGGGTGTTATTCATTTTAAGAAAAAACTAAATGGCAGCATTGAAAATATTTTCCACGCCATTTATGAAAAAAGAAATGTGCATGCATAAACAGGAAATTAATGTGGGAGGGAAGTGGTCATTTTTTGTACCCACTTCATAGCACTACTTTCAGAAATGACCCAAAAGAGAAGAAAGCTTTTCGCATTTTGAAGTTGAGCTGTTTGCTGCATTATGTGGACATGACAAGCAAAAATCTGAGTTGCAGTTCATCCAAAAGGACTTATGTATTAAAAGAATGTTGGGTAGCTGGTATTGATTGATAGTGCAGGAACAAGAAAAAAAAACAAAGGAACAGCACTATTCATAAAACAAATAGCATCAGCAATCTAAGCATGCAGGAGGAGCAAGATGAACATCAGGTTCAAAATGCAGTAAAAGTTACCATACTCCGACCTGAACATAGGACCGCTCTCCCATTAGAAAGAGACAGTTGGTGGTGGTATAACCTGAGGGTCATCACACCTCAGATGAGGGGACAAGTTGAGAAAATAAATATAGAATTAATGTTTTGAGTCAAGTGACCTTTTATCAGAACTGAAAATAGCTGGGAGAGGGTGGTTTCATGCTCATGAACGGGTCAGGAGAGAGTGGGAGATATGACTAAAGAACAGTGAAACAAAGCCCAGAGATGGAATGAGAGAGACCGAGAGAAAGGACAGGCAAACGAAGAGGAAGCTGATGACAAGCCAAGAGAGATAAATGCTAAATGGGATACTAACAAGGAGCGTGAAAATGGGTGGGCTGTACAAGGACCAACCCATACAATGCAGGACCTAGGGATCTGGGGGACAATAACTGAAATAGAGGAGGATGATTATGGCTCTGAAGTTGTTAAATTCAATATTGAGTCCTGAAGGCTGTAAGGCGTTTAGGTGGAAGATGAGGTGTTGTTCCTCAAGCTCATGTTGAACCATACTGGAGCACTACAACAGGCCTGAGACAGAAATGTTGGCATGGGAACATGGAGATGTGTTAAGTGACAGGCAACTGGAAGCTTGTGATCACTTTTATGGACCAAGCATAGGTGTTCAGCAAAGCAGTCATCCAGTCTGTATTTCATCAGCCCAACGTACAGGAGACTATCGTGTGGACAATGAATACAGTGGAAAAGATTTACTGACAGAAATGCAGGTAAATTACTGCTTCACCTGGAAGGTGTGCCTGAGTCCTTGGCTAGTAAGGAGGGAGAAGGTGAATGTGCTGCGCCTTCTGTGATTGTGGCTATTCACAGCAACTAAGATATTGACCATACCCAATTAGCTTGCAAAACACACACGTAATATTCCATATTAGATGAGATTCCGTGATTAGCAAATGCTGTCGAAATTGTCCTTACAGTGTGAAGATTTACACTACAGCCAATTTAGGATTGTCAGTCAGGCTTGAAGTATGGCACACTTGCAAGAACTGGAAGCTAATGCGGTATATTAATACAGAGTCTTTTTCTTTTCAGACAGAAAAAAATTGCGCTCAAACTGCACTTGTTTCAACTCACCAAACAAGTGACAGTCATTTTAGTTAACAGTGCAAAGACTTGACCAATCAATTTTAAACCAGTCAACCTGTCTGTTTTAAAATTTAAACACAATTTGGCAGTTTAATCAGTCATCACTAAATGATACATTCTCCATGTTACTACCCCTCCCTGTCAGACACCATTAGCCAGCCAATCAGCCCTCTCCTGTTATACAGTGTAGATGTTATTTTCCCTTTACTTTGGTGTTTCTTGCAAGTTGTCCTGTGAGTGCATGACAAAAAGCTTCAACAAAATGTGGTTATGTTCTGCCTGGTTGGAATGAAGGATCTGTTTCCAAGCTTTTTGATTCTCTGTCTTGTGACTTTTTTTTAGCAATACTTAAGTTATGAACTCCTAAATTACTGTATGATTTACTGGCTTGGATTAGAATAAGGTCTCGCACTGTCTACACAATGAACTGTTACCGATTTAAATGCTGAAAGAGCAGCATTATTTATACTTTCGGATATCTGAGTTATTCAACGTTCGTTGGAGATGGATAAGTTGTCTTGTTGGGTTCCAAAGAGTCCGGGCAGAAGCGCAATTCACATTACTAAATTAGGACTGTCAGGAACATTTTAGTTATTGGTACATCATGTCTATACCATGCTTAAATGATAAAAGACATGCTATAAAAGAGGAATCTAAATAATTCTTTTGGGCCACTATCAAAAATACAAAACAGATATCTAGTCACTTAAAGTGACAAGTGCAAAATAAATTCAGAGCCAAGAATAAATACATTTCACTGATTAAAAGTGTAAGAAAAATGGGATAAAATGTAAATTTGTTTCCTCATGTGCATTCCAGAGGAGAAATAGCTTGTCTAGCACCTGGCCATCCATTTTTCAATAGCCATTGCAAAAACGTGTTTGCTTAACATATGTAAAAGTTGAAGCAAAAACAAAATGAAAAATTAAAAACTCATGTCAAAACTTGGATTTATTATTGTAGATGCTGTGGGCTATTGGCGATGTCAAAACACTAAAATCAACTTTATTTGGTGGCACGGAAGGGAGATTTTCACTTCTGTACTACTACTTAGATTAAGATCTGTATGCTTCTTTTTTACCAGTACTGTCAGATCTGATCACTTAAATTTTAGCCAACCATTTCTTCTTCTTCCATTCCCTTCACAATCTTGCAATTGACACTTGTGGTGTGTCAGTGCTGATAAAAAGATAACAAACAGAAGTTTAATGCCAATTCTTTGAGGTTAGGAGATTGATGCTTACACCCTGCTGTTTTCCTGAATGTTATAATGTCTATATGATAAACCTAGCTTTCCACCTGAGCACAAAATCTCTATCTGTTTATCATTCTTCCCATGAGAAGTGGTGGAGGTTTTAATGGTAGATCAACAGGTAGGTATGCAAAGGCATAACAAATACATCTTATTTTCTCTTAGCCTTTAGAACATATCAATATGTATTGTCACTTATTGGCCAGTTTCCTGTTCTTTCAAGCACGGTAGCTGCATTCATCTTTAATAGAATATGTCTATGGTGACTTATTTTATCCAACGTGAAGTGTACTCATACAGACAAATATCAAGGTTAGCTTTTAATGCAGTGTAAGTTAAACTATCTACACTCTGCTGTAGGACATTTATAATGCCCCAGGCACTGATTAATCATCAGAAAGTAGGGCATTTATTCTACAGTCTCCATTATTCAACAAAATGAGAAAGTTCTCCTGTTGGACCTCAAAAGTCTCAGGATATTTGACAGTTCTGCTCATGTGTGAAACAATCATCTATGCACAGAAATTATACAAGTACAATGTTTAATACCAAAAGAAACATTAGAAGCAAAGACAGATAAAATGGCTTGAATTTTCTTTTACAGTGAAAAATGTTGTTTTTCGTACTGTACAGGCAGAGCATACCATACAAAGTACATCAGGGTAGCAGAACAGAATGCAGAATATAGTGTTGCATTCATGGAAAAGGCACAGACACAGACCGAGAGAGAAAGAGAGCAAGAGATGTGTATTAACATTTGAGAGGTCTGTTCAAGAGTCTAATAACAGCCAGGAAGAACCTGTTCTTGAATCTATTCATATGTGCACACAACTTTTATATCTTCTGCTTAACAGAAGAAGGTATAAGTATAACCGGCGTTTGGGAGGGGTCTTTGATTATGTTGTTTGCTTTCCTGAGGCAACAGGAAGTATAAATGGAGTCAATAAATGGAAAGATAACAAAGTGTGAAGCTGGATGAACACAGCAGGCCAAGCAGCATCTCAGGAGCATCTCAGCTCCTGAGATGCTGCTTGACCTGCTGTGTTCATCCAGCTTCACACTTTGTTATCTTGGATTCTCCAGCGTCTGCAGTTCCCAATATCACTGATTCAATAAATGGAAAGCTGGTTTGTGTGATAGACTGGGCTGTGTCCATGACTCAGTAGATCCTTGCAGTCTTGGGAAGGGCAGTTGCCAAACCTCACTGTGAAGCATCCAGATAGATTACTCATTCGGTGCATCTATAAAAATTGATGAGTCCTTGTGGACATGCCGAATTTTCTTAACTTCCTCGGGAAATACAGCATTAATCTGTTTTCTTGATTATTGAGTCGATATGGGTGATCCAGGACAGATTGTTGGTGATTGTTACTCCCAGGAGCTTCTTGACCATCTCCACCTCAGCACCATCGGTGAAGACGGGTGTGCCTTCGACACCATTCCCTGAAGTCAATGACCAGCTCCTTTGTTTTACTGACGTTGATGGAGAGGTTGTTGTCTCTACACCATGAAGCACTCTGTCTCTTTCCTCCACTCTGTCTTGTCATTGTTTGAGAGCTGACCTACAACGGTGATGTCATCAGCAAACCTGAAAATAGAGTTGAAGCAGAATTTGGCCACACAGTCATGAATGTATAAGGCAAATAGTTGGGAGCTGAGTTTGCAGCCTTGCAGGACACCAGATACTCTACCAGGATTATGGTAGAGAAGTTGTTGTCGTTTATTCTTGCTGCTTGTAGTTTACGGATCAGGAAGTTGTGGATCCAGTTACAGAGCAGGGAGCCAAGACCTAGATCTCAAAGTTCAGACATGAATTTGTTTGCAATTATGGTGTTGAAGGCAGAGCTGTAGTCAATAAGTAAAAACCTGGCGTAGGTATCCTTGTTATTTAGATGTTCCACTGATGAGTATAGGAGATGGTGTCTGCCATGGACCTATTGCACCACTAGGTGAATTGCAGAGAATCAGAGCAATTTGGTCGGTTGGAGTTGATGTCAGCCATGACTGACCCCTCAGGGCACTTCATAATTATGGAAGTCAGAGCTACTGGGCAGTAATCATTGAGGCACGCTGCATGATTTTTCTTTGGGACTGAGATGTTGATGGTCTTCTTGAAGCAGGAGGGGACTCCTGCTCATTGACTGCCTATGACCTATCAAATGTAAAAACAAATCAAGGATTTGAGGCACCAGACCTGATGTCATTGTTGAAACTGCATCTACTACCAACTACACTACAGGTGACAATACTGCCCTTCTTCATTACATATCAAGTAGGTGATCAGAGTTAGAAGGAGAGCATCATTTTCTTCCTTGAAGTGGCTGTGGTGTCATTGATATTTCAGGAGTAGAAGTATTGAGTCCAGAGATCTATAAGGCGGTGAGTTTTTTTCAGTAGCATTATTTCAAGTTTGTGAATAGTTCTTCAGAGCAGTGTAGAAAGTGGAGGTAAAGCCACTACCAAATCAATAAAAGGAAAATACTGCAGATGCTGGAGAACTTAAACATTGTTAGTTACTGATCTCCATTCCGAAAAGCACCCTTTCGACCACTAATCCGTGTTTTCAGCCAGTTCTGTATCAATCTAGCCAGCTTATCCCGAATCCCATAAGACTCCACCTTCTGTATCCGTCTGCCATGAGGTACCTTATCAAATGCATTACTAAAGTCCATGTAGGTAACATCCATTGCCCTTCCCTCATCAATTATTCACATCACCTCCTCAAAAAACTCAATCCAATTGGCAAGACATGTCCTTCCCTGCACACATCTATTCTGCCTATCACTGACAAGTCCATTCACTTCCAAATGTGAATAAATCCTGTCTCTCAGTATCTTCTCCAACAGCTTCCCTACCACTGATTATTTGGATTATCTGTTTTCTCTTCTTTAACAAAAGAACAAAATTGCCCTTTATCCAGTTCTCTGGAATCTCTCCTGAGGCCAAAGAAGATGCAAAGAAGTCTATTAAGGCCCCAGCTATATTCCCCTTTGTTTCCCACAGTATCCCTCTGTCGTTGGTGTAATCAGCCTTTTATAACAGTTGAAAATAATGTGATTTGCTTATTTTGATTTTCCCCAGGAAATAGTAATATTCTTAATAAGCAATATTTCCAGTTTTCTGAAGAACAATTGTATCTATAATTCCAAATTGACCTAAATACACAAATAGGAATGTCTGAGTCATCAAATGAAAACTCACAATTGCTGGTTGATTAAGACTCTCACAAAACTAGACCCTAAAAATTATGTTGCCCTAATTTTTAAACTCAACATGTGTAATGGGCCCACTGTCTTGGAGATTGGCTCAATGGCTAGCATTGTGCCTTACAACAACAGACACCAGGGTTTGATTCCATCCTCGCGTGACTGTCTGAGTGGAATTTGCATGTTCTCCCCATGTCAGCGTGGGTTTTCTCCGGGTGCTCCAGGTTCCTCCCATAGTCCAAAGATGTGCAGGCTAGGTGGATTCGCCATGCTAAATTGCCCATCGTATCCAGGGATATGTAGATTAGGTGGGTTATGTGAGATAGGTCTGGGTGGGATGCTCTGAGGACTTGTTGGGTTGAAAAGCCTGTTTTTACACTGTTGGGATTCTATGATCTTTGATCTAGACCTTAGGCATACTTTGTTTTTTTTGATTAAGCTAATAATTTTCCTTGTCATCCAAGGTTCCCGAATCTGGTTGTTCCTGTCCTTCATTTTCTCAGGAACATGCTTGTCCTGCATTCTAATCAACTGGTCATTAAAAGGCTCCAAATGTCAGATATGGATTTACCCTCAAACAGCGGCTCCCGTTCCATATTCTCAATTCTTGCCTAATTCAGTTAACCAAATGTAACCCTTTCATCTGAGGTCCACTCTTGTCCTTATCCATAAATATCCAAAACATATGGGATTATGATCACTATTCCCAAAATGCTACCCCACTGAAACTTTGATCACCTAGCTAGCCTTCTTTCCCAGTATCAGGTCCCGTATAGTCTCCTCCCTCATTGGAATATCCATGTACTGTTGCAAAGAATCTTCCTGGAACATACCTAACAAATTGTACCCCATCTAAATCCCTGATACTAAGGAGTCCCAGTCAATATGGGGGAAGTTAAAATCACCCACCACAACAACCCTGTTATTTTCATATCATTACAGAATCTGACTATATATCTCTTCCTCTATCTCCCGTTGGCAGCTGGGAGCTCTGTAGTACAATCTCAGCATTGTGATTGCACCTTTCCTACTCCTGAGGTATTCCTATAATGCCTCACTGCAAGATCCCTCCAGGGTTTACTCCCTCAACACAGTGTGATATGCTCCCTCACCAGTAATACAACTCCCCGACATTTTTGCTTCCTCCTCAGTTTCGTCTAAAACATCAATATTCCAGAACGTTAAGCTGCCAAGCCTGTCCCTTCTTTCAACCATGTCTCTGTGATAGCAACAACGTCATAATTGCTTACATTAATCCAGGCTGTAAGTTTAACTGTCTTACCTGTTATGCTTCTTGCATTAAAGCAAATACAGTCCAACCCTCCAGCTCGACTGACCTCAGCAAATTTTTCCTAACTGCTCTTCCTCGGAGCAATATTTGACTTAGTGTCAGACTCTTCCCCAGTCTCTATACTTACTGACCTGCTGCACCGGTTCTCATTCCCCTGCCGCGCTAGTTTAAACGATCCTGAGTGGCACCACCAAACCTCTCTGAGATATAGGTGCTCCTCCAGTTTAGGTGCAATTCATCCTTCTTGTAAAGGTCCCACCTTCCCTGGAAGACCTCCCAATGATCCACATGTCTGAAGCCCTTCCCCATACACCAGCTTTTTACCCACATGTTCGATTCTACTCTGCCTCTGTTCCTAGCCTCAGTAGCATGTGGCTTGGGGAGTAATCCTGAGATTACTAGCCTAGAGGTCCTGCTTTGTAGTTTACTATCTAACTCCCTGAATTTTCATTGCCGGACTTTGTCACTCTCCTTACCTATGTCATTTGCACCAATATGGACAACGGCATCTGTCTGTTTACCCTCCCATTTCAGGATGCCCTGTACCCGCTTAGAGACATCCACAACCCAGGCACCAAGGAGGAAACCTACCATCCTGGAGTCTCTCTCACAGCCACGGAAATTCATGTCTGTGCCCCTGACTGTCGTATCTCCAATTACTATTGCTATACTGTGCTTTGTCCCTCCCCTCTGTACAGCAGGGCCAGCCATGGTGCCACTGCTCTGGCTGGTGCCAGGATTAGTGGATTAGGACTTTAGATTCAATACTTCTATTCCATGTTTCAAAAGAACAGGAAGGTTTTCATCACAATTAGAGATTTTTGCTGAATTGATGAACAATTCCTCCAGATCAAAAATAATTTCTTTCCAAGGAACATTACTGAACTTAAACCACCATGTTCCTTAGACAAAGCAATAATTTCCCTTTTGGGAGTAGCTTCTGGAAATGAAGTTGTCATGTCCATAATTTAAGGATTTACAGGTATTCTGCTTTTGATTTTAGTGATGGACTTAGTCTACTAACACCCTACAAAATAGTTCTTAAAAACTTATACAGGTATTCAAGTTTACAATTTGATTACATGTTGACATTTACCTACTGCCTGATTAAATATGACTGCGCAATGGAGCCTTGGCCAGGTAAAATGTCGATTTATTGATGCTTGAGTTTTCCATGTCCTACGTGTCCTGCCTTGGTTATTTCACGTGCTATTCACCATGTCTCCTTACAATATTTGGGGATGCCACTATCTGATAAACAATTGACCATTACTCATCCACAGGTCTTTAAGGATATGTGCACCTCCCCATTGGAACCTGTTTTTAACATAATAACACTCCAGAACTCCTTCAGCCTCAGTTTCAATGTACTGCTGTCAGTGCTGACTTATTTAGCTCTGGATCAGCTTTCTGAGCTTCAATTAGTGAAAACGTGCCAAACTCTTTTGAATTGTTCTTTCCTTTAAATAAATTTTCAGCTACTCTAACATCTGACTTTGACCTCTGGTGATTGATTTTGTTTAGCCATTGTCTGTATCGCCACATATCACCACTCTTTCTTTAACTTGGTTGGACTTTCCGTGATTGACGGTGAAGCTATAACCTGTACTCCAGCCAAATCATCCCCTGGAGTAGGTCTCCATCCTTTCTTAACAACTCGCAGTACAACAGTTCCAGACAAGAAGTCATGTTCTAGATTTACTTTTTACAGTAGGTGAGGGGGCAGGTGTAGGGGCAGGTGTATCACCTCCTGAGGTTGCAGGGAAAAGTTCCATGTGTGGTGGGGCTAGTAGGGAGTGTGGAGTGGAAGAGGAAGTCACAGAGAAAGCAGTCCCTCTAGAAGGCAGATAAGGGTGGGGACGGAAATGTGCATCCCAGATGTCCTCGTTTTTCAAGGACTGCAATTTCCCCTCCACAGTGGCCAAAGATGCCCTCGACTGCATCCCTTGCATTTCCCACAACTCATCCCTCACACCCCCTCCCCACAATAATAACAAAGACAGAATCCCTCTTGTCCTCACGTATCACCCCATCAACCTCCAGATTCAACGCATCATTCTCCGCCATATCCGCCACCTGCAATCTGACCCCACTACGAAGGATATATTTCCCTCTCTACACTTACCTGCCTTTCGGAGGGACTGCTTTCTCTGTGACTTCCTCATCTGCTCCACAGTCCCCACTAGCTCCACCACCCCCGGCACTTTTCCCTGCAACCGCAGGAAATGCTACACCTGCCCTCTCACTCTCATCCCAGGCCCCAAAAACACCTTCCACATTAAACAGATGTTCACCTACACATCTGCTAATGTTGTATATTGTATCCACTGTTCTCAATGTGGCCTCCTCTACCTCGGGGAAACCAAGCTGAGGCTTGGAGACCGCTTTGTGGAGTGCCTATGCTCGGTTTGTGACAAACGACACCACTTCCCAGTTGCGAACCATTTTGAGTCCCCCCACCCCCCCACTCCTTGGACAACATGTCCATTCTGAGCATCCTCCAGTGCCACAACAATGCCATCCAAATGCTGGAGAAACAGCACGTCCTATTCCGCCTAGGAACCCTGCAGCCCAATGGTCTCAATGTGGACTTTACAAGCTTCAAAATCTTCCCACCAACGCCACCCCCCCCCCCCCCCCCCCGATTTCATCCCACGACCAGCCCCTCTCATCCCAGCCTCCTTGACCTGTCCACCTTCCCTCCCACCTACCCATTCCCCCCCTTACTGACCAACCCCCATCCCAACTCCCAACTTACACTCACCTGTACTAGCTTCATTCCCACTTCCTTGACCTGTTTATCTTCTCTCCACCTATCGGCTCCACTATCCACCTTCAGACATTGCCTCCCTCTCTGTCTCTATTTATTTCAGAGCCCCCTTCCCATCCCCCATTTCTGAAGAAGGGTCCAGGTCTGAAACATCAGCTTTCCTGCTCCTCTGATGTTGCCTGGCCTGCTGTGTTCATCCAGCTCCACACCCTATTGTATAAATTTCAAATGTCCTATCAATTTACTTTGCCTGGACAATGTTCTGTTTTCCCTTGGCCAATTCTTTTGGCTTGCTACTTTCTCAAATTATGTCAAGAATGCTTTCGCATCCTTTTCCTCAAATTTAGTTGGCCCTGTTAAAACCTAACCATTTCCATACTGAACTCAGAGCTGTCCTCATCAAAGCCTGCATTATGATCTGATATTTTTTGTTGAGAAGACTGCATCGCTTTAAGCTTTTATTCTTGTTCCTGGTTCCTGGTATCTGGTCTGTATTGTATTTCTACCAAACTTAAAAGCTGTCCTCACCCTTTAATTACTTCTGTCTTCTTAACTCTGGCAGGCAATTTTACTTATCATTTACTTTGCCAATTCAAAGCACTTTGCTTGGCAGTTAACACAATAGCAGATTAATTCAGAAGGTTGTCAGACACTGGGAAATTTGGTGCTGCAATTCTCCAGCAAGGACCTGGAGATCCTGGCACATTGAATCATGCAGAAAAGAGCCTATGTCTTCCCAGTGAACTTGCAGGGAACTCCACGACAGGAGAACCAGCCAGCCTCGGTCCACCCTGCCACCAGGATTAGTGACGTTGCTACAATCTGGATTCTAGCAACACAGGAAGAAGGTGAATGAGCTTCTTTGTATTGTCAGGATAAGGGCCAGACTCCACTCTGCTATCTGACAATCACTTAATACTGCCAATGTAACATCCTTATTCAAAAAGAAAAAGAGACTGAAAGATAGCTAACTATCAACTGTTTACCTTAACATCTGTTACTGAGAAAATGTTCGTCTGTTATGAAGGATGCAGTAGCATAGTATTTAGAAATGTGTAACAAGATGAGCAGAATCAACACAACTTCATGAAGGGGAAATAACGCCTGACAAATTGCATAGAATTACTTGAGGAGGTAACAAGCAGGCTAGATAAGGGGGAAGCATTGGCAACCAACAAGTAATGGAGTGTCAGAGGGATCAGTGCTGGGATCACAGTAATTTATAATATATGTTAATGACTTGGATGAGGAAAATGAATGTACAGTGGCCAAGCTTTCAGATGACACACAAATAAGTGGGAATGTGGGTGGCGACGATGACACAAAGAATCTGCAGAAGGATGTAGACAAGTTAAACAACTGGGAAAACCTTGGCAGTGGAAAAGTTATCCATTTTGTCAGAAGGAATAAAGGAACTGAATATTATTTAAGTGAAGAAAGACTGCAGAAAGTTACAGCACAGAGGGAATTGGGTTGACTTGCATGAACCACAACAAGCTATCTTACAAGTTCAGCAGGTTAATAAGGAAGGCAAATGGAACGTTGGCCTTTATTTCAAAGGGAAGAGAGAGTGAAAATACAGAGATCTTGCTAAAAAATATACTAAGCACTTGTCAGACCCAACCTGGAATACACTGAATAGTTTTGAATCACTTCCACCTGCCTGTATAGCAGTGCAAGGCAAGGCATACTGTGGGCATACCAATAGGCACCAGATGAATGCATGATGAGACAGAATGGGAACAGCTTTCATAGGCAGCATTGATTGGGTACTGGT
The DNA here is from genome assembly GCF_030684315.1 of Stegostoma tigrinum. Lineage (NCBI taxonomy): Eukaryota > Metazoa > Chordata > Chondrichthyes > Orectolobiformes > Stegostomatidae > Stegostoma > Stegostoma tigrinum. The sequence goes on along the minus strand of NC_081357.1, from coordinate 67,509,159 downwards.
CCCTTTGCAGTACTTGTACTTCATGCACCCGTAGAATACTGGTTGCCAGTGTACCCAACTAGACATGTCTACCCTTGCAGGACACCCCACTGGTACATTGAAGAATCCCTGGTCGGTGGTGATGTCTCCTAGAATGTCGAGTGCCAATGTTTATAGTGGAAGGGAATTGTGGCTGGAGCTCGTGGTTCATGCCCAGCTCCTCAGTTTGTGTATGGCCAAGATGGAGACAGTGATTTGAATGTGCCAAATATCTCCTGTGATTTCCATGTTAAGATTTTGCAATGGCTTGCCTGTTTAATGGGATTGATTGATTAGATTGCAATTGGATATTAATTAGGTAATTTGGGTTGTCAATAAGATGTTTAAAAGAAATGTTAAATGTCGATTGGGAACTCACTGCTTTCAAGTGAGAATCTCGCCATGCTGCTTGAAAAATGCATGAGGATAAAAGTCAGCAGGATGATCACTTTGAGATAGCCTTTGCTGAACATCTCATCTGATTCTGCCACGTCTTACTGTCGGCTACATCATTTCCAAGCCTGATAAGAATGCAATCACCTCTCATTCTTCAAAATAGTAGAGAGTATAGGCCCTGTTTGCCCAATCTCTATTCATAAAACAGTCCCATCATCTTGGCAGCAAGTCTGGTAAATCTTTTCTGCACTGTCAATGGTACTAATATCTTTTCTGAAGAGAAGAGATCAAAAATGCATACATATGTGCAGTATAACCAAGTTTCTATATAGTTAGAGTGCCCTTATCTCTGAGCCAGGAGGGCCATGTTTAAGTCCCACTTGCTCTAAAGGTTTACATAACAGAACTGAGCAGGTTGATGAGAACATACTTATATAATTGAAACAAAACCTTACTACTCCCATACTCAGAGTCTCTTGTGATAAAGGGTTTTACATTCCTATAGCCTTCCTAATATCTTGTTGTACCTGTATGTTAGCCTTCCGTGACTTATTGACAAGGGTACACACATCCTTTTTCAGATCTACACTTTCCAATCTTTCACCATATCAGAAATATGCCATACGTTTGTACATCCTAACAAAGTTGATGACCTCACATTTTTCCACACTGCATTCCATCTACAATGTTCTTACCCATCCATTGGGCCTATCCAAATCTCAAAAAATCATTCCACATCTTCCTCACAACACACAGTTATGCTTGTCTTTGTATCATCTGTTAATTTAAACTATTTCATTTGGTCTCATGTTAAAATTGCCATGGAATAAGGCATGGCAGGCTTATCATGATCACACCATCTAAAATATAATCCAATTTACTTATAACCAAATGTTTTCTTTTGCTAAAGCAAGTTAGTTGGTGGCTGTGAATGAATTGGAAAGTTCCATACAAAATTGGCATATGTAAAATATAAAAATTGTGAAATGTAAATTCAAAACCACAAATAACTTAATGTCACAAATATCCTCTGACATGCTGATATCTTGTGTCTTTCTGAAAAGAGTGACATATGTGAAGTTATTTCCAGGATTAAGGCCATGAAAGTCCACTATAAGAGAAAGATCGATGGCAATCTAGTCAGTTGTCACTAAAATATTTCCGTGATGGATGGATAGATTTGCATTAACCAGTAAATTTCTATCCTTTTACAGCTTATGAGTCCCAGAGAAACTAACTGGAACTTTAAATTCCCATTAGTACTGTTTTGGCATGTTGGCTGGCAAATTTTGTTGCTTCAGCAGCAATAAACCAAATTTGATATCTTATATTCTCGAAGTAAAGGTCCACAGGTAAGAGTAGTTCTGCAGTAAAACAAGTTACATCCATTAACAGAGATAATGGGAACTGCAGATGCTGGAGATTCCAAGATAATAAAATGTGAGGCTGGATGAACACAGCAGGCCAAGCAGCATCTCAGGAGCACAAAAGCTATTAACACTTTGTTATACATTTGTTCTTGGTGCATCTTCATCTCAGTTTAGTATCCATTACTGAATAGTCTTTCATTGACTATAGAAACTCCTGTAAGGGGTAATGTACCTTTACAGTGCTCTGCTAATGGCAATAAGACATGTTGCATTCTTTATCGTACATGGAAAAGGCACTCAGTAGATGTTTAGATGATAAGCTGAAGAGACTTTAATTTTAATTATATAATTGAAACAGTGGACAGTTGTCGTCAAACAGGTAGCAAGATACAAAATGAACCATTCATCTGTGATGCATATGTGTCTTTGCAAAGGAATGATGCACTGAATTAATTAAATCTAAATTTACTTCTATATCTTACTGTTGTAACTTCAACAAACTGAGAAGACAAATACAGAACACAACAATGCACTGTGAAGAGTAGCCATAATAATTGTAGCTGTTTTATTTTACACAATGAATTCATTAACGATAAAAGGCAGGTCCTTCCAAACCCAGAATCTTCAACTTAGACCATTTTAAAACCTGCTTCACCATATATGCCTCATTTTGGATGTTACTGCCCATCTCAAAAGAGCAGAGAAAATAGAGAGGCAGAATGCAGGTGAAACCTCGTGGCTAAAATTGCTGTGGCTTCACGTGGCTACCATGAGGCAAAATAACTGTAAGGATTATTTTGACATGCCCATGCCCACTAAAACCAAGAAAAATGAGATCTCCAGACATTGAAGCTCAGTCACCTGCTAGTTATATATGACTTCACAAGCAATCCTGAATTGAACATACACTGCCATTTATACATCATCCTGGGTCATTCATATTAACGTAGATACATTTTTGATTTATTATGTCAGATATGTCTGGAAGTATTCCTGAAAGAATCTCAGGGATGGTACAGTTAACATTACTTCTTTAACCATATGGTAATTGATATGGGAAGAACAAGATAAGGAAGACATGCATGCAGCTAAAGAGAAAGGTCTGCAAGGAGTTCAGAAAACAATTACAAGGGCAGGAATTTCCTTTCCAGGATGTCCAGGCTTTATCTGAACAGGCTTACGATCATTGTTCTTGCTGGAGTATTGACTAGAATTTGGTGAGAGTGTGGATTTAAAATAACATGGAAGGAGAATGAGAAAGGATACAATGAGGAAAATGAGAAAAAACAAAGAAAGACAAAAGTTGTCAGTCGGTTAATAAGAAGAAATTAATTAATTAAAAGGGAAGAAGGAAAAGAGTAAGATTGACAAGAAAACTGAAGCCTAATTTATGCAAAGCACCCATAAAAGTGGAGATTTTAATTGTCTTATGATAAAGTAGATATAACAACAATGGGTTTAAATTTAAACAATACAGGACATTTGATATTCCTAATTATGACATTTTTGTAAAGAGACAGAAATGAGTGAAATAATAATAAAGGATTTTGTTATTTAGTCAGATTGTAACATTGTTCTGGAGATTTCATTAACATAAAACCTTTATAGTTAAAACTCAGTTGTGTTATTGTGAAGATAAAAATATCAATGTGGAGATTTGTAAACCAAGGGATTTATAAGAACAATCAGAAAGTAGCATTGGCTATTTTGATTATCCTAAATTATAGAGCAATGAAAGACTTTTTTAATGCACCAATAGCTGGTTCCTATGATCAGCATGATTTTATTTAAACAAATAAAGTATCACTAAGATTCAAAAAATAAGTGGGATAAGTATCTCAAAGGAGACCAGGAGACCAGTTGTGAAACCATGATTACAACACAGTACATTCAATGTGGAAATGGAAAATGACAACAAAGAGTCAATGATAAGGCAGCTAGACTGGGAAAAAACAAAGTTCAATGAGATAAGAAAAAGTGTGGTCCAGATAAACTGGACAGAAAAGTTGGCAAGCAGGATAATGGATCAAGAGTGGGTTGAATTGGATAGAATACAAAATAAATAAATTCCTTTAAGGCAAGAGAATCAGCTTCAAAGGATAGAGTTTTGCAGATAGATAGCTTTACGTTATGATATACAACAAATGGACTGCTATGGTTAAGGAAGGCAGCTCACCACAAACTTCTGAAGGGATGGGAAATAAATACTGGCCAGCCAACAACATCCATGCCCCATGAGAGAATAAAAAAAACATACGTTGCACCACATCCACAACTATTCACTCCCTTCCGTCATCAACAGTAACAGCAGTGTGTACCAACTGTAAGATCCTTAGTGGAAATTTGGCAAGACTCCTTCCAAACCCACAAGCGCTACCATCTAGAGGGACAAGGGAAGCAGATGATTGGGAACACCACCACTGAAAGTTGTCCCCCAATCACTCACCATACTGACTTGAAAATATATTACTGTTCCTTCAGTGTCATTTGGTTAAAACCTAGAACTCCTTTCCTAACAGCTTAATTGATGCGCCTCCAACAAATAAACCGCAGTGATTCATGAAGGCAGCTCACCACTATCTATAGAAGACCAAGCAGGGATGGGTTTTAAATGCTGACCCAGCCAGCAACATCCATATTTCCTGAATGAGTAAAGGAACTATCAAAGAAACAATCATCTAATCAGTTAGATAATTAATAGAGTTGCACTTTCACATCAATTGTCCTTCATGCATTTCATTTAATGTTATTAAGAAAAATTTTAACTCAACATTGAATGTTTTCAAATTCGCACATGAGATTCTTGGTCATTGCAAAATTACCAGTCATTAAAATATTTGGTTAATTATTGTTGAAAGTAATGCAACTTCATGCTATGGTTCAGTGATCATTTTTAATTGCTTCTCCCTCCTAGATGCTTCATTAATTTCAAGTAATTTTGTATAGCTCATTTGTCATTTCTCTGTCTGTCTTCACGTTTATATAGGTGTTTATCTGGTATCATATGAGGCTGAACTATTACAATAAAAATTTATCATAATCCCAACTTTGATTAGCATTCTAAAATCTATCACACTGGATCATGAACATCAGAAAAGTAGGCCTTCCTGAACTGTGCTAAATTCTGCAATTCCATCATTTCTATCCTTACCAACTTATTTAGTTGCTCCATCTTTGGTGGCTGTGCCTTCCGTTACCAAGGCTTTAATCTTTGGTATTCCCTCCATACAGCTCCCCCTCTCAGTTTCTTGTTTCTTTTCCATTTAATTTCCACACTTCTTGAAACCTGCCTCTTCACCTGACCTAATATTTGCTTACACGGCTCAGCGTTATATTTTACTTTGTAAAGCTGTGTGAAGTGCCTTGGGTCTTACCCTACAAATAGTCATATGGTATACTATAAATGATTTCTGCTGTTGTTTTAGATGCATTTGTTCCACATGCTTTTCAATTTAATATCCTCATCCTGAACGACATACCCCAACCTTGCCTTCCTTATCCACTTTATCTTTGCAACCTGAACTACTTTTACATATCTCCATTGCCAATCAGGACTCTGAATCTGGCTTTTTAGGTATGCATTCTCCTTCTTCAATGTCATAGACTCACCCTCTGCAGCTCTTTCTCTAAACCCTTGTGCTTCTCCACTATTTTGCTTGGAAGCACAGAGAGACTGGGTAGTTCAGGGTGGTTTATATGCCAGCACCCCAGGAATTTAGAGTCATAGAGATCTACAGCATAGAAATAAGCCCTTCAGCCCATTATGTCCATGCTAGTCAAAAACAATCACATAATTATTCTAATCCCATTTTCCAACACCTGGCCCACAGCCTTTTATATTCCATGGCGCCAGAAGTGTGCATCTAAATACTCATAAAATGTTATGAGGTTATCTGTCTCTACCACCATTAGAGACAGAGAACTCCACATTTCCAACAGCCTTTGGGTGAAATCATCCTCTCTAAACCTCCTGCCCCTTACTCTAAATCTATGCTCCCTGGTCATTGATCCCTCCATCAAGGGGGAAAGTTTCCTTCTGTCTAGCCTATTGAAGTCCCTCAGAGCTTTATATGCCTTGATTATGTCCCCTGTCAATCTCCTCTACTGGAAGGAAAACAACCCCAGTCCTTCCAAGAAAACAAAGTGTGAAGCTGGATGAACACAGCAGGCCAAGCAGCATCTCAGGAGCACAAAAGCTGATGTTTTGGGCCTAGACCCTTCCGAAATGTCAGCTTTTGTGCTCCTGAGATGCTGCTTGGCCTGCTGTGTTCATCCAGCTTCACATTTTGTTATCTTGGATTCTCCAGCGTCTGCAGTTCACATTATCTCTGATCACAATTTTAACCCCAGTCCTTCCAATCTCTCTTCATAACTCTTCTCCAGCCCAGGAAACATCCTGGTAAATCTCCTATGCACCCGCTCCATGCAATCACATTCCGCCCCCCCCCCCCCACCCCCCCCCCCCCCCCCCCCCCCATAATGTGTATTCCTGAACTGCAAACAGTTCTGTAGCTGTGGCCTGACTAATATTTTATACTGTTCCAGCACACCCTCCTTGCTGTTAAACTCTATACCTCGGCTAATAAATGCAAGAGTCACATGTGGCTTCTTCACCTCTTTATCTACCAGTCCCACGATCTTAAGCAACTGATGGACATGCACACCAACATCCCTCTGATCCTTGGTGATTTCTGGAGTCCTACCGCTCATCATATATTCCCATACCTGGTTTGTCCCGCCCACATGAATCACCACACATTTATCTGGTTTGAATTCTGTTTGCCACTGATCAGCTCATCTGACCAGCTTGTCTAACTCCTCTTGTAGTCTAATCCTTTGCATATTTATCACCCACCCATTTTTGTATCATTTGCAAACTTACTGTTTTCACAGGGACCTTACACGCAATTCTCATTTGCACTGAAAAACATCCGTCTATCAATTGGAATATTTTGGGGCTTTTAAGTTATGTTGGTGATCTACTATGTCCCAAGTTAAATTAGGGTATTTTGTGGACTTTCTGACGATATGTACACTTGGGATGGGTAAGCACTGGAAAATTGAATTAGAATAGTTAGGTGGTTGTTATTTAACCTGTGCAGATTTGATAGGCTGAAAGGCTTTTTTCTGTGCCACAGAACTCCATGACTCTACAAATCTAATATGCAATGGTGTAAATGCTGGAAAACATCAGGAATTTCAAGTTCTGTCCATAAACACAGCAATTCCTATTTTCGTGCGACAAATTTGGGGCTGCTGTAGTTCGTGTATGCCTGGTTACCAGGGACAACTAGCTAAATAAGTGATAAGAAAACTCCACTGAAATAGGATTATGGGATCTCTGAAGTATGGAGCCTGGAGTGTAGCGATTATGCCAGGTGTGTTCTCTGGGAAATGTTTTTTGATAGCCAATGTTCCCCATTAGAGACCTGAGGTAATCCGGTGGATAGGTCACAGGTCACATTGAGTGTTAGTCAGGGATATTTTGTGGAAGGGATTCTGGCATCCTTTGGGGTTACAGAATCAGGGATTATTTTTTAGTGTGAAGTGCCCTTGCAACTCTTAAGTGCCAATAGGATTGTGCAAAAATCTTGCATATGTCCCTTGGAGCTGTCCAAAAATTCTCCACAAGTGTCAATGAATCACAAAGTGTCAACAAGTGACAAAATGTATATTTATGAATGCAAATATTTTTCTTGATAATGTGTAGCCTTCGTAATAGAAATGTAAGTAATGAATTATATTGTTCTACTATGTATATGGGTACTTGTGGACACTCAAACGTTGAAATAGTAGGTGAAGGGGTAAAGAATGGTGGGAACAGGTAGGCACTAAATTGACGTGCTCATTAGTTCATCTGGTTTGGCGTGGGTGAAATGTAAGGAACTGTGGGGCTGATGAGGAGCAAGAGGGTTGTAAGGGGTGAGGGCTAGACGAATGTTTTATATTTCTCTCTTTTTGGAGAGTTAAGGTGCTCTTTGGAATTGTGAAAAGACATTTGTTTGTAGAAATTTCATAAACTCATTGGGTTTTATAATGTGAATTTTTTTTAAAAAGTGCTTGGTGTTTCAGAGCACTAATTCATTAAAAAAAAGGACTTGTGCTGTATTGCAGACAGTATCAGGTTCTTTGACAGGAAGTACAGGAGATCAGAAAATGTATGTAAATAATGAAGACTTAAATGTAAGTGGTCAGATTTGGGTGCCCTTCAACAAAAACATGCAGAAAAAAGTGCAAGTATTGCAGTTAGAAAGGCAATATCTTGTTGGCCTTTACTGCCAGGTGATTGGAGTAAGGAAATCTTGCATCAGTTATACAGAGCTGTGATAAAAATCACACCTGCAATACCATGCACAGTTTAATCACTATTTGATGGAAGGATTTACTTAACTTGGAGACACTGAAGCAGTGGTTCATCAGATCGATTCCAGAGATAGAAGGGTTTTCCAGTTAGATAATATGGATAGGATGGGCCAACACTCTCAGGGGTTTAATGACCTAAGAAGTGATCCTATTAAAACATATTGAATTCTGAGTGGACTTGACAGGGTAGATACTGCAAGGCTCTTTTCTCTTGCCTGGGGAGTCTAGAACTTGCAGGCGTGGGCTCAGGATAAGGGGTGTAATACATTCAGATTGATATTGGGGAAATCTTTCCTCATTCAAAGAGGTTTCAGTATTCATTATTCCATAGGGAGTGAGTTGATTTAAGATTGATAGATTTTTGGACTTAAAAGGAGTTAAGGGATAATCAACAGTGTGGGAAAATGGAATTGAAGTCCCACTGCTCTCCACTCTTCCATCTGCAAACTCACTCTGTGTAGATATTTTCTGAAGGAGGGTCCAGGTCAAGGCCCAGGCCTGGACACTCAGATGGATTCCATTCTGCCACGAAAGCAATCTGTGTATTCCATTTGTTGAGGTCTTTTGGGTGAAGGCAAGTTTGGAGGTGGTGGTGAGTGGGTAGAAGTGGGAGTGTGGAGGTAGCTCCTTATTACACATTTGTTCACCACAGTGTTGTAATTAGTGCAGTTTAGATATAATTAGCTGGGGTACTCCTGTTGTGTTCCTTTTTACATGCATAATATAGTGCAAGCACGTTAAGCTTTAAAATCTGAACTTCACTGATCAGAAAACAAGTCTGCTTTTCAATTTGCAGTAAGGGTTTTCTGCTGTTTATGTGTGATCTGTGTGCTAGAAGTGTGCATTTCGTGAGGCAGGCCCTAGTGGAAAACAGAAACTGAAAAGGAAACCAGAAAAAGGAAACATAGGAAGGGAAGTCATGTTGTCAGTTTCTAAGGAAATAAAAACAAACTGATATGTGAAAACCAAAACTTTTGGCCAGTTTGAACTTGGTTGAAAGAGATAGACCGATCAATTGGAGCAAATGACAACCATACATTGTTAAGTTCTTGATTGTTAATTCATGTTTAACTTATATTGATTTGGGATGTTACAGACTAGGAAGCTATCTAAGATTCTATTTAATGTTTACTTTGGATGACTCTTGTATAGCAAAAAATATTTTATTTTAAATGATGGAAGGGGTACGCTACTAAGCATCAGTGGTAGAGAGAGGGAAGATTTGTGGAGGTGATGCCAATCAAGCAGGTGATCTTGTTCTGGATGGTGTGAAGCTTCTTGAGACCTTTTAGAGCTTCACTCATCCAGGCAAGTGAAGAGTACACAATCACACTCCTGGCTTGTGCCTTGTGGACAAGCTTTGGGGAGTCAGGAGGTGAGTTACTCACTGCAGTATTCTTCACATCTGGCCTGGTCTTGTGGTTCATTCAGTTCAGTATCTGGTCAATTCTAACCCCCAGGATGATAATAATCCCTTTCGAAATTTTGAGTATTGCCAACTATTTTCCATAAATGAGATAGCTGATTTTTCCAACTTGTCATGCCCAAAAAAAATGAAAAGTATAAACCAAAACAGCATATTGAAAATTCAGGACAGTGAATTAGCCATGAGGTATGATTTTCCATCCAGTACAATTCATATAAAATTTGCACTAGAAATATTAAACATAGCTTTTATTGCATAGTTTTAATGCACCAGCAGTTATAAGAAAGCAGCCAAGCCAAACAGCAAAAAGACTGACTCAGCAGGATATTTGCAACTGGATCGAGAAGGAGCAACACCAACGTATTTCATAACATTTATATGAGCTGCTCAGCTGAAAATTACTACTCAGTTTATATATGTGATAATTTTCTGAAGCAAACTTGTGATATAAAATATCATCCACTGGGAGTAAATTTTCAAAAAAATTGAATCAAAGCTGAAAAATAAGCTTCAGTCTAAGTGTCAGTTTTGTCAAATTTCATGGACAGATTCTCTTCACGAGACCTCAGAGGTTCCCTCGTTACATTTTACCAAACTCTCCTCATTATCCACCTGCCTTGCGTAAATGGCATCCCTCTCTTCTGACTCTTCCAGATATCTGAAAAAATAATAATTCTCCTGTACATGGAAATTGGGCCGAACATGTTTAGAAGTTTGATAGTTAGGTCAGAGTATGGGGATTGACACATTCAGGACTCTTCAGCAGGCCCAGCAGCCCAAAGGAAGGTAAGTTGTTAAACGCTTAACAAAAATGAAAATGTGGAGCTGAAATAACAGCAGCGATTACCCAGCTTCACAGGATTCACAAAAGAACAACCCCTAACCTCTCGTGTAGCCATTTCTAAGCACAGTATTCCTGAAGTCTTAGCTGTGATGAGCCACCAATAAACCCCAAGACTCACTTCTGTCAATCCCTAGGCTTGATGCTTTGGGAACCATTGATTGTGGATTTGGGCTAATTTCTAAACTCATGATTTTTGATTGATCAGCAATTAAACTTTCTGCAAGATTGTAAGAATGCAATTGAATACGTGCCAACATCTTTCCTACGTTTTAAAGGATTTATGACCATTCCATATTATACAGTATGCAATAGTAATTGTTGAGTATATAATTTGAATTGGAATGAATTTACAAAATTATATAAACTAAATAAGTGATTTCAGATGATGGGCTTACTCTGCCTTTCATGAGGTGTAATTTTGGCTTACCCTCAATTCTGTCTATATTTGTTCTTCTTCTACTTAGACGCATCTGGGCGTTACCTAATGTTTACCCACAGATTGAAAGAACAGACAGTGCTTTGTTTTATTGTTTGGTTGATTTTATTTTGTCCAACTCTTTGATGTGAGGCAAGTAATTTCCAGATAATATTATAATTTCGCAAACATTTTGGACTTCCTAGCTTTTTGCCTCTCTAACAGCTTTCTCTTAGAAAGTGTTTGGGCTTTTGTACTGACAAGTACATCTCCATAATCTATAAATTGTGAACTGAGCGTGGTTGAGCTCTTCTTAAAATCTTAGACATGCACCAAATTTTTGCTGAGCCACAATTAAAGAGACCACTTTCTCAGGCAGTCAATTACCATCATTACAAGAGCGTGAAGAGATTCTTTATTTTTTCGCTTGTTGAATTATTGGCTGGAATTTAGTCAGTGTAATTGGAAACACTGACATCAGGTATGAAAACCAGACCTCTCTCCAAACTGACAGTGAAGCCACACAGCCATCTCATGTGGTGAAGGGTCAGTCCACTTCAAGTAAAATGCAATGGCAACTATTATGATTCCTTAACTAGCCACCTAAGTGGTTCAACTGGCCTGTCGTCAAAGGTGGGTATCTGCCATCCATCTTACTTCCTGCTGGTAAAATGATAAGAGGGTTGAGAGTCGATGGGCATTTCATCTCCTTACCTACCCAAGGCATTTTACAGGCCCCGCCAATTCCCCTACCCTAATCCCAATCCACTCCCAGTTCTTCCCTAGAGGACTGGTAAAATCCAGCCAGTTGATTCATTGGGAAGAGATAGTAGTGTAGTGATTCTTTGGGAAATCTGTTTTGTGGCCATGACTGAGTTGACAAACTAAAGTGGATGCATTTTTCCTTTTAATATGTAGAAGACATTTAGAGGATTTGGTGGATGAATTGGACCATAGGATCTGTTTCCTTGCTGTATGACGCTATCTCACTCATGCAGTGCACCCTTGGCCTATTGGTAATAAAGACACCGTGCAAAAGAACTACTTTCAAGTAAATTGCTTTAAGACACTGCTAGAATTATTGAAATTGCCAATATCACAACAATTTATTGTACACATTTGGCAAATCTGAAGGTTTGCACTGCTTAGCAAACGTTATGATTAAATTATTGGCAATGTAAACAGAATCGTAATTAGGTAGTAGGGCTAGGGGACACTGTTTGAAGACAGTTGGACAGTTGAGGATTAAATCACCAAAGAGTGCCATTGTATGGGAAGCTAACGTGCTTCCAATTCTTTTATTTTTGATCCAGGTGAGTTTGCAAATGAGTGGAGTCTCTTCAGGAAAATCATTATAGCATGCAAACAGAAAATTAACTTTCAATTTAATCCCTCTTTCTAGTGTTCAACAATCTGTCAGAATCACTGAGGCAAGAACACAGCGGGGAGTCTTCTGCAGTGAAACTGATGGTCTGGGAAGTTTTCAAATATGTAACTGTGGATCTGATGTCCTGAGAACTGAGAAAGATTAGAGAGCAATAAAGGACCATGTTTGCAAAGCCCAGCTGCAGATCACCATGCAGTATACTGGTGCAGAGCCATTTCTTTAAGATTCTGAATTGTGACTTTGACATAACAGTCTGTTAATCAAAGAATTATGCACATTCTTGTAGGTTAAGAAAGTGGTTTCCAAATGCTAAAAACAACTAACCACACCATCTTCACTAAAAAAGCACAATTACCATTATGTTAACATAAAAGCAAAATACTGTTAATGCTGGGAATCCAAAATTAAAACAGAAGGTAGTGAAGAAACAAAACATATACAACAGCATCTGCAGAATTAGACACAGTTAACATTTTGAAGCCAATATGATGTGTCTTCAGAATTAAGAAGAAGACTCATGTTGGATTCAAATTCTTCACCCAAGTTTACTGCAGAGTTTTCTTAACACTTCCTATTCTCATACCATTCTTCTAATATTTTTGCAGATCAAAGTTTATATTGTGGTACATGTCACCTCTGGCTGTTTTGATTAATAACACAATAATAATATTGCTTTGGAAAAGATTTTTAAAAATGACTTCCTGGTATTAATTGATTTCCGATTGAACCCATCTAATTAAAAGAGTCATTTTAAAATATAGCCAGTCTGAGCACGCTGGCTGTGTGTTTTCATTGACTATACAAACAACAGTTATGGTCCTGAAGTGGCATGTGATGTGGTGCAGACATGATGGCCTCATGAGGAAGGACACAACTTTTTTTGTACAAAGTAGTTACATTGATTAAAACCATTGTATCGTGCAATGATTTTTATCAGTAGGATAAGCAAAGATTCAAATTCCGATTAGAAATTGCTGTACTCTATTTCTTATTCCTTCTTCTTCTATCATTATTCTCTATTTTCTCCAATCTCTTTTTCTCTTCCTTCAGCTACACTAAAAGAAATAATCACAGGTCCATCATTTGAAATCCTCAGGATCATTCTTTAGATAATTTCTATTGCTCAATTTTCTTTACCTGGACTAGCATCAGAGCAGAACATGACTGGTTTAGCCAGCAGTACCCATATAAATGCTGGCGGAATGTAAGTTTTACTCTGGTATGTCAACACATCTAAAGCAGAAGCAAAAACAGAACTGGCGTCTTCAAGTGTGTACATTGGAGAACAATGTGCGTGTATAACCTGAGTTTTTTACCATTAAAATTATGGGTCGTGTGCCTGTGATTTCTAATGAAACGTTGCCTGTGAGTGTGACTGTCTACTGGGAGTGAGATTCAGCCCTCAGTCTCAGATTCTCTTGCCAGTTGTTGCTTGTTTTGGATTGTTCTGACATGTGAACATTCAAATTAAGAGCTTCCTGTTTTCATGACGAATTTCTTTCCTCTCTCTCTTTTGTTCTTAGAATAAAGAACATAGAACTGCCCAACACATGATCAGGCCCTTCAGCCGACCATGTCGTACCAACCATGTTGCCAAATTAAACTAATCCTTTCTGCCTGTCCTTGTTCCATACCTCTCCATTTTATGCACATCTGTGTGTTTATCTAACAGTCCCTTAAACGCCCCTATGGTATCTGCCTCAACCACCACCCCTGGCAGTGTGTTCCAAGCTCCTACCACTCTCTGCCATGCTCTGTTGGATGCTCTGCCTTCTGTCGTCATGACTGATGCGACTTTTCACAGAATGCTCCTAAGCAAAGTCTCTCTGCTGTCCTCTTCTTTCATGCTTTTTGACTAGTATATTCAAGTAGTTGAATTTCCAGCAGGTAATTTAGAATTGCATAGAATGCACAATGAAGAAACAGGCCATTCAGCCCAAACCTCAGATTTTACAACATACGCAGTTTATGGTCCACTTTAACCAAGTTAAGTGTCAGTGGTTGCAATTTGTCAAGATTACAAGATTTGAAATTTGACACTTGCCAATGGATTGGAAAAAATCTAGTATATTTGCATTATTTTGAAGGGTCAAATCATTTACTTGGAAACCACAGATTGATAGCTGAGAACTAATTTTTCACAAAATTTTTGAAATTCTTTTAAAATATCATTTAAGATACTTTCCAGTTTTGTCATGAAATTTGAATGGGTTCCGAAAAGATTTACAGGAATGTTGCTGGGATTGGAGAGTTTGAGCTGTAGGGAAAGGCTGAATAGGCTGGGGCTATTTTCCCTGGAGCATCGAAAGCTGAAGGGTAACCTTCTAGAAGCTCATAAAATCATGAGGGGCATGAATAGCGTGAATAGCCAGGGTCTTTTCCCTAGGGTAGCGGAGTCAAAAACTAGAGGGCATAGACTTAAGGTGAGAGGAGTAAGATTTAAAAGGACTTAAGGGGCAACTTTCTCACACAGTGGATGGTGTGTGTATAGAATAAACTGCCAGTGGAATTGGTGGAGGATGGTACAATTACAACATTTAAAAGGCATCTGGGTGGCTACATGAATAGGAAAGGTTTACAGGATATGGGCCAAATGCTGACAAATGGGACCAGATTGATTTAGGATATCTAGTCTATAGGGACGAGTTGTACCGAAAGGTCTGTTGCTGTGCTGTACATCTCTGTGACTCTATGTTGTTGATATTGCCAATGAGTTGACTTGGAGGCCGGTTTTGTCCCACAAAGATCAATGTTAGGGCCGTTGTTTTTTATTAGCTTCATAAATTAGGTATTGCTGGAAAGATCTGCAAGGATGTAGGGTTAGGAGAAAATTTCTGCTTGCAACCTTAGATGCCCTCGTTTTATATTTAGCGGCACTAATACCAAGTAAATTCATGCTTCACATGGAAAAGAATTGAATTTAGTTCAGACAGAAAAGAATCTAAATCAAAGCTACAATTCTTTAAAGTTGTATGGCCAATACTGAGAAACGTAACCAATGCATTAAAAAAAGTAGCTTCATGGTCCTTCTTCAGAATTATCTGAGTGTTGTTTCTGAACCTTTTATGCATGTAAGTTCATCAAACATCATTAACACTACTTTTAAATTTTAAGCTACATAACTAAAGTGCCCTCCAATTATCTTCAAAACAGCCTTAAAACTTACAACATGCTTTGAAATATAACAAGGTAGAGCCCAAACATAAAAGCCGATTTTTAACAACCAAAGTAAGATCATTTTTTTTCTCTCTAATGGAACACATTTATTTTTGAAAGGATTATTACTTTGATAAAATGCTGCAAAAATACAACTTTGGGTTGTAAAGTTGGTATTTGGTGCTTATCACTATGATAAACATGTCCTAAGATTTTGGATTTGTCTGAAGCTAGGATAACCTGCCAAGAGAAACTTTACCTCAGATGGATGACTTGGATTTAAAACAAACAATACAATAATGGTTACATCAAAGGCAGCAGAAACGTTTCACATATTTTTAAACATTTTTTTTTATTTAAGCATGGAATTGCCATACCACATCTGGGCTGTGGGTTTTGTAAGTTTATTTGATCCACGTACATCTGATATTAATAAGACTACAGACATTTTTGTCAACATTTCACATCATTCAAGGCTGCCTCCAATTAGCAATACAGTGTGGGAGATTTTCAGGCCCAACTCACAAGTTTTTGAAGGAGTTTCCACATGAGTAGGTCCTTTACCAACACATTGGGTTTATAAACACAAGCTAATCTTTCCCACATGCCCACCTGAAGAATATCAGAACTGACAGCTGTTTAAATCTGGAGGAATACTAATGACTTTTTAAGAGGCAGGCTTATCATCATTTGGCAAAACCTGATAATGTAAAACCACCAAGGAGTAAAGTGTTTATAAGTGTCCTTAAGTGCTCCAGTTTGTAGGTCCTTTTTAGAAGCTTCTATTGACAATATCTCTTTTTATGTTTGCGTTGCCAAAGGATAGTATCTAAGCTGTTTACAACATGAGATTTGTAAGCCTGTAATGACCTGAGCATATCTGGAGTGTAGTACTAGATTGTTGTCAGCACATTATGTACATGATGTTCTAGAATATTTATTCTTTTTGTCTTGCCTAAATTCTCAAGCTCTTCAGTAGATTTTATAAGAATCATGCAAGTTTGCTGAATTTGCACTCTGAGGGTGAGAAGAAAAGAATTATGACATATTTGATTTCCAATTTTTGTAACAAGAATTGTTTAATCTTCTCTCTAATTTAGATTTGTAAACATATCCTTATGCATTTTAATTTCTTTTACAGCAATAAAAGAGGCACTTTTCCACATGGTATCAGCAGCCAACAGACATATGCACCAACCAGCTGCTTCTGATGCTGATAGTCTGCTTTTTAGTACTCTGAGGTCAGTGTCCATTTACTTGTCTGCCTTTGTAGATAAATATCAGTGCCAATTTTGGCTTTAAACTGATGATTCTGCTCCAGGACTGGACTACTGATATGAATGGGAATTGTCATAGAAGTTTTGCACTTCAATCCCTCGGGGACCAACATCACAGCAGGCAAGAGGCTTGAGCAATAATAATTCCAATGAGTTATTAGCCATAGCCTGCAGAAAGAACTATGCACAGGCAAATCATTTTGCAAGGAGGGATAGATATATCATTGGAGAAGGACCAGAAAGAATGGGCAAGTTAATTCATGTCAATTTTACCGCTGTTAATGCCAGGTATGGACATGTGAGTTTGGAGGGAAAAGATTATGTTGGCATTGTGCCAGCAGAACTGGAGTGGGAAAACATGAACTGATGGTCAGGAGTGGGGGTTGCGTGGATGTGGGACAGGGGCTGTTGGGGTGGTGGTGATAGGACAGTAGAGAAGAATTCCTCTGTGTCATTGTGATGATTGTATAAATGATTTTGAAAGAATTTAGCAACACAAATCCAGACCAGCCTGAAATTTCTCAAGAGATGAAACAAAAGTCTACAATTTTTACAATAACATTTCATAAAGCAGGTGATAGAGTGTTGAATGTACCTAAAGTTTGAACCACAATGAAACTGGCTGCACTGTGTACACATATTTCTTATGGGTCCCATTAAACATCATTTGTCCCATCAGTCTCAGGTGCACCTGTACCCATGGTCACCGCCGCTAACATTAGATCAGCTTCCTTAAGGGCGACCCCACGGAAAGCAACCGGTCCAATTGGAGTCCCTGGCTGTGCACTCAGACCCTGTGTGGATAAGTTGGCAGGTGTATTCGCAGACAACTTCAACCTCTCCTGACTACAATTTGAAGTCCCCACCTGCTTCAAGAAGATCACCATCATTCCCTTGCCAAAGAAAAATCATGCAGCGAATCTCAATGAATGCAGCCCAGTGGCTCAGACATCCATAATTATGAAGTGTTTCGAGAGTTTAGTCACGGCTCACATCAACTTCAGCTTCCTAGATTGCCTTTGTGATTTGTCTCCTGGTACAACAAGTCCACAGCAGACACCATCTCCTTGGCCTTACACTCATCCCTGGAACATCTGGATAACAAAGATACCTTTGTCAGGCTCCTACTTGTTGACTACAGTTCTGCCATAATTCCAAACAAACTCATCTCCAATCTCAGGGACCTAGATCTCTACTCCCGCTATGTAACTGGATTTTCGACTTCGTGGCCCATAGGCTGCAGTCAATAAGAATAGGCAACATCTCCTCCACTATAATCCTCAACACTGGCTCCCCACAAGGCTGCATACTATGCACCCTACTATACTCCTTATACACACACGTCTGTGTGGACAAATTCCGCACCAACTCCATTTACAAATTTCCTGATCACACCACCATTGCAGGTCATATCTTAAAGAACAATGAGATGGAGTACAAAAAGGAGATTGAGTATTTAATGCAATGGTGTAAAGACAACAATCTCTCCATCAATGTCAGAAAAATGAACGAGCTGGCTATTAACTTCTGGAAACAGAGTGGAGGGCACTTCCCTATCTGCATCAATGGTGCTGAGGTGGGGGTGGTCAAGACCTTCAAATTCCTTGGAGTTTCAAGCACCAACTATCTGTACTGGTTCACCAACGTTGACACTACCATCAAGAAAGCATAGCAATGCCTCTACTTCTTCAGGAAGCTCAGGAAATTCAGCAAGTCCATAAAGAATATTTCTAATACATATAGATGCGCCAGGGAAAGCATTCTATCTGGATGCATCACAACTTGGTATGGAAACTGGTTTTCCCAAGACCACCAGAAACCAGAGAGTTGTGAACATAGCCCAGTCCATCACGTAAACCAGCCTGCCATCCATTGGCACCATCTATACTTCCCACTGCCCCAGGAAAGCAACCAACATAACCAGAGATCCCTACCACTCCAAGATCCATTGACTGAGATGTCCTATTTCCTAACTTTTCTGAAATAACTCCTTTCTTTCGGAGAAATCCAACTTCAACCAAGATGCCTACATACTAAAACCAAAAGCTTTCGCCTAGGCAAAACCAAAAACCTTGCTTTAAATTGAAATTATCTCAATGTTTTCTATTGTTCACTCTGATTGCTTGTAAAGCTGTCCTAATGCAAACAAATTCCCATTAGTGTGCCATTATCTCTCCCATACTGGTTTCAAAAAACTATGCTTCCGCGAATACTGACAAGTTCATCATTAAACCCTTGCAAACACACAGACCAAAACCCGCGTGCTACTTGTTCATAAATCAAAATTCTGCAGTAACAATATTGAAATATAAATCACATTACATCAGATGAGGATATCATTCCAGCACAACACTTGCTAACCTTTTAATAAAGCACTGTTGCCAATTCCTAGTTTTTAACAGTGCATTAGCATGCTGAGTGTAACAGAGGCTAGGACATCAGGCTTTCTCTCACATTTCCAGATGTCTTAGCTCAATATTGTGTTCCACACCCTCAAATTGTGAACCCATTCCTTCCCTTTCTTATAGCTTTGTTTTTTACATTCTCTGTCACCCTCACTCCCTGCGCCCCAACACCAGTGGCAGTTAGAAACTCCATTGTTCTGCTATTTTCACATTCCGATCACTTAATCTGAACTGTTAACAACCTTTCTCCCCAATGACTCCAACAACCTCCTCCCCACTCTACTTCACCTCTGATGAAGAGTCCGCTAGACTCAAAACGTTAGCTTGCTTTCTCTCTATGGATGCTGCTTGACCTGCTGTGATCTCCAGCACTTTTTGTTTTCAGTTCAGATTCCAACATCTGAAGTAACTTGCTCCTATATCCAGATGTGTGTTGTGGGGGATCTAATTGAGAATCCATGAAGTAATGACAGGTATGAACAAAATATCACAATGATCAGCGATATTGGCTTCTATGATAATCTTCCAGTGGTCAGACTGAAGCATGCTTTAATGCAAGCTATTTTTCTTCACATAACAATGATGGACCTATCTGTCCGCATAACCCTGCAGGCCATTGTACTCAAAGGAAATATGCCACCTGGTGAAAATGCTGCATCCTGTCTTGCCGATTCTTCCTTTCCAAAACGAAAGTGGTGACAACCTTGCCTGTTGCAGGCTTAATTGTGACTTCCTTGGCATGTATGCGCACTGTTGATTACTTGAAGTGGCAGACACCCCCAGTGGGAATTTGAAGCAACTGCTAGAATGAAACCATCATGCATTAGTAAACTTCACATCTTCCAGATGTTTCTGTAGCAAATGAAGAAACTACATTAGTCTGTCTTGTGTTGTATAAGTGAAATGAAATCCAGCAAACTGTCTCAAGTGTCAGTGCACCTGTATTTCTTGTCCATTCGTTATTTCTCTTTCCTTAACCACTAAGGCAACATTGTGTAGAAGTCCAAATGGAATCCATCTTCACCATTTTGGATGGCATTTTTTAAAAGGCAGCAGCAACCTCAATAATGCAGCGAGCAAAATGTTGAAAATGATCGACAAATTTTCAATCACAAAAAATGAACTAAAGGCAGACATACTAATAATAATGATTTCCTTTTAACGAGCTAACTTGACTAGACCACATCCAAGTATTCCTAGTGTGCTCAGTTTGTGCAATGAAATTCAGAATGAAAATAAATTTAAATAAACACTTCATGTTCAGGAGATGGAAGTGTGCCTACAATGTCACCTCATTCTGTTCAACATCATATAGTGCAAAATGTGAAGTACACCAAACTTTATTTAACCAGCACTTTACGAACCAGCACACTCAATAAACCAGCAAAAATTGTATACCTCAAATACCATGAAATTTACAGTATTATTTTGTCCAGTTATTATAAGTTTTGTTCAAATTTATTTACCTCCATGTATATATACATGTTGTCCAACTGAATGGCCGCACAAAATATCAACAGTTGATTCAATTTCAAGTCAATTTATCCTCACAGATCAAGATATCCATGTTATACCAAGTTGAGGGTGTGAGTTAGAAGGCTCTCTGCCAGTAAGTTTTTTATTTAAAGCAAAGTTACATTTTTATTCAAGTGATTTATGCTACAGATATAGTACAACAATGATGTATAACCTCTCTGTATTACATTTCTAATACAAAAAGTGTTTTTCCGTTGTTTATGTGGACTTCCTTATTGTCTGAAATATTTGACCAATCTGCTCAGCCCTGGTCCCATTGGTGCCAAATAAGAATAAATTTGCTGTAATTGGACATTTGAGGTCCACAAGCTTATCCACCTAAACAAAATGATTTCAATAGGCTGGATAAAATGTACAGGTGATCCTTAGTTTAAGATATTTTCTATCATCCATTACTAAGAACTTACCAACCTAGAAATAAGAGCAGAAACTAATGTGGCTGCTCCATCATTCAATATAATCAAGGCCAGGCTACGTTCAGATGTAGAAAACTTATAATGCTGTTGTGAAAGATGTATTTTGAATATTATGAAAAAGATACGGTCAGCTCTGCTGATGCAGTTGTCACATTTTCAGGTTCAGAGAAGGCCCCCTTTATTAATTAGTGCTCTGCAGACAGCATTGGTCTATTCGGAAGTCTCTTTGGGTTCCTTCAGGTCTTCTTGGTTGCACTTCTACTGTAAGAAAACCTTTCTCCTCCAACATTTTATGTTGCTGTGTTTTCACAGAGGGCAGTTATGTGACAATTGTTAATATCTTAGCCAGGCTGAATTCTAACATAGCCACCACCATTTTCTCGGGTACCTGAAGCTGTGTATCAGCATTCAAGAGATGTTCTTGATTATTACTTGGCTATGATCTTGTCTGGCTGCTGAAAGTTGTCAAGAGCTAGATCTTCTGAAGATTGTTTGTGACTGTTCTTTATCAATCAAAGATTAATAGGAACATGAACTGCTTTGAAATTGAGACATTATGAGCTGGAAGTGAGAAGTGACTTAGACAATTTGGCGCCAACAATTGCAAATGAACTGTACATTCTGAGAATAGGAACCTTTGCATTTCATATTGATAATGGTATTGTCTAATCAAACTCAAATGGTGGTATATGTGTAAACCCAATGATTTTTGGAAAATTATGGCACTTTCACAAAATTTATACAACAGCCTCATGCTTCTAATCAATATCCATGGTGAGGAGATAAAATTAGATGCTCAATCAAATAGGTAGCCTGGGTTTGCTTGAGGCATTTTTGTAGCATAGATTAACCAATATGGTTGATCTTGCTTGTAATGAACGATCCATAAAAAAGTTTAGGGCTACTGTAATGCCCTTAGCCACTGCTTCTGTGCTTGCAAATGAGTTTTGATTTACTGGCAACTTGTAGCATGAGGAGTGAGCCGTGAGCCGCAAGCTTGGATATTCACTTCTGCATTAGAAGAGCTGGGACAGTCCATCCTCCACAAATCTGATCTGGAAAAACATGCGCCAGAAGTAGAGATTTTTCCTCTTGGGTAGGAAGGTCTTTTGGGACTCAGGCCATATAACTTCATAACAAGTGTAAAAGTCAAAGTCAGTGGAGGTTGACTATACTGAAGGCCTCCCTCACTGCACCAACACTGTGCTGAAGTTTAAAAAGAATAATGCAAAAATCATCTCTCCAGGTCTCAACTCTCACACCCTTTGCACAGCCAACATTCCCCATTCAACATCCATGCTAAACTAGCTTCTCCAATCAACCTCATGTCCCTTTATGCCCTCTATGCCAACTTATGCCCCTCTACCCACTACCCTTTGTCCTTACACTCACCATGCCAACTGTGCTAATTGCCATGATGAATGCACCACAGTATGAGATAAAATAAACTTGTAGGAGATCAGTACAGAAATCATTGCATTGAAAAAAAACCACACACATAAAAAAAATTTATTACATGTACATTCTTCAATGACATAATGCCTTAAAGTAACAAACAGTCAATTCAAGTGCACTTTTGCTTAGAAAAACAAGCATTGAAATTAAAGTCCCAGGGCAAACAGTCTCTAACCACCTGAAGATGGCAGCCAAACTGTAAAATGGAATGTATCCCACTGTGATCATGGATGATTGTGAAATTGGTTGCACATCAACAACCCAGGATTCGAAGTCCCCAGGTTTCGGTTGACAGACAGATTAAAATTGCAGGCAAACAATTTTTATTTAACACTCCAGACATCTCTTATCAAAGACCAATGAGAATAAGAAAAATTAGGGGCAGAACAAGAGTATCTAAAACTCAGTATTTTAATAAAAAAGAACAGTTTAATACTGCAACCAAAAATATTTGCAAAGCCATGATAGTAGCCCAGCACCACTTCACTCCATTTAAAACAGCACAAGTATCTGAAGAAAATAGCAGAAACTGCACACATCATCTATAGCTGAAAAAAGCCATGAAAACCCTAAAAGGGGAAAACAGCACAAGTTAAAGACGGTAGGAACTGCCGATGCTAGAGTCTCAGATAACAGCTTGTGGAGCTGGATGAACATAGCAGGCCAGGCAGCATCAGAGGGGCAGGAAAGCTGACATTTTGGGTCTGGACCCTTCTTCAGAAAGTCCTTTCCTCTAACTTCAGAGCTAATTAAAAGATAGAAAGCATTTAAAGCATGTTAATGATTCTTAAATATTGTAAAATAATTTTTCAACACAAACATGAGAAGAATTCTTAAATACTTAGAATTTTTCATCTTTAATTAATTAATGAAAAGAAATATTCCAAGTAAATAAGAACATTGAAGTAAAAATATATTTATTAATACAATGAAACATTTTCCTGACAAAGCTTTATTAGCAATTCATCTCTGTTACCAAAGTAAAGAAAGTAATACTATTCTTTTTTAAAAAAATTTGCTGAACATGTCAACATTTAAAACAGTTAAAGTGATTGTGCAGTTTAAAATGTAGAACAACAAAACCAACTTTATCTACGAACAATAAAAAAAGTCCTGCAACAGCTTTCAGGTAAATCATTTAAATTAAAGAACCAACAGTAGTTAAATACAATGACATGGAGGAAAGATATCACATCTCCAAGCAGATTTCAAACCATTTAGATGGGGAATTAAATTGGGCAAATGAAACAGACAAGTTGTGCGAAACAGAATTGCTTCAGGATTACAGAAGCACCCCAGGGTTCTGGGATCAGATCCACTGGATACCTCACCTCTCCAAAGAAGTTGGGTAGTTTTCCAAAAAAATCTACAAAGCTCAGACTTGCACTTACCGAGTCTGCATATTTGAAGTTTCACTTTTCAAAGCAAAGAAAACCCAGCTTCATTTGAATCAATGATTGAAATGACCAGCTGCCTCCAGAGATGCATAAAGGCCTGCCGTTGTCATTCCCATCCTGTAAAAATGGGAAATGCCATGTTTAGGCACCAGAATTTAGGAGATGTGGAATGTTGGAGTTCTGCTCCTAGGGTATTTCAAGATATACACACATCTAGCTATAATCGCTAGTGCAAGTTATGCCAGAAACTCTCCTGTACTGCCTAGTGTGCCTTGTCTCCCTCTGTCCTTATCACTCCAATTCCAAAAGACTCAAATGCAGGAAAATCCCTATGGGGTAACTCATTCATGTACTATTAATAATATTACACAAAGTGAAACTAATTTAACAGTTGAAACAAGGTTTGTTTCCATACCCAAATAAAAACAAGATGGTATCAAAAGATCAATCATTTTGACAAGTGAAATATCAATTCACTTTGTAATCACTCAACTAAAAGTCACTCTGATCAACAGCTGGACTCTAAACAGCTCTGGAAGCTTATTTTCTGTCAGCAAATTAAACAAAAATTGACGTTCTGACAGGAATGCTCGGGATTTCCATGAAAAAAATGTCAAGTATTCATTGTGGCCAAAATTACACATGCAAACTATCAATCTGGCAGATACTACAATGTGCCAGAGAGAAGACACAGAACATTGCACAAGATGTTAAAATGGAATGGGAATAGATGTGACAGTTCTCTTACTCAATTTCTGTCTAGTTTGATCATTTTGACCATAAGAATATACAGCATAGGAACAGAAGTAGGCAATTCAGCCCATTGAGTCTACCCTGCCATTCAATGAGATTATGACAATCCTTGCTTCCACTTTACTGCTTTTCACCATAACCCTTGATTCTTACTAATTAAAAGTCTGCCTACCTCAGCCTTGAATATACCTAATGACCAGTTTCTACAGCCCCTTGTAGTAAAATATTCCAGACATCTGCTACCTTCTGAGAGAAAAAAGATCCTCCTGCTGCCTCATTAAATGGGTAAATCCTTACTCTGCCCTCTGGTTCTAAAATCTCCCTCATGAGCGAATAATTTCTTAGTATCTACCCTAATGAACCCTCTAAGAAACTTTCATGTTTCAAAAAAGTCACGAATCATTTTTCTAAACTCTGAAGAGTATGGGCCCTACTGTTTCAACCTTTCCTGTAAGGAGATCCCTCCAGTCAGTACATCTTTCCTTAGATAAGGGGACCAAAACTGTTCACCTTGTTCGGAATTTGTTCTTATTGGGGCCCTGCATAATTTCTGCAAAACTTCCCAATTTTTATAAATGGTACCCTTTGAAACAAACACCAAAATGTTACTTGCTTTTCCTATTACCTGCTGAACGTGGATGCTAAGTTTTTGTAACTTATACATGCAGACTGCCAAATCCTTCTGTGCTGCAGCTTCCTTACAAAAGAAAGGACATTCGAGTCAAAAGATGACAGTTGCCATCCCATGCCTTTTAACTCAAATGAAGATGCCATATGATCTTGTAAAGCAGCTTCATATGTTCCAACATGTGTTCATATGTTGCTGCCATATAAATTCCTTAGGTTGGTGTCTCTCACCGCAGGACTTTCCTTGCTCTGATTATTTGACCATGCACAGTCAAGTGCTTTCAAGTGCCTTTTTATCTTCAATTTCTCTGTTCATTCTTGCCTGTTTGTAATTGATTCATTTCTGGGTATACTAGGAAAGCAGAATCAAATTTGATATTTGGCTAAGGCTAGTAAATGTTTTGACAATCTGTAAAATATGATGGAGAGATTTTAATTACAGAAGACCACGGAACTTCAGCCATTGTTTTAATTAGTACTACTTTGGAATTCCATACAAAGCTGCTTATACTAATACTTTTGACTTTTTGCCATTGTGGGGAAAAGCCAACACAGCAACATGTTTAGATAGTATGTGCAAGTCACACAAACAAAATATGGCCAATGCAAAATCAAGTTGTTAGATTTCTATACCTAAAATGCAGTGTTGAAAAATGATAGATGTTAACCTGGGATTCAACTGTACTCATATATGTGTGTATATATGCATGTATGTATGTAAATATATGAACAAGCAGAAACTGAGGGTGGGGGTGGGTTTTTGGCAGTATATGATGCATAGTCTTTCTGCAAATAAAAGTTTGTAAGTATACAGAGACAAGGCTACAGACCTTCACTGCCTGACTATTTACTTTGTAATATGCCGATAACTCAGCTCTGTACCTCACTATCAATTTTATCAACACCCCCCCCCCCCCCGCCAATTATCTCTAAACTACCAGACTGCTTGTTCAATATCCAGTTCTGGATGAGCAGAAATTTCCTGGCAAGTCCAAAATGTCAGTCTCTTCAGTTCCCACCACAGTCTCTATTCTCTAACTTTTGACTTCATCTCTCTCTCTCATTCTGGTAATTGTTTGAGGATGAGTTAGATTGTACACAAACTTGGTATTATATTTGACCACAAGATTTGCCTATGACATCACTAGAATTTGGTTGTTTCCGTTTCAATATCATTACCCGATTCTGCCCATTTCAGTTCATCTGTCTGTGGTGCTGTCAATTTAAGCTGAATTATCTCAAAAGACTGTTCCCATTCCCCGTGGATATATTACATTAATGGTCAGTGAAGCAGTTTCTCCTTAATAATAAAAACATACTGTATCCAAAGATACTCTGAAATAACAATGAGTTGTTAATCATTCAATTTTCACTGAAAGTGTGTATCTGACTTTCCACACCCTAAAAATCATAATACTTGCTTAAAACTTGTTAACTATTGAAATAACTCCTCAGAGGCTGGTATCCTGTCACCACGTCACCCTTTATTTACATGTCATTGACACTGATCCAGCTTCCCAAGTGCTAGCTCTCAGAGTGACCAGGACGTCTGACACTCCTGTTCTTATCTGTCAGCCAGGGCTCCATGATTGGATCAGATTAACAGTCCCAATCAAGGAATTCATATTCTATGAGTTACACCTGGGTGACTTCAATACAATCATTATATCCCTCTCCTATGAGTCCGAGGACATAGATCAGTTGCATTTTTTTATGGCTGTTGCTGGGGTGATTAGGCACGAGTCAGGTTCCTCCAACTCTGCCTTTCATATGACAGCACCGTAGCTTGCCTCTTGCACCCAGAGCATGTCAGAAGAAATTCATTCACTTCTTCAGGTGGCAAAGATGTCGAGGCGCTGACATTCACCATGTCAGTCTCAGATTTTGAGCTATCTTTAATGCTTGCTAGAGACGGAGCACCCATGGGCTCTGGAATAGTTGGAACTGCTGTCAAGGAGCCAGCCACGTTTTGCTCCCACAATCTCTGTGAGTTTGCAGCTTTCATATGGTCCACGTGCTAGTTTAGGACCATCACACCTACCATAACTTTAAACATCATGGCACTTGGCCTCAAATCAACCATGCCTGTTACCCATGCAGGGCCATTCCCATGGTTCCTACACCAAACTTTGTTCCCTGAAGTTTGTTTCCCTAGTTTAGCGGAGTCCTGAGGCATTTTCACCCTCCTCCATCCAAGTCCCGGAAGAACAGATTAAACCTGGTGTACAATCTTCTCCAAGTTAGCAACTCTGCTGGAGCTATCCCTGTAGTTGCATGAGGGGTGCTCCTTTTATCAAATAGGAACCAGTACTGTTTAGTGTCTAGTAAGCTGTTTCTTTAAGCCTGCCAACAAAATTTGTACTGCTCTTGCAGCCAGATCATTGGATGATGGATGGTACTGAGCTATTCTTATTACCTATCAACTTTAGGAAATATTGAAATTCCTTACTGGTAAACAATGGCTCATTATCTGTGACCAACACTTCCAGGAGCCTGTGTATTCCAAGAGATGCATGTAGATTTTCAATCATCATCCCCTGTGTTTGACAAATGAACTCTATGCATGTCCAGCTACTTTGAGTGGGCATCCACAATGCCTAAGAACTTTGAGGCCCATGAAAGAACCTGCATGGTCAAAGTGTAACTTAGCCCAGGGTTTACCCAGCTATTCCCACAAATGTGGGAGATGTCCTGGTGGTAAGTTGTGTTCTTGTTGGCACTTTAGACACTGCTCCACTAACACGGCTATATTTGTATCCAGTCCGGGCCATCAGACATAGTTTTACACCAGCATCTTCATTTTGGAAATCCTTGGATGGTCCTGGTAGAGATCAGCCAGTATCTGGTGGTGACTTTGCTCAGGACAACCACTCTCGCTCCCCATAATAATATACCATCCTTTACTGTGATCTGGTATTTCCTGGTCCAAAAATATTTCAGTTCTGGTTGTCTCAGCCCTTTTGGTTTCCCCCATCATCACTAGCTGCTTCAGTTTTGCCAAGACCAGACTTTTCTGCACAGTCTGATATTGTCAGCTGTGACTGGAAGGGTACCCAAAAATTTAACACCATTAATAATTCTTCCAGTAGCAGTCGTACCAGAGGTATATCTGCCAGTGGGAGGTGGGTCAATGCATCCTCATTCGCTACTTGCCCTTCGGGATGATGTTCCAACATGTAATTATGCAGACCTAATATTAGACCCCACTGCTGAATTTGGCCTGAAGCTATGGATGATTGCTGTTTCTTCATATTACTGAAAACTGTGCCTTGGCTATGGGACAATTTCCAAGGCTGATCCTTTTTAAGAACTGATGCAAAGGTGGCAGGATGGAGGCCAGATTATGTACAAACTTTCCAAAATAATTCTCCTGCCCAAGGAAAGAGCTCAATTGCAGACATGGGAGCCGACTTCTGGTCACCCTCACTTTGTCATCCAGTTATATGGTCTTGTTGACACTGTAGCCCAAGTAGGTCACTTGGGACCACATTGTTTTTCTTCTAAAACATATACCCACCTGGACGAAACATCTAAGGACTATGTCCAAGCCTTCTAAGTGTTCCTTATTGGTTTTCCCCTTTATTAGCAATCATATAGAAAAATGGTGATCTGGGTAGACCTTTGTCAGATGAAAAATTGCTCAGGCTGGTGATGCCTCAAATGGCAGTCTCATATATTGATCCAAACCCTTATGGATACTAATTGTAGTATACTTCAGGGAATCCTCATCTAACCCAGTTGCAAGTAAGCATGGCTCATGTCCAGCTTCATGAAGTACAGGGCTCCAGCCAGTTTTGTGTATAAATCCTCTCTACAAGGGATTGGATATTTATTCAGCTATGAAAAGCGATTTACCATTTGTTTGAAATCCCCACAAAGGCAAACTGACCCGTCAGGCTTCACAATCAGTGGTCCTGTCCATTCTGCCAAATGGAATAGTTTGTTGATTCCTTCACTTTCCAGCCTTCTGATTTCATGGAATAGAATCCTTACAGTGTTGAAGCAGGCTATTCACAAGCTGACCCTCTGAAGAGCATCCCATCCAAGCCCACCCCATCGCTGCAACCCTGCACTTTCCACGGCTAATCTACCTAGCCTGTACATCCCTGGCCACCCTGGGCAATTTAGAATGGCCAATCCACCGAACGTGCACATCTTTGGACTGTGGGAGCAACCCAAAGCACCCAGAGAAAACCCACACAGACGTGGTGAATGTGCAAACTCCACACAGATAGTTGCCCCAGGGCAGATTCAAACCTGGGTCTCGTGTTGAGAGCCACCAGTGCTAACCATTTGTGGAAATGCTTCCTGTCAACAGTAAGGTTGCCTTGGCTTATTTCATAGTTTCCAGACCTTCCTGAAAAACTTCTGGGTGTTATGACTTCACTCAGACAGCTATTTTCTAAGCATAAAATGTTGAGCCAATGTAGGTGAAATTTTTACAACCAATTTGCTCCATTCAACTTGGGCCTGAGCCTTTTACTACAATCAGAGGTAACTGAACCAGCTGCTTCTCATACGTGACGAGAACTGAAATTGTATCCTTGTTCTGTAAAGTTTCCCCGCGTTCCCCTTTAGCAACTCAGGTTCTCAGTCTACCCAAGGTCTAGGGCAAACTTAAGGGTTGGAGCTCAGAGTGAAAATTGTTAAGGACTGGCTCTGTGATCACTGAAACGGCCATGCTGGTATCAACCTCCATTAGAACCGGATGATGATTTAACCAGACATTTGTTTTGATTGGTTCTGATTTGGATGTTGCTAAGCAATTTAACTGTTCCAAACCAGATGTAGGTGGACTTCAAGGGTGTGCAGTCTCCTGGATACCAGCCTATAAATCATCTTATTCAGTTCAGGCCTAGTGGGACAATTTTGCTGTCTCGAGTCCACATATTGGCAGCAAATACAATGGCATGCCAGCGCAGACCCTGAAAAAAAAATTAATTAGAATATTTCCTGAGAGGTGCAATGCAATTGCTTTCACTCAAGTGGCCTTCCCAAGGCTCAGTTCAACTGGCAAGAATGTCCATTTCCATCAGAATACCCTGCAACCCAACTTGCTGCATTTTCCAATCATAAATCCAGTTGTAGTGCCTGTTTGAAGTCCAGTTGGGCTTCGGCTAGTAGGTGCTTTTGTGTAGTTACGTCATCCCATATCCCAAATGATCTCTCAACATCTCATTAAGGGTTAAAGCAAAGTCACATGCTTCTACCAGTTGTCTTAACCTCGTCAAAAGTTTTCATATGGATTCCCCTAGTTCTCAAATTGCCAAGTAATACCAATTGTTTCTTAGAATTACTGGAGGCTTCGGGATCGTTATATTCTTTAACTAAATATAACAATTCTGAAAAGATTTTCATATCTGGTGCCTCAGGGATGTTAACTTCCTAAGAACTGAAAAAGCTGTGGGTCCACTAGCTCTCAGGAGAATTGCTCATTGCTTTTCATCTGTTCCAATGTCATTTGCCCAGAAAAAATAGCGCATTATTTCTACATACCGGGCCCACCCTTCGACAGCAGGAATGAATCAGATTTTCCAAATTGCAGCATGTTGACTAAAATGCTTACCCCAATTCTCTTCTGCTCTCCAAGGCTCGAACACATGTTTTACACTGCTGTTTGATTTCAGGACAGCATCATCATATACATCATCATCGTTAACTGAATAGCATCCTATTATGCTACAATCACCTACGAATTGTCTGTTTATTGACAAAATAATAATTTTATACAATGTGTTTTTTTGTATGTGTGATAGCATAGTATTACTGTTTACCTGGGTCTGAAAGGGTCAGACTGAGCTAATACGGAGGAAACCCATAAACACCATCCATTACGCCAATATTTTATTTGATTTGATTATCATTCTCATATGTACCGAGATACAGTGAAAAGCATTGTTTTATGTAATAACCAGACAAACCATAAATACATCAGGGCAATAGAACAGAATGCAGAAAATTGTGTTACAGCTACTAAAGAGGTGCAGGGAATGATCACTTCTAAAATATGAGAAGTCCTTTCATAGATCTGATGACAATGAGGATGAAGCTGCTCTTGAATTTGTTAATATATGTTTTCAAACATCTGTACCTTCTGTCCCATGGAAGAGCGTTGAAAAGAGTATAACTGGGGTGGGAGAGGTCCTTGATTATATTGGCTGCTTTCCCAAGGCAGTGGGTAGCATGGATGGAGTAAATGGTAGAAAGGCTAGTTTTTGTGATGGTCAGGGCTGCATTCACAACTCTCTGTAATTGTTTGCAGCCTTGGGCAGTGTAGTTGCTATGTTAAGCTGTGATGTATCCAGTTAAGATACTTTAAATGGTATAGCTATAAAAATTGGTTAAGAGTCATTGTATATTTGCCAAATTTCCTTTGACTTCTGAGGAAGTAGAGGTATTGTTGTACTTTCTTGACTGAATCCGTCATGCCGCTGTAATTTTTATCAGAAATGTGCCAAAATCGTTGGGAATAATTTTCCCATTTTGATTAGAAGTGTTCTGTCAATTCAAGACACCCAGTCCAATATGGCTCAAAGCAACTTTTCTCAAACAATCTTCCACCCATCAACTCATTTGTTATAGAGCTGCACTGTACAAAGCTATTTTCAAGGAATTGTGAGGCAGAAATGCTCATTGCTGCAGGCATCTTGTCGCATTCATGCACCACATTTAAACCTCTAACACACGCCACATTGGGTACTGCAAGTGAAGAATTGCCCCACATGCTCTCATGCTGTATCATTACCCGTAGAAAAACAGAAAAGCTGGCACCAGGGGAGGCAGTGGCCTAGTGGTATTATCAGTGGACTGTTAAGCCAGTGATCCAGGTAGCATTCTGGGAACACTGGTTCAAATCTGCTATGGCAGATGGTGGAATTTGAATTCAATAAAATATATGGAGTTAAGTATCTAATGATGACCATGAATTCAATTGTCAGGGAAAAACCCATCTGGTTGACAAATATCTTTTAGGGAAGGAAACTGCCTTCTTGACCTGGTCTGGCCTACATGTGACCCCAGACCCACAGCAATGTGGTTGACTCTTAACTGTCCTTTGGGCAATAAATGCTGCCCAGTCAGCGATGCACTCATTCGCTGAATGCATAAAGAATAACCCACCTCACACGGACCTGGAGGTGCTGATGGATGAGGTGGACAAAAGGAGAGCTGCCCTTTTCCTAGCTGACCATACCACTGTGACAAGTTTGCTATCTCTCTTTCTCGCTCTCTGGGCTAAAATGGAATCCAAACAACAGAGATTTGCTGCCTATAACTGAGAACTGAAAGTCCTGTGTGCTAGGAAACAATGTGACCAATACATAGTTTGGCAGCCCATATGTCATTGCTGAATTCACACTGCTCCAACTGCCTCTTCAGGATGACCCATTGTCTGTCCTAATAGTTTATATAAAACATTATCAACGCTCTATTATCATTATTGAACTGGCAACCACCATGGTAGATGATGTAATTTGAATTTAACATCAACCTGGAATTTAGAGTCTAATGATGACCATGAAAGTATTGCTATTTGTTAGAAAAGAAAAGTCTAGCTTGCTCCTGTCCTTTAAGAATGGAAACTGCTGTTTATACCTGGTCTGGCTTACACATGACTCCAGCCCACAAGAATGTGATTGACTCTTAGCTGCCCTCTGGGAAATTAGGGATGGCTAGCAATGCCCACATCCCATGAATACATTTAAAAAATCTATGTCGGGAATTAATGTATCCTTACAGGGGAGGCCAAAGCAGACAGTGATCTTTTCTCTTGCAGGGTGAGGCTGGGATGCCCTGAACTGCCTCCTTCTGAAAGTCAGCTGAAATGATATCAATATGAAACTGCAAGAACTGTTTCCAATAAAAACAAACAGTTCTGGGCAGATGCTACATACAGAAAAAGAAGAGTGGTTGATAAAGCCTGACATTCTTGGTGATTATACCTACTCTTCCTTGTCCATAAAGATTTCATGCAGTAATGTTTAAAAATATCTCTAACTTCACATTACATCTTTGTCCTTTCCAGCCCACAAAGATTCCAGCTCACCCAAGGAATAAAGTTTAAAATAATCACTGTACTTTTTAAAAGTATTTGTGGCTCAATCCTTCTTGTCTCTATACTTCTTCCGTCCCGTAAAATATTTCAACCTCCATATTCTCACATTTTATAGTTTTACAGCATTCTTCTTGTAGCACCTTCCCGGCCTAATTTTCCATGTTTTTGGTTACATCCCTTTGAAACCTACTGTGAAATAAGGGCCTAAAGTGATGATTATTTTTATTTTAGGAGTTTAATTTTGTTATCATACTCAGATGATGAAATAATCTCCATCAGTAGTGCCACCATGCTAACCAACTTTACGGATAGATTCCCACATGCATGAAGAGCATTGATAAACTTGTCAATAGATCACATACCCAAGGAGAGATGTAAGCGTTAGTTCTCTTACCACTTAAATAACTTCCATATGAACTAAATTTATTCATTTTTTAAGTTTTTTTGTTATGCCCAAGATTTCTGTTTCCTGTCAATACTGTTACGCAATGAATAATGACACAAACTCTGCTGTGAAATTCAAATTCTTATAAATTTCACATTAGTGCATTATACCATGAAGACCAGATGCTGTGTGGTACAGGCCGGATTGCTTTAGTTCTACACCCATGACAGAAGTAACACAGCAGGAGCATCTTCAATGAACAAGTGTCTAAATAGCAGAGATGTCACTCACAGGGGATTAGCAAATAGGCACTCAGCCAGAGATTAGGAAGGGTAATCATGGGATTTAAAAAGGCTATTAAAAGAGGGTAAACCATAATAAGTGAATTCCAGCAAGACGGATTTTGGTGCCTAAAGATATGCAAAGCTGAGGGAAAAGGAAAGAATAAGGACAAATGGTTAGGAGTGAAGAATAACAGGAGGTATAGGGGTCTGCTGTTTGCAGAGGGTAGTTGCAGAGATAGAGAGAAATGATGCCTTGAAGAAATTTAAACAAGGATGAGAATGCTTAAATTTGGAACATTGAATGGGTCCAAATGTCAGGTCAGAATGGACAGGTACATTTGAATGAATTTGGCTTGATAGGATATAAGGAGCAGAGGTTTTCGATTACTTTAAGTTTATAGATGGTAAAGGTGAGAGGTTAGCCTGAAGACCTTTGAAGAAATTAATTTTGGACATGGATAAAGGCTCAAGCAAAGGATGCATTGGAGGTGGAAGCAAGCAATATTACATCGGTAGAAATTTTGGCCTTTTATGATAGACAGGAAATGAGGGTAAAGTCTCAGCTCAGGGTAGAAAACTGTTTAATTCAGCCTGAGACAGCAATGGGTAGACACTCTGACAATGCTACAGATTTTGCAGTGGAAACGGAAGATGATGCACGAATCTACTTGATAGTTCACTGGCTAAATTTATAGCTCATCCAGCACTAGATGTCAGACAAGCACAGCTGCAATGGAGGGGTCCATTAGTCAGAGCAACAGCTGGGTAGCAACAACTTACGTGTGGATAACAACGTTAGGGACAACACGTAGTTAAGAAAAATAGGAAAGCCACATTCACTTTGGGGTTACTGTGAGGATCATAATATTATTTGGAATAGGGGTGGAAGGGTAGTCATTGCAAGAAATGCTCTGGTGGTGATTATTTTACAAAAACAGAACCTAGTAGGGTGATTCCTGTGAGCTGGGCAAGGTATAGGAAGGTGATTGACGGGATCAACTGTGTCAAAAGCTACAGAGAGGTCAAAAAGGATGAGTACAGATAGGAAGGCAAGAAGACAGTTAGGAAAATGTCATTCGTAGTTTTCAATAAGGTTGTTGTGATATTGGGTGAGGCCATAAATGGGGAAATCTAATTGCAGAGACTGAAAGACAGAATTGCAAACAAATTAGATAGGGAGCTTGGAAGTATCAACATAGTATTAGACCTTAATAGCTAGGAAGGATAGGTGGGAATCATGCACACTGATGTCAAGGGTAGGTTGTTTGAGGATAGTAATTGTGTGACAGTTTTGGAAAAGAGAACAATGCCTGAGAAAGCAAAAAAAAATTACTCAATAGATTGTAATGGGAGCTAGGGCAGGAAATTGTGTGGTCAGAGGTTTAGTTGTTATAGGACACCATAACAGGCAGATTCATTGGATGGGAGGAGCTGAGAGAGAGAGAGACCCCAAAAAAGACGTAATTATGACCTACCACACACAGGGGGAAGACAAAGCAGTCACTGTAAATTAATGAGGATTTACCTTAAGGACAAAGTAATCCATCAATTATTTACAAAAAAATGCATTTTTGTACAGGTGAGAGCCGAGGGGTAAGGGAACAAAGTTGCAAGTAGACAGTCAGGAGAAATAGAGTATAGTGTTCAAAACAAATGGAGCTTTCTTTGAAATGATTCATTAAGAGTCTCTGATTTGAACAAAGAACAAAGAACAGTGCAGCAGAAGAACAAGCCCTTTGGCCCACCATGACTGCACCAACACATGATGCCTTTCTAAACTGAAAACATTTTGTTTCTACACTGTGAATCCCTCTATTCCCAGCTTATGCATGTATCTGTCAAAACATTGTGATTTTTTTTTCTGCCTCTACCACCTTCTCTGATAGCACATTCCAGGTACTTACCACCCTCTATATAAAAAAACTTGCCTCTCACATCTCCTTTAAACTTATTCCTTTTTACCTTAGACTTATGCCACCTATTAATTGTTATTTGTGCCTTGGGTAAAAGACTTTGACTATTCATGCTTGTCATAGTTTTGTAAACTTCTGTCAGGTGACTCCTTATCCTTCGATGTTCAGGTGAAAACAATCTAAATTTGTCCAATCTCTCCTTGTAGTTAATACTCTTGAAACCAAGCAACTTCTTGGTTAACCGTTTCTGTACCCTCTCTAAAGCCTCCATATCCTTCTGGTCGTGTGACAACAGAACTGTGCACAATATTCCAAATGTGGTTGAATTAAAGGCCTTTAACAGCTGCAACGTGACTTGCCAATTTTTATACTCTATGCCCTGACTGATGAAGGCATGCATGCCATATGCCTCCTTGACCATATTATCCACTTGTGAAAACAGAGTCCCCTGCGGGAAATGATCACAGCAGGACTCAAACCTGCAATCTTCTAATAACACCCTGATTAACACCAAATTCAGATACCTTATCCATTAGATCATGCAACTGCCGAAACTAATTTATTTATGGATAACTGAATTTGACTTATTTCATTGGTTTAATTTTTAAAAATTTCCCTTTCTATGAAAATTCTATGCAGAAAAATGATCCTGTCCGAGCCTGAAATTCCATTTTTGCTACTTTGTAATAGCAGCACTTCTTGTGGTCTATGAAGACACTCACATCTGGCAAGATAGTGTTGGAAGTTAAAAATCCCTCACTGCTCTGCTGATAGAGTGGTCAGTGTACATC
This sequence comes from Stegostoma tigrinum, assembly GCF_030684315.1. NCBI lineage: Eukaryota > Metazoa > Chordata > Chondrichthyes > Orectolobiformes > Stegostomatidae > Stegostoma > Stegostoma tigrinum. Next base: position 67,472,492 of record NC_081357.1, on the reverse strand, counting down.
TAGTCCAAGGCAGAGCAGACTATGGGGTAGGAAATCATGAAGAGAATGATTTATATTCCTGAAGTCAGAAACCCAAGATTGGTGCTCCGGCCTAATCCGAATGAACACAGTAAGCATTTGTCTTTTTCTGTTGATGGGATGTGAGTATCACTGGTTAGGCCAGCATTTCATGAGATGCCCTGGACAAAGTAGTGGGGGAGCTGCCTGCTTGAACCGCTACAGTCTGTGAGCTGTAGAAGACATTCTTTCTAAGTTCTGTGGCCCCTGGGAAATTCCGCACATGCCAATCAATGTGCCAACACATTGGTTTCTGCTTCTGGAAGCTGCTACTGTGCACAAACCTTGGAAGTGCACGCAATAGCAAAACAAGAGGGAACATTGATGTAGAAACACTCGCAGCACTATTAGGGAGTGAGTTCCAGGATTTTGACCCAGTGACAGTGAAGGAACAGCAATATAATTCCAAGTCAGGTTGGTGAGTGACCTGGAGGGGAACTTGCAGGTAGGAGGTGTTTCCACATATCTGTTGCCCTTGTCCTTCTAGATGATAGAAATTATGGCTATGGAAGATGCTGTCAAAGGAGAGTTGATGAGCTTTTTGCACCTAATGCATTGGCATCCATAGCTCCTGGTTGAAGGAATCCCAGAAAGAGGGGTGGTGACAACAGTAGGGAGTACTTGCAGTAGTCAGTACTATGTAATCGGCAGTATACACCTGCATCTCCTGGCTTCACACCAATTAGAACAATAAAAATAAATAAAATTTCTACTCTGGTTGCTGACTGGACATTACACGTGTCTAAAAAATCTAAGCAAGTTCCAGTGCATGTTCACTCAGGGCAATCTCAAATATTGGGCCGATATTGGCCCCCTAGTAACATATTCTTGAAAAATGGTCCTATCCAATGCCTGGCCAGATTTTGTTGAGTGTCTTTGACATGCAGGTTGTGGGTCACTGAAATTGGTACAACTTTACCCATCTCTTTCCAGGTAGGTCAAATTTCTATTGCCAAGAATGTGTGTTTCATTTGATTGAAGAGCATTAACATGAATATCTGCCTGACAGAAAAAGTTTTGGACTGAATTTTCAAATCCAGCTGCATTAGGAATGAAATGGGTGGAGTTACAAAATAACATTTCTGGTCAGCATCCCAGTTTTGCAATGCCAGCATTGGTTATGTTCACCAGGTCAGGGACATTTGAAAGGATTTTGATCAGACCCAATCCATGATTATTAGACATGAAGAGCTCATTAAGAACTCATTTGAGGAGTTTAGGCAATGGGGTCATGGAGATTCACAGGAAGTAAATACCTTGAGCATTTGGGGTTCTACCTATCTTGCCAAATCTTGTCAAGCATATTACTCCCTGAATATGGCACTGGAATAACAGCCAAGAGTTTCATTGTCAAGCCTCTGGAACGTTCTGAATCCGAGCTGGCAGTGCTAATATTAAGTCGGAGCTGACAAAATATTGCAAGGTGATCTTTGTTTAATCTGTTTATTGTCAACAGATTTTAGCTCCATATACAATGATTCATGTGACGTTAAGAAAGGAATGAATTGAGACTTCCAATGTCTCATTAATCAAATCGGCCTTCTATGACACAGCATCTGAGTTGCTCTAATTACACTTCTGCTACCGACAGCCACACCTATCTCAATCTGCATTTGAGTGGCAGCCTCTCCTACCACTCTCCAAAAAGATGTCCTCCCTTCTCTTCCTCAGGGCCTCGAGCATTCCCCCACAGATAACTACTGAAGAGTCAGAAAGTGAGGAACGGTGAGGGGTTCACTGCTCTGTGTGCCAGGTCTCAAGCAATCCATCACCGCTGCTGCATACTGTCCTCTCTGAGCCTTACCTGAGCTCTTCTCTTTACCTGCTTAAGATTCAAATGACAGCCACATTAATTTCTGCTCTGAGGGATTTAAATCTCATCCGCATGTCATCTGAGCTTCTCTGCTGCTACCCATCTGGCCTCTGCATGGCTGCTGAATATAACTCTAATCCAGTTAAGTTAATCCAATAAGACTCCTCTTAATCGACTTCCACTGGAAGTGGGTTCAGAATCTGGAAAAGTCCAAAGTAAGATTTCATCCCTTTAATTTCATTGGCCTTGTAGAAAGAGATAATGCTGTCCTGTTCCTTGGTGGTCTATTTGTTAGTGTGAGTCCAATCTCTGGTGGTCTAGATGATGGAACACTATACCTGTCTGAATTTAGGCTATATGGCCTTGACTTTGGATTTCACAAACAGATATTTTGGAATGGAGCCAAATGCTGAATAAACCCAAATGCTCATCCTTAATTTGTATATACTAAACTAAATGACAGATGGTTGGAGATGGATTACAGATGTGTGTTTGTGTTCCTCACAGATATTTCAAAATAATGGAACAGTACCCATTCTGTACCAACTGCTGTAGTTGATGTCAAGAAATACAAATTGAACAAATATTTCACTGCAGATTGAAAATATATTATACATAGATGGTTGAGATCTTCAATCACATTCAGGAACAAAATGCAATTTAGTACAAGATAAGGAACACACTTAAGATGTGTCTTAAAATGAAAGATCATACGTGCTGGCAGAGTTCTATCATTTTATTCCTGTACTTGACTCCTGTACTACAGGTACTTTGTTTTATGGGCCACTTAAAACTTTGATTGATTCCTCTCCCTGATTCTGACATGAATCAATGCACATGCAGCTAAACTTTACTCACAATAAACAGATTTAACAAAGGTCATCTTATGCTATCTTGTCAGCAGTGACTAAGTGGCAGCACTCCCAGTTCTGATTCAGAAGGTTACACTCCAGAGGTTTCAGCATCACGCTCTAGGCTGATACTCCAGTGCTGTACTTGGAGTAATTCACTGTCAGAGGTGCCTTCTTTCAGATGAGATTTTAAACGAATAATCTCCTTCCTCAGGGCATAAAAGATCCCAGAGCACTATTTTGTAAAAGAGCACAGGCGTTAACCTTGATTTCATGACGAAAATGTATTCGTTGGACAACATTAGTAAAACAGATTCACGTTTGTGTTTGTGGGTGCCTGTTGTGTACTAATTCCCTGCTGAATTTGCTACATCACATGCCTAAATTTCAAAATACATTGTTGTCTATACAGTGCTCTGAAATGTTTGCAGACTGCAAAAGGTGGAATACAAAGAGAACATTTTAATCTGTCAAGCATCAGAACCTTGACTATCTGATAGATGACCATTAATTTTTGGTCTTCGAGTTGATTTAATGGCATCCTACGGGCACAAGACATCTCTGGATATTTGGTTTGAGTAAATTGGTTTGGTGTTTTATATCAGTTAAGTCTCACTGCTCTTGTTTCTGCTCCTTTAATTTGAAAGTCACCACAGAGATATATACTTGCTACATGTATTCTCAATTAAATAAATAATCTGAAACATACAAAAAACATACTGTCTCCTGGGGCAATAATCGGATCTACAATTAGCCACTTCATCTGGAGATCCCACTCAATTCAACTCTGATCTTTGGCTAAGTAGCAGTATTCCTCCAGCTAAACAGCATATAGATTCTTCTTGCTTAGCCCCACAAGATTTACCCACCTGTACATTTTGCTTTTTTAAAAAAACCACATACAGATGTAGAAATGAAAATTATCCTTTTAACAATGGTCAAAGCCACTTCTTTATGCTAGAAAGCTTCAGGCCACCTGTTGCAAACATTTTCCAGCTTTATAGTCCACCATTTACAAGGAGACGAACTCTCAACTTCAGTTATTCAGCAAAAGTTAGTTTTCAACTTTGTGTATTATTCTGAAATCTCTCCCCTTCTTTTCTGGGAGAATGCCAAGCAAGTATTATGGATCAAATTAATTTAAACTGTGGTATGCAAGTTAAAACCCTTAAGCAACATCCACAATCTGCTGGGAATAATTATACTTAAACTTGATGGCAATGACAGAAAAAGTACAAGCCAAAATCCTTGAATGGGTGTATAGGATCAATTAGACCTTGACACCGGTTTCTGACAAAGGTGTATCAATATTATAATGCAGACTGTAAAGCATTTAATCAATACATGGTGTGACTTCACACTAATTAACTGTGTTATTTTCTATGGAATGCATGAAGTACGTGAAGGAATATGAAATAAATTGTAGTTTAATAACTAATAATTGTAATTTTATTAACACTGAAGAAATTTAATGAATTTCATTGAAATAGCTCTTCCTTGAAGAAAATTTCGCTAGCAGCTTGCCAGACTGATGACAATACTATCCTTTGGTTACCCCTGCCAAGGATGTAACTGAAGAAAAGGCTCTGAAACAAAGCATTCCTGAAGTCTTATGGGATGAGATTTCAACTAAATTTCTGAGTAAAAGCTAAATAGTATGTCCTAACAAGTGAAGAGCTATAAAGCGACTTCCTGAGCTTCTGAAGGAAAAGGGAGGATTACCTGAAATATTTGTTCACTGCTAATGGACAAGTAAATAAGTGTGTGAAATAATATAACCATTGAGCTCATGGAAACAAGCTTTATCAGCAGGTTCTCAGGAAGATAAAATCACTTTGGAAAGCTTCTCAATGTGATCAAATACTGGCTTCAGCCTCTACCTTGACCAGCTGAAGAAGACTGAAAACAGACAAGACAGCTAGCTCCATCTACATGGACCTTTCTGAGGAGACTGCAGCTCCCAGCCGCAGAGATCAGTGTGTCCCTGAATCCCTCATCCAAATGTCCCAAATGGGGTCAGTAAACCATTCTCACTTGTGTGTCTTTCTGTCTATTTAGCTTAGGCATCCCTAAACAGTTATTCCTTAATTAACCACTTTAAAATCACCATTGACGATTGGATAATCTGTAGCTCCCAGAATAAATCTTATAACAGCATATATTTTCACACTGAGAACCAGCCATTAATTATGTTACTTCACAAAAAGTAATAAAAATGTGATTCAATTGAAGTTAATTTGGTTAAGTCAAGAAAAATGGCTCACTAATGCAGGAAGCTTTATTACTATGTGAGCACATTTTGAATGCATCTTCAAAAATCACTAATTAGCATCTTCATGTCTAGCCTCAGCCCCTTCAATTCATTAGGCCCTGTAATGTGCACAGCAATAATCACTGTCAGTCAAGACAAAATCCTACGCTTCATGTGCTTTACATCATTCTTACACGTGACATTTCTGCAAGGTAAGAGGCGTAGTGGTATTGTCATTCCAGCGTATCAGGTTAATACTCGGGGAAATAGTGCAAATCCCACCTTGGTAGTGGGTGAAATTAAAATCTATTGCAATGCTGTCATGTTTGTTGCAAAATCTCATTTGGCTCACTAATGAGGAAGATCTGTCATGTTCAGTATTGTCTGGCCTACATGTGACACATTCTGCGTGGGTTTTGTCTGCGTGCTCCGGTTTCCTCCCACAGTCCAAAGATGTGCAGGTTAGGGTGGATTGGCCGTACTAAATTGTACCATGGTGCTCAGGGAGGTGTAGATTAGGTGGATTATAGGGGGTTGGATCTGGGTGGGATGCTCTGACTCGGTGTGGACTTGTTGGGCCAAAGGGCCTGTTTCCACACTGTAGAGATTCTACGATTCTATGATTCTATAAGCTCCACAGCAACGTGATTCATTGAAATGACGTAACGAGACACTTAGTTGTGTCCAGCTGCTGTAAAGTCAGATAACAGTTAGACCTATCGCCAAAGGCATAAAAATTGCAATGGCCCTGATGAACAAAGGCACACATACCTCTGTCAACCCTGCAAAGCCCTGCCTACTGATGCCTGGGATTTCTGCTAAAATTAGGAGAGATGTCCAGCAGACTGGTCATGCAACTGCCTGATAATGTCTGAGATAATGGGACTGCAGATGCTGGAGAATTCCAAGATAATAAAATGTGAGGCTGGATGAACACAGCAGGCCAAGCAGCATCTCAGGAGCACAAAAGCTGACGTTTCGGGCCTAGACCCTTCATCAGAGAGGGGGATGGGGAGAGGGAACTGGAATAAATAGGAAGAGAGGGGGAGGCGGACCGAAGATGGAGAGTAAAGAAGATAGGTGGAGAGAGTATAGGTGGGGAGGTAGGGAGGGGATAGGTCAGTCCAGGGAAGACGGACAGGTCAAGGAGGTGGGATGAGGTTAGTAGGTAGCTGGGGGTGCGGCTTAGGGTGGGAGGAAGGAATGGGTGAGAGGAAGAACCGGTTAGGGAGGCAGAGACAGGTTGGACTGGTTTTGGGATGCAGTGGGTGGTGGGGAAGAGCTGGGCTGGTTGTGTGGTGCAGTGGGGGGAGGGGACGAACTGGGCTGGTTTAGGGATGCAGTAGGGGAAGGGGAGATTTTGAAACTGGTGAAGTCCACATTGATACCATTAGGCTGCAGGGTTCCCAGGCGGAATATGAGTTGCTGTTCCTGCAACCTTCGGGTGGCATCATTGTGGCAGTGCAGGAGGCCCATGATGGACATGTCATCTAAAGAATGGGAGGGGGAGTGGAAATGGTTTGCGACTGGGAGGTGCAGTTGTTTGTTGCGAACTGAGTGGAGGTGTTCTGCAAAGCGGTCTCCAAGCCTCCTTGGACCGGAGACCGCTTTGCAGAACACCTCCGCTCAGTTCGCAACAAACAACTGCACCTCCCAGTCGCAAACCATTTCCACTCCCCGTCCCATTCTTTAGATGACATGTCCATCATGGGCCTCCTGCACTGCCACAATGATGCCACCCGAAGGTTGCAGGAACAGCAACTCATATTCCGCCTGGGAACCCTGCAGCCTAATGGTATCATTGTGGACTTCACCAGTTTCAAAATCTCCCCTTCCCCTACTGCATCCCTAAACCAGCCCAGTTCGTCCCCTCCCCCCACTGCACCACACAACCAGCCCAGCTCTTCCCCCCCACCCACTGCATCCCAAAACCAGTCCAACCTGTCTCTGCCTCCCTAACCTGTTCTTCCTCTCACCCATCCCTTCCTCCCACCCCAAGCCGCACCCCCATCTACCTACTAACCTCATCCCACCTCCTTGACCTGTCCGTCTTCCCTGGACTGACCTATCCCCTCCCTACCTCCCCACCTATACTCTCTCCACCTATCTTCTTTACTCTCCATCTTCGGTCCGCCTCCCCCTCTCTCCCTATTTATTCCAGTTCCCTCTCCCCATCCCCCTCTCTGATGAAGGGTCTAGGCCCGAAACGTCAGCTTTTGTGCTCCTGAGATGCTGCTTGACCTGCTGTGTTCATCCAGCCTCACATTTTATTATATTGCCTGATATTGTCTGTAGTGTATGATTCTCTGAGAACGACTATGTCCTGGACGTCACCATTAGCATCCCTGTACACAAGTGGTGGCAGTAAAGTAGAGAACAGTTGTGATAGAGTTACCCTGGGAATCCTCAACAATGAACCCCATAAAATCTCATGTTCTCAGGTCAAACATTGGCAAAGAAAACTCCTGCTGATTGTCACCTATCCCTGAGTTGATGAATCAGTGCTCCTCCATGGTGAACACAACATTCAGGGAGCACTGAGAGTGGCAAGGGTATAGCATGTAATCTGACTGGCTCTACAGCATTGCTACTGACTAAACCGGACACGTACTTACAGCTATCACTGCAAGACTTGGACTGCGGCGGATGGAATCTGCAAGATGGAAACCTGTACTTGATTTTATCCTCATCAATTTATCTGTTGCAGAAGCATCTGTTCATGACAGTGTAAGAGTGACTACTGCATAGTTGTTGTGAAGACATAATTCCATCTTCACATTGAGGATACCATCCATCATGTTGTGCCCCACTACTACTATGCTAAATGGGATAGATTACAACAAGCTCCAGCTATTTAAAACTGGGCAGTAATGAGATGCTGTGGACCAATAGAATTGTACTCAAACAAAATCTGCAACCTCATAGCCCAGCAAATCTCCACAATGCCATTAACATTTAGCCCAGGTATCAACCTGGGGCCAATGAAGAGTGCAGGATAGTATGCCAGGCGTAGTACCACGCATACCTAAAAATGAAGTACTAACCTAGTGAAACTACAGCACAAGACTATTTCCATTACAGGCAGTACAAGTAACAGGTTAAAGACAGGGCTAAGTGACGCCACACCAAACTCAGATCTAAGCTCTGAAATCCTGTCATGTCATTTAGGGCCTGAGAAGATACCACCCGCATTCATTCAGATAATGCATTGGTATATCTACTATGTTATGCCTCAGTGCTCTGGAAAACAAGCCCAGCCATTCCTGGACTCATCACAAAACTTAAAGATTTTATCAAAATACTCAAACTTTCCCAATTTCCCTGTCTTTTAATATGTTAATATGTTTTACACTCCTTTGCTTTGACCTGATTCACGTTGGGAGCAACTGTCTGCATGCTCACTGGACACATGCTGTTGTATCATTTTTCACCTTTGTTTCCAACAATACGTCATGTTAATGTGGTTAGGCTGTGAGATTGTAGGAGAGAAGAGCTGTGTGGATTGTCTTAACATGAGAACGGTCAGTGAACATAAACCATTGCCTCAGAGATAATGGGAACTGCAGGTGCTGGAGAATTCCAAGATAATAAAATGTGAGGCTGGATGAATACAGCAGGCCAAGCAGCATCTCAGGAGCACAAAAGCTGACGTTTCGGGCCTAGACCCTCTCTGATGAAGGGTCTAGGCCCGAAACGTCAGCTTTTGTGCTCCTGAGATGCTGCTTGGCCTGCTGTGTCATCCAGCCTCACATTTTATTATCTATAAACCATTGCCTGTTGGAGTAGCACGTAGTTTCAACATTGCTACACAAAAGTCTTGGCAAGCCACTTTACATTTATACTTCATGATTATGGGTGATCAAATTGTGTATCCTGAGAGACCTTTCAGCAGAGGATAGTGAGGGAGAAGAGATAATGTCAAGCACCCCAATTGTTGATAAATAAAAACCGAAAGAACTGCAGATGCTGAAAATCAGGAACAAAAACAAAAGTTGCTGGAAAAGCTCAGCAGTTCTGGCAGCATCTGTGAAGAAAAAAATCAGAGTTAACATTTTGGGTCCAGTGACCCTTCCTCAGAACCTGAGGAACATAGAACATACTGAATTTGATGGTGAATGTGTCAACAACTGTTTCACCAGTAGCATCTTTACTTGTTTGCAAAAAAGGAAATTTGGTGAAAGATTAATCACCAGAATATAAATATTCATCTCTGTCTTACACCATGGCTAAGCAGGAATCTGATGCAGAAGAATAGATTACTAAGATTCTGATCTGATAGGTTTGTCTCAAACCTTTATCCATCTTCCATTAGAGTGTCAATTTTGTTTTAGGTTTGTGCAGAAGCGGTTTTCTGAAGGATTTGATGGGTGCACAGCCAAGACCAGTTCCATAACGCTTTTAACAAAGCTAGCTTTGATGCAATCACGTTTGACATTTTTGCATCAAGACCTGACAATGAATTGGCCAATTGTCCTACCCGGCTATTTGAGATATAACATAAATTCAAGCCTGTGTCTGCTGAACTTAATTCAAATTTAAATTGATCTTCTAAAATCTGAAAACGTTTGATGGGAACTTTATGGAAAGCTCCAGAAATACAGGACTACTTTGTTTATCTTAACTGCTCAATGCCCAGAGTGAGCAGAAGTTTGACAGATTGTCATTCTTCATCAGTTCTCCATCAGATCTGTAAAGACTAACTCTTTATTTAAATAATAGCAGATCTGGCAAAATATCAGCGGTATTCTAGTCAGTTCTCAAATGTTTGCTTTCTATCCTTATTTTCTAGACTTATGCTCTCTGAAATTGCAAACAAAAATATCCAGTGATACCATACTTTTCCTTTTATTCATTTGGCTTTTCTGTTATTGTCTGTTGTTATTATTTTAGAAGTTGTTTTGTTTTGGGAAGTTGCAAATTTTTGCCTGTAGGTGACACTCATATCAGTATCGGAGTTGTGATATCAAGTGTGCCTTTTGCCTTTGTGTATATCTTGAGAGGCACAATGGTGGAAGTAAACCCAATAAAACCCTTTTGTGAAAACGTAACTCTTTTCAATGTAGTAACCTGCACTTGTCAGCAGATATTTTCCTGTTTTCTGAACAAGGAATGTTTTTTCTTTAGGTAGGAACTATTCTCTTTGCATATTTTAAATTACATTTTTTAAAATCATGCAGTCCTGGACATCTTGTAAATTGCTTTCATTTTCACAGGAGAAAAAGAGGTACAGCACTTACTGTACTTCAGAACCAATTTCTACCTTTAAGTCTGGATTGTAACTCTTAAATTTTGGTTGTAGTTGTAACTTCATCTCTGAACTCAGACATATTGATGGATGATTATTAGAAAAAGGATATTTTAACAACTGCTGTACTGCTGTCACCTTTTCTGCCTTTAGTGACCAGCTAAATCCATGAACTACCTGTCATGACTACCATCTAGTACCCACATACTGCCACCATTCTTCTAGGATGATGTGAGCTGGAGTTTTCTATGTCCTACATAACACACCACAGATAATGTGGTTCTTGTTGTATCAGATGTCTTGAAGTTTATTTGCAACACTAACTGTTTACAAGACTGTAATGTCACAGACTCACACATATAGTCTGGGTTCTATGCTTGCTGATATTAAGTACATTCTATGCACATAGCTAATGTGCACATCGTACACTGACACTATTGCACGAGAAGAGTGGCTGAAGACAAGCGGAGTACCTTTACACCAGAATATAACATGTTATGATGTTGTGTCACTAACATAAAATTAAAATGACTGTATGGTCTGGCATCTATGGTGACAACATAGTTCACCTGGTTGTGTTTATTGGAACCTCTTTAAAAAGGGTCTTCAAGCTAATTTTTTTCTTAGGTGCACAGGAACAACACTTTTTAAATATTAAAATATTTTTAATCAACTAAGAACTGACTAATGTATGTTACTGAAGTTAGTACATTATATTGGTTAGTTTTTAAACATCATTTAAGTTCAGGATTCTCACAGCTGGTTAGAATACTTTTTATGATAAGCACATTTTTAACAATACAAATGAAACTGCACCAGGTCACAATTTTGAATGAATCAAGAATATCTTTTACAGAAAAATAAATAGGCTCTAAAGCACTGTCTGATTACAATGATTCATAGATGATTTTTGTGCTTCAGGTTACGCAAATAAGCAGGTGTAAAAACTTGAACCATGACTTCACTTTAAACTGCAATTTGCAGCCTGGTAATGCCCAAAGAGGAAATTATATGCCATAAACCTCATCTGTTTAAATAGCTTATGTTCTAAACATAGTTTGATACTGTATGGGCACTATAATTACACAGACAAATACATATGTTAGGCAGATCAAAAACCCAGGAAAGTAAAAGGAATAAAAATCAGAAATACTGTCCTGTTGGAGATGTTCCGTCATGAAATCACAATATCCCAGCTGAAGCCAGGCAGACATTATTATGAAATTCAATCTACCTGAAGGATGAGGGTGCCTAAAATTCCATTGGCAGTACAAATGCAGTATATCCTATGTCATTTATGCCACACACATCACAAGCTTCATTCCTGATCTAGCTATTAATATATTCTTAAATTCTCTGATGTGCAAAAATGAATTAATTAGAACAAATTCTCACTTACTTGCCTGCTTTTGGAGATTGAGGTACAATGTCTCAGTGCTAAACCCTTGATCAGGCCAAACTGTTTCTTTACCTTCTCAGCAAAACTTGATTCTACATGTTGATTAATCTCAGGAATTCCTTAAATTCTCTTAAATTCTCTCTGTGATTTCAAATTCAAACTCTACAATTAGCACAAGCCAGTTAATTTAATAAACTTTGCAGTTAAACTACTTACAAAAGTAGTTCAATTAGAATTTCTCAGATAGTCATATTCATACTGCAAAACTGTGGCACAGGGTACAAAGTCAAATTCACTGGTTGTTCCCATTTCTGCTTAAATAACATCGAACATTTGGAGAAGATTCATTAAAATTTTGCTTCTATAAGTTTTCAATTTATGAATTGTAGTGGTGTTTTGTATTTAAAACTTTAATTTAGTTAGGCTACTCTTTGTGCAATTATGACTCATTGTCTACTCTGTGTTAGAGATTGCATCTTTTCAACTGTACTTGCTAATAGTACAAACAAGATATAAATTTCATATAGCAGTTGCCGCCCCCTTTCTGTATAAAGATTACTTTTTCCACACCTATGATGTCAAATAGTGCACTCTCGAGCTGGAGATAACCTTAGTCTTGTTGTAACTAATACTATTAATAAAATTTTCACACATAATTCATGAAGTATTTACTGTTTTTGAAGTAACTAACATGAAAGCAAATGCACGTATGGTATGTTTTAGAGATAACAAGGTGTAGAGCTGGATGAACACAGCAGGCAATGCAGCATCAGAGGAGCAGGAAAATTGATGTTTCAGGTCTAGACCTTTCTTCAGGAATGAAGGTCATTCAGAAATGACCATTTCTGAAGAAGGATCCAGACCCAAAATGTCATCTTTCCTGCTCCTCTGATGCTGCTTGGCCTGCTGTGTTCATCCAGCTCTACACCTTGTTATTTCAGATTCTCTAGCATCAGCAGTTCGTACTATCTATGATAATAAAATGTGAGACTGGATGAACACAGCAGGCCCAGCAGCATCTCAGGAGCACAAAAGCTGACGTTTCGGGCCTAGACCCTTCATCAGAGCTCTGGAGGAAGGAGGGTAACTTCTTCAGGTTAGGCATCCCTGGAAGAGGCTTCGCAGTGAGGTTAAAATTGTATCAGTGATAATGGGAACTGCAGATGCTGGAGAATCTAAGATAATAAAATGTGAGGCTGGATGAACACAGCAGGCCCAGAAGCATCTCAGGAGCACAAAAGCTGACGTTTCGGGCCTAGACCCTTCATCAGAGAGTATCTATGGTATGTTTTGTTCTTTTGTTCAATATAACTGTACAAGAATTGGCGAAATAATAATGTGGGCTTTTTAGTTGAATGTACAACCGTATATAGATAATTTTCATTGAGAACCAAGTACAGTCCATCTCACTGCCATCACTGTTGCTGCAAAGTACCTCACAAGTCATGGGACGTGGTTTAGTTGGATAACAATAGGCAGCAATTTAAAATGTGTTCCAGTAAAAGTTTTTATCATCATATCACAACATGGTATCTTTTATATCACACTGCGGTTTCAACTGTTTATATAACTGGATATAATTCAACAGTTCTAACATAAATGAACCATAGGCATATTAAGCCCAGCAAAATTTAGATGTATTCCAGTTCACTGGAAGGTAGATTTGTTTTAAGCTTTATAATTGTTCGTGCAATCCTGTGCATTAAGAAAAACCCTTCAATGCAATCTCATTTTTTTCCTTCTGAGGCACAGCTTGCACCCAGTAACTCCATTCTTTAAGTTGTGATCCAGTGAACTAGATTAATGGCAGTGAAGTCTTCAAGCCATGGGTTTGGATTCAAAGTTTCCTTCTCCCGTGTGTGCTGCTGACCAAGGCTTGTAGGCTCAAGTGTTCCTTTGCTTTTTTCTCCATAGTTGGTATCCCAACAACTCTATCCACAGAATATAGGTGGCAGACTTTGCTCCAAAACATAATTATTTTGGCGATTTGGGCTCTCAAACTACTTCTATCTTGGTCAATATGTTCATCAGGGAAGACAGTTGAGATCATGTTCATCATTGTTCTCCTTCTGCTTTTTCACTGGATCTCATCTATACCCAACTCTCAGTGCTGGCTCCAAGTGCCTCACCCTGACACGCCACCTCAGCACTATGTCAGCAAGACATATGAGGACAGAATGTTATTATGTACTAGGTTTCATTGGCAGTGGTTTTTGATAGGTTGGATGAATGAGCTGCAATTTCACAACTGGCATTTGAATTTAAATTCTCTCCAAAACAATGCATTAAAGTTTTGATGGCCTCTTAATTTGGTGATGTCATGTCCATTTTTTCAGGTGCTAAACAAGGAGTTAAGCCTCCAATATGTTGGGCAGGCAGCACATCTGCTTTCTGAGATAATGGTGCATAAGAATTTAAAACAAAGCCTGGGCCCATATGTGAGGCAGGCATAAGGCCCTTTAACTATGCATAATATATTTTGAGTGCTCCTGCATGAAATTGGCTTGTCTATGTGAGATTTAATCAACAGCCCTAAATGGATCATTGCAGGCCACAGCCGTAAAGGCATACTTTTGTAAAATCCTTAATGGGAAGCAGGGAGTTACAGTAATCTCTCCTTTATATTAAAATATGGGTTATTGCTAGAAGCTGCAAATTCTGATTAACCCACTCAAAATTGTAAGTTCCTTTTCCAGTAACCAGTTGTGTTGCTGACGTTCAAAAATCAGCAAAACAGAAACTAGCCATTTCAATTCTTAGAAATCTTCCTGTCCCTTTGGCCTTGACTTCATCAATCTCTACACCTGCCCTTTTAGACTGAACCAGATGGGAAGCAGCCTTTGTGCTGAATTCAATCGTAAACTTAACTTTTCGTGCTACGCGTGATCTGTCATAAGATATTCTTACAGTTCTGAAATGTTGTCAATGTGCACATTTCTAAAAGCTGTCATTATCTTGACAACTGATTTCTCAAATGACTGTCCTTAACAACTTCAGTAATTCCAGAACTCTATGGCCTGTGTTCTATCCAGCACACTCATAATCCCTACCTTGTCAGACAGCATTGATTCCTGCACTCCAGTAAATCAACATTGGGAATTTTGACCTCCTTTGCAAATCCCTCCTTTGCTGCTCTCCCTTAGCCTTACATTCTTGCTTTTCTAATTCAATTACTGTTCATTCTTTGCATCCTCACCTCTAACATCAGGGACTCATCTTTCAGCATATGCACTCCTGCCTTTATAAATTCTTCCCTAAAACCACTCTGACTTGATAACATGCCCCCCCACCCCACCCCACCCACCCCTTCAGTGTTTTAAAATGTCTTTGGTTTTGACTAATAAATTCTTCCTTTTATTGTCTGTGTGGTTAAAGTTTTGTGAGGCATTGGGCAGACAATCCCCTCAGGAGGTCACTTCACTGCCCCCTGCTGTCCCTATAGTGACAAAACAATCAGTACTGGTTCAGTTGTGAGCCTCTGGGCTGGAGGAAATTTAACCCTTAGGAGCTGCTGTCAGCCAATCAGGCCATCAGTCCTAGCAGTGTCAGAACTGCAAAGCAGGACATTACCTGAAGACCATCACATCTGCTGCAAAACGTTAAGTGCTGGATTAAAGACAGGGTAGGCAAGCAGATGAAAGGGGAGGCCAGCAGCCCCCTAATAGTTTCCTGTCCCCTTCCTTTTCATCTTTCTTCATGAAAGTGATAAGAAAAAACGTCTCCATATCTGCCCTCCCGCACACACCAACCACATTTGGCATGGGCAAGCGTGGTAATCAGATCTTTGGGCTTGTCAATAATCTTTACTGACCTTGAATTATTCATTTAAGCATGACGGCCTAGCTGCCAATTTCAGGACCTACCCTGACCAGCCTATCATGATCGCAAACTCAAGGAGTGGCAAGAAGATGATGTCCTTTTGATGTGCAACACCAACTTCACCCAGCGAAAAGCATATCCAGTGGGAGCACTTAAAAGTCTTGCTCCAAAACTTAGCACATAAAAATCAGATTTAACACTTCTATAGAGTCCTGTATGTTGGAAGTGCTGTCTTTCAGGTCTGGTGCTGAGTCAAGGGCACATTAGTTCTGATGAAAGGTTTTTTAAAATTTGATTTGATTTATTATTGTCACATGTACCTAGGTACAGAGAAAAGTTTGGTTTTGCGTGCAGTACAGACAGATCATACCATACAAAGTGCATTAGGGTAACAGAACAAAGCGAGAAATATAATGTTACATCTGCAGAGAAGGTGCACAAAGAGTGAGGCCAACGTTAAATTTGAGGGGTCCATGCAAAGCCATTTTGACCTGAAATATTAACTCTGTTTCTCTCCAAAGACACAGACTGACTTGCTGAGTATTTGCAGCATTTTTTTGGTGTTTTAAGCCACACCTTCCTGCTAGGGTGGGCACTAAAGATAGTATAGCACTATTTGAAAGAATAGTAGTGGCATTCTCCCTGGCATCCAAGCCAGTATTAATGTGTCAACCAACATCATTGAACAGATTACCTTTGCTGATGGTAAGAGTTTGCTGTTTGCAACTTGGATGCTGCATTTCCTACATTACAGCACACTGGTTATAAAGTAGAGCTGGGTGAACACAGCAGGCCAAGCAACATCAGAGGAGCAAGAAAGCTGATGTTTTGGGTCGAGACCTTTCTGAGGTTAAGGGTTTTGACCTGAAACATCAGCTTTCCTGCTCCTCTGATGCTGCTTAGCCTGCTGTGTTCATCCAGCTCTACACCTTGTTATCTCAGATTCTCCAGCATCAGCAGCTCCTACTATCTCTGGTTACAGAGTAATCTTACTCGTG
Source organism: Stegostoma tigrinum (assembly GCF_030684315.1). Classification (NCBI taxonomy): domain Eukaryota; kingdom Metazoa; phylum Chordata; class Chondrichthyes; order Orectolobiformes; family Stegostomatidae; genus Stegostoma; species Stegostoma tigrinum. The sequence continues at coordinate 67,456,059 of NC_081357.1, read as the reverse complement.
CAAAGCACTGTATAAAAGTATTTCTTAACTACTGACAATTGTAACAGTTGATGTTCAGCTTTGAATTCTTGGCATATAGCACAGTATGACAACTGATGGGAAATTTACATTTTAACAGACTCAAGGAAATCTAATCAGTTGCAGTGTTTTATTAACATTTCATAATTAATTTTGATTCTTGTTTTCACAAAACCACTGACCATGTTATATTGTTAGCAACAATATTGTTAGCACTACTGCTGATGGCTCTAGCAGTCATCTCCCTTTTTTCTGAGAGCACCACCCAGTATATTAAAAAGACCCTGGAAGCAGACGTACAGGCTGAGTTCAATTCCATTGAATTTGCACCCTCTGGAGAGACAGTTTGTATGCACCCTTTTTTTTCAGTTGAGACTAATAATTAACAATAAATCTAAATGAATGAAAATAAAACATTAAGTCACATATACTTCTTGCTTTCTGCTGAAATTAGTATTTTGAACTATAAGTAGTTTTATTTGAAGAGGTGAGTCCTCCTATTGAACTTCATTTGCCACCAGCTATTTAATGTCCCAGTGGCACTCACCCGTAATGTTTTTGTTTGCTCTGCAGAAAATTTTCTCCTGTGAAAAACATGAACTTTCCAACTGTTTTTATTATCTCACTGCAAAGTTGCTGTGCCTCCCCCAAGAAACTGAAATTAACTATCCCAAAGTTTTGATCCGGCTTCCCCAAATGACTTAATCTTCCTGCCGAGAATAGATGTGTACTACTGTCCAAATTTACAGAGTTGTGTAAGTTCCTTTATGCAAGGATCATGCTTTCTGCAATATAGAATGCCCATCAAAATATATATAAAAATCTGAATCTTTTTGGAAATGTGTGATTTATACCAAAATACAATATGTAGAAGCAGATGTCAAGACATTGCTCTGATTATAGGTGACAAATCACAATATTTTCCTGTCCAACACATGAACACGGATACTAATGCATCTATTTTAAATACATTAACACTGTTTGAAAATAGTTGACATGGGAATGTCATACAGTTGCTCAGCATTGAATTCTTGGCATATAGCACGGTACGACAACTGATGGGAAATTAACATAACACGCAAGGAAACCTAATCAGTCGCAGTTTTTTTTTAACATTTCATCCATTAATATTGATTCTTCTTTTCACAAAACAACTGACCATGTTATATTGTTAGCAACAATATTGTTAGCACGACTGCTGATGGCTCTAGCAGTCATCTCCCTTTCTTGCTGAGTGCACCGCCCTGGATATTAAAAAGACCCTGGGAACAGAGGTACAGGCTGAGTTCAATTCTGTTGAATTTACACCCTCTGGAGAGACGTTTTTTTTTCAGTTGAGACTAATAATTAATTATAAATCTAAATAAATGGAAAAAAACCAGGAACTTAATATACTAAGTCACATATACTTCATGCTTTCTGCTGTAATTAATTTTGGAATTGTAAGTAGTTTTATTTGAAGAGGTGAGTGCAATCATACAAGTGCACTGAACCCATGAAGTGGAAATGATGTTTAGTTTAGAGAATTATTTCACTATCAAACTATATAACTGGAAGGCTGAAGTTAACTTATGTTCTTAATGCACATTTGATTCACCTCTGACTGTTAAGTGCAAAGAATTAAATCACAACGCAGATGATTTAATGGAATTCCCAGTCAGCAGTTACTACTTTCAGAAGCATAATTTTGAAAAACTGATGAACTGCCCAGTACTTTTCTTGTTGAGAAATCATTTGTTGAATTGATGGTGAATAAGAAATAGAAACAAATTCATAGTACATTTCCAGCATTATCAGCATCTGAAAAAGAAAGACATGTTAAAGTTGAAGCTCTAATTCTCCATCATAAAATGTCATACTCGAAGGGATAAGTTCCCTTTTTAGGAATCAGAATAATTTAAGGTATTGCAAAATGTGTAGGATTTCTGAATTAATCTCTCATGCTGTGATGTACTGGAACAGCAATAGGGGCTCTTTGGCTTGGATAGAGGAAGATTAACGAGGCTTCCTGTTGTCAATTATTATGCAGTCACCCCAGAAAACAGTGACATTACCATAACACCACTACCTACCAATAATCTCAGGCCTCATACCTAGCATTTGTATGCATTATTTCACCTCCACACGGTTAGCAATACTGCAAATTTTTAACCCACATTTCACAGGTTACACATACTGATAGCTAATTAATCATGACTGCCATGTCAACCAAGAAACTTATTGTACTCATTAACACACTTCAGTCTAATTTGCATAACAAGGCATAGAACATAGGCCATAAAACAATACAGCGCAGAACAGGCCCTTCGGCCCTCGATGTTGCGCCTATCTGTTAACTAATCTAAGCCCATCCCCCTACACTATCCCACTACACACATTTTCTGGATCTAACCGAAGGATTATTGGGAAGGTCTTGTTGAGGCCACTGAACACTGATAGTTGTCGTGATCTACCTGCTGTGTCTATTACCGGAGGATGCACTAATGTGGCAGGAGGTGTGATTTATACCATAAGTGGTTTTAGTGCATAAACACCATTTTACACTCATAACAACCAAAATACATGTAATAATGAACCCAAACTATACACTGTTAAGTAACAAAGCTAGAAATGTTGATAAGCATGGGATTCTATATCCATATTTATCAAATGGCCCCACATTACAGTCCTTGTATTCAGGGGCAATGTGGAAAGCCCTTTTCTCCACTGTTTCTTGAAAAGGAGAGGAAGTCAGATTGGAGACATTGGGTTTGGAGGTTCTAAATCTAAACACACACTGAACAAGCTAAAACCAAGACAACAGTCGCCTTATTTCTCTTGTTTTTTAACTCTCCACTATGTACTTAACCAATCTAGCTTTACACAAAGAAGTAATATTTGGGTTTATGTGTCAGAAGGCATTAGAACTAAGCTACATTTCGTAATTAGCTGCTGATAGGAGATCACACATAGCTAATGTCCATTGAATCCTTAGGAATCTAAATTTCAGCAGTCCAGCTGACTCATTGTAATGGGACTGAGAAAAAAACGAAGAAACCAGGTTTTGTGACCGAAGGATTAGGATCAGGTATATCACCTGAAACTTTTGCAGACCTTATCTTAACACTTCTCAAAATATCTGTATTATGAAAGGGATTAAGGTATTTTCTCCCTCATCTATCAAAGATTAGAAACTGAGTGGGAAAAGGTTTTTGTGAATCAGTTACAGGAAAGACATTTTACAATTGACTACTATGGCAACATAATGTCATAGCATCTAGACAATAATGGTACCAGCTTTTTTTTGCTTCAACATCAAGGGGTTATCTTGTCTTTGTTAGTGAGAAGGAGGATTACAAAAGATGCAAGTAGAAAACAGAAAGCAATAAAAAAAGAGAAGAGCAGAAAAAGTAATGTGAAAAGGTTAAGAGTTGAATGTAAAGTATGCTTAAAATGCTCTCATCTCTTCCCTTACTCCCTTCCCTTCCCTTGAGTGGTCTCAAAGATTTCTATTTTGTTCTGTCAAGATTAACGGGATTGATAAGGAGGTTTTCTTTATTATCCTCCTCACCTGATGAGAAAGAGGACCTACAAACTGTGAAAAGGTTTTTGTTAGTGCTGGCCATGGTTTTCCAATATTTACAGTCCCTAACCTTTAGAGAATGGAAAGACTGTAATGTTCCTCAGTCAAGGGTCACAGAATGTATGGTGTGGACGTAAACAAGAGAATAACTGTGTTGAAACCCTGGCTGTGCTTCTTTGCTGTAAACCTATCTTGGCATTGACAGATCTGCTCTCAGGGACTGCCAATGCTGCATGTTTTACAGAGTCAGGGTGAAAGTAGAAACCAGAAGCTAGTTTATGAATAATCCAATTTCAATCTAATTTTAAATTTGGGCTTTGTTTTTTTTAATGTTTGTTACTTTTTTTTAAAAGGAATGGCCAGTATATGACTGTCATGGCGATAATCATTGTTCAGGCAATGCAAATCTACCAATTCTGTAACTATGTTAACATTACTAATTATTGGAATCGTGTGATCACTTTAGATACAAAGAGAACACATTTGGTGACAATTATTTTATTCACAAATGTTTTGATGTCTCCATCCAAGGACTGCAATTACGTCCAAACTAAACTGGATTCTGTAAAAATGATCCTGTGCATTGACCGGACAGCTCTTGCCCTCAAACTCAATCATGGTAGACTGTTCAATCCTCCAGTATCATTGTTTCATCACTAAAATTGAATAACTATGTTGTTATGAACAGTTATGATCCAAATATTAGTTTTTAAATGAATGTGTGGTCCCATGTAAATGTATATTGACATTTTAAACAGAGGACATTTTACTAAGGAAAAGCTACTGGTTACAAAAATGACAATGTTACTCCACTAAGGAGCAGGGAGATCAGATCAAATCATACAGTTTAGAGATCTTTCAGGGAGAGATCACTTGACCCAGATTCAAAGTGAGGCTCAGTTTTATATTTTCTTGGCCAAGTGTCAGTTCGACAAGTTTATTTAGAGGGTTTCTTGCCATGACATTTCCCAAGATCTCTCACTGTGTCTTACCAAACTTGACTAACCACCCTGTCCCATGATGCCCCTTTCATCTGATTCTAGCTCAGTCCTAACACACGCTGTTCCTGGAAGAGCTCACTACTGACTGGACATCCATTGATAGACCAGCATGCTTGTGCCTTTTTCAAAAATCCCTGTGCACCCAGATGAGCACGGCATTCCAAAGCTGCCCTACTTGGTGCCAGACATTCAGTCAGGAGAAGACAGAGAAAGGAATTCCAGCAACATGATTCTCTTAAAGGAACCTAGAGGTCATGTTAGATGAGGTGGTCCGGACAAGGGATGGTCTCTTCCCAGAGGACCAGCAGAGGAAGCCATAACTAGAGACCCTGGCAGCCAGGTCCAATGTCGACACCCAGGTCAATGCTGTCTCCACCTTCAGGAGGAATGACCAACAATGCTGGAAGAACGTCTATGACTTTCTCTAATGCACCAGGGTAATTGTCACATTCTTCTCAGTGTTACTTCATACTTATTCCATCTCTGCTACCGCACCCACCTTCCACATGACTCGTGTGCTGGAATTCTCACTGTGGCCTTCAGAATCTTCCACCACTCATTCTTGTTTCTCCCCCAACATGAGTCCACTAACCCTGCTCTCTCACCCAGGAAACCTCACCAGCTTTCAGCCCCCTGCACTATCACTTACTGCCATCCCACCCATTTTCAGCAGACTCAATCCCTTCCTTTCTCTCATTCCAGAAGACAGCCTACAACAGGGCAGAGGGTCCTATGTAGGAGTACCACTATAAGGAGAGAGTCTAGTCACTTACAGAAGAAAACTGGGACCTCTCCTGCCGAGAAACCCATGTTCTTCCAGCTGAGAGCTCCGACTCTTCATTTCTCTGTAACTGCCCCTGAAACCCTCCTGTCAGTATCATTCTAACCATTGATTGTGGTGTCATCTCTGCTTTGTCTCTTGTGGGTACCAGTGACTTGTAGGTCCATGCCCTCAGTGAGGAAATGGATGGTTCCTTCAGATGTCACTTGCTCTGCCTCTGAGGACAAGAGTACCAAGGCCTCAGAGGAAATATTGACCAGGCTACCTCCTGCTCTGCACCCCCCCTACCAGCTCCGATACTGACACCTCAGGCAATGTCATACTTAGAAAGTTTTGAAGTTTTGAGCACCTCACTGTGATAGCTCACGACTGGCTCAGAAAGAATCACACTAGCTCGCTGGGACTTCCTGGACTGCTTAGTCCCTGGCAAAGACAGAACCCTGTAGAGTCAGCTATGCAGAACTTCATTCCCCATTCACAGAGGCAGTAGGCACTTTTGTGGGAGGCAATGGCCCTCATTTCCCTGAGACTGCAAATGTGAAGGTACACAGTGGAGACCCGTTTATCTCAAGCATTCACTGAATATCTCGATTGACAATCTATAGGCTGCCATGGAGAGGCACTTTCAGCATCCTCAGGGTCTGCTGAAGAGGCACACACAACTGCAATCCGTCACCCCAGCCAATGGTCTTCAGAATTGAAGGCATGGTGCCAGGAGCATAGGGAATCTGGTATGTCATCCCAATGCCCCATATTTATAAGGTAACAGGGTTACGGCAGCTGGAGGAGGAACATCATACGTGCTCCTCTCAGGAGGTGGCTGGGCCCTCCAACTGTCTGCCCCCCCCCCCCCCCCCCCGATCCTTGATGTGCATGCTGTGGAAACTCCATTTGCCTCTGTTAGGAAGACCCTCAGCAATTCTGAGCCATTCAGACATAACGCCACTGGGGTCACCCAACAAAATATCCAAGGTGAACAGGCTCCACTGTGGACCAGACCACTACACCCCCACCTCAGCTGAAGAATCTGTGACACTACTAAGGCATAGTGGGTGGGAAAGAAAGAAAAAGAATCATTTTGAAGGGAACTTGATTGCATGGTGACTGCACATAAAGTTTGAATTTTGTATAAATTTGATTGGTTTTGCACAACTTCCACATGTTTCAGTCTCTGTGGAGACACAGTTGTAACTATACCCGGCAAGATGCCTAACCTCGTATACAGGATGAACTATAGATCAATATCTGTGTTAAAAGCTGCTGCAGCATGTGGAAGCAAGAGGAACAAACTGATGTAGAGTTATGGGTTCTGCTGGCACCATTGTCGTTTGTAGTCAAACATCCTTGTTCTTTTCCTGGCTTCTGTGTCCAAAAGTGTTGGTGTTGAATGGAAAGTCCAGCAATGTGTGGGATGGCATTGTGCATCAGCTTTCTAGTGTAGGCAACCTCATTGGAGACCTCTACAACTGAACCCATTTGTAACTTTAACCTCTGGCAATCCGGCACCCACGCTACCATTATTCTCTGCTCTGGCTAAATATTACTCATGCCTGGTGACACACTGCATGCATTAAGCGTTAGTACATAGGGTGGACAGTGAGAGTCTTTTTCCAAGGATGATGACTTTAGCTTGTACAAGGGGGCATAGCCACAAATTGAAGGGTGATAGATTTAAGACAGATGTCAGAGGCAGGTTCTTTACTCAGAGTGGTAAGGGCGTGGAACTCCCTGCCTGCCAATGTAGTTAACTCAGCCACATTAGGGGCATTTAAACAGCTCTTGGATAAGCATATGAATGATGATGGGATAGTGCAGGGGGATGGGCTCAGATTAGTTCACAGGTCGGCGCAACATCGAGGCCCGAAGGACCTGTTCTGCACTGTATTGTTCTATGTTCTATATTCTATAAGCTGGTATTTTTCTTCTGTCTTCTGCTTTACCAGCTCAATCTCTGCCACCACGGCCTGTCTAAGCGGCCTTTCTAGCTATGTGAAAGAATAAAAACACAATGGTAAGGTTCTGGCGGGGATGGGGAGGAAAGCAAGAGTGTCGTATTCACATAGCCTGCAGTTTGTACACCAGAGGAGATTATGGGATGTGGGGGAAGTTTAGATGTGATGAGCATACAGTTAACTTCAATGATTTCATCCTTAATGGTGCGTGTTAGCTGTAAGTTGCAATTGGAAAAGATTGTTCGTGGGATAAATGATGAAGAGCATGGAACATTTGTGTGGATGTGAGGCCAGTGGTTCAGTAGTTGGGATCTAGTATTTGCAGATACATATGCTGACTTTGACTACCTTGATTATCAAACTTCTTATTGCACTGAAAACAGGTCCTCAGGGCTGGACACCTGGCATTGGCCTACACATCTTTCTGATGTGACCGCCTTTATCTGAAGGACCTTTTTGCCACAATGAATAGATAACATCCATCCTTCCTTCTAACCACCTCGACGACCACATTCTTCAATGGAGCATTGCAAATTCTTGGCGCCTGCTTACTGCCTTTTTGTGCTATTATTGTGTGTTCCCATGATCATAACTTATTCTAAGGTGCCATCCAACACCTTCCAGAATGCACCTCCCCTTTAAGAGAGCAAAGGGGTGCAAATTAACCATCCTCATAGTCACAACTTCTGTGCAGACGTGCAACCAGTCTACAGCAGACTGAATGCTGCTCACTACAATTGTTGAAATTAACAGACAGCACAAAGTTTCTACGCTACTTTCATTAAGCAGTAGTCACTGTTTAATCACCCATTACAATCCCTTCTGACTCCATCCATTTTCAGGGGTTATCAAATTTAACAAAATTTAATTGATATTAGTTTGCACACTTTCTTAGGAATTCAGCCCATAATGGTTTCCTAAGTTATATTTTTTGAGTGCCCAGCACCATAGTATGCATATTTCAATTTCCCTTCTCCATATGCTGTGCTTTGCTTTTAACTAAAGTCAGTCTCAAGTCTGCGCAGTCTGTACTCCAGACAAAGACTAGCCTTGAATGAAGTTAACTGACAATTCTTATCTGCAAAGAGATGGCAAATGTATGTCATCTTCATTGTACTTCATATTTCTACTTCTGTGTTGATCTGGATGTTTGTTAACAAATGGCTCAAAAAGCAATGAAAATTACTGAAATTAATCTGAGTGTCGAAACACAGTCAGTTTGAGAAACAAGACAATTTCTGTGCAAAAGGCTCTCAGTTCAGCAACAGATGATTATTTAACCAAAGGGATTTTATTGCAGTCTTGAAATGAAACATCAACGGACAGAAATATGCAGGCAGATGTTTTGAAGGTCACTGGCATAAAACTAATCTGCACATGGGGCCTGAATACAATGTTTAATTTTATTTGTTGTCATTGTCAATATCAGGAAATCCACTCAAGGTAGAAATTACAAGTGGAATCATTAGGTTGTACCTCATTGGATCAGAAGGTTTGAATTTATAAATTGTTTCATTTACCATTGCATTTAGTACAATCATATTGGAGAAACATGAATAGCTGGAGGTAAATGCACAGATGGCTTCCTTATGTGTTCATTTTATATTGTTTTTCTGGCATGCAATAAATGTCTAACAATCTGACTAATAATAGGCTACAAATATAGTATATGAAAAAAACCCATATTTGGTTTGTAATAGTATTCAGGTGTGGTAAGAGAAAAGCTAATGTGCAAAGGTAACAATGGTGTGTCTGTGTGTGTGTGTGTGTGTGTGTGTGTGTTATTAAATTGCTTCACACAAATTATCACACACACTGCTTACGTAGATAGCAGGTTGTATTAGGTGAATGTTTTACATGCATTATTTAATGAATCATCCATTTAATTTACTGCTTTCCCTATTATTCTGATAGTATTTCTAGAATAAAAACTGAACAGATAAATCAGCATCTGTGATCCATGCAGGTTTCTTAACATTCTGGGTATAGACATTTATTTAGTTATTGTTAGTCCAATCCAAGTGCATATCATTCTCCAAATAAGACAGTGGATGAACAATTTAAGGTAAGACAACAAGAAATAATGTGTAATTTATTGATTCACCTCACTACCTCTATGGAACCACATAGCCTTCATGAGGTGCGTGCCCATTTTTGCAGTTACCTTGCAGTTTCTTCTTTCTTGAATATGGATCAGTTTAGTTTGTGGGAAACTTGGGTGGAAGCTCTTGAGGCTATTAACATTTTGTGGTTCCCCGCAAAGCTCGTCAAAATAGTTTATAACATTTTTAGCGGTTATATTTATCATTACAGTATAAAACTATACAGGGAGAAAAATGGTTATTTGAGAGCAATTACAAAATAGCAATCTGATGAACAGTTTCAGATATAACAAACATCAAGCTTGAAACTTGAAGAATGTTTAATGGCAAATCCACAAAGCCAGATTATTTACTAGAAATGACTGCCAGCTGTGCAATATAAATGCATTATATTAATTTTATGGTCCGGTTTTAAATTGTAGACCATATTGTGCCGGATGTGGTTGTAAGAGTGATAGCCAATGGTCATATTATTCTCAACTAAGGTGAAATTTATGAGTGTTATTTTCTCCTTTGTTAAGTAATTTCTGTTCATTAAAGGCAAATGTCCTGTCTTGTGGTTCGATGAAAACTAATGGAGAAAAACATGATTTTGCTTTTCTTGATCCTTCAGATTCCTAACCATCATTCAAGTGAGTAAAGAGCATGCACTGATGGTTCGACCAGGAGATGCAGCATGTAACATGGAACCAATCTGTTCAGGTCTATGGGCATGATACATGTGTGGAAATTGTGTGAAGTTAGGATTAACTGTGAGTTATCCATAGTTGAATAGCCTGTGAACATTCAAATTATAGACTCCGGCATTAGTCACTCAATGAGGCATCTGTGAAAATGTACGCAAGAAGAGTCTGTCTTTTCAGGAGAGGAGGGAAGGGTACGATTTCAATTTAAGTTAGAAAATTACTTGTATAATTCTTGATTTATAAGTTGTTGTAATCAAATATTAGTTTGTAATTCAGGAAAAATGTCATTAGAGATTTCCAAATGGTTACCAAAAATATGTGTAGTTCAGCATCTTATATTACATTATGAACACTTAACTGGGTGTCTTTAGGCTAAGGTTTTGCCAAGCAGATAGGTAATGTGAAAAAAAAGAGTGCTTTGATTCCATTAAAACCCTGATCTAAAATGGGTCAGTCATTTAATAACCTCACTGGGTCAGATTCAGTGAAGCATATCGGGCAACTTTTGAACAGATTCTTCAGTCAAGAGAAATGCAGAATATTGATCTGTACTATTTAATCAGACAGAATGCAAAAGTACTTCTGAAAGAAATTTGCAGCCCTTGAAAAATTGAAAAATGCATTGGGTGAAAGTCCTGACTAAATCTAAAATTTGACATGAATTTTAAAATTAATTATTTAATCAACTGACTCCATTGTGAGAAGCACAGTTAAATCAGGAAGGAGCTTTGTGACTGAACCGTATCAGATGGATTTCAGAATTGAAAATCAAGTTACCATGCATCACCTTCCACATTTTCAATCTTGCCAACAAGTTAACTCCTTAATTGCTAAATGTCTCCTACAACTGTGCAATGTGCTGTTTCTCTCAAATAAAGTATGTTTGCATTAATTTAAATACTCTTTTATGACTTAAATATAACAAAGCAGAATTGCAGATATGTATTAAGCATGAAATTGCTATTTCATCTTCAAATTAAGTGAAGAATTGATTTCCTAAAGATAAAAGTTTGATTATAAAATGGCATTACACTTCACAAATATTTTTAATTGTACTATAATTACAATATCTATCCCTAAAACTTTGATAGGGATAATTTATTATGCATTATAAGTTGATTCTAGTTTGAATCATGATTTATTTACATTTTACTGTATAAATCTATTTTCCACATTCCTGGTTCTAATCATCTTGAGGTCACTTGAGACCGATGGCTGTTTGATTTTAAATTTATAGTCTTGACCTGACAGTAACACAGTATTGTTGGACAAGGAGCACAGCAGTTTCACCAGAGAACATCCTGCACTTGCAGACATCAAAACTGGCACATAACATTATTAGTTTTAACATGTTTTATTAACAGCAAAAATACTCAAAGTAACAGATTGACCTAAGCACTTTCAGTCAGACATAGCGCTCAACCAGACCATATCACATATCCACAACCTGCAAACTCAAAGAGGTCTTTTATGCTTGAGCCCTATGGAACAGATATGCATGCATGGAAACTCAGTAACACATATAGGGTCTTCAGTGCTAGGGCAATCAGAAATCCTAATTGTAGAGCATCAGCAAAAACAATTGTTATTGTTAGTCCTTTAGCTTTCAGAGTCTACAGGATGTATTTTATTTCTGAATTGAAAAATAGGTGTAAAGATTCAAGGCCTACATAGAACACAACATTGCCAATTTGTAAAAATAAGAAAAGGAGATTAGAATAATCAAGAAATGGTGATAAGGTGAGAATGCGAAGCTTGGTTTAAAAAAGTCTCTTAAGAGTGAGAAAATCAGAAACATAATGAATTTCACAATTTTGTGACTCAAGGAAAAGAGTGTTGAATTCCCATTTCAGGGGCCACACTTCAAACCTCAAAGCTGATTCTACTTGAACCCAAACTTCTCTCTATGCATCAGTTCAACAGATGCTCAACTAAATCACCTGATGTGGAACTACATGGCAAATAGCATTCCATTGTGGATTGATGAAAACTATCCTGTCTGTAAAAACATGTCTCCTGTCAGAACATTACCAACGGTTCTGTGAAGTGCATTGCACGCCCAACTATTTCACACTAAAAGTGGAAATCTAAGTATAAAATTGAAATGAAAGAGGTAAGACTGAGAAGAAATTGCAAACAATTAGTTAATAAGCAAGGTAAGACTGAGAAGAAATTGCAAACAATTAGTTAATAAGCAAATAAGCATTTGTTCAGTTTTCAGCAATATGCTGATATCAATTGATAGTCAAAACTGGTCAAAGGTACCTATTAAATATTCACAAGAAAAATGATAACATTTTCTTTGATGAGAAATATTCAGTAGTATCTTTGTGTTATTTGAAGCTGTTCAGCTCTTGTGAATATTAGAAATAATGAAACAATACTCTTCCCTCTAGTTCACCTTATCACATATTCAAATCTATGACCTGTTCTACTAGAAAGCCTTAATACAATGTCCATAATCCTTTGAGTATGCAGAATGCAGGCTTTGGTGATTCCTGGTGACTTCCCAGGTCTATTTTATATCTTGCACAACATTCCAAGAACTTCAGAAAGAATTTTTCCTATCTCTGCATTCTTTAACAAAAATGCCAATTCCAGCAAAATTCTGCTCTATTGGTGCTATTGTATTTCTCACATTTCAGCTAAAACACTCTCGTTATTGTGCACCTTTATGAAGGGCTTACTGAAAACTGAATACCACACACAAACCTCCTGGCATTTCAGCTCTGCTGACCTTTTCCCAGGTCACAAATACAAGATAAATTCTTAACTTTACTGAAGCACCCTTGTTAGATTGGCAGCATTAACTTTTTGAAGGAGTTTAATCCAAGGTAGTTTTTAAAAAGCAAAGCTTTCAGATATTCATTTGGTCTTTTTGTTCAAGAAGTAAGTAAATGTTTTGTTTATCTACTTTTTAGGTATGATGACATTGGCTATTGTTGTAGTATCAGTTCACGTTGACAAGGTAAATTTTATTTTGGCTCATGAAGCAATTCGAATTGGTGGATCCAAATACTTTTAGCTTCAAAGGAGCCAAAAGGCAAAGTCAGAAGTCAAACCAATTAGGGAGTCCTAACACTTGAATTAAAATTTAGATTTGATTTCTATCCAAATGGAAATGTAGGGTGATATCTAAGTTTATAAAGTGATGAAGGGTATAGATAAAGTTAATGGTAGTTGTCTTTTCCCTAGGATTGGGGATTTCAAGACAAGAGGCACATTTTTAAGTTGAGAGGGGAGAGATTTTAAAAATACATGAGGGGCAAATGTTTTTACATAGAGGGTGGTTCATGTGTGAAAGAAAATTCCCAAGAAAATGGTTAATATAGGTACAACTACAATGTTTAAAAGACATTTGTATAAGTACATGAATATGAAGGGTTTAGAGGGATATGAGCCAGGATCAAACAGGTGGAAATAATTTAGTTTGGGATTATGTTTGGACTGGTTGGACTGAAGGGTCTGTTTCTATGCTGTTTGACTCCGCGACTCTACATTATAGGTGGCTGAACATTGTTGGCTGTGGTGAGGTTAGCGGCAAAATTAGATATAAAGTGTCCAGTCATGCCTATCTTGACACTGGAAGACTGTGTTGATGATTCATTAACAGAATCCCACAATTTGTGACGATAAACAAAACCTAGAAAAAACTTATTTAGAAACAAACTCTAGGAAATTCATACCTGATAGTCCCCACCTCTACAGTATTACCACAACCCCATCATCTCCACCACCCATAAAACTCCAGAACACAATTACTCCAATTACTGTTAATTTTGTTGATAATCTGTAATTTTCGATGTTTTCCAATCACAGGAAGAAGGGGCCAGGGCTAGAAAGGTGAATGAAGCTCAGCAGCAACAGCAGCGAATGTAGAAACAGAAGAGAAGTAAGTATTTCTAAATGGGCCTTTTGTTGGTTTTGTTTATCCTAACAAATTGCGGGACTGTGTTGACGAATCATATAGGTCACATCACGCTTACAGAGAACAGGTTAGTTGGATCCATGTGGCTTGCCTTTTATTGTATGCCAGCAAGTGATTAGTTGTAACTTTTAGCAGTGTTTAATTCCCTGTTAAATCATCAATTGGTACACATGCAGTGTGTTTGCTGAATAAGCTGCTGGCACATGATGAAGATGTGAGATTGACATAGCAAGATGTACAACAAGATGTATGCCCGCCTGTCTGACAACTGCTGCCAGTCAGGTGAGCTGCCTAGTCATATAACTGGGTTAATTGGCATAGCAAGGCAAGGCAAGGCAGGGATGCTGTGAGTATGCAGGTAGGTTCTAAGTGAGTGAGTTCTAAGAGCAGCCCTGAGATACAGCCAAGTCCAATCCTGGAGTTGGCTCCTTGTTTATTCATCTAAAGTTTCTGTGCAGCAACCTCTTAATGCTGGTAGCCAGTATGCCATGCAAAGGAGCTCTGTTCTAGTGGAGTATCCTGCAAGTGGATCCGAGATGTGCACTGAGTTCAGTGAGGGGTTGGCAAATGTTGGATTCTGATGACAGTGGACATTAGCTGCATGTGGCTGGTACGCATGGATTGTGCCCTGAGATGCTGTTTCATCCTGAGCAACTTGGAGGCTCCTTCTAGCCAGCAGTGAGCTGATGTTGCCAGGTACCTGTTCTGATTTCCCCACTTCAACAATTTTCGATATCTAGCTTGTTTACCATGTTTGGTAAGACAGAAAGCTGACCATTAAGGAGGTGAGTTCTGCTTTTAATTTGGTGAGGGCAGTTTTCTTGTGAAGTTTAACAGTATGTTTCAAGCAAAGATAAGCAACATATTTGGGACAATTTCAAACAAGTTGGAAATTTTCAGCGCAAGAATAGTTTCCCCTGGTTGGGTTTTGGATAATTTAGGTAGAATTTAACGACACTTCTGTGGCATCAAAATTACTTGCCACTTATCAGACCAAGCCTGTAAGTTATCTAGATCTTGCTGCAATTGAGCAGTCACTGCTTCAGTATTTGTGGATGCAGGAATTCTGCATGGGGTAAACATCTCACTTCCAGCTTTCTGATGGATGGAAGGCCATTGACAAAGCAACTGAAGATACTCTACCTAGGACACTACACTGAGGGGCCCCTGCAGTGATATCCTCACACTAAAATGATTTCCAACAAGAACAACCTCTTCCATTGTGCCAGGCATGACTTCATCCAGCAGGGAGTTGTTTCCCTGATTCCCATTGACATCAGTTTTGTTGGGCCACACGTAGTCAAATACTGCCTTGGTTTCAAGGCACTCGCCCTCGTCTCAACTGTAGAGTTCAGCTTTATTGTCCATATTTGGAGCAAGGTTGAAGTGAGGTCATGAGTTGAGTGATCCTGGTAGATCCCAAACAGAGTACCAGTGAGCAGGTTATTGCTACACATGCGCTGCTTATTCCACATTTTGCTGTTGATTGAGAGTAGACTGCTGGGGCAGTAATTGGCCGGCTTGGACTCATACTGCTTTTTGTGGACAGGATATAGCTGGATAATTTTGCATATTGTTGAGTGAATGTCAGCATTGTAACTGCACTGGAATAGCTTGGCGAGGGTCCAGAATAATCCTGGAACTCAAGTCTTCAGTACAGTAATTAAGATCAGCAACCTGAGAACTATAGGTAATTTTTGTTCACTGGTTGGGAGATCAAGCATTAAAATAGCCTCTAGAGCCTCTGATTATTAGAGCTGTAAGAAGGCACAACAAGAATATGTACAAGTAAGCTGATGTTTCGGGTTGGGACTCTTCCCCGATCTGAAATGTCAGCTTTCCTGCTCCTCTGATGCTGCCTGACCTGCTGTGTTCCTCCAGCTCCACACTGTGTTATCTCAGACTCCAGCTTCGGCAGTTCTTACTATCTCTGAGTATGTGCGATGGTCTTTGATCGTGTCTACAAACTTTCCAGCAAAGATTTGTCCAGCAAAACAGGGCAGAGTTTATTGTTTATTTAGAATTATGGTTTTTCAAAGTATTATTTGGAATGAATCCCTCTGGCTGTTTGAATCCTAGCTGCAAGCCGGAGGACTTCATTTAAACTCTAACCTTAGTCATGAATCTGTGCCTGAAATACATTTTTTCACCTTTGCTCCACATCCCATGATACTCTCAACTGAAGAAGCATCTCAGTCTTGAAAGCAGCAATTGTCCCGGCATCTATGGCCTCTCAGGGCAGAGAAGATCAGACTTCTGCTATTCTTTGTGCTAAAATGTACTCCTGATTGACTGAGTTTTAACTTTAAGATTATGTTTCCTTATTCTTGATACCGCCAAGTGAAGAAATTACTTATCTGTATCTACTCTAACAAATAATTTTAATATATTAAACATCTCAATCAAATCACTTTCAAAACAAAACAATAATATTTTTACACAGCCTTAGCCATAGATTAACCCCTAAACCCCAAAATCATTCTCGTGGAAGAGCAGTGCCCAACCTAACTGGGAGCAATAGGGTGTAAAAATTGACAGAAGTCTAAATATGGATCCCCTTAAGTTTCATTTCTAAAATTTTATTTAAAATGTGTTCAACGGAAACTTTAAATTTATTTCCATATGTCATACATGCCTTTACTTCACAAAGATGGAACTTCCAAATAGTTTTAAAGAGAAAATCATTTGACTGTTACTAAAAGTGAAATGTAGATTTCAATAACATTATTAACATACCCAGAATTTTCTTTATATTTAGACATTAATGTGTACTACGTTAGAAATTGAATAACAAAGGAACAAAAAAAGGTGATACATGTGGATTGTTCTTCGAGCTGATGTATCACTTTTTTTTTTCTGAATATTATTATTTTATTGCCAGTGTTAACCTGAAAGACTAATGGATTTCTTTTGATGTTCAGTAAGTTAGTACAAAATAAGCACATAACACGAATATGAACAATATCTGCTTCTCTGAGCAGTTTTTGTTACTTATATATTCTCCACAAGGAGAGCCTTCATCACTGCTCCCTTTCTTTCATTCACATTGTTAGATAATTTCTGGTGAGTTTGATCTCAAGTTGCCTGGAAGAGTGAAAATGTTACTCCCCCTTCTATCCTGAGCTATCCTGGCTTATCATATTAGCCAGTCTTAAAAAAGAATGCCATTGGTGGTTTTTATAATAAAGCTTAAACCACAAGAATATTCTGCATGAAGCTGGACAAATTTTATGATTTTATTTTGAATAAGATCAAAATCACTCTTCATTGTATCAGCAGATAAACACAACAGATTTTTTGTCTATTTAATAGAATCATTAATGCTTATAAACAGAGGAAATTAACACCTAGATGAAATAAGTGAACACAGCAACGTGGATAGCAATGACAGAACAGGGCTAGGAAAGAGGTATGAACAGTTCAGAACCAGCTTAAAAAGCAGTATCTCAAAGCTCATAATCTCCTCGAGCTTGCAGTGCCATTCAATAAGATCATCGCTGATTTGTTTGCGCTTCAAATTCCACATTACTGTCTATCTCTGATAACTTTTGATTCTCCTGTTGAACAAGAAGATATCCATGTCAGACATAAAATTATTGAATGACACCACCTTCAACCTTTTGAAACAGAGTTCCAAAATAACATAATTCTGCAATCTCTAATTTTTAAACAGTGCCCCAAGTTCTGGACTCAGCTGTATCTACCATGTCAGGAAAAGAATAGGCCATTCAGCCCGTCAATCTTGCTCCATTTTCTAGATCACAGCTGACCAGTTACCTCTGGGCCATTTTCCTGCAATAGCCGTACAGCCATGTCATTGGGGAGTAGAAATCTATCATTTTCTGCTGTGAACTTACTCAGTGATTGAGATTCCATAGCTTTCTGGGAGAGAAAGTGACCAAAAATGCACCAACTGATGGAATTTGTCCTCATCTCAGTCCTAAAAGGAATGTCCTTTATTCCAAGACAATGTCCTCTGTTTCTAGACATTAAAGCCAAGAGATATATCCTTTCTGTGTTAACCCTATCTAGATCTTTGGAAATTTTGTATGAGATCACCTCTTATTCTTTTAGACACCAGAGAATACAGGCCCTGCCTCCTCAATCTCTATAATCTCCCATTCCAGGAACCAATCTGGTGAACCTCCGCTGCTCTCCACCTATGGCAAGTCTGTTGTTTCTTAAGCAGGGGATTGCACATTATACTCCAGATGCAGTCTCATTGATGTTCTATATGATCAAAACAAAACATCTTTTCTCCTATACTCAATCCTCTAACAATCTCAGCAAACATACCTGTTTGCCTTCCAAATTGCTTACTGCACACGCACTGATAGCTATCAGTGACTTAGGAGACCTTGGTCCCTTTGGCCATCAACACTTTGTTTAATAATTACTCTGCACCTTTGTTCTTCTTACCAAAGTGGATTACCTCACACTTATCTGCATTATAATCCAATTGTCATGATCATGTTCACTCTCATAGCCTATCTCAATGATTTACCTGCAAACTTGGAAATATTACAATTGGTGCCCCATCCAAAGGAATAATATAGGCTGTGAACAGGCATCTATCATTGTTGCACTCCATTGGTCACATCTTGGCAACCTAAGAATGACCCATTATTATAACTTGCTGCCTCCTGCCCGTTAACCAATCTTCATTCCATGGTAGAATATTATCTTCAGTCTCATCTACACTAATTTACTTTATAAATCTTTTCCATGGGATTTTGTTTAGAATTACATCTTTTCAAACTTAATGGAAAATTCTATCGTACAATGGTCACCATTCCCTAAAGATTCTTATACAACATGACTGTCTATTCTATTTGAATGTATGTGACAATAAAGGATATTCAACAATGAAGGATATTCAATTCCCCTTCCAGCTACACGCCATTCTGACTTGGAAATATATTGCTGTTAGTTTACTGTTACAAGCTCAGCATCCTGGGAACAGCCTTTCTAACTGCATTGTGGTTGTTGCTTCATTCTGGGAACCACAGCACTTCAGGAAGGCAGCTCAGTACCACTCACTCAAGAGCAGTTAGGGATAGGCAGTATGCCATCAACAAAAATGTTCCAAAATGCAAAGTGTGATTTCAAATTTGCAGATGGCATTAGCTTTTTATACCAGCTTCATTTAATTACACGATTTTAAATTCACCAACTGCCATTGAGGAATGTGAGCTCATATTTCCAAATTATTTATCCAGTAACATATCCACAGTGCTATCATAGACTTTCTGCATATGTTTTGGTAATGTCAGTTCATAAAACAACAGTAACAACACAAAAGTAATTTGTAAGCTATTGTATGATTCAGGGCATGCAGAAAACCTGAAATGCATTATTTAAATGCAAGTTTCTTTAATCTCGCAGTTTTTCTATCATCTTGTAAACCACTGAGATTTGGATGCCTCACTTAAACTTGAAGGATTAAATTCTCTTTTACTAGCCTTCAGTGAGAAGTTCCAAACATTGTCAGTCTCAGAGTGTTAGTTTGGATATCCCCTGGTTCCTTCCTTTCATCTGGGTCAAAGACAAGCAGACCACACACCAACTATTTATTTCAAGATATAATCAATCTATGTAGATATCCACATTCAAATCATTTTCATAAAAGCTAATATTTCCCAAGAAATAGGACTTCTCTATGGCTGAGGCCTGTATCCAGACTCAGAATATGGCCATATTACAGTAGGCCTGAGATAGTACGCCAACAGGAATAGGTGGCAGAATCAAGACTTTCTAACTGCTGTTCAAGATCTGATCAGCAACCACGCCCACACCCCACAACCAGTGCAACACCTTAAGAATCTTTGACTTTGCTGTTTTGTGCTTTTCGAAACTTCCAATATGAGGAGACTAGATAGAAACCTCATAGGCAAACTTTTCCAGTGACCCTGTGGATAAGTGTCACCTGACCGGCTGACAGCAAAATTTTGCAAAAGCCTTTCTCAGTTGTTTCTTCCCTTCATTCTCATTCACCATTCTTGTTCCTAAGTACTACAAATGCAGTGATACCACAATGGACTCCAAGAGAGGACTTAAGAAAGCTATTAATGTAAAGGTTAATGTCACTGGATGAATAATGGAGCAGTCGAAGCCCTAAATATACAAATTTGAATTCCAGCTCAACCGGTGCAACTTAAATGTAATTTACTTCAAATAACATATCTCTAATATGGAGTTAGTCTCGGTAATGGTGTATTATAAATACCATTATTTGCCATACAATCCTTCTTGTTCACTAGTGCCCTTTACACATGTAAAAATTAGTTACCAGACAGGGAATAGAATAGGAATGAGTGGATCCTTTTATTTGTGAACAGCAAACAGTCACTAATGTGTTACCACAGGGCTCGATACCAGTACCCGGTCATTCACTATCTATGCCAATGATGCATCTCTAAATTTGCAGATGACACAAAGTTGAGTGGAAGAGTGGGCCGTGAAGAAGGTGCAGAGATGTTGCAGTGTGATTTGTACAGACTGCGTGCATGGTAAAATGCATGGCAGATGCAAAATAATGTGGATAAATGTGAGGTTATTCTTTTGGGTAGCAAAAATAAGAAGGCACATTATTATCTGAATGACTGTATATTGAGAGAGAGGAACATTCGACAAGACCAGCCACTGCAAGTAAGCAAACAGTAAGAAGGCAAACTATATGTTGGCCACACCTGGAGTATTGTGTATAGATGTAACTGAGATGGGAAGTTCTTGCAATAGAAGGAAAGTGACAAAGGTTTACCAATATGATTCCTGGTAGGATAGGACATAGGTGTGAGGAGAAACTGAATCAGTTAGAATTATATGTTATTTGATTTGATTTATTATTGTCACATGTACTGAGATACAATGAAAAGTATTGTTTTGCATACCATACAGATAAATTATATCAAGCTTAAGTAAATCAGGCTAACAGAACAGAATGCAGAATATAGCATTATAGCTACAGAAAAGGTACAGAGAAGGATCAACTATTATATATGAGAGGTCTGTTCAAAAGTCTGATAACATCAGGCAAGAATCTGTTCTTGTATCTGTAGATTTGTGTTTTCAAAATTTAGTATCCTCTGCCTGACGGAAGAGGGTGGAAGAGAGTATAATGGAGGGGGGAGGGGTAAACATTTTGGGACTGAGATGAGGAGAAATTTTTCCACCCAGAAAGTGGTGAACCTGTGAAGTTTACTCCTACAGAAAGTGGTTGAGGCTAAAACGTTGTGTTTCCAAGAGGGAGGTAGATATATATCCTGTGGCAAAAACGTTCAGGGATTTGAGGGAGGTGGGGTTTAAGGGGTGGTGGCAGCAAGTTTAAGGTATTGAACTTGATGATCAGCCACGATCATAATGAATGATAGAGCAGGCTCAAGATTTCAAACGGCCTATTTCTGCTGCTATCTTCTATGCTTCTAAGTTTAGAGAAGGATATCACCATTCTTACTTTGCTTGGCCTACCTGAAATCAAGATCTCAGAAACATGGTTGATCCTTATTTAATGTCAGAGAAAGTTTAGCAAGCCATTCAGTTCACAGGCTGTTCGAGATTGGCATCAAATTATGGCCTTTTCAGTAATGCCCATATCCACCTAACAATAAATTTAAATAAAGGCGATCTCTAGGCATTATAATAGAATTGAGAACCTGTTATCCCATCAGCATTCATTTTATTTTTCCTTTTCTCTGCATCAAAGTTTCCCCAGATTTATGAGAGAGGGTTCTGAGGAAGGCACACTGGACCCAAACGTTAATGCTGATTTTTTCTTCACAGATGTTGCCAGACTGGCTGAGTTTCTGTTTTTGTTTATGAGAGAGGCCTTTGGCTCACAATCCCACCATTTCAGCAAACTGATAATTGCCATTACAGAATAGAATCATAATGTCATAGATTCGTACAGCGTGGAAACAGACCCTTTGACTTAACTCGTCCGTGCCGGCCAGGCACCCTAAACTGAACTAGCCCCATTTGCCTGTATTTTGCCCATTCCATCTAAACCTTCCTTTCCTATGTACCTGTCCAAAAGTCTTTTAAATGCTATAATTGTACTCACCTCTACCACTTCCTCACATTTCTATTTAACAAATTAAAAATGTCGCAGTTGTACTTACTCACCTATCAGGCTGTGCAATGACCAAGATGTAACTTAGCTTCTGAATGACATTTTTAAGCAGGAGAAATACTGCTATTTTCATGTTGGGGCAGGATAATTCAAGTGTTATGCATCAATGCAAAAGGAACAGCAACATAACTCAAAAATGAACTCCTGATCTAGCTCTTCAACATACTAAAGCCAAATTATGTCACCACTTGGCAGAATTCAGAATTTTGCATATTATTCACAAATTAAACCAATGACAATGAAAGATTTTAGCCTGGAATTTGTTGTTCTATTGATGGCAAAACTGTCAGCGCTCACTGTCATTGCCATCTAAAACTGACAGCAACATCTGGGAGTTATATATACATATGTACAATTTAGTTTAGATTCCAAAAATTACTGTCAGCAGACCTTGTTCCTCCACATTCAGCACTTATGCAGTTGCACAGAATCAGGTGATGCAAACTTCAATTCACTTATACAGTATTCCCACTGTAAAAACTATCAATGTTCAACATTATTCAGTCAGGAATACCCAAGTTTTTAACTAGATCCTAAATCATATTTACTGCTGAACCCCTTTGACCTGGAAAAAAATAACTGTTGTGTATTAAGTCTTATTTCTTGAGAAGAACATCTAAGAACACCTAAAATGTTGCATAATTTTTAAATCATTAATTTTTGCAATTTGTTTGCGCTAATTCAGATAATATGTTAATCCCATGTCTATGCCCCAACCTTTATTTCGCTTTGTGTGAAATGCTTAAAAGTGTGGATTAAATCTATGCTTTTTAATTTCCTGTTTTGCTGTCTGTGAGAATTCTGACCACAGGTACTCTATAAATGGCACCAAATTTGATGTATTCTTGAGATAGTTGAAGTCTACGCCCTAGAGTCAGCCCAGTCTTTGTAGGCAACGTTCTGTTTAGTCAGTCATAAATAGCATTCTTGCGTTCCTGACTGCAAAATCCAGCCCAGTGTTGGACGAAGTGTGTCTCTGTTGATTGTGACCCTAAGAAAAGGAGCATGATGTGACAACCCCCGTAGTATCTTATAATCATTCCACAGTTGAGAAGTTTAAGGTGTGTCTGTTGAATTGTAAACTACTGTTAATAGTTCTTATTCACAGCATGAAATCTTAGCCCTGCTCAGTACTATTAACAATCACATCTCTATGCTTCTTATAAAATCATTTCATTTCTTTAATCTGGACTCAATAACGTCTTTCTAGGGGGGTACTTTAACTCTGGATTCCTTATTTTCCAGGAATAAATTTGGCAGTTTCGTGAAATTTAAACAGAGTTGCAGTGTTGTGATCCACACTAATATTTGTAAATTTTACGGAAGTTAATTTGACCTGGCATATGGTGTATGGAGATGTTAACCTCTCTGAAGAGATGCACATTTCATACAGTATTTCAAAGTTGATCTATGGGTCTGTATCAACAAGAGACAAAAATTTTGGTAACGAATGATTAAATGAGAAGCAAATGTCTGCAGAAGGCACTACAAAGATTTATTAACATGTTTTGTTTTATAATGACAGGATTTTTTTTATTTATGAATCACAAATGTCATAATAAAACGTTGAGGAGGAAAGCTGTTTCAGACAAATTAAAGCATAAACACCGACACATCTGTGTTCTTAGTCAACTGAGAAAGGCAAGAGTAGGCAGGTGAAAATGGAACAAGCAACTGAGAGACAAAATCAGTAAAGTCACTGGACAGGATTATTATGGCTCAATGTGAATAAATATAGAGAGAAGCAGCCACAAAAGAATAATGTGTTATTCTAGTTTTGAACCATCAGACCTGTGCTAGTGATTTTGCTCAGACTGCAGAAAGACAGAACCCCCTGAAGGACCCAATTTTTAAAAAATGGCCAATTGATTTTGTTAATGAGCGCAATGCCAATTTGTTAAGAGCCAGTTTAGAATTTTGGTGGTAGTTCGGTGCATGTGTTGCAAGCTTAATCAGAGGTGTCCTCGTACATGGAGATAACAACAGAACAGAGACCCAGTTGGTAGCTATGCCTGAAAATGAAATAGGCCTGTTAGGAGGAAGCACAGTGACATGAGGTGCCTAGCATTGATGCTCAGGTAACATTGGATGTATATTTTGCTGCGTTTGTGGAGCAAGTGGTTGGTATCAGAATGGGCACCATAGGGGCCATGATTTCTAAGGATTTTTGAACCATAAGAGTCCCCAGTGCAATGTAAAGTATAAATGTATATAAATATGTGTATATAAATTTATTCTGGACTTTTGCATTTTAAACAAATGATCTGAGGAATTTTGTGTGTCAGAATAGGTTTAATAATGAAGTTGTATACGTTTCTGTCGCCATGATGATTTCTTTTTTAAAAAAAAGAGTATGAGAAAGAGAGATCTTGATGCCTAATTTATTTACATTGGAAGAGTTTACAAGCAAATGTGTAGTATGTTTGGCTTCAGTTGGAAGGTTCTGACATTTGGGTTGTTTTAGCTGAGGGAGAACACTAATAGCTTCTTTTTTTGTTGTTTCAGTTTGGGGCTTTTGAAAAGTCTTGGCTGAAGCTGGGTATAAAAATAATAACTGTTGCATCTGAAGAAGGGAGACAGTTTGGAGCTGTTGAGGAATAGATTACCTCATGATAAAGAGTTGCGATTCAAACTTCCAGGAGATGTTTAATTAAAACCATGAAGACGTTATTTGAAGCTGAGAAAATCTAAGCCCAGTTGTGTGAAGATTCAAGAAAGAGGCAATCAGATTGTCAAGGTGTAGAAAAAGAGAAAGCAATAGTCTCTACTGTGCGTACTATGAATCTAAGCCCAGTTGTGTGAAGATTCAAGAAAGAGGCAATCAGATTGTCAAGGTGTAGAAAAATAGAAAGGAATAGTCTCTACTGTGCGTACTATGAAGGGATTGCTACTAGAATTAGTGGGATTGTCTTTTACCATGTGTTTTGAAATCTGTAAACTCATTTCATTTGCCAGATTTCAGTCTGGGATGGAACATGTCCAGTAAAAACGTTAGCTGACATCACAACACCAGAATTCAGACAGCTGAACATGAGCAAAACAATAGCTCAACACTACCACAAATCACCTAGTTTCCTTCACTGTCATTGTGTCCTTCCAGTATTCCATTCCTAACAGGACTATGGTCTACCATAGACTGAAGTGGTTCGATAAGGCAGCTTGAAGGCAGAAACTTCTTAAGGGTAAATAGGAATGGACAACATGTGCTGATCTTGTCACACATACTCACGTCCTACAAAACAAGAAGAAGAAAAATGGAAAAAAAAGCAGAAATTGTTGGAAAAACTCAGCAGGTCTGGCAGCATCTGTGGAGAGAAAGTAGAGTTAGCATTTTGGGTTCAGTTACCAGAAACTCTGCTTTCTCTCCACAGATGCTGTCCAACCTGCTGAGTTTTGCCAGCTGTTTCTCTTTTTGTTTCTGATTTCCAGCATCCTCGTGTTTTTTGTTTAAAAGGCAAAATGGGATTAATGTTTTCAGATATTGGATCAAGTGATAATGGGGGTCAACATTTCAGCAACAATGGCAAAATCCTGGTGTGCATACAGTCAGCAAAGGGTATGCTATTGATAAAGTAGCTGCTTGAACATATCAAAACATCATTGCTGCCGGAAACTGCATGAATCTAGAGGTTTTGTCATTAACATTTGCACCCTTATGACAGTAGGGTGCTACCTCAGTGTAGTTCAGCATATCCTGTCAATAGTCACAATTGTAACTGTTGCCTTGAAAGTGTTCACCTCCAGCTCCTTCCAAGGATCAATTGAGGACTTTAATGAAATCTCTCAAGCAGCAGCACACCTTTGCATCTCACACATCACCAATGTCCCATTTGGGAAAGCTGGGCAGTGGTCTATGAAGCTGCAGAAGACAAAGGTGTCCTAGTTGCACAGGGACATGGCTGGACAACACAGGACTCAGCCTCCAAACACCTTGCCATTAATGCGTGAGAGCCAGGTATGCCACAACTGAGTACTTCAGCTCCAAATGACAGGCAGGATCAAGGTCGAATATTGATCTGTGTTGATCAAGTCAGGTACTGTCAGAACAAGATGCCAGATGGTGATTTATAACTTGCAGAATCATGTCTGAGGCTGGAGGTGCAATCCTTCCACTACATAAATGCACTTCCATTTATTTCATTTGTGTGTGTGTGGGGGGAGGGCTGCGGTGAAGGTGGGCACTGAGTGCTGCAAAGAATCAAACAAAAAGACTTAATAAGAACAAAAATCAATCCAGCTATTTCACCAGCATTCAATGTGTTCTCTTAGTAGAAAAGTGCAGTTCAAACGTTTGTCCTTAAGATGACGAGGACTGCATGAGAGATTTTGCTGTGGGAGAGATTGTGGGAGTGAAGGGAGTCATTGATCACCAGCAGAGCAAGAATTTGACAGTTCACAGACCTTGCTTTATGTGGATGTTTGTCTCCATCACAGACTTAAAGTACTGCAAGATGCCCATTAACGGGCA
Source organism: Stegostoma tigrinum (assembly GCF_030684315.1). Taxonomy (NCBI): domain Eukaryota; kingdom Metazoa; phylum Chordata; class Chondrichthyes; order Orectolobiformes; family Stegostomatidae; genus Stegostoma; species Stegostoma tigrinum. The sequence goes on along the minus strand of NC_081357.1, from coordinate 67,429,433 downwards.
GAATCCCTGCTCCTGCTCTTTCACACTTCCAGATAACAGCTGTGATTGATAGAGAAGGCAAGAGGTGTACTGATTACTGATTTATGGAGCCAATTTGTCTGTTCTCTGGGGTTGATTAAATTCATAAAATACAGCTGTACTAATATACACATTTAATATACTATAATCAAGATGCTAATTGTTACTTACTTGCAAAGTTTCAGGTTAACAGAAACTGTTCCTTGCAGAGTGAGCACTTTAGCAAGCCAGACTTAGTTTAAACAAGTCCGTCTCATTAAAAAAAAATGTAACAAAAGAACACAATTTGAAATTATTTCAGAATGAATATAAATTTAATAATAAACAAGATTCCTTATAATTACTGAGTAATTTTGATGCCCATGTGCTTGCCAGCCCAGGCACCCACTATTTATATATTCTATCTCATAGTTACACTGATCAATAATTACCAAAAACAACTTCAGCTAATTTCCAACAGATTTTATAGATTCTTTATTCTTTCATAAAATGTGCGCAGTGCTGGCAAGGCCAGAGTTTTTTGCAAATTCCGACTTGCCCTTGAATAGTGTGCCTTGAGAGGCCATTTCAGAATGCAGTTTAAGCGTCAGTCGTTGCTGTGGATCTAAATCAAATGTAGGCCAGACCAAGTAAGGATGGCAGATTACCTTACCGAAAGGACATTAGTGAACCCCATGGGTTTTTGCAATAATCAAAGCTAGTTTTGCAGGCAGCGTTTTATAGGGGTCTGAGTGACATGGGCTATGGTGGGAATTAGAGCTGAATCAGAGGAGAAGTTCAGCAAGGCTGGACTCAGTGTTGGAAGTATCAAGTTCGAACGTTCATGCTTTTGACTAGTGGGATGGCAAGTTTGTCACTGGACTGCATCAAATTGTCAAATAAGGGGGCTTAATGCTTGTTAAATGCCTTTTTAATAACCCAGCTCACCTCATTAATATTTAGCGTTTGGTCTTAACTAACTTGCCAAACAAACTGGACATTGAAATCAGAGCAGGTGCCTGGTTCAGATTGCTCATAAGTACCTCCATGTTGTTTAATTTAAACCGCATCAGGGCATGATCCAAAGCACTATTGCACACACCCCAGTGCATCTAGCATTTGGCAACCCCTCACAACCATCATAGTACCTCTCCAATACGCCGGCAGGCCACTTAGGAAGCACATTGCATAGTGCATTGGCAACTAGCATTGAAAGACACACAGGGACAGAGAGCCAACTCACAAATTGAACCAGGCCATGTCATAAAGCTGCTTGCTTCCTCTCTTAGTGCTCAGACTCTTAGCACCTGACTGCATGTTTGCAGCATTCCTGCCTTGCCTTGCCATGCACCTATGCTTGTGAACACATTGGCATGGCCCAAGGGCAATAAATCCAGCTGTATTGAGGGTGCTATTTTGCACAGACACACAGACTAACTGCTTGTCATTCTTGTCAGTAAGGACATCTTGACTTACAGCACAACAAGGTGACAATCTAGCACCTACATACGGGCAGCAGCTGGCGTATGCTAACACACTGTAATGAAATGGCCATGTCAGAAAAACAAAGAACAAAGAAATTTACAGTACAGGAACAGGCCCTTCGGCCCTCCAAGCCTGTGCTGATCGAGATTCTCTGTCTAAACCTGTCATCTATTTTCTAAGGAAATATCCTTGTATCCCTTTGCTCCCTGCCCATCCACATACCTGTCCAGATATATCTTAAAAGACACTATTGTGTCTGCGTCTGCCACCTCCGTTGGCAACACGTTCCAGGCACCCACCACCCTCTGTGTAAAGAACTTTCCACACATATCTCCCATAAACTTGCCTCCTCTCCCTTTGAATTCATGACCCCTAGTAACTGAGTCCCCCACTCTGGGAAAAAGCCTCTTACTCTCCACCTTGTCTATACCCCTCATGATTTTGTAGACCTTAATCGGGTCCCCCCTCAACTCCGTCTTTCTAATAAAAATAATCCTAATCTACTCAATCTTTCTTCATAGCTAGTGCCCTCCATAGCAGGCAACATCCTGGTGAACCTCCTCTGCACTCTCTCCAAAGCATCCACATACTTTTGGTAATGTGGCGACCAGAACTGTACACAGTGCTCTCAATGTGGCCGAACCAAAGTCTTATACAACTGTAACATGACCTACCAACTATTGTACTCAATACCCCATCCAATGAAGGAAACCATGCCGTATGCCTTCTTGACCACTCTATTAACCTGCGTTGCCACCTTCGGGGAACGATGGACCTGAACACCCAGATCTCTCTGTACATCAATTTTCCCCAGGACTTTTCCATTTATGTATAGTTTGCTCTTGAATTAGATCTTCCAAAATTCATCACCTTGTATTTGCCCCGATTGAACTCCATCTGCTATTTATCTGCCCAATTCTCCAGTCTATCTATATTCTACTATAATCTCTGACAGTAACCTTTCACTATCTGCTACTCCACCAACCTTCGTGTCATCTGCAAACTTGCTAATCAGACCACCTACACCTTCCTCCAAATCATTTCTGTATATCACAAACAACAGTGGTCCCAGCACAGATCCCGGTGGAACACCACTAGTCACAGGTCTCCAATTTGAGAAACTCCCTTCTACTACTCTCTGTCTCCTGTTGCCTAGCCAGTTTTTTTATCCATCTAGCTAGCACAGCCTGGACCCCATGAGACTTCACTTTCTCCATCAACCTGCCATGGGGAACCTTATCAAACACTTTACTGAAAGTGATGGGGTCTAGTCCAAATTCAGTCCAGAAAGGGTGCCTCTGTGCCACAGACACATTATACATACAAAGTTGGCCACTGTCTGTTGTCCACTTAGGCAGTCAAGTGTTCTGTCTAATTGCAGTCCAGGGAGTGGGCAATGGATAGTCCTGTAGGACCAGATAAGCAGGCAAGGGAGTCACATATCATCAGTCAGAGAACTGCAAGCACAGTGGTCAGGGGTATTTTCAGTCATGTCTAACAGCTAAAACAACGACAAAAAATAAGAGGCTGGAGATCTGAAACAAACCAAAACAGAAATGGCTGGAGACACTCAGCATGCTTGCTAGCATCTGTGGAGAGAGAGAAAAAGTTTCTGTTTCTCTTTCCATACAAACTCCAGACTGTTTTGGTTTATTTCTAGGAGCTTCATGTTGAAGCCAGCCAGAAGTCTTGCTTGTCTGTCTGTTGTCTGTACAAGTGGGTGTAAGGGGACCCTGCAGGGGCAGTGGGAGCATCACTGCCAAAAGCAATGGGGAAGGGTTCCAGGCTGGAGGGATGAAACACATGCATTTGCAGCGATGGAGACAAGGATGTTAAGGGGGGAGAACCCCTGAGTGTATGAGGGGTATATAGAGGGCATGATAGGCTAGAAGAAAGGGGTTAGTGGCAGTGCCCACCACCCTGGCATCCACAGAGGCACCATACAGGATCAGAGTGGACATCACTGAGGCATGATGCCAGGGTTGGGGAGAAGGAAGAACAGCTAGAGACAACATTCAATGTGGTAGGTTCCCACATAGGGGAAATGGGTGGAAATAGGCTGTCATAGTGGTGCAATGTAAAAGAGGTCAGGAGGGGTTGTAACTGATGACAAGGTGGTGCCTGGTGCTGAGTATGACTGCCATGAGCTGTATACCCTGCCATCACTTCTTGTTCTGTAACACTGCTAGAAAACGACTGGAACAGTGCCCAGACTGTTGAGAAGTCAACGTCAGTTTGATGAAACCAGAGGATTCATGTGTTCCAGGTGTTAAAACGTTGCAGGAAAGAATTTGTGAAGCAACCATTTGCTCCCTGTTTAAAAAGCGGGTAAGGCAAAAGACGGAAAATTACAGGCTGATTAGCCTAACCTCTGTTCTGGGTAATATTTTAAAGGATTATAAAGGATGAGACTTCTGAATATTTGGAAATGTATGGTAAAATAGGGCAGGAAGGCTGACGTTTCGGGCCTAGAAACTTCTTCAGAAAAAAGGGTCGACCATGAACCAAAAGACCGAAAAACCAAAGACCAAAAGGGTCTTTTCCGAAGAAGGGTCTAGGCCCGAAATGTCAGCTTTCCTGCTCCTCTGATGCTGCTTGTCCTGCTGTGTTCATCCAGCTCGACACCTTGTTATCTCAAACCCTCCATGAGCTTTGTCTTTCCAGTGAGAGTTGTAGATCTATGAGCTAAGCTGACAATTTCTGATCCTCCTGCAGACCGAGATCGCTAAGATTTGCTTGGAACACTCACACTTCTCAACATGGGTGCTGGTCCTTTTAGCATTGATTGTAGGTCTGTGTAAGACTGACCAATCCCGATCTTTCTTCCAACATCAGTAAAGTTCCTTCAATTTCACTCCTCAATCACATCCATATCAAACACTCTCCCATTGCTTAGGATGTCAGAGCTAAATGTCCTGGATGCATTTTGAATAAGGTCCAGTTGGGTATGATCAGGAAAACAATGCAGCCCCTTTCAATGAAGAAAACAATCAATACAATATGATAAATTCACAATGGATCGAATCAGCTCTCCTGCTGTGTGGAGATGATATGGCAACGGGAACCAGATAGACGTGGATTATCCACTTCCCGCCTCAACAGGCACTCATCACAATAACAACGGCCATATTCCAATACAATTGTCTGAGGTGAACAATCTCTTGGTTACATCAGTAAAAAGGAAGCAATGACATTTCTCTGTGCAATTGTCACATGAAAACAGTCAAATTATGTTAAATTCCTCAACCTGAGCCATTGCCTTTTACGAATATCTGAAATTAACCTCTGTGTATGTGTGCTGTTGATTGACCTTTATTTACAGGATGGTGTCCATGGGTTTTATACTCATAACATCTAATTGGAGGGAATTCCAATCCTACATGGCGTATATGTGGATAAAGGTTAACAATAATTACTATATTATTTAGTTGCACACTTCTCTAATTTCTTGATTAATGCCATCTCTTTACCACTGTTGTTTGGAAGCTTCCATGATATTTTCCACCTCTTGTTGATTCTTGACTGATGTCACATTTTGATTTTCTAAGCCAATATCCTTTCTCACTCGTCCAATGATTTCATCCTTTACACCAATGCCACCTCACCTATATCTTTTTTATGTCTGTCTATCCTAAAATATTAAATACCCTTAGTATAGTCACACTATATTAAATTAACTGAGAACATCTCAGATCTATTGCTGCATCCACAATTGATTTCACTTCAATCTGTATAATTGTTCAATGTTCTAAAACCTCTTCAAGATGGACTATGAAGTGTAGTCAGTAGCAATTGCAGCTTCACAATACTTGAGTGTAGTGCATATTAATTTTCACATTTCATTTAATCCACTTATTATGATTTATTCAAATATTTTATTGCTTTTTTTGTATGTTCAAATAAATAGTGTTTTCAGTTATCACACATTCAGATTGTAAGATGTTCAGTCTTGGTCAAATAACCTTGGTCACCCTGCAGCATGTCACCATAATTGCAGACATTTTGTAACCATTTACAACTATTTATACTGTTAATTTATCTGCTTTAATGCAAAGGCTCCATGCATTCAGATGCATTACCTTTACATTTTTTTAAACATTTTTACAGATTTTTTTTGTAATATACCCCTATTTGCTGCTCCTTCTTGTTTCCTCTGCCTTCTACTTTTGCTTTCTACTTTTCTATAGTTAACTTCTGTCTTTTGTTACCCTCTCCTGTGACATATTGCACACGTTTCCAACCCCTGCCACTCAACTTCAAACCCAGCTCACTCTACTAACAAATGACTCTGCTGGGATATTGGCTCAGGTCCTGCTGGGTTATAATCTGTCGGTTTTTACAGGTCCCAGCTTTCTCAAAACCAGTCCCAGTGCTTCTGGAATCCAAATTCCTGACTCTATTACCATCTGTCCATCCAAACATTCATTTTCTTTATTCTACTATTTCTGAATTCGCTAGCATGTCACACCGGGAATAATCCAATGATTATTACCTTTGAAGTCCGGCTTTTGAAGTTTCTTGACTCCCCATATTCTGCTGATGGCCCCTTTGTCTTTTTACCTAAATCAATGTTGCTGACATGGGCCATACCTCTGGCTTCACCCTATCCCTTCAGAATGTCTTGAAGGTGATTAGTGGCATCCTTGACCCTACCAATAAGGAGACAACATACTATTCGGTGTCACATCTGTGGCTGCAGAAATGTCTGTCTGTGTTCCTTGCAATAGAATCTCCTATCACTATTTCTTTTGCTTTCTCACTGTTTATTCTCCACTTGCCCCCCCATGCAGCAGAGCACTTCTGGGCCACAAATACACCTCTCGCTGCATTCCCCGGAGAAACTGTATCCTCCAGCAGTATCCCAATTGGAAAACCTGAAAGAGAGTGAGATGGACTGGGGGGTGTCCTGCACCTACTTGCTGGTCACCCATTCTATTTTTACCCATGCACACTGTGCCTACAGCATAGCCAACTGACTGGATAAGTTATCCGCAAAGCTCCCAGCCTTGCAGATGTTCCAAAATGAGTTTAACTGCTGCTCCAGATCCACTTCCTCTGCTGCAGCTGGAAACACTTCCTGCATATTTGGTCACTTTGGAGCCTGACTCCCACATTGTCCATGAGGAAATTCCACTTAGTTGAGCTTCCAGGCCATAACAGTTCCTTAAATTAAGTTTCCTTAAATGACTCGCCATACATTTCTTTCCTCTAGTTTAAAGACAGTTAAAAACTGTTACATATGAGGGAATCTTACCTTACTTCTTATACTTTAAACATTACTTAATCTAAAACAACAACTGCTCAAGAGGCAACCACTTAGAACTTTAATGCGATGTTACTCTTAGAATTTTCTTTTCAAACTCAGGCCACCTACTTAGTCAAGCCTGATTCTGCTCAGCCATTCCCTTCCCCACTGCGGGTAAAATGTGAAGAAAGGTAGACATGGGCGAGCATTTTATCTCATTGGAACATGGAGAGGAAGAGCAAAAGCAAAGATCTGGAATAGACTGATGAAGATGGTGTGAAATAAAAGGCAATATGAGTGTTAATGGGTCATGGTAAAGAAAGAAAGTGTTAGTTCAGAGTGAGTATGAATGAGAGAATAATGAAAAACTCTGTCCAAAAGCCAAATGATGAAAAACAAAACAAGCACGTGGCAAACAGAACAGGATCAAAATGGGAAGACAGAGTTCACAGTCCGAATTTGGACTCTGAGTCCATAGGGTGACTCAATGGTTAGCACTGCTGCCTCACAATGCCAGAGATCTGGGTTTGATTCCACAACAGGTGACTGTCTGTGTAGAGTTAATACATTCTACCGGTGTCTGTGTGGGTTTCCCCCAGGTGCTCTGATTTCTTCCCACAGTCCAAAACTGTGCAGGTTAGTGGACTGGCTGACCTCTACGTTGCCCAGGTCAGGTGCCAACTCTCTGACACCTCCTCCTACCGCCCCCTTGATCATGATCCCACCCCCGACCATCAAGCCATCACTTCCCAAAATCTACAAACCTGACTGCCCTGGTTGACCCATTGTCTCTGCCTGCTCCTGCCCCACTGAACTTATCTCCACCTACCTGGACTCCATTTTCTCCCCCTTGGTCCTGGAACTCCCTACCTATGTCTGTGACACCACCCATACCCTCCACCTCCTCCAGAACTTCCAATTCCCCAGACACCAACACCTCAACTTTACCATGGACATCCAGTCCCTATACACCTGCATTCCCCATACAGATGGCCTTTAGGCCCTCAGCTTCTTCCCATTCCACAGGCCTGACCAGTTCCCCTTCCATTGACATCCTCATCCGCTTAGCCGAACTCGTCCTCCCCTCAGCAACTTCTCTTTTGATTCCTCCCACTTCCTACAGACAAAGGGGGTGGCCATGGGCCCAGGCTATGCCTGCCTCTTTGTAGGTTACGTGGAACAATCCCTCTTCCGTACCTACACTGGCCCTAAACCCCACCTCTTCCTCCGTTACATTGATGACTGTATCGGCACCACCTCGTGCTCCCAAGAGGAGCTCGAACAGTTCATCCACTTCACCAACACCTTCCACCCCAACCTCAAGTTCATCTGGACCATCTCCAACACATCCCTCACCTTCCTGACCTCTCTGTCTCCATCTCAGGCAACCACCTAGAAACTGATATCCATTTCAAGCCCAACGACTCCCACAGCTACCTAGAATACACCTCCTCCCACCCACCCTCCTGCAAAAATTCCATCCCCTATTCCCAATTCCTTCGCCTCCACCACATCTGCTCCCAGGATGAGGCATTCTACACCCGTACATCTCAGATGTCCTTGTTTTTCAAGGACTGCAAATCTCCCCCCTCAGTGGTCGAGAATGTCTTTGAGCATGTCTCCCACATTTCCCACAACTCATCCCTCACATTCCCCTCCCCGCAACTAAATAACAATCAAAACAGAATCTCCCTCGTCCTCATGTACCACCCCACGTCCAGATCCAATGCATCATCCTCCGACACTTCCACCATCTACAATCCGACCCCACAGCCAAAGACATTTTTCCCTCCCCACCCTTATCTGCCTTCTGAAGGGACCACTTTCTCTGTGACTCCCTTGTCCGTTCGACACTCCACTCCAGCCCCACCACACCCGGCACTTTTCCCTGCAACCGTAGGAAATGCTACACCTGCCCCTACACCTCCCCCCTTACCCCCATCCCACGCTCCAAGAAGACTTTCCACATCAAGCAGATGTTCACTGCACATCTGCTAATGTGGTATACTGCATCCGCTGTACCCATTGTGGCCTCCTCTACATTGGGGAAACCAAACGGAGGCTTGGAGATCACTTTGCAGTACACCTATGCTTGGTTCGCACTAAACAACTGCACCTCCCAGTTGCGAACCATTTCAACTCCCCATCCCATTCCTCAGAAAACATGTCCATCCTGGGTCTCCTGCTGTGCCACAACGATGCTGCCCAAAGGTTAGACCATGAGACCATAAGACATAGGAGTGGAAGTAAGGCCATTCGGCCCATCAAGTCCACTCCGCCATTTAAATCATGGCTGATGGGCATTTCAACTCCACTTCCCTGCACTCTCCCCGTAGCCCTTGATTCCTTGTGAGATCAAGAATTTATCGATCTCTGCCTTGAAGGCATCTAACGTCCCAGCCTCCACTGCACTCCCTGGCAATAAATTCCACAAGCCCACCACTCTCTGGCTGAAGAAATGTCTCCTCATTTCCATTTTGGATTTACCCCCTCTTAATTCTAAGGCTGTGCCCATGGGGCCTAGTCTCCCCGCCTAACGGAAACAACTTCCCAGCGTCCATCCTTTCTAAGCCATACATTATCTTGTAAGTTTCTATTAGATCTCCCCTCAACCTTCTAAACTCTAATGAATACAATCCCAGGATCCTTAGCCGTTCATTGTACGTTAAACCTACCATTCCAGGGATCATCTGTGTGAATCTCCGCTGGACACGCTGCAGGGCCAGTGTGTCCTTCCTGAGGTGGGGCCCAAAACTGGACACAGTATTCTAAATGGGGCCTAGCTAGACCTTTATGAAGTCTCAGAAGCACATCACTGCTTTTATATTCCAACCCTCTTGAGATAAACAACAAAATTACATTCGCTTTCTTAATCACGGACTCTACTTGCAAGTTAACTTTTAGAGAATCCTGGACCAACCCTCCCAGATCCATTTGTACTTCTGCTTTACGAATATTCTCACCATTTAGAAAATAGCCCATACCTGTATTCCAAAGTGCAAGACCTCGCATTTGACCACGTTGAATTTCATCAGCCATTTCCTGGACCACTCTCCGAAACTGTCTAAATCTTTCTGCAGCTTCCCCACCTTCTCAGTATGACCTGCATGTCTACCTATCTTCGTATCATCAGCAAACTTCACCAGAATGCCCCCAGTCCCTTCATCATTAATATCTAAGGTGAACAGCTGCGGCCCCAACACTGAACCCTGCGGGACACCACGTCATCAGTTGCCATTCCGAAAAAGGGCCTTTTATCCCAACTCGCTGCCTTCTGTCAGATAGCCAATCCTCAATCCAAGCTAGTAGCTCACCTCAAACACCATGGGCCCTCACCTTGCTCAGCAGCCTCTCGTGAGGCACTTTATCAAAGGCCTTTTGGAAGTCTAGATAGATAACATCTACTGGGTTTCCCTGGTCTAACATTCTTGTTATCTCTTCAAAGAATTCTAACAGGTTTGTCAGGCACGACCTCCCCTTACTAAATCCATGCTGACTTGTTCTAATCTGACCCTGCACTTCCAGGAATTTAGAAATCTCATCCTTAGCAATGGATTCTAGAATTTTACCAACAACCGAGGTTAGGCTAATCAGCCTGTAATTTTCCATCTTTTGCCTTGATCCTTTCTTAAAAGGGGGTTACAACAGCAAGCTGCAGCCCCATTTCCTACCTACTAACCTCATCCCGCCCCTTGACCTGTCCTCCCTGGACTGACCTATCTCCATCCTACCTCCCCACCGACACTCACCTTTACTGGCTCCATCCCCTCCTCTTTGACCTGTCTGTCTCCTCTTCACCTATCTTCCCCTCTATCCATCTTGGGTGGGTGGGATGCTCTTCAGAGCGTCAGTGTGGACTCGTTGTGCTGAATGGCTTGCTTCCACACTGTAAGAATTCTATGATTACAACAGTCTGAGAACTGGGGACTGAAATGTGAACAGGAGACCAAGAGACCAAATTAAACTGGCAAACAACTAAAAGGTCTGTGTCATACTCACAGCCTAAGTGGATATGTTCCTAAGAGTGGTCATTCTGGTCTCCCAATTATAGTGGAAATCACATTGTGAGCAGTGAATATACAAACTTGAAAGAAGTATACTGAAATTGCTACTTTGCCAGGAATAAAGGTGAGGAGAGTCAGTAAAAGTGTTGATGTTCCACCTACTGTAATTGCACAGGATGGTGTTGTGGGAGGGGTTGAATTGTTGGCAGTGACTGGGGAGTGGACCAGGGTATCACACATGGAATGGTCCCCTCAGAATGCTGCCAGGAGAGGGGAAGGAAAGAGATGTTGTCTGTGCATCATGATGGAGATGGCAGAAATGATACAACGTGGTCCTTAGAATGTTGAGGCTTGTGAAGTGGAAAATGAGGATGATGAGAGCTTTGTAATCATTTTGGGAGGGAGGACAACAGGTAAGAGCATAAGTGTGAAAAATAGGTCAGGCATATATGACGGGCCTGTCCCCTTTAACAGGTGAAATCCCCACCATTGAGTAAAACAAGATATATCAAAAGAGCTGTAGTGCAAGGTTACAACATCAGAATTAATGTGATGGAAATGGAAAAACTGGGAGAATAGAATGGAGTCCTGACTGGAGACAGGTTGTGGTAACGTATAGCTGAGGTAGGTATGGCAGTGGGATGATGCAACCTAGAAAACAATACTTTAATATGCCTTCCTTGGCCATCAACTGAAAATCCAAATGGGATGGCCACTGCGTCTACTGTAGTATTCCCATCTCCAAGTAAGAAGGTTCCCATTCCAACCTATCCCATGGATTTGGCTCCCCATACTGGGCTGATATCTAGCAGACGTCATGCCTCCAGTAGGGTTAGGAAGAGCTGCCATTGTTAAGGGTCAGTGAGATGCTTTGTGTGGTAGCCCATTTAGATGAAGGTACTTTGAATGTAAAAGTTGTGAATAAAGCGATGGGAAACTAACTTTAGCTAATTTTTCTTAATATTCGCTTAAGATAATCATGAATGAGATTCATGAGAGAAGCTGTCCTGGAGAAAAAGTTGCCATCGACCCTTTAGAGAAAAGACAGCTGGTGGTGAGTTTAACCTGAGGGCCACTATGCCTGAGGTGAGGGTTGAAGTTGAGAAGGGGGTCCTTCATGGTAACCTCTGCTGATGTGGGAATTGAAACTTCACTTTTTGGCATCACTCTGCATTGCAAAACAGCCATCCATCCAACTGACCTAATCAACATCACCTCCCCGCTCCTTAGAGTAAGACAGAATGGATGGGAAATATATGTTCTTGAATGCAGCTAATGTAGGCAGCAGTCAGAGTGTTTGATGCACAGAGCAACATTCCTGTTAAAAGATTAATGATTAGTTTGTCAGAAAATAATTTGCAGGTGATTGCCATGAAGTTTTGATGATTTGTTTGAAACATATATGAGTTTTGATACAACATGGAATTTCAATATCATCCATTTTATCCAAAATAATGGTCTGTAGATATATGAGCACTGACAGTGTTATTGCCCTGATTTTGAAATCAGACAATGACTCACATGTGTCTAGTCTGTGTGAATAAGCAAGTGAGTAACAATTTAGCAAGGCCAAGATCAGTGACATTGATGTAAATTACACTGAGATGGATGTGGTTTGTATTCTTATAAAGTGAGAGGACAAGGACCCAAAACAAAACACTGTTGAGGAAGACGCCACCCAGTGGCACATCTAGGTAGTTTTTTGCTCTCAGCTTTCACAAATCTCACTCCTAAATGACCATTTCTGAGACTGTCATTCACCTCAAACTGTGTTGAGGGCTTTAGCCTTTATGGGCTATATCACAAAGTCTCAAAGAACACAGATGTAAAATTTGAATCTATATTCCAATTAATTTATAAAATCTTGATCTAGTGATACCAACACAGAACGTAGATGCATTCCATAACATAAAGTTAAAAATATTTCCCTAAACTTCAAAGTTCACAAATTAAAGGAGAATATTTTGCCTAATATGAAAATTTTGCACAAGTAGAATTGAGTTGCCTTCTGGAACAGGTTGCCAAAGTTTGCACATGGCCCAAGAGTTGCAGCATAGGTAATTCAATCTAAGTTGGCAATCGAAAGGCACATGCCAATTCAAATTCACCCTCTCTCCACTTCATTCCGATTGCTTTCATCTTGTCACGGGGATGTATTTGGAGTTGAGAGATTGGATTTTTCTAATAATTCCAATCATGACAACAATATGACAGTCCAACTTGGAATCCAGCTTATGCAATTAAATTTTTTTAGAAATCAGTTGATCTGATACGTCACTGTGCAAAATCAATTTGCTGCTCTCAAAATCACAAGAGAAGTTTAGATGGAAAACATCACTTGATCTCAATTTTACAGGATATTAACCTGCCTTTTTCCCATTGTAGCATTTAGTTGCTTTTTAGATAAATCCAGAATCGTGATCGCAACCCACTCCAGCAGCTGAACACTCTCTTTTAAGGAGAACTTACTTACATATCATAGGAACACTGATTTTCTCCCCTCTGTTGTGGGGAGTCATAGAAACATTGAGAACACAGGAGCAAGAGTAGGCCATTCAGCCCTTCAAGGCTGCTCTGCCATTTAATATGATTGTGGCTGATCATCCAACTCAGTACCCACTCCCACTTTCTCCCCATACCCTTCACTCTTTTTAGTCCTAACCATTATATCTATATCCTTCTTGGAAGTCTTCAATGTTTGAGCCACAGAGGTTTCTTGTGACTGACAATTCCATAGGCCCATTCATATATGAAGAAATTATAACCTATAAATTCTCTGTTTCTGACAGCAGGGGACCTATATTCACCTTTACTAATATTTTCTCTTCTCATACCTATTGAAGCTTTTACTATTGGCCTGCATGTTAGCAATCTTACACTTATACTCTATTTTTACCCTCTTCATCAGTCTCTTTGCCTCCATTGTTGGAATCTAAATTGTTCCCAATCCTCAGGTTTGCTGTTTTATTTGGTCAGTTTGTATGCCCATACCTTGAATTTAACACTATCTTTAGTTTCCTTGTTAGACATGGTCTGACTGCACTTTTCAGTTTACTTTCATGCCATAAACATTTGCAATCCTTTCAAGTGCTCTTTAAATGGTTTCCGTTGCCTATCCCTTTAAATAATGATCCCCAATTTGTCACAGCCAGTTCATACCTCAAATCATCATAATTTGTTTTATTTAAATTCAGGAACCTAGTCTCAAACAATTATGTCACTCTCCATGTTAATGAAGAATTCTGTCCTATTATAGTCACTGTTCCCCTATAGGCAAACACACAACTAGATTGTCAATTATTCCTCCCTCACTACACATTAGCCAGTCAAAAGATGGTCTTTTCTGTAGTTGGTTCCTCAATTATTTCTTCATAAAATTATCCCCAACGCTCCAAGAGTTCCTCCTCTATGTAACTCTACTGATTTGATTTGCCCAATTTTTATGCATTTTGCAGTTGCCCACAATTATAGCTATAATTCTATTACTTGCAACTCTAATTTCCTTTTAACAATTTCTCCAATATTATCACTACAGTTTGGGGCTCAATAATCAACTCCTACTTCACTGGAGTTAATATCCTTCCTCACAATCGCATTAATTTCCTTTTTAATCAGCAGTGTCACCCCACCTCCTTTTCCTTTCAGCCTGTCCTGTCTAAAAACTGCCCTGTCTATGTAATCCCTGTTATGTCATATCTGTTTAGATCTATTTGCACTACTAATTCATCCATTTTATTGGCATGCTCAACACAAGTCTTCTAGCTTTCTTTGTCCAGTTTATTTTGTTGCTTTGTCTGATTAACTCTCAAATTCTCTGCTTGTCATCTTTCTTATTTTCCATTCTGTCTTTTGTTATAGACTTAAATTCCCTGTCATCTGTCTCGCTAGATAGGTTTCCAGTCCCCTCCCATTTTAGTTTAAACTCTCACCAATTGCACTTACAAATACAACCCCTAGATCATCAGTGCTGGTCCTGTCCAAGTACAAGCCACCCAGTTTGTGTTACCTCCCTTCAAACTAAGTCCAATACACCAGGAATCTGAAACTCTCCGTCCTGCACCATAACTCCAGCCACACATTCATCCAAAATGACCTGCTATTTCTACACTGACTAGCACATGGCACAGGCAGTAAGCTTGGGATCTCTACTTTTGAGGTCCTATTTTTGAACTTGCTTCCTAACTCCCACGTTCTGCTTTTAGTATCTCATCTCTTCTGTTGCCTGTGTCATTTGTTCTGATGTGTACCACAACCATTGGCTGTTCACCGTCCCACTCCAGAATGTGCTGGGGCTACTCTGAGACATCCTTGACTCTAGTGCCCAGGAGGCAACATACTACCCTGGAGTTTTGTTTGTGTGCACAGAGCTGTCTAACTCTTTCCCTTATTGTGGAATCCTCTATTACTACAGCATCCTCGTCCATTTTCCTCCAGTCCTGTGCAGCAGAGATAACTGATATGCATTGAGTTTCGCTGCTGCTTATTTCCTCCGACAGTATCCAAAGTGGTACATCTGTTTTGCATTTGGCCACTCATCCCTTTGTTACCTATGGAGTCTTTATGTACAGAGTGATCACTTTCTTTACCTACTACATTTGACTGCCTCAGCCTTGTGGATGTTCCATTGTGACCCCAACCACCGTTCCAGGAGCTGCAGCTGGCTACATTTCCTACACACATCCTGGCCCCGGGCACAGGAAATGTAAGCAGTTTCTCACATAGTCTCATTCTCCAGTTTCTCACGCTCCAGTGTCAAAGATTATTGTGGAAAATAGGAGGTCATGTTGTAGTGGATAACATATTGGCAGGCTGGTAGAAAACAGAAACTGTGCACAATTGAGTCTTTGCCTGATTGGCAGGATGTGACCAGTACAATCCCATAAGGATCTACGCTGGGACCTCAACATTTTATAATTTACAAAAAAAAATCTTACTTGGGAGGATGGAATGAATGATTGATTGTTAAATATGCAGATAATATAAGATGAGTGGAAAAGTATATTATGAAGAAGATGTAAGGAAATTGACTGATGTGTATAGGTTGATTGGATAGGCAAAAATCAGGATTATTGTGTATAATGCAAGAAAAATGTGAAGTTGTTCACTTCGACAGGAAGAGTCAAAAAGCAGAGTATTATTTAAATGGAGAATGACTGCAGAATTCTGATATGTAGAGGGATTCAGGTTTTCTGCTGCTGTTGTCAATCAGAAACAGCAATAAGCATTCCATTGCACAAAATGGGAAAATAAAACAATCCCTGGACTTGTACTTTGTATTCTGGAGTTAAAGTATAATACATGGAAATAATTAGCAAATTTGTCTAACAAATTTTGGAAGTGCTGCTATCAATTTCCTGAAGGTGATCATGAGAAAAGAAAACCATGATAGTGGCTGTAGGATAGCTTTACACTCCCTGTCGGATAGCTGTCAACTCCAAATGGGCAAAGGACAACAGTCGTGTTGCTGCTGCAGCCATGCTCTTGGAATGGCTAGTCATCAAAGTCATCATCCTGTTCCCATTTTCTCCCCTTATCCTTTGAGCCCTATATCTATAATAATTAAATTACTCTCCTTCCTGTAAATATTCAATTTTTCAACCTCACAACTTTCTGTGGCAGAGAATTCAACTAACTGGCTCATCACAGTCTGGGTGAAGAAATTTCTCTCATTTCATATCCCTATACAGTCACCCCTGGTTCTGGACTCACAGGTCATCAGGAACATCCTTCCTGTATTTACCCTGTCTAATCCTGTTAGAATTTTGTAGATTTCTATGAGATCCCTGCTCCTGTACTCGAATCCTCTCACTATGAAGGGCAATATATGATTTTCTTTCTTCACTGCCGCATTTTAGCGCTTATTTTCAGTGAGTGCTGTACGGGAACACCCAGATCTCATTGCACTTCCCCCTTTCCCTATCTGTCAGTTAATAATCTGCCTTCCTGTTTTTGGTACCAATGTGGATAAACACACATTTATCTACATTATACTTCATCTCTCATGCATTTGCCCTCTCACTGAACTTGTCCAAATCACATTGGAACAACTCTGCATCCTCCTCACAATTCACCCACGCATCCAGCTTTGTATCATTTGCAAACTTGAATATATAACATTTACTTCCCTCATCTAAATCATTACTGTACATTGTGAATAGTGAGTGTCCAAGAACTGATCCATGCAATCCTCCACTAATCATTCACTTCCACTCAGAAAAAGACCCACTTAATCTAACTTTTTGTTTCTTCTCTGCCTACCAGTCCTCTATCATGTCAGTACCCTACCTTCAATTCCATATCTTTAGAATTCACGTTTTACTCTCTTATGTGAGACCTTATCAACAGCTTTCGAAAAGTTTATGTAAACCACATCCACTGGCTCCTCCTTGGTCAACTGGGTTGATGAACTGAGGATTGGCAAATGAAGCTTAATTTGGGTAAATGCAAGGTGTCGTATTTTGACTTATACAGTTAATCGACCAGAGAGACCTAGGAGTTCAGGCTCTTCGAGTATCTCATGTAGACAGGGTGGTTAAAAAGGCATTTAGTATGTTTGCCTTCGTTGCTAAGACTTTCTATAGGAATTGGGACATCATGTTGAGGTTGTGCAAGAGGCCACTTTTGGAATGCTGCATTCAGTTCTGGTTGCCCTGTTTTAGGGAGAATATTATTAAATTGAGGGGGTTCAGAAAAAAATTACCAGGATGTTGCTGGGACTGGAGAGTTTAAGTTATAAGGAGAGTCTAGAATGTTTTCACTGGGACATAGGAGGAGGGGGAGCAGCCTTATAAAGGTTCATAAAATCATGACGGGCATAGATAAAATGTATAACAAAGGTATTTTCCCTCGTGCGGGGGAGTTCCAAACTAGGGGGCGTATAGAACATAGAACATTACAGCACAGTACAGGCCCTTCGGCCCTCAATGTTGTGCCGACCTGTCATGGTGAGAAGAGAAAAATTCTTAAAAGAGACTTGATGGGCAATTCACACAGAGGATGGTTCATGTGTGGAATAAATTCCCAGAAATGGTAGTAGATGCAGGTATAGTTATAACGTTGAAAAGACATTTGAACCGGAACGGTTTAGAGGGAAATAGGCCAAATGCAGGCAAGTGGGACTAGTTTACTTTGGGAAACTTGGTCAGCATGGTTGGGCTGGACTGTTACTGCACTATATGACCCTGTGAGTCTATAACTCCACTAGCTACATCCTTAAAGAATTCCAGTAGATTCGTCAATCATGATTTCCCTTTTGTAAATCCATGCTGACTGTGAATTCCAATATCAAGCTAACCAGTCTATTATTCTCTGCTTTCTCTCTATCTCCTTTTTTTTAAAACAGTGGGGTTATATTAGCTACCATCTGATCCATAGAGACCGTTACAGAGTCAGTAGAATCTTGAAACATGACCACCAATGTAGCCATTATTTCTTGGTGCATGTCCTTAAGTACGCTGGGATACCAATTCTCTGGCTCTGTGAATTTATCAGCCTATAATCCCAGCAATTTCTCTAACACCATTGCCTTACTGATGCTGATTTTCTTCTGTTCCTCCATTTCACTACCAACAGTTCTGGGTATTGCAACTCTGAATAGTCATGCTCACCAACCATAAGTTCTACAAAATCTCACAAAGCAGATTTGTAGATCTTAAACTAATGAGCCATCGACTTCACTGTCATATCTCACTGACTCAGCCAAGGAAACTGGACTTTGCAGTATGTGTCTGAGGAAGACTACATGTCCCACTGGCACATAGCACGAAGAAGACTTAAAAATAATTAAGAACTATTATTTGCTGTGAAAAAAAGCCTCAGTGTCTCTGCACTTCATTTGATCAACCAACATTAAAGAAGTACCAAAGTGTTCCCATCTGTGTTCTAAAATCCAGATAGTCTTGGCCCAGGCTGATTGCATATTCCAGAATTATTTTAAGAGCTTTCCTGGAAAATCAGAAGAAAGCTGGGCATTCAGACTGTTCCTTTCTAGCTGATCAGTTGCAACTGCAACTCGGATTCTCACTGATGAAATAGTTAGAAGAGTTGAGACTGATTTCCTTGAAATTGGTTCAAATAACTTACATGGTGAACAACATTTAAATGACATGGATTCTAAGCATTGTGTGCTCGTAGGTATATTTCATGTCATTTAAACAAATTCATGATAGTTTGTATTATTTGATATCATTCCACCCAGATTAAGCTTTAATCTAAGTGAATACATGCAGAAGTTATTATCTAAAGCTAAAAACTTAAAAATACAACAGAAAAGAACAGCAAGACACATTGATCGAATTCAATATTCAGTACCTTACCGAGACTTCTAATTCATGACATGCATTTTACTATAACAGGCATGATCAGAAATTTGCATTTGAGATTGTTTCATTGTTCATAAATTATCCATTTCTTCTGATGTTGAAAAACATTTTGACAGATATTAATTACAGAATTTTGATAATTATATTTGTTGCTAATACTTTTTGATGGACATTTAATATTATGACAGTTTGTAACGGAGGACACAATCTGTATAAAAATAATAACAAGGAGAACAATGTAAAAATGTCTGTTGTCATCTGCCCAGACTAGAGACAAAGGGTATATTTGTGTCTATAGCCAACCAGAAGCTATAGTTTATGGCTTCTGGTATTCTAATTAAATTGCATTCTTAGTGGGGACATGAAAAATTGAATTCTTTAAAAGCATTGTGAAGAAATGCTCCAAAAAGACCAAGAACAGATTATTACCATGGAGGACCGAGAAAGGCCTCCTCATATTCCAGGGGCTGGGGAGAGTTAAGATTAGCAAGTGCAGCTTCATAGGCAGCAGATACAAGAGAATGCCACCACTTGTAAGTTCTCCTCCAAGTCACTCATCATCCTGATTTGGAAATTGATCACTATTCCTTACACGTCTCTGGGTCAAAGATCCAGAATACCCTGTTAATCTGAGTGAATACGTACAGAATTATTATCTAAAACTGAAAAATTAAAAGTACAGCAGAAAAAAACTGCAAGACGCATTGATCAAATCCAATATTGAGTATTTTACCCAAACTTCTAATTCATGACATGCATTTTGCAATAACTGGCATGATCAGAAATTTGCATTTGAGATTATTTCATTGTTCATAAGTTATCCTTTCTTCAGCTGTTAAAAGCATTCTGACAGATATTAATCACAAAATCTTTATAATTATATGTGCCAAAATCAGGCAGATTCACTGATTCTGAGGTGAAGGCCATAAAATACAATGCCTTTGACATAAAATTGACTGGCATAATTTCAGCTTTACTTCATTCAACAAGCCTAAACCATTTCATTGAATTGTGTAATCATATTAGAGCAACAACTGCAACATATTTGAAAATAAAACCAGAATGTCACTCTCCCTTTCCAAGTGCAACAAATGCACATGTGTTTTTAGAAATGAGATTTTCTGTAACACTTACATGAAAATTCAGCCAATACAAATATTTCTTTAGTGGTACTGGATATGTCAGCCTTTGTAAATTTATCAGATGTTTGTGAACTAATAAGCTTATAAGTCGCCTGATAGGTAACAATCCAAAATTCGTTGGTGGGAATAGCATTAATTTTGCTTGAGGACTGACTGCCAAAAATATCACGATCTGTTTTGATGACTAAATGATCTTTTCTAGTCTTCTAATTTTTTAATAATTGTTGTCCAAATGAGTTCTTTAAGTATTTGTTGAGTGTTCATCAATAACACATCCTAAAGGGCATGAAATTGAATGAATTTTAAGAATGTTAATGTCAATTGGAAGTATTAAGTTTATTTGCAAGTATTAACATTATTTGGATTGACTGTTTCAAATCCATAGTCTGGGTAATATAACATTGTATAATATGAAATTTTAAGCACAATAACATCCGTTTATCTTTTGACAAATGTTTCAATTCCACTATCACCAAAGAAGATGATTAAGATGGTAAGTGGGGAATGGGATATGGGCATCACTGGCTGGACCAGCATTTCTTGCCTGTCCCTAGTTGCCCTTGAGAAAGTGGTGGTCGCTGTCTTCTTGAACTACTGCAGCCCATTTTCTGTATGTAGGCCCACAATGCATATAGGGAGAGTAATCTCGAACTTTGACCCAAAGACATGGAAGAACCAGTGATAAATTTCCAAGTCAGGATAATAAGTGGCTTGGAGGGAAACTTACAAGTGGTGATGTTCTCTTGTACCTGCTGCCCATGAAGCTGCGCTTGCTAATCTTAACTCCCCACAGCCCCTGGAATATGAGGAGGCCTTTCTTGGTCCTCCATAGTCATGGTGCACCTGACCTTGGATGAACATACCCACTGGATAAACATGCCCTGACATACTCCTCCCTTATGAAGATCGTTGCGAACCCCTCCACAGTTGTCAAATTCCTGCTCCTGCTTCTCCACGTGCAACAGTCCCCAATCCTAATAAACAGGTTGTGCTTCCTGTTTCAGAATGGCCCAGTGACTGCCCCCCAAATTTCCTTTGTTTCTGTAAATGGACTGACTGTGGCCCACTCCCTTGAGTGACCTAACCACACAGCCCTGTGTGAAAAGTGTCCAGACCCCTGTCTAATGCCTTTGCATCTCCTCAAACATGATAGCCCAAACTCTAGAGTGGCTGCTATAGAGCCACGGAACTAACTGCAATCCATTCCCCAGACTGAATTGTCTGAACAGAGCAGAACTCAAAGACAGCACATAAGTAGCCCATGGATGTCGCATGGTCCAGTCCATGAGCTGCGTATCTGTCTCTGCATGCAAAATGTCCCTGTAGCAGCCCTTCAATTCTAGCTGCTAGTACCCCCTGCTGGTTCTAGCCAGCAGGAGCCTGAAGCCGCCAGGTGCCACGCTGACTCCCACGTTAAGAATTCTCAACTTCTATCCTGTTTGGTGCATTCGGTTAGATGGAAAGGCTGAATTTTAATGAAGCAAGTTGTGGCATTAATAAGGCATTTAACAAACTATAATCCACTTATTTGGCAATTTGCCGATGCCTGACAAGAGACTTGCTCTGCAAAAATCTAATGGATGCAAACAGATGCTCCCAGTGTCATTGGGTCTCACTAGACTTCTGATCAGATCATACCACAAATCCCTCTATATCTGACATCACTCAGATCCTGATAAGATTCTGCACTAAGTGTGATGCATTGACGCTTTTTGGGTGATGAGTTGGACACAAGGGTTGCAATGATGTACGGATGTGTTTAGTGAAAAGGCAACAAGGTGACAGATGAAGTATAAGGTCATCAGAGCCAGAAAGCACAGTCCAAATTCTGGTGGTGAGATATTTCTATCAGGGGAGGATTGGGGTGACCATGCCTACAAGGTTGCTTCAGTGGTTTCCTTCCAATCCATTGTCCAGAGGTAAAGTAATGAATTGGGGAGAGTGACTGTAAGACTGCTTCTGACTCTGAATCCCGAAAGGAATTTGAAGGACCTGAGCCAATGGATTGGAATCCTGATGTAAACATCCCTAAATCTGAACCATCTCTGAGTGGAAAACTTTCCTTTTTCTTCCTTTCTTTTCTCTGATTAAACCACTCAACGTGGCAGTAGGTTCCATATTTGCATAATAATCTGCATTTACGTTCTTCATTTGACCAATTTGTAGAAATTGGTCACAGATTGAGCTCTTTAGCACTTCACTTTTCAGCATTATGGCTGTCCTTTTGATACCGAAATGGTGTTTGTGCTATATGTGCACAAGCCCAACATGATCTGCACTAGTACAAAGTTTACCAAGCTGAATATGAATTTAGCGTGTGACTAAGCGCAGCTGATCACACTGCTGCATCTCTGCTATTGCAGCAGTCGTCATGATGCTTTCAATCTGGTCCAGCCCAACGTTCCCTCAGTCATTCAGCAATCACAGTAAATAAAATGGTAGCTGCTGGATGACAAGGGTAATCTACATCCGGCTAGTAATTCCCCTTCATAACAATAGAATTATATTGCCACAAGAAACATCACTTAGCAAACAGTTGCATAGCAGCAACAGTTTTGCTGTCTTATCTGCTCTATAGGAGACTTTCTGTACGTGTGCCCCTCTATAACCTGATCAACACGAGGGCAAAGACCTCGGCACCAAGAATTCATTGAACATTTTAGTAACAGGAGAAAAACAGTGTACTAAAGAAGCAGAGATAATGGGAACTGCAGATGCTGGAGATTCCAAGATAATAAAATGTGCGGCTGGATGAACACAGCAGGCCAAGCAGCATCTCAGGAGCACAAAAGCTGACGTTTCGGGCCTAGACCCTCTGATGAAGGGTCTAGGCCCGAAACGTCAGCTTTTGTGCTCCTGAGATGCTGCTTGGCCTGCTGTGTTCATCCAGCCTCACATTTTATTATCTTAGTACTAAAGAAGCAGCTGGCTCACCCAGATACTAGATAGATTGTCCATGATCATCTCATCCAACTCTAGTTCCCATGAACTATAAGTTCTCAAGGATTATAAAATCCTTCCACAGCTTCCCAACCCTCTGGTCCTGACCAATCTCAGCATCATTGTGGCCAAACTCCTGCACTGAAAGCCACCGCAGAACAATGTTGTTTCTGGTTTCTCCCACCCACCCCACCCCACCCTTGCCTCTGCCCCATGACGCTGATAATAGGATTTATAAATTGTGCTTCATAGTGTTTATAGAATGGTAATCGCAGAGATGTGACAAGTTTCACAGTATGCAAGGCCAAAAGATCAGTTGTAAGGCTATGGCATTTGGAAAGAGAATTCACTGACTTTACCCACTCTTCTGTGCTTATAAGACTTCCTATGGCACTCAGTTACTCAGAGTGACATTAGTTGTATTGATTTCCTTGACTACCATTAACATCTTCACACTTTTCTGGATGGTCTTCTGGCTCACAGTGAACATATTCATCTCTTGTCCCATTAACTTCCTGCACTAGGATGTCAAGGGCCAATCTTGGAGCCTACTCTTTCCCCTAAGACAGTAGGAACTACCACTGCTGGAGTCAGAATTAACACAGTGTGGAGCTGGAGGAACTCAACAGGCCAGGCAGCATCAGAGGAGCAGGAAAGTTGACGTTTCGAATCAGGACCCTTCTTGTGTCATAAACCCTCTCATACCGGCATTCAATACTCACATCTACTTTGGCTGCCACTCTGGACTGAAACCTATCAGTCCAGTTCCACTTCTGCTTATTCTTTTAAACATTTTTCTGTTCCTTACAATAGAAATGATGCCAAAGCTTTTTGTCTTGCATTTATCAGGACAAGCACAAGACCACCAAATGTTAAACAGTCACAATTCATACCACAGAAGAAAACAATCAAACCACATTTTCTGCAGGCAATCAATCTCCCTTTCTCCATTAGCTTCTCCCTCAGGCAGTGTTATCGATTGTGTGGCAAATATGTCACCGGACTAATAATTTGGAAGCCAGGATAACTATCAAGAATTCTACCATCCCCATCTATATGTATCCTCTGAAATGTCCCTCAACACAAGGCTAATTAGGGGTGGACAATGATTTCTAGCAATGACCACATGCCATGAAAGAGTAAAGAAAATATTGTGATTGTTTGAAATTTGATATTCTTGTGGTTGTCTTGATCTACGCAAGATGAAAACCTTTGGTAACGTGTCTCCCTTTTCAGCAATAGGTCTGATATTTCTTTGTGGCTTGGTTTCAAACAACATTTTGCAATGCTTCTGCATCATGGTAAGGGAGATATTTAAATATAAGTTGTTGTTGTAGCCAGAATGGGCCATCCCTTTAAGTGATAAAATCTGACTTTAAGTAGTTCAGGATATCTCTAAGTGCTGGTCTTGCAGGAACTAGGCCCCCTTACTAAGGCGTGCAGCCACTCAACCGTACATTTATCATTAGGCTGCACGCCACATCTATTTAAATTAGCTGTCAGCATGAAGCTGCATGCTGTCCGCATTACTTTAAATAGGCATGGGTTAACTGGCCATTGTGATCCCATTGTCCATTTCCAGACATTGTATAATTTTTCAAACCTTATATTTACGCCTCCTTGTTTATCACTCACCCACAAGTGGAAGCAATTTCTCCCTGTCCATTCTATTGAGCTGCTTCACAACTTGACTGTGTTCCTTAGTTTTGCGCTTTTGTTACTGATTAGACAACCACTGGAAACAATCTTTTACTGTTTTTCCTGCCAACACTAATTATGATTTTGAAAGCATTTCTTGAGTTTTCCTTTAAACATCTTTGTTCCAATGGGAAAAAACCGTCAAATCCTTTGAGCCTTTCTTTGGAATTACAACCTTTTGCTCATTTTATCATCCTATGTACAATTTTCCACGGTGCTGATTTATTTTCTACAAAGAGTTCCCTAACGCATATTATGCGATGATTTGGCCTGTTTCTTGTACAAATCCAACATAATTTCTTTGCTTTATCCCGTGTACGAAACATAGAATACTATTTGCTTTTTTAATGTGCTTTGTTCTACTTGCACTGTCAAAAATCCATGAATCTCTATCTTAATATCTCTGTGCCCTCATTGACATTGAATATCAGTGAAGTATTTTACCACAGCAGTAAGTAATTCCTGTTCTCTTTAGACCTTTATGTACACATGCCAATGAGAGATGCTGAATAGAGATTAGAGGAGAGAATGCTGTCCGATTTTCTCCTTCAAGCCCTGAGACCAACGATAGTATGTCTACCATTATCCCTGCTAACACAACTAATGCAGCACAGAGCAAGAATCAAAGCTCAGATCTTTTTCTCTGTATGGTTTTGATAGCAAAATTAATATTTAAAACCAATTGCTTGCTAGTCCAGAATTTAGTTCTGAAAAGAGACTTGGGGCTGAATCTTATATTTTTTGGCCAAACATCAGGTTTTTTTGGCTGAACCCAAACATGAGATTTTATTTACAGATGTTGGAAGTGTTCAGAAATGAAATGAATAGAGGATGTGTTTCACCCCACAATGCCAACCCAATACTAACGTTATGACCACTGACTATTTCCGAATCTATGATTGTCTGATGCATCCAGGTCTCATCTACCAGAATCAGATGTCAGTCAGGTCCTGTCTAGCTTGTAGTGCCAAGCGCAGCTGAACACTGTCATGGGCAGTGAAAGCTTCCTTCTCACCATTGTCATCGTCCTCCTCACGAGAAGACTGTTGTCCCCATTTCTCAGTTTCTGTCACCTCACTCAGTTGCCCGTTCCAATCGTGTAAAGCACAAATCACCAGGACAATGCAGTTGACTGTGTTTGGATTATCGTGCAGGCCCCTGGCCAGACCAGTCCAAGCAATAGAACAACATCTTCAGATGCTCTATCGTCTGCTCCATCACAGCCCTGGTCACAGTATGTGCACCAACATGGTGACGGTGCGACGCTGACTGAGTGATCAGCATATTACATCCAAAAGGGATGCTTCTGCCCTCCAGCCCATTCCCATCTCAGATCCACATCAGTCATTATATCCAGGAGAGTCCATCGTAATATTTATGATATATGACTGGGTAATGTTCCCACCTCTCAAAACACCCTTGGAAGTTTCACAAATGGTGGGACACTTTAGCCAGCATTTACTTCTTTTAAAGTCATTGCTGCTAACTTCTGGTTTATCGTGATGCCGATGTTGGATTTGCAAGCACCAATGTAAAGGTGCAAATTGCCATTGACCAGCAATTGAACTGGAAGCACAATCACTCTGCATGCATTACAAATGGACAAAGAAATGCTTAGAAGTGAAACATAGCTGGAGTTTGCAAACACATGCTTCATGTATTTGCCCCTTCAAAATCCTAGCGTTCAGCAAATATGGAGCTTCGTCAAACTGACACTGACTGAGCTGACCACAGGCATTGTTCTTTTGCAGTTGCAGTTAGCACCTAGAGAATGGCAATGTTGGTAGGAAACTCAGCTTTCAGTGAAACCAGCAGCACAGGTTCCCACCTTTGTAAGATGGAGCAAAAATCCCCAACATTAAAATCAACGGACAAAACCCAGGATTTTGGGCAGAACTTTCAACTTTCAAAACTTTTGAGAAGAAAAGGGACAGTTGGACTGAGATCTGCAGGAAATTCACAACAAGCCAGCAGAATGGAGATTGCTGCCTGGGACTATTGTCCAGCCTGGAGTAACAATTTATACCTCCTCCATAAAAGAATAATCAACCGGAACCAACAAACCTTAGCCTGAGACAATTTTCACACCTCAGGCTACTCACCGCGGACAGTATGGGGCCAACAGAGATGTTGCACACTCAAACTTGAACAAAACCCATTCACATATACTCCAACCATCGGAAAGCCAATCAAGCTCCAAAGAAAACATCGGGAGCACAATGAAAACTCCAGATTTGGCACAGAGACAAAGGGGCCTGTAACAGCCAGCCCGATCCCACCTGGAGGGTGGCCATGTTCGACAACAAGCTTCTTAATGATGATCTTCCCCACAGGTTGCCTTCACAAGCAACTTCAGAACCAAGAACCACTGAGGCCAAACCCAGAACCAAGAACAGGGAATCCAAGCCAAGGGTCTCATCTGACCAAAAGACATCCAAGAGGGGAAAGCCAACAACAGAACGCAACCAAGATCTTCCATACACAAGCTTTTCTTTTGGAACTGAGAACACCCACAGCAAGCATCTCAACAACTGACCATGGCCATCAGAACTAAACAACTCGAAGCAACAATCGACTCGACCAATACCACAAGTCCTCAGGCACAACCTGAGGTGAAAATTGGGTTTATTAAACCAGCAGAAAGTTAAGAAAACCAGGTACTTACCCAATAGATCCAATATGCAACTTACCACATCGGTGGACACAAACCAATCAAAAAACCCACGCAATCCGAAGTCTTCATCCAGGCTCCCTGTACGGCAAGCCAGAACAGCCAGGTGCACTTCAAAACCACATCCTGAGTGGTGAGCATAAACCCCTGAGATCCTAAAGTTCCAACCTACCTAACAGGGAGGGGAAGGCAGGTGGTGCCAGTGCTTTGGGACCCTGCGAGTAGGAATTCTGACTAACAGTGTAAAATTTAGACAGTTGTTTTCTGTGGGTTTGTTAAAGAGAATCTAATAGTGGCATCTAATTACTAGTGTGTTTTAAAGTACTACTGTTCTCCTATACATTAATTATGTTAATTTCCTTGATTTATTGCAAACCAATTTCTTGTATTATAACTACATTTTGTACCTTAAATAAAAGCAGAGATTCTTTTGCCCTGAAACACGTGTCTACTATCTCTTCATTCACATCCCCTATATAAATCCAATGTCCAGAACCAGGGGTCCAGGAGCAATTTGAAGCACTTAAAGATCAGGAAAATAACTGATTGCAAACCAGAACCATGTGCCTGGTTACCAGGTGTCTGCCCAAAGCCTGCACATCCTGTTTACCTCACACTGACCCGACACCTCACTTATCCCCTCACCACCACACCCCATGCAAGGAAGATTATTGATCAGTTGGTCAGATGGGCAGACCAGTGGCAGATGGTATTTGTCCTGATAAGTGCAAAGTGATGCATTTTGGAAGAAGAAATAAGATGAGGGAGTATTTACTGAATAGCAGAACACTGGGTAGCTTAGAGGAACAGAGGGATCTCGGGGTAATTATTCACAGTTCCCTGAAGTTGGCTGAGCACATCAGTAGGATAGTTAAGAAGTAATATGTGACACGTGGTTTCATCAGTCATGGCAGAAGAGCATAAGAACAAGGAGGCATTGGTCAGTCCACAGCTGGAGTATAGTGTGCAGTTCTGTCACCTCACCAAAGGAAAGATGTGATAGCAGTAGAGAGGATACAGCAGGGATTCACCAGGATGTTGTCAGGGATGGGGAAATTGGGCCATAAGGAGAGACTAGTTGGGTTTGGATTGTTTTCTTTGGAACAGAAAAAAAAGATGGGCGACATGATTGAGATGTGTAGGTTTATGAGGGTTTGGACAAGGCGAATAGAGAGCAGCTGTTTCCATTGGTTGACTGGTCAATCACATGAGGGCATAGTTTAGGGTAAGGGTAAGGGGCAGGGGATTCGGAGGGGATTCAGGAAATAAACCTTTTCACACTGTGGGTGGTGGGAATCTAGAATGCGTTACCCGGGAAGGAAATCTTACAAACGTTAAAAAATACTTGGATGACCACTTCAAATGTTGTAACATTCAAGGATATGGGAAAAGTGCAGGAAATTAGGATTAGAGCACTTTGAGTCTGCACTGACATAACTATCACTAAATGAGCTGAAGGGTCTTTTCTGTGCTGTATGAATCTATGAATGAATATGTGGACACCCACCACATTGAACTCCACCACCACTGTCTTTGCTGCCCACTAATCTCCAGACAATGTACCTTAATGATGCCCCCTCCCTGCTTTTCCCTGTGGAGGCCACAATACTGGTCACTGCCTGTAAGCTCCCATCCATAGCTTACGGTGCCCTCCAATGCTGTTCCACCTGCCCCCACTTTTACCTTGAATATCTCTTCATACCATGATTAGTCCCCAACTCAATGCAGGTCTCTGCTTTCCCCTCAAACCTTAACCGCCCACCTCTATTGAAGCAATCCCTCTGTTGCCTGTGCAGTTCTTCTTGCATCCTTCTGAATGATCAACATACAAGAGCCCCAGTACTGCATTTGGCCCAGACCTCAGGCTGACTTTCGTGAGCAGCTCACAGAGATTCAGCTGATAAGATTCCTGACAGCTGTATTTGCAGCTCCCCAACTGACGGGACATAATTCCCCCGACTGATTGTGCTGGTTCTACAGGACTGTATTCTGACATATCTCCTGATTATGAGTGGCCTGAGAAGTCGACTCACCATTGGCCGGCCCCAGCATGGTCTGCAGACTTGCCCCTGACTGACTGTTACAGGAGCCCCTCACAACAGAAGAACAACCCTCTACTTCACTGGGCTTCACTTTCTAACAGGGCAATTTGGTTGAATAAATGTGTGCTTACCGTCCATGCAGAAGGTCCATATTGTAGGTTTAGATTGACACCTTGGTGGGTTATACAGCAATGCATTCTCATTAGGCTGCCTTAGACAGATCCCTACTGACTGTCGTGACATAGACCCTGACATATGAATCTATTCAAAAGTGTACCTCGGTATGTCAGTACCAATAGACTTTAGGGTCTGGTTGAAGTGCAAGCACATTAGTAGGCATAACATGGCATACCATTGGCAAGGTGATTACAGATGCTGCAAACAGTCAATTAGATGATAAGTGAGCAAGCCAGAAACCCTGAGATGCAGCCAGGTCCAAACGGTGAGCTTGGCTGCCTGTCCTTACACACAAACAGTCCTCACAGTAGCAATTCAGTGCTGGTTGCCGGTGTGCACTGGAATTCAGGTCTGTGCTTCCTAAGCATTCTACAATTGGGCCTGGGAGACACAATGAAGGTTGTAAGGAGTTGACAAATCTCAGATGCCAACACCCACAAATGAAGGGTGCATGCAGTTGATGTCCAAGGATTGTGCCCCTGTGATGTTTCTTGGTGAGCAACATGTAGGCTCTTCACAGACAAGGGTGAGTTGAAGATACCAGGTACCCGCCTTGACTGTTGAGAATCCTTGATGTCTGGTTTGTACAGCACATAGTTTAGGTTGGAAGCTGCATATTAATAAGGTGGAACGTGCAGCTACTAAGGCATGTAATGAGCTACAATCCCCTTTAATAGACAACACACTGCTGCTTCGCAAGAGACTCATCTCAATGCATGGCAGATGCATAATAGATGCAGCAAGTTAATCCTGATATTGGGATTAGCCTTGCCGGAATGACCTGTTGGATTCTGCCACAAATCCCACCATAGCCCACATAACTCAGACTCTTGTAAGATGACCCTGTGATATCGAAGCTTTTTGTGATGATGGTATGAAACCAAAAAGGATTTCTGCATACCACTCAAATGAGTAACGTGATGTAATTTTCAGTGCCAGTGTGATGTCAGGTATCTAGGCTGTACATCCAAAATTCCATCACATCAAACAGCCTACCCACTTCATTCTGTGCATTGGTTCGCTGAGTTGGTTGGAAAGCTGGTTTGTGTTGTAGAGTAACATCAGTAGCATGTGTTCAAAACCTGCACTGGTTGAGGTTAACACAAAGGGATCTCCCCTCCACTGAGGTGTGGTGATCTTCAGGTTAACCTACAGTCATCTCTGTCTGTCTACAATGAGAGATTAGCACTGTGGTGACTTTACCTTTTACCATCTGTTCACAACAAACAAGGTACTGACTGTACCCAACCAACCTGTACTGCAAAAATCGTAACACAGAGGCTAACATTGAATGCAGTTCTGAAATTGGATACCGTTTGCTGGATAATTGTTAACGTGGAAAGAATTAACCAATGGCTAATTCAGGATTGTCAATCAGGCTTGCAGGGTGGTACACTTGCGGGCAATGGAAGCTTCATATATTAATATCCAGGGCCAAGTTCTTCGTTAACAGAAAGGAAATGAGTATGCAATGCATTCATTTCAAGTCAACAAAATAGGTCAGCCATTCACTGGCTCTTTTCTCAAGGCAAATCCTTGACTGATCATTGTCAAACTGAATAGCTTAAAATTTAAACAAAGCTTGGCAATTAACTGTCAACCAACATTAATGTATTCATTCTCCATGGCCATACCTCTGTCAATCAAATTCCATCTGCCAACCAATCAGCACTCTCATCGCCTGCAGAATAAATGTTTGTTTTCCCCTTGTATTAGTGTTCTTGTAAATTGTCCCAACGAGTGCCAGACTAAAGCCTTTGACAAAATGTATTCTTTCCTCGCAATATTTGATACACCTTGTCCAATGACAGAATTACACCTAACATTGGACACTATGTTCAGAGCTTTGCAAGCAGGGGATAGTTGAGCATGATTGGCATGATGCCTACTGTGGACATTCAAAGAGATTAATTGCTTGATAGAGGCTGCCAGTTGTTGGGAAGTAAGGCCTACACAGACATGTATTGGCATAGTGGTAGGATCAATGCAGTAATGGTTTAGAACCCCTAGGCTAAGTTTCTGGGGCCTGAGTTTGAATCCCATCATAGCAGATATTAATATTTGAATTCAATAACTTTGGGAATTAAAAGTTAATCAAATGGAGACCATGTAACCATTGTCAATTGTCATTTTAAAAAGAATCTAGTTTAGTAATGCACTTCAGAGCAACAAATATGTCATTATTACTTGGTTTGGCTTATAAATCCTCTGAAATAATGTAATAACTCACAAAGTATCAAGTCTTCACAAAATCT
The DNA here is from genome assembly GCF_030684315.1 of Stegostoma tigrinum. Lineage (NCBI taxonomy): Eukaryota > Metazoa > Chordata > Chondrichthyes > Orectolobiformes > Stegostomatidae > Stegostoma > Stegostoma tigrinum. The sequence continues at coordinate 67,397,456 of NC_081357.1, read as the reverse complement.
AATGAAAGCAATGAAACGAGATGGATCACCCAGCTGTATACACTGGATTCAGATTTTACTTCAATGGCCATCACTAAGATTGGCTTCAGATTACCATGAGTTTTATTGGCCAAATCCTAAAGGACATAGCTGCCCAACTAGGTCTGCAATACTGGTGAGGGAACCAACAAAAAGAAAATGCTTACTTCATCTCTTTCTCACTAATCTGTCTGCCACAGCTGCATCTATGACAGTATTGGTGTGGGATAACAACTGCACAGTCATTATAGAAAGAAAGTTGTGCCTTGATATTGAGGATACCCTCCATTTGTGTTGTGTGGTACTATGATCAGGCTCAATGGGATAGATGTCATCAGATCTAGCAACTCAAAACAAGCATTCTTCAGATGCTGTGAACCATTGGCAGCAGCCAGATTGTGTGCAACCACAATCTATAACCTCATGGCCTAGACTATTCCCCAAGCCAACATTATCATCAGACCAAAGGATTGACCCTGGCCCAGGAAAGAATGTGGGAGCAGCATGTCAGAAGCAGCACCTAAAGATTGAGTGTCAACTTGATGAATCTACAAAACAAGGTTCCTTACATTACCAAACCATAGCAGCAATGGGGCTAAGCAATTCCGTAGTCAATGGATCAGATCAAAGCTGAATAGTTCTACCATATCCAGTCCGAAATGGTGGTAACTAACATGATCAAATATCATAATTGTCAATTATGGTAAAACCAGAAACATCACACAAATTACAAGGATGAAATATTTGCAGTAAGTGGATGATTTATCAGCTCCCTTGATGTCCCCAGCATCACAGATACCAGTTTTCAGGCAATTTAATTCATTCTATGGGATATCAAGAAATAGCAAAAGAGATTAGAAACTGCAATGGTTTTGGCCCTAACAACATTCCAGCAATAGTACTGAAGTCTTGTGCTCCAAAATCAGCCACATTGCTAGCTAAGCTGTTCCATTATAGCTACAACATTGGCATGTGAAATTGTCTAGGTGAGCATTTGCACAAAAAGCAGGACAAATGCAACCCAACAATTACTAACTTATCCACAGTCACAATCATCAGCATAGTGTTAGAGGAGTTGGAGTTGTTGACAGTTCAATTAAACAGCACTTGCAAAGGGGTAACCTGCTCAGTGATATTTAGTTTGCATTCCACCAGGGTCACTCAACTCCTGACCTCATTACATCCTCGGTGCAAGTAAGGACAAAAAGAGCTGAAATCCAGAGGTGAGCAAAGAATGGGTGCCCTGAGCATCAAGGCAGCATTTGATAATGCTTGGCATTCAAGGATCCAAGCAAAATTAAAGCGAATGTGAGATAATGGGAACTGCAGATGCTGGAGAATCCAGGATAACAAAGTGTGAAGCTGGATGAACACAGCAGGCCAAGCAGCATCTCAGGAGCACAAAAGCTGACGTTTCGGGCCTAGACCCTTCATCAGAGAGGGGGATGGGGTGAGGGTTCTGGAATAAATAGGGAGAGAGGGGGAGGCGGACCGAAGATGGAGAGTAAAGAAGATAGGTGGAGAGGGTATAGGTGGGGAGGTAGGGAGGGGATAGGTCAGTCCAGGGAAGACAGACAGGTCAAGGAGGTGGGATGAGGTTAGTAGGTAGATGGGGGTGCGGCTTGGGGTGGGAGGAAGGGATGGGTGAGAGGAAGAACAGGTTAGGGAGGCAGAGACAGGTTGGACTGGTTTTGGGATGCAGTGGGTGGAGGGGAAGAGCTGCTCCACACTGCCTTCCAACCCCACCACACCTGGCACCTTCCCCTGCAACCACAGGAAATGCTACACTTGCCCCCACACCTCCTCCCTCACCCCTATCCCAGGCCCCAAGTTGACATTCCACATTAAGCAGAGGTTCACCTGCACATCTGCCAATGTGGTATACTGCATCCACTGTACCCGGTGTGGCTTCCTCTACATTGGGGAAACCAAGCGGAGGCTTGTAGACCGCTTTGCAGAACACCTCCGCTCAGTTCGCAACAAACAACTGCACCTCCCAGTTGCAAACCATTTCTACTCCCCCTCCCATTCTTTAGATGACATGTCCATCATGGGCCTCCTGCAGTGCCACAATGAGGCCACCCGAAGGTTGCAGGAACAGCAGCTCATATTCCACCTGGGAACCCTGCAGCCTAATGGTATCAACGTGGACTTCACCAGTTTCAAAATCTCCCCTTCCCCAACTGCATCCCTAAACCAGCCCAGTTCGTCCCCTCCCCCCACTGCACCACACAACCAGCCCAGCTCTTCCCCTCCACCCACTGCATCCCAAAACCAGTCCAACCTGTCTCTGCCTCCCTAACCGGTTCTTCCTCTCACCCATCCCTTCCTCCCACCCCAAGCTGCACCCCCATCTACCTACTAACCTCATCCCACCTCCTTGACCTGTCCGTCTTCCCTGGACTGACCTATCCCCTCCCCACCTCCCCACCTATACTCTCTCCACCTATCTTCTTTTCTCTCCATCTTCGGTCCGCCTCCCCCTCTCTCCCTATTTATTCCAGAACCCTCACCCCATCCCCCTCTCTGATGAAGGGTCTAGGCCCGAAACGTCAGCTTTTGTGCTCCTGAGTTGCTGCTTGGCCTGCTGTGTTCATCCAGCCTCACATTTTATTAAAGCGAATGTGAATTGGGGGAAAACACTCCACTGATTGGAGATCTTTGCAGTTGTGGAAATGAGTCATCTCAGCTCAAGAAAATCATTGCAGAGTTCCATCAGGGTAATGTCCAAGACCCAAAAGTCTTCAGCTCCTTCAGCAATGATATTCCTTCCACAATAAAGTCAAAATTGGGTATGTTCATTGATGGTTGCACAATGATCAGCACCATTTACAATTCCTCAGAGATTGCCATTTAATTTTATATTCTCCAACTACCTTTGTGAGGAAGCTAACATTCCAGCAGCTAGATTTGGATCCCAGTTCCAAAGGTCAAGGAGGAAAATTACTTTCTCTCTTTGTATTCTAATCAACTATGCCAATTGTGTTGATTTTCTCCTTGATTCTCTTCAATCCCTCTCATTCAATCTCCAATACATCTGCTGGTTCATACCTGGATACATTTGTAGAAACAACATTTTATTCCTAATACATTCTGTGTTATTCTAGATAGTTGTTTCCCTTCTTTTTTAACTTCAACAATTCTGCCATATTTCCTAGTACTTTGTAACCTTGTCTTTATCATTTTCACATTCCACATACCTTTCTACCATGTCTGGATTAGATGTTTCCAAATACAAACATAATTATTGATTCCAACATTCTGCTGCAAAATTGATTCATGCAAAAATCTTCTCTCCTAAAGAAGTCATGTTTGCCCCAGAGCCTTTCCTTGTCACCGATGAAATCCATCCGCTGCTTTCTAAACTACTTTCTAAGACCAATTATCCTGCTCAACCTTTCATCACCTCCTGTCATCACCAGGTGGAGCCCAGATCTCACCACCTTTTTACCCCATTCGGAAAAGTATATTCACCATTTCTATGCACTTCCTCTTAGTTCTTAAGTCTGCTTGTCTCAAACATCACTCTGACCCACATGTGATACTACCCCCAGCTCTTTCCATGCTCATTTTAAAATGCTATCATATGTCTTTATTGCATGAATATGCGGGCTGTGTGCTGAACAAGTAAAAGCACAAGACAACAGCTGAGTGTTTTAATCTGCTTGAAACCCCTATTTCAGGATAGAGCCTTCATGCCTTTAAACTGTAACTATTAGCACACCATTCAGAGTGCATCCTATGCAGGTATAGCATGGCTCTTTTAAGAATACATTTGCTTTTTAAAATTCATAGAATGCAGTATGTACCTGCCAGTCTAAAAATGCATTATTAAAATGCTTTACTCAATTTATTCAAGGCTTTTAATGAAATCATCTTAAATGTATAAACATTTCAGTATCAAGAACAGCAAATTATGGCGTCAATTACAACTTTATACATTTCTGTGTACTGATTGGTTAATTGCTTCATAATTTCAATATTATGACTTCTTCAACGCAATTCACCTAGTTCTATAAAGAACTCAGTGATTCTCTAATGAGTAACTGAGCAATTTCCATTATACCAACGAAATGCATATAAAATGATATCTTTGCAATAACATCACAGAGTCACTTCCGTGTAATGCCTCTACAATGCATTTGAGCTTTGTTCACTCTCTATCTCTAAAATATCAATAATCCTCCCCCCTTAAATAATTGTTGCTAACATAGAGGTACATCACCCCATACTTGTGTTCTTATATTGAAAATTAAAGAGGACAATTGCATTTTAGGGGATTATTTTTGTGAGTTCAGCGTAGGGAACAGTCTAGTCTAATAATTTCCAGGACAGTTGCCATCATACTTATCCTGCATTTTATACAACACCATCTGTGATTTCTTGAAATCAGCTGAAAATACGAGCGTAGTGAAAATGGACAATCAATATTAAACTTTCAATATTTGACTTAATACCTGAGACTCTTAAAAACTGGAAATGGTTTTCAAAAGTGACATTACTGACCTAAATGGGCTGTAGTGATCACCTGACAAGCCCAGGATACTGACATGGAATATTCAAAACTCAATACCAGAGAATCTCCATTTTTATACAATCATAGAATCATTGAATCTCTACCATGTAGAAAAAGGCCATTAATATTCTGGAATGATATTCGCTTCATTTACCTGAGTGTAGACCCATGTTATTATTGTGGAGAATCTGTCCAATTTAAATAAATGGAATGAAACGCAAATGGGTACTACAACAAGCTAATGATTTGCCCAGACAGTGGATAAGAAATTTTACCGTTTTATTTCTATGTAAAGAAAGAATCCTTCTATGTAAGGAAAGACAGCTCAGAATGAGGAAGGGTCACCGAACACAAAATATTAACTCTGATTTCTCTTCATAGATGCTGCCATACTTTCTGAGCTTTCCAACAATTTCTGTTTGTGACTCTGATTTAGAGCATCCGCAGTTCTTTCAGTTTTCTCTCAGGTTGTATGTTTGACATCTAATGGGTAGGGTAATTCTTAATTGTAAATGTTGTGAGTAACTTTATGTTATTTAAAAACATTTATAATTAAGAATTTAGTTTGCACCTTATGTAATGACAAATTTGAAAGGCCAGTACTCTGATAAATTTTATGAATAACATATATTTTGATAAAAGATAACATAAATTAGGAATGCAATAAATGGCTTTGAAATTTTCTAGTATATGTCATGTGAAGATGTGAGTTGTAAAATCATAAGGCTTCTCTCCATTGTCGTTAACAGCTCACAACCACATTGGATCACATTAAAAAGCAGACCATACACAGAAATCTCTGAGTCCAAGAAATTATTTTATTTCCTTCAGGCATCTTTAAGCAAAAAAAATTCTTAGAATGACACAAAATCCCTTATTTCAAGTCTATAAATTTTGAGTCACAGCAAACTGTGCTCCCCAACCCATATCTCTGCTCTAAGTCGTTCTTTATGTACTACAGCTAAAACCTCACCCTCAAACATTGGCAGCAAATAAAAAGCCCCCTTAAACAATGTGGTTTCTGTTGGGTGTCTGCTTTCTGTTATAGGTTAAAAGTTTTAAAATTTACATTCCTTTATTTATTTAACTGAATCATTTGAGTTATGTGTTGATGTTATCTCTAGCTTTTATGGAACTGTTTTTACATGAAAGAAGTCCCACATCATTATCTAAACACTGCTTACATGAATACAGATACTTTGTAGTCAAACAATTGCGCGTGGTAGGAGAAATGTGGTTAAAAGAAGATTGTTCTTAGAGCTGGAAACCATTTGATATTGTTGGTCTTAACCTTTTCTAAGGTTTTCCTTGTGTGTTCTCGTTGTCTTTTCAAGTTGCTATCTTACTACAGAGTTTTCACATTGCTTCAAATCCTAGAAATATAAAATTGAGAGCTATGAAGCTACAACTAAGCATCTATTAGAGCACTACTCATGCACCAAAATTCCAAAAATCAGTTTTGCCAATCACTGGATCACACTGCAACTCACTGTTTAACAGTAATTGCTCAGTTCATCAGTACTCCCAGTAGATAACCGCTGCTATTTATATTTATACATACAGCAGTTTATCAAATTTCACAAATATCTTTAGTTGTTTTACCTACAATGAGCTTCTTTGCAGTGTTAAGTGCGTAAATACTGCAGCCATTCTATGCATAAGATCATTACACTGTTTCAGTGGTAATGTTTGAAGGAAGAATGTTGGCCAGGTCACGATGTTTCCATAGTACCTTGGATTCTTCAAATTTTAATGTAAAAATTGACTATGTGTATTTATGTTTATCATTACCACTCAGTTTTTGTTTTAATTTCAACTATTTTTGTAAGATTTTAGTTGTATTTTTTTCCAGAACATCAAGGTAAAATAGTGATTTGGAATTTGGTTTAAATGATCTTAGGCATCCACAACAATACAACAGTGAAATTTTATTTAAGGAGCTTAAAATTGTAAGAAAAACTTCATATTTAAAATATTTGCTGTAAATTAATTGAGAGTAAGTGTAATTAATGGCACAAAATGATTGAATTTATTGCTTAGCACACATTCTGCTGTTCTATGTCTTTTTCATGTCCCATTCCCAATGCTAGTCCCATAACGTCTCTGCAGAATTTCTTTGATAATCTCTGAAAATATACAATTATGTGAAGGCCTATAAGCAAAAACTAAATGCAGTATTTACATGTGACTAAAGAACTATATTACGTTGATTGAATTTAAACAACCTCCACATAAAACGAAACCTTAGACTAACTTATTGTAACATAACGATACAAATGTGCTTTAGACTGAAACAGCCTCGACCAGCTGTAGGTCTCTGCCTTATAATGTGGTCCCACAACAAGTACAGAAATGTTAATAGTCATGGTGAGTGGGGACAATCCAAGTGCAAACAGCAAAACATTTGCCTTGTGAAAGATGAGACAAAACAACAGTGTCATAAGAATATTACTCAATGCCTGAAGGAGAGTTTGATTGTACAACAAACTTATAACACTTTCAGTCTAGTAATATATTTACAGTAATACAGAAACTCCTGAAAAGAAGAAAAAAAATCTTCGGAATTCTTTCAAAAAAATCACACAATGCTGCAATATTTAATAATGATGCCACTGTGCCCAGAGGATACTGTAGTTCTGTATACCATTCAACTCTAGGTGAGAATACATTGTTCATTTGTTTTCTTTGAAGCGAATTTACAGCAGTGTTCAAGATGGAATAAGGCAATGCAGCCACAGGCTTCAGAGAATATTTTTACATTAATCCAGCAAAGGACTCTGTCATTTAAAACTCCCAATTACATCCTTTTTAATCTTTCCAAGGTTTCTGGAATTGTTGCTATAAACAAGCATAACCAAGGACACTTCTAAAATCGCAAAACAAAATCATGAATAGATGAAGAACAGACTGGAATTGATGACAGAAATGATCCAGGTACTTTTGTAGCAAATACATTTCCAGATTTCAAAACAAACATTTTGGTTTGCATCATTAATGATGACATCATCAACAAAAGCACATACTCTAGTACAGATGCAGCCGTGATATTTGACAGGCAGCATGCGTTTCTCCTTAGTATAGGTGGTACAATGTATAACATTTCCACTGCATGTCTTTATTTACCAATTACCCAGAAAATACAAAAGCCAGATCACACAGGGCACCTCTAAATAACGTGATATCCTCTTCATTGGATAATGCAAAGTTACAGTACTACCCTATGCTCCCTGGCATGAACATGCTATTAGATTTTTGCATAGCAGGCTGACAAATAGTACCATAAAACATTGGCACATGTTAAAGATGAAAACAATCTTGGTATTTTAACAGAGTATGTTAAAAAATTTGCATTAATGTTACAGGATGTTAGTGAAATCTGATTTTGATTATTATTGCGGTGAATGATTCAAAGAATTGACATTTTGTGTGAGTTCTTTTGGCTGATTTAAAACTCGTGCATCTGGAATGCACTTGCAAAGTGCAGGTCATACAATGTCATTGCTTCTCATGTGTTGGATGTTTTTAATATTATTTCCAGTACTGCTAGAGACTTGCATTTAGTATTAACATTTTTCACTTTATATTGCTCAGATTAACACAAAATAACTTGGTTAATTACAGAGAGAAGCTAGCCCACTAAAAGATCTGCACTTACGAAAATAGTCAACTTTGAACCAGTGCCTCAGTTAGTTTAGTCCTACGTTACTTGGATTAAGTTCACAGTTATTAGATACTACACTAAATTCCACCAAAGCTGTAAAGGATTTTAGTGGATCCAAATCAGTTTCTGTAAAACTAGAAGGCATAGGTTTAAATTGTGATCAAAGATAATGGGAAGTGCAGATGCTGGAGAATCCAAGATAACAAAGTGTGGAGCTGATGAACACAGCAGGCCAAGCAGTATCTTAGGAGCACAAAAGCTGACGTTTCGGGCCTAGATCTGAGGGGAGACTTTGTCACTCAGAGGGAGATGTATATATGGAATCAACTGCCAGAGAAAGTAGTAGAGCTGAGTACAATTGCAACATTTAAAAGACATTTAGACAGGTACATGAAAAGGAAAAGTTTAGAGGGATGAAGGCCAAATGCAGGAAAATGTGAGTAGTTCAGTTTAAGAAATCTGATCAATATGGATGATGTGGACTGAAGGGCCTGTTTCCATGCTGGATGACTCTATGAATCTAAACTATTCTAAATTATGTATATTTTAAAATGCAATATGGCAAACAATGGTCTGACATTTACCACCTTAGGATTTTTCTGGATGAAGGGACCGTTTTCAGTTCCTGCAGCGGGATTATTGGCCCATTCTTCTGGGAAGCATCTGGTTTCGAAGCAGCCTCTAGCATTGCCATCCAATGAGGGTCAACTAGGATTTGAGAAGGCAGGAGTGCAATTCAAAGTGTGCTAATCTAAGGGTGGCCAATCCTTTTGCTGTCTGCAGAGAGAGTGAATGGAATGAGGACGGAGGAGATGAAGTACAAGCATCAAAGGGCTAAAGGAAATGACAGTCATTTCTTCACCATGAATACTACTTGCCATATCAGTTTCCAGGAGATAATTAACCGTAAACCTCTGATCTGGACAAACCTCAAACTTGGCAATTTGCATCTTTAACATATTATTTTCATGGTACTGTAACTTCCCACTCTGCATTTGTCTCTTGTAAACTGACAAGCTGTAGATATTGTAGACTCTCACGCACTGCTTATAAAACCCAATTGGCCTTGAAAATATCTAATAATTGCTCAGTCAACAACTGGCTTCCTGTCACAAGTTGATATCAAGTACACAGAAGCAGGTTTTGTGAAAAGCATGAGATGGAGCACATCAGACTTCCTATCTAATGCCATTTCGCCTCATTTGTTCATGCCATGTTCCCTCCTCCAAAGCCCATCTCTAAACTTGCCTCCGAATGCCTGGCAAAACTTCCCCAGCATTTGACAGCCTATGTGGATCATAATGTTATTGAGTTTTGCGTGAATGTAGAATGCACATGCCAGACTTGCCTATGAATTTAACAGTAAAAGGCCATCATATTGACACATTGTGAAACACTTGAGGAAAGGGTCCCTTTGAAAACTGTAACAAGACAAAACTGATAGCTGGCTCATAAATCAATATGAATAAACAGGAATTCCAGAACAAAATTAGGAGATCCTTATGGCTGAGTGGTACTGTTCCTACTTATGGGGATGAAGATCTGTGTTTAAGTCACAACTGCCACATAGGTTTTGCATAACATGTCCAAGAGTGATTAAAAATGCATAGAAAACAGAAAATAAATCTTTGTTTTGACCGATATTGAAAAGTACCAGTGAAGTTTAAGTAAGGAAGGCAAATGGTGTTTACACTGGGAAGAGTATTATAGCATTAAAACCCAAATTTAGAAATTCAATTTGACAATAAATCTATTTAGCAGAATTAGAAATAATTTGGAAAGAAGGAATAATCTATGAGTGGCAGAGTTTAAGGAATGAACTTGAGTATTGGGGTAGCATATTCATTGAAACATCATGACTAAAGAATGTGTTTACATGCACACAATTGCACACTTTTTTCTATAACTTGCATTGCTATGGTTCTTTGATTTAACGGAAAGCCACCAGGCATCAAAAATGGTAGTGAAGGGAAATGAGCAGAGAGCAAAGCAAAATTATTTAGCAGGGTTGACAGGTGAAGAAATGGGCTTTGAGAAGTTTATTTTTTGATGGAGAAACAGGTTTAGAGTTCCAAAGAGTCAGACACAGTTTAAGTTGCTAATAAAGTATGATTGACAATACCAGATAGGTTTCTGTGTGGAATTGAAAAATTCTGCAATACAATAAACATTAGACTTGTTTATTGAACTAGACAATTCTATGCAGGCATAGACAGTCATGTATTGAATCTATACAGTATTGTATTGAATCTATTATTGCCTCATAATTGAATCATTCCTCTTTTCTTCTCTGCTACGACAGTGCCATCTCTCAGCTGAGAGGGACTTCTGTTAATGTCTCCACTTGCCTTTAGCCAGATGGTCAGCAATGCACAAGACTAACTTAGAATAACTGTTGATTTTTAGTCCATTCCCATCAGAAATAGCATATAGTCTTCCATCTGATTCTGTAAGTGATACAGCAATGACCAAAGCACAACTACACTGGCAAGTTTGTATATTAGTCTGCCACCCATCACCAAGGAATGGTTGTGGACCAGGATTCTAGTCTGCCTTAATCCATTCCACATGGGATAAACTCATACAGGGTTTTTTTGTGTATTTGCAATAAGTAGGATTTTATAGATAATGTATACAAAAAGTTTTTAGATCATCAATTATGCTATGAAAGAGAACTTTAGAAAAATTCCCTGTTGCCTGAGAAAATCACAAAAAACAACAAAACAGAAACAAGGATAAAAGATCAGAAAGTGGTCTCTTTTTGAGCTTAAGACTATTGTCACATTGGACCATTTACCATTCTCATTACCATATATCTTGCTATATGTCATGAAGGAATATACATTCTATGTTCCCTATAACCATTACATAAAGTGCCATCCCAAGTGGACCAAGTACTTACTTAATCCTACCCAGTTATGCGCATCATCTGACAATATTGTCTGACCAATCTAGAATTATTTCCAAAAAAATAGTTAAAAGCAAGTTGAATAATTCACTGTCTATTGCTTCTTCAGTGAAATGCTTTTCACTAATCCATCAAATCATGGTAGTAAATCAAGCAAATAAAATAGGAAAGAGCTAATTAGTGCTAATGGTGCTATAGAGTTATCTGTATTTGTAACAATAGTACTTGAAATTAATATCATCATTTTCATGTGATAAACAAATAGCTACTTCCATCTGCTGTCACAAAGCATGCTGAGTATTAGCTATGAAATACTGGAAGTAATAACTAACAGATGCTAATTACTGATCATGAACAAAACATTTATTGCATTAATTTGTTAAAGATGGAGCATTTTCTGAGGACATATTTCACATTTAGTAAGGTTCTTAATTTCTTCAGATGGTGGTTTAGTGAACAAGACATTTGCAAAGTAACAGTGAAGTCTTCAGTGATTCAAGATGATGGTTCAACACTTTCTCAAGGTAACCATGAATGTAAAATAAATGTGGCCTACCAGGATTATCCAAATCCCAAGAACAAATTAAAATATATGTCACTGATCATCATATCATGTAATGCAAGTCATTGAATGTTGTCCATAAGTATTACCCTGGCCCTTGACAGCAGCTTGTGCCTTTTTTTGTGTTTATGGTCAATAAGTACCACAAGAGTTATATGTTACATAGAAGTTGTTATATTGTTAAGTTATAAGTATTGTACAGGCAGTTAGTATTGAAAGGGCTAACTGACATGAGAAGATAAGCCCTCCTGATATAAAGAACCATTCCAGGGAGGAATTAACTGGAGTTTTGTGAGTTCTGTAAATACCAGTTGCAAGTGCTAAATTCTTCGTAGCTGACAGTAATGTATATTTGCTCTTAGATCCAGCCTGACATCATGCAAGAGATATCATGTAACTCAGATCCAATATAGCCAGCTATTAAGTACTATTGAATAAACCTATTCTGTTTACCAAGATCGAGCTCACTTCTTCCAGAGACTTTGTGTGGATGTCCTTCCCCATTTGGTATCACTAAGTTATACTAAAACCAGTGAGAAGGATCAATGGCAGTAAATCTACCCAATGAAAGATCTGGTGGACAAAACCATGACAACAAGCTGTAGCATATTCACTGCATCAAAGTGATAGTCATAGAATCCCAACAGTATGGAAGCAGGCTATTTGGCCCATTTAGTCCACACTGACTCTTTGAAGAGCAGCACACCCAGACCTTTAATCCCATGGCCAATCCATCTAACCTGCACATCTTCAGACTGTTGGAGGAAACCAGTGCACCCAAAGAGTATCTGTGCGGACACAGGGTAAACGTGCAAACTCCACACAGACAATTGCCAAGACTGGATTCAAACCCAGGCCCCTAGTGTTTTGAGGCAGCAATGCTAACCACTGAGTCACCATGCCAGGGCTCTAAGTTCACAGTTTGATTGACATTTTAAAGAGGCTATAAAAGGTTGAACTCAATGACTTGATTTAAAAACTCAATGGATTGCAATTATGAGAAACATTTTTCATTATCAAATGTGTAGCTGTATTGGATTGTTTGGAGTTTATAGTTTTTAAATCTGCACATGGCTGTTGCCTGTGTTAGAAACCAAAGCAGTAGTTATGGATATACCATGTGTGTATGAGAGACCTGGGAGGATGTGGATGGGCAGCATTAGTTAAAAAGGAGAAGGTATTAGAGGTGAAAGATAATGGGAACTGCAGATGCTGGAGAATTCCAAGATAATAAAATGTGAGGCTGGATGAACACAGCAGGCCAAGCAGCATCTCAGGAGCACAAAAGCTGACGTTTCAGGCCCGAAACGTCAGCTTTTGTGCTCCTGAGATGCTGCTTGGCCTGCCAGGTATTAGAGGTGGGTGGGTTAGTGGGAATGAGGGCTTAACTGATCCAATTTGGTACCAATTCTGGGGCCAGCAGACCAATTGTATCTGCTGCCTCATCCTGGGAGAAAAAGATGAGTTTAAAGGGGCCCTTTAAATTAAGGCTAGTTTGCTGAGTCAGGGAATGTCCTGACTTGAGCTATCCATGTCAGTAGCAAACATTTGATTATCATAGTTCACTTGAACTCATCAGAATTCAGCCACTATCCTTTTCACATGTTAGCATTCCATGTCTTTTAATTATACTAAAACACCACAGTGATTCCTGGCAAGAAATTCTTAATAGTCATTTCATATCAGCTAATAACACAATGACAGAGAGCAAAAATTCCATTAGCTGACATTTTGACCTAATGCATTTTCAATTTATTTCACCACATGGAATTTAACTTTGTTACACAGTATGGCTTCTGAAATGAGTGAACATATGTGCCTGTTAGTCTTCCAAAACTGTTTGCATTGTTTTATTCAGCAGGGAACCAGTAAGAAAAATATATATGTTCTAAACATTAAGAACATCTCATAATCAACAAATCCATTTTAAGTGCATCCAAGCCAAAGCCCAGATGCTGTATTCAAGAGTGAGAATGTTCTAAATACAATATGTGCCCATTTAACCTTCAAACCATAATAAGTACATAAGGAGAGATTTATCCTTGATACATGAGTAAATGTGGCTTTTCATCTTGGCATTTATACTTTCAGAGCAGTTATTGAATATAAAGCAAAATGCCAAAGGAAAACAAACGTTCATTTTACTTCAGGAGCAGCAATTACACTAAAGATTTGGCCCAGATATTCCAATCAAAATTGGAAATAGGGTTTAAAGTGAGGATTAAAAAGTACCTACCTATCAAGAAATGATTCCTGTGCTGGAGGTTCCTAGAAAGTGGCTTCTGTAAAGAACCTATCATGCCGACTTTCATGGCATTTTGTGCTCTGTTCTGTAGTTTAAATGTCCAAAAGACACCTTAGCAGCAACTGTGAAAGGGTAAATACGTAAGGACGATGAAGGGGTTTGGGTGCTCTTTGAATGAAGTGGTTAGGTACCAGGCAAGTGCTTTGAATCTGTAGAGGAGCTGGGAGTCAGATCAAGTCTGAAGGTTATCGGGGGCTATGTGGCGCTGATTTGGCACAAGTTCAGATGAATGTTGTATCAGGTGATTGCTGGAGAATCAAACTGGCTGGGATGAGATCTTTCGGTGCTAGTTCAACATTGCAGGTGCAGTGTTGGTGGGCGTGCTAGTGGTTGGGTCACGGAGGGGAGGGTGTCTGGTCACACAGATAGTGGAAGTCAGGTCAGGAAGGGGTGCTGGTGAGGAGCTGGGCATCAGGGCTGGCCAGAGGTCCTGACCCAAAATGCTGAATCAGTAATTCCATATAGTCCCAACATGCAACTGAAGTCCAACGATTATCTGGCCGTTAGAATATCTCGGTCATAAATTTTCCAACTTATATCAAAACTGACATTAAAGCAACACTGTCACTATTCTTACTCCTCTGATACTGGCTGACCTGCTGTGTTCCTCCAGCTCCATACTATGTTATCTATGGCCGGAGGGAGGGTTCCGTTATGAGTCTGGTATCAGTTTATTACTTACCCAAGGGTTAGAGCAGTTTTTAAGCCTTTTATGTTTCCTGGTTAACTATGACGATGAACTGCTTCAGACCCTCCTCAGTCTCTGAATTCAATGGTGAGCTTTTTCAGATGGTTCCAGATGCAGGGGGATTGTCCATCACTAGTTTCAAGTCCCAGACATATCCAATACAGTAAGCTGAAGTAGGAATAGTATATAGTCCCAACATGCAACTGAAGTCCAAGGATTGTTTGGCCGTTAGAATATCTGGATCGTAAACTTTCCAACTAATGTCAAAACCGACATTAAAGCAACACTGTCAGCAATCCTTACCTGTAGTCTTATTAAATTATGGTGCTTTAAATAGCCACTTTGGGCAGGACTAAACAATTTAGCAATTGCCTGAGAATTCAGTCTTATTACATAATTACCAACTTAAGTCAGTTTTAAGCCACCGAGCATAGGGCTAGGAAGAAATATATTTCTTTTCTCTTGTTGTAGCATACAGACCTAGAAATTGGTTGGCGGCAGATCTGCTTGACAAGTACAAAATAAGCCCCGAAGTTTTCTGCACAGTACATTACAATCTACATATGTTCTGCTCTGGGAATTACCACACACCATATTGTCAAGGGAGGAAAACTGTGTAGAATTTGAGCCTGATACAGGTGATATCCCTTACTGTATACAAATAGCATATAGCATACTTTTTAATGTCAAAATTGCAAATCCTTATTGGCAATAGGTTTAAATGACTGTAGAGATCTGCAGTGGTGACGTCTCTGCAAAGATGTATCACCTCTCTCACATTCTACTGTGGAATGCATGGCAAATACAGCAACATTTGTAGCAAAGCCCCCACAAAGAGAACATATGAGATCTCCTCTCTGGATTCCAGCTGCTGGAAGTTTGGCCTCTAACAAGTACAGCAACAATGGCTATAATTATCTGGTGCTATACAATCAGCTGCAATACTCATTCATGGACCCGAGGATCCAAGTTCCAGCAACATGTTTAAAGATGCAGTTTCTCTGCCCATTTGGACCTTGCTTCCAAGAATGTCCTTAGTTCAAAATGTCTTCAACCGAACAGGCAAGGGAAGACTGTCTCTGTGTCTATGAAGGAAGAAGAAGGCCGTTTTGGCAAGGTGACCCAAGTCTTCGTGGCTCAACACATCACCAATCTTGGCCAGAGATAAGAAGAACTGCTGATGCTGGAGTCAGAAATAATAAGGTGTGGAACTGGAGGCCAGGCAGCATCACAGAAACAGGAAAGCTGACGTTTCAGGTCAGGACCCTTTTTCAGAAATTGAAGAACGGTCCCGACCTGAAACGTCAGCTTTCCTGCTCCTCTGATGCTGCCTGGCCTAATGTTTTCCTCCAGCTCCACGCTGTGTTATCCCTCATCACCAATCTTGGTTGTCATATTTCACAAGGCCAATGACAATGTCCTAAGGTCTCCACGTTAAAAAGTCATGTGAAAGCTTCTACTAGGGTCTACTTGCCAAGTCCTGCAGCAATAGAGAATGTGTGACAGGCCCTTTTGTATGTGAAACTGGGAATCCTAGTTAAGGAGTCAGTAGTGAGGTGGAGGTGTCTTTGGGCAGTAGTGTTTATCATTGTGTAGTCTACTTCAGGATATTGTCTGTTTGTCCACATGGAAAGGAGACTCAGAATGGTGCAGCAAAATTAGGCTGACCCACTTTCTCTAGACTTGGAAACCACACCAGTGAGATTACCATCTTGAAGTAAAAGGAACAAAAAACACTAAACATTACAATTTGGAATGTTAAGAACACCCTTTCATAACCCTGAGAGTGACTGTCCAAAAAGAATTGATGTTGTATCATGTGAGCTATCAAGACTCCTAGCTGATGCTGTATTGCCACTCTCAGTTGGACTTTCTGGCTGGGGAAAAGCGGCTGAAGGAACAAGGAACAAGGGGATACATTTTCCATCAGGAAGGGAAAACTGACAGTGACTTTGATTTACACCGAGTTGATTTTGATATCCAGAATATGATCGTAGACGTACGGCAAACTCTGATTTAACCAGAACCTTATCAAGAGCGCTCTTGATAAACCGGCAAAAATTATATACCTCAAATACCGCGATCTACACAATGCCTGAGTATTTATGCTGTACATAAAGTAATGTGTATATCCCCTGCATCACATTTCTGTTACTTGCTGTGTGTTTTTACATTGAGTTTTGGAGGTGTGATAATGTTTTACATAGCATTTTTAAAGCATGCTGGTATCCTGAGGCTCAGCTTGGTTAGGGTTCACCGCGGTTATGCGCAGCTCTTGATTATCCAGTATATTTAAACAATCGGCACACTCCTGGTCCCATAAATGCCAGATAATAAAAAGTTTGTAGTGGTGTGAGAATTCCTCGTGACACTTGACCTTCACTTCAGTCATATTCAGTCATAAAGCAGTGTTGTTGCTCACTCTGTACCAGATTTGCAAGCTACTTCCAATCTCTTCAATATTGCATACCGGAGACTTGGCAAGTCCTTGAATGTTTCCAAAACAAGATTTATATACCAACCCACACTTAGTTGTCTAAATATGCCATTTTCCAAATACATTGAAGCAGACATGCTTGAATATGTCGAGCTCTCCTCATGCCTTCACTGCCTCTTCTCTCAACACAAGACCATTGGATGTGAGATCCAACACTGGAAGAGCTGTACCAGCTCAGCCTTTTACAATCTATAGCAACAAGTATTTGATAACAAAGACTTCTACAAGTCAACAGAAGTCTTAGTGTACAGAGGAGTTGTCATCACCACATTCTTGCACTGCAATGAGATTGGACTGTGCATCAGTGAAACATGATAGTCCATGAGAAATTCCATCAACAATGCCTTCATCACATCCTCCAGATTCAATGGAAGGACTGTAAAATAAATGCTAGTGTCTGTCATGAAGTTAGACCGACAAGCAAAATTCCTGCAAAACAAACTACAATGCACCGAAAACTGTGACCAAATGGCGAAAAATCATCTTCCTTACTAGATCCAATTTTCTCAATTTGCAGATGCTCCATGTTTCAGGGGAGGATGAAGGTAACACTTCAAAGACGTTCTCCAAAGTTCACTTTCAAGTGCTGCAGAATTGGTGTTGATGACTGCTAGAAGTCTGACAGTCAATCACCATAGTGACAACTTGTCCATCAAGCTGCATCACATTCTGTGTCCAAAAGCCTGGAGGATGAGGTACAGCGACAACAGAGAAGGAAAGGAAAGAAAGCAAACCCTGCCTTCCAGGATCCCACAACCTCATGGCACTCTTGCCACATGTGTCCAACAACCTACAGATAGACTGCATTTATTGTAAGACAATTTCCATTTGCTCCAAGTGCATTTCCCTGGTGTTGTTATACCCCGGGCGATCTCCCAGGTATTCTATGCAATTGGGTAAGCCTGCCATGATCTGGTTCATCAACATTTGAAAGGTGACAGGCCATTTCAGAGTCCAAAAGGCATGACACGTAATGCCCATCAGAAGTTACAAAGGCAGAGATTTCATTCCTGAGATAGTCACATAAACCTTCCGGTTTGGTAAGTGTATCTTGGTTCTGTATACTGCTTTACCTACTCTACCGATCCAATATTCCAAAGGGGCAAGCACTTGATGCCCATAAGCTAATAAAAATGGATTACAACAATTAGATTCATTGAGTGAGTTCCCAGTGATGGAGAAGAAGCTCAGTCATGGAGTACTCATGACACTATGCCTTTGTGATTACTTTTAGGATTTGGTGGTACCATTATAGTGTTCCTGCGTTATTGCTGATACAGCGCAGTTGGATTCTGGGCGATACCCAGGTTGCCCACGTCACCCTGTAATATTATGGACATGAGATGTGGCCATGATCTGGTCGGATATTGGTGGGCACATCATACTAGGTGAAGGATGGAGTCAGTTCCATCACCACTGTCTCGGCAGTTTTGGTTCTGAAGAGAACTGGCTCTGAGAAACATGTAGCTACATCAATGATGATGAGGATATATTGCTTCCCCTTTTGGTTCAGGCAGGAGTCCTATACACACCATTGACACCTTGCTGAATTGTTCCCCAAAAGCCAGCACACAAATCATAGGTGCAAGTTTATTCTACATTGCATCTTCCTCACAACTTTGCAAGTGGGTGCAAAATGTTATGACATCACTGTGGACCTATAGCCAGTTAAAATGCTGGCTAATGTGATTATAAGTTTTACATGCTGACACGTCCAGAAATTGGAACTTTGTGAGCTAGCTGCAATATTATCCCTACGATACCGCAATGGTACCACCACCTAGTGGATCACTGCCCATTCCTCATTCACAGCTCTGTTGGTTGGGCGTTGGGGGTTCTTCATTTCCTCATCAGCACCTCCTTTTTAAAATAGTAGCATTCAGTTTCTTTTCCACCTCAATTTCAATGTGAGCAGCCTGAGCTGATGGTTCTCACAGTGGATTAGCTGGCAGGGCCTGCTACCAAGCAAGGTCTATTTTTAACCTCTTAGTGTCTACTAGGCTTCTGAAGAAGGTTTCAGAGAACTAGGTTTGAGGGACTTCTTTTTCTGTGCCACCTCAGCCTCCACTGCCTGTAATGACCACACAGTCCAAGGAAATGGTGCACATTTTCTCCTGCAGCTGGCCCCTGAGGATCCTGCTAACTTTGATCGCACCCAGGTCATTGTGAAGAATCAGGTCAATGCCCAACCACAGACAAACAGGTGATGATTCCCAAAGTCACTGCTCCCAACATGTGGTTGCGCTCCCAATGCAACCTGGGGAAAGGGGATGGGTAGGTATCCTCCTTAATCATTTCACCAACATCTTGGTATCTACTGCACTCTCTGATGGGAAGGTTGTGCCTTTTTCAGCAGTAGAGTTTGCCTGGCCCCAGTATCCCTCAATATCATGTGTGAATGCTTGCCTCACCCATGGGGAAGTGTGGCTGCCCTTCTGTTAGATGCAAAATCACAGTAATTCGTAGGGATTTATCGAACCTCATCCACACTCTCAGGCACGCTTTTACAGGGATTTGTAGCCATAATCAGAGCTATTGCCTAATGTACTAGCCCTCTGACTGACTCGTTCTTTCCCTGCAGCTTCCTGCAGTTGGCCCAAATATGCCCCAACTGTCAGCAGTTAAAACACACAGGCATTTTGACCTCACCATCAATCTCAGCACCAGCCTTTCTCTAAGGACTCCCAGCATTTCCTTCACTCCCATAGGTGCTCAGTTGCCTGTCATTGTACCCATCTCTATCCTTTCCAATTGGTTGGAGGTGACTAGGGGAGGGATTCTTCTGGAACAAGGGTTTGTGAATCAGCTCATAATCATTAGTTAGGATGGCCGCCTGCCTGGATCCAAACTCTTTGTTCCACTGCATTCATTCTTATTATCAAGGCTATGGAGTCTTTCAACTCCTCAAAGAGATTTAGCGTATTTTAATTTTCTGCATTAAATGTCCGTATCCACTGGTCAAAATCAAGCCACTTAATCTTTTTAAATTTCAAGTCATTTCCTGATGGTGTGGTGTTTTTGTTGGTACTGCCTCCAGCACTGACTCGTACATATTTAAGATATGCTTTTTGTACTGCCTCATTGCTATTGGCACCTTCTTCAGGGAAGAGGTTTCCTCAAAAGATTATATCACAGCAGTAATGAAAAAACATTTGATTGACCAATTTCACTGCTGTGCTACCCATTCAATGTTAAATAAATCTTCTAACTCTGCCTTTTCCACTGTAAGAATTAAATGTGTAAACCAAGTTACTCAAGTCTGGTGTCTTCATGGGACACAACAAAGCTCCTGCCCCTCAGCTCAAACTGTCTTAGTTCAGATTCGTTTTCCTGCCATTTTCCTGAAATCCTCTCCCATCCCTTAATCCTGTTTCTTCCCTTTCCCATTCCTTTCTTTCTCTATTTCTATTTCCTCTTTCTCTTTACTTTTCTTTGAATTCTAAATTCTGCAACTTCAATTTTATTCTCACTGCTGCAGACTCAATTGTTACATCATCCCCAGTATCCACATGTAAGCCATTGGGAAACCCTTTTAAAACTTCAAATTTCCTAGCTTTCGGGCTAATTCTAATTCCAAGTGCTTTGCTAAACTTTTAACAGTTCAAGGGACCGAACTTTCAAATCATCAAAAATAACTTTGGCCAATTTTATTAGGAATGTGTTGAATTCAAATACAGGGGTCTCGACACTGTAACAGTATAAGCTCAAGAAAGCCTTTTGCAGCATCTACTTTTAAAAATTGACTTCAAGGTAACAATTTATCTCATTTTTTGTTTCCTCTTTGTGTTCAAATTGCAGCACAGCCCCTGAATTTTTTAGATCGGACCACAAATGAGGTTTCATAAGTTCTACAGTTCCAAAAGGCTACACCAAATCATAAAGATCCTGGTGAGAAGGATGAGCTTGTTGCCTTTATTTATTCCCCACCCATTTGGTTGGTTGTAACAAGGTTAATTTAAAACAGATTCCTGTCTGGTGGATGCCTTTATTCCTGATGAATTTATGTTTTAAATGGAGTCAATTTAACTAGGTTTTCTTGAGTTAATGAAAGAGTAAGTTTATCTGTTACCAAACATGAAAATATGTAACAATACTACAGGTAGGCACAGAGATTAGAATTTGGACATGAGTCCAAACAATGAGTTCAAAAATCTAAGGATCAGCCTCGCTAGGTGTTTCATGCAGAATAGATGGTGAAACATTGGTAGTATAACCATCAATTTCAGGATTTTTGACTTTATGGTTAGTTCAAATCCATTGCATTCCTTTTTGCACCCTGTACTCGGAGAGTGGAGCCTTTTAGCTCCAACACAGAGCTGACTAGTGGGTGGTTCTTCAACTGCAAATGAGCACCCAAACCCAGGCTAATACACACAAGGACTACAGTTTATTAACACACCATTACCACACAAACCAGGGTTGTAATCATTTTTAACCCATATTTCTGTATGTTCTTGGAAGGGCAAGTCACAAAAAATGTGTGCAAGAGGTGGATTTCTGTTGAGAGGAGTAAAATATCTGCCCTGTCATTATCCCTTACAGTTCTCTTTCTCCCTCACTGTTTCAAGTTTCCTGGATGTTTTAATGGTATGATATTCCATGCACCCCACAGGACTTTACCACGTAGCACTAAATGTAGTTCTTACGTCTCTGCAGCAGAAAAACAAACATTGGTAACACAAAGCTTAACAAATCCTAATTGTATTTTGAGTTCTGATCCATTGTCATTGACAGCAAGGTTCCCTAGTTTATTAAAAACCAGAAGAACTGTGGATGCTGTAAATCAGGAACAAAAACAAAGTTGCTGGAAAAGCTCAGCAGGTCTGGCAGCATCTGTGAAGAAAAAAATTGGAGTTAACGTCTCGGGTCCAGTGACCTTTCCTCAGAACTGATGGTGGCTGGGAAAACACCAGTTTATATGTTGAAAATAGGAAGGTGGGTGGGGTAGGCAGTAAATGATAGGATAGAGCCCAAAGAGAGAGAAAGACAGATGGACAGACAAAAGAGTTGCTAACCATCAGGCTGGGAGGATGAATAGTTGTTAATGGGAGCTATTAGTGACTAACAACAGGGGGTGTGTCATGGCAGGCTATGTGGTAACAAGGCTTGGTGTGTGGGTTGGGGGGCTGGGACATGGGAGCGTTTCGGCCCTAAAATTATTGAACTCAACATTGAGTCCGGAGGGCTGTAGGTTGCACAAGCAGAAAATGAGGTGTTGTTCTTCCAGCTTGCGTTGAGCTTTGCTGGAACACCACAGCAAACCAGAGACAGAGATGTTGGCCAGGGTACAGGGTGGTGTGTTAAAATGGCTGGCAACAGGCACTCAGGGTCTTTTTTGCAAGCAGAACATAGATGTTCATTTCCCAAATGTAGAGGAGACCACATTGTGAGCAGCAAATGCAGCAGACTAGTTTCTGAAGGTGCAGGTGAATTGTTGCTTTACCTGCAAGGTACGTTTGGGCCCTTGGATGGTGGGGAGGGAGGAGGTAAATGGGCAGATATTGCACCTTCACTGGTTGCCGGGAAGGTGCTGTAGAGGGATGATGGGGTGGGGAGGGAAGTGCAGACCAGAGTGTCCCAGAGGGAACGGTCCCTGAGAAAGGTGGACAAGATAGCGGACGGGAGTATGTGTCTGGTAATGGCATCTTGCTGGAGGTGGCGGAAATGGCATCCGATGATCTTCTGGAAATGGATGCTGGTGGGATGGTAGGTACCTTTATTCCTTTATGGGATGAGGGTGTCACTGTCAAAACAGCATTTATTTTCCATCCCTAATTGCCCACGGGGCAGTTAAGAGTCAACTCATATTCCACTTGGGAATCCTGCAGCCCAATGGTATCAACGTGGACTTCACAAGCTTCAAAATCTCCCTCCCCCCATTGCATCCCAAAACCAGCCCAGCACATTCCCACCCCCCTAACCTGTTCTTCCTCTCACCAATCCCCTCCTCCCACCTCAAGCCGCACCTCCATTTCCCACCTACCAACATCATCCCACCTCCTTGACCTGTCCATCCTCCCCGGACTGACCTATCCCCTCCCCACCTCCCCACCTATACTCTCCTCTCTACCTATCTTCTCCTCTATCCACCTTCGGTCCACCTCCCCCTCTCTCCCTATTTATTCCAGAACCCTCTCCCCATCCCCCTTTTCTGATGAAGGGTCTAGGCCCGAAACATCAGCTTTTGTGCTCCTGAGACGCTGCTTGGCCTGCTGTGTTCATCCAGCTCCACACTTTGTTATCGTTAATTCAGTGTAACTATGTTTGTTGGTACCTGAATTAATGTTATAAAGGAAATAACTGAAATATTTTCAATAAAAATTGTGATGATAAATCCAAAATTCACTTAACAACTTCAACTTTCATATTTTCAGCTTAGTGTAGTTAAAGGTGAACAACATCTTGATCTCAGAATTTTATGCTTTTGTCTGATGGGAATCAAATGGCTCAAACTGGAAATGAATTTGAGAGAATGCCTGAATCCAAAAGATTGCACCACTTAGTTTCTGACCTAAATTGCATGAAGCAAGGACTGGAGGAAGATGCACCAACTCTTGAAAGGTTGTAGCCACACAGATGATGCTTTATGGCTTTGAAGACATTATCCCTTCAAAATGACTTCTCTTATACCCAAGGAGTCACAAATCTAATGTATATCACAATGAAACACAAGTGCCTTTGATGATTTAAACAGACATAGGCTAAGGTTAATACTTAAAGATGAATTGCAGGGTTCTTTTTAGAATAATCACTTTAGTGTTGTTTTTGGTAAGTATTTCTGAGTCTCCCAGCTTAATTTCAAAATTCCTGTCAGTACAATGTGTTTTGTTGGAGGAATTTCTCTGGAATAATCAGTAAAACTAAACATGGATTTCAAAATGGGTTCTAAATTCCTTTTAGAAATGTAAATTGGTGTGGTGGTAGGGCACCAGACAATACACAATGCAATAACTACAGGAAGTCCAGAACTTTCTACATACTGTCAGCAACCAGGAGTAGCTTGACTATAACATGGTGGCTCAGTGATTAGCACTGCTGTTTCACAGCACTCGGGACCCATGTTTCATTCCAGCCTTGGGCAAGTGTCTGTGTAGAGTTTGCGGATTCTCCCTGTACCTGTGTGGGTTTTCTCCGGGTGCTCTGGTTTCCTCTCACAGTCCAAAGATGCGCAGGCTAGATGGATTGGCCATGCTAAATTACCTAATGTGTAAACTGGGTGGATTAGCCATGGGAAATGCAGCGTGATAGGGTTGGAGGAGAAAATCTGAGGGGATGATCTTTAGAGAGCCAGTGTGGACTTGTAGGGCTGAATAGTCTGTTCCCACACCATACGGATTCTATTATAACGGTGTTACGCGTAAGGAGAAATATTATATCACGCAATTTTGTATCATTGACATGAAGATTTGTAATACTTCTTGAAGACCAAGATACGCTCTCTGAATATCAGAAAGTCACTGAAGCAGTTGATTTCTTGGTCATTAGATCAATCCAAGGAGCAGTTTTAGTCAATTAACTATCCATATTTGCAGCAAGTGCCCTTTGGAATTAATATCATGCTTTCTAGGTGGCCAGACTATTAAATTTGATGCAGTATGAAGATGAACGGATGAGACAGTCATTCATTTTGATCAAATTTTTATCACATCTTTGGTACTTGGATTTACAGACTGTACTCATATGGCTACATGCATTCCAACAGTCAACACACACAAGGGTTTAAAAGGGTTTAATTAATGTGCAACTGCATGTGCACCAATGACCAGCATGCGTACAGCTAATTCATGAGCACTATTGGTAGTCCAGTCATCCTACTGTCTTTCTGATTCAGAACAAAGTATATTCTTGGAACTAATAATATGTTTGAGATGATTCAACCTTCCAAAGTTATGGAGAAGGACAACAAATAAGAATACTACAATGATGTTCATACTGCAATCATATTGGATCAGGTAGGGGTTGTTTTAAAACAAAGAAGCTCTTTCGTATATAAACTCAAAATTGGTTTGTGAATTATATTAACCTTCTGTCGCCACCATCATTTTGCTGTTCAAGGCAGAGATCAACAAATTCTTGATCTCACAAGGAATCAAGGGCTACGGGGAGAGTGCAGGGAAGTGGAGTTAAAACGTCCACCAGCCATGATTTAAATGGTGGAGTGGACTTGATGGGCCAAATGGCCTTACTTCCACTCCTATGTCTTATGGTCTTATGGCCTAAATAGCTAAGAGGCTGGAAACTTGAACATGAACACTACTAAAATTTTTTGATTCGTTGATATTTTTATTCTCTCTGCACGATAACAAGAAACGGCTGGAGATACCAGATAGAACAAAGGCAACTGACAACTGCAATTGTGCTAAAGTCTTGTGCTCCAGAGTAGCCTTGGTCCTAGGCAACCTGCTGTAATGCAGCTACAACATTGGGATTTGAATAACAATATGGAAAAATATCCAGGTATGTTCCTTTCACGTAAAGCACAATGAATCCAATCTGCTAAATTACTGCCTCATCAATTTCCTCTCAATCATCAGCAAAGTAATGGAAATGTTGGTGACAGTGCTATCCAGCTGCACTTGCATACCCACTGTCTTCTGAATTAATGTCTTTTTGGGTTTCACCAGGACCTCTTAGCTTGAAATCATATCAAGCCTTAAATCAAACATGACCATTCAAGCTAAATCTTAGAGGTGAGGTCAGAATGTCTGCCGTTGACATCAGGATTTGAGTCAATGTGGTATCAGAGATATTTGGAGATATTGAATTCAATAGGAATCAAGGGGCATGCTCTCCACTGGCTAGATAAATACCTAGCATTAAGGAAGAGGTTTGTTATTGCTGTAGTTCAATCATCTCAGGCTCAAGACATTGAAGCAGAATTTCTTAAAGTGTCCTAGGCCCACTTCATCAATGACCTTCATATTATTAGAAAGTCCAAACGGGGATACTCACTAATGTTTACATAATGTTCAGTTTTATTCACAATTCTTCGGATACTAAATAAATTTATTTGTTCTGTGCAGCAACCTTAGAACAATATTTGTGTTTGGTCTGATAAATGGCAAATAACAAATTCCTGCAATGAACATCTCTAATTGGAGAAAATGTAACTACCTCCTCTTGTTAGTCAGTTGCTTTACCTTCACTGAATTCCCCTGCATTAACATTCAGGGACTACCATCAAGCACAGAAGTAAATAGACCATCAACATAAATATGGTGTCTAAAAGTGTGTCCAGGATATGCTGCTGTGAATAAGTCACTTCATGACTCTACAAAGCCTTTCATCATCAACAAAACACAAGTCTGGAATGCAATAGAATGCTCTCCACTTGCCTGCAATGGCTTCAAGTGCACTGAAGAAGCTACGTATTATGCAGGACAAAACAGTCTGCTTGATTAACAACCCATTCACCACCTTCAATAGTCATTCCCTCCCCCATCTGCACACTGTATCTGCAGTATGTACCACCTCAGACTCACTATAGCAGCTCATCAAAACATCTTCAACAGCACCTTCTGAATCTGTGACCTCTACCACCTAGAAGTGTACAGTCAGTAAGCGTTTCAGTGCATGATCATCTACAAGTTCCTCTCAAACTCACGTTAACCTGACATGCATATGCCTTAGAGATAATGGGAACTGCAGATGCTGGAGAATCCGAGATAACAAATTGTGGAGCTGGATGAACACAGCAGGCCAAGCAGCATCTTAGGAGCACAAAAGCTGACGTTTCGGGCCGAGACTCTTCATCACATTTCTTAAAGCCTGCACATTCCCTCAACCATCAGTGGATGAAAGATTTTCTTAAAAGAAGTAGTGCCATCCTGTGCAAGGATGACATCATAACTTTCAGAATACAACTAAACTGCCTAATGACCCTCACTACAACTTGCTCATTTTTATCAGGTGCTATTTTTTAACGAGAAACAAAGTTAAAATTCTTTCTTGTATGCTATTCTCAAATTCCACTTTTAAAAAATGGCAAAATGCAATAATCAGCTCAAAATGTGAAATAATAAATGCAACTATCCAGGAGCACTGCTTTCAGATCAGTAAACTTCATAAATAGCCCTGAACATTACTCAGACTGTGTGGACCAAAGTTTTCTGGATACAAATGTGATTATCCATGCTTTCAAAATTTTATCCACCAGTAGGATTACCTCTGCTATTGCTTTCCACACGTATCAGAGATAATGGGAACTGCAGATGCTGGAGAATCCCAGATAACAAGGTGTGGAGCTGGATGAACACAGCAGGTGAAGCAGCATCTCAGGAGCAGGAAAGCTGACGTTTTGGGCCTAGACCCTTCATCAGAAATGGGGAAGGGGAAGAGGGTTCTGAAATAAATAGGGAGAGAGGGGGATGTGGATCGAAGATGGATGGAGGAGTAGATAAGTGGAGAGGAGACAAACGGGTCAGAGAGGCGGGGATGGCATCAGTTTTGGAGCCGGGGGGATCTGTACCATTGGGACGGCCTCCACCTGAACCGATCTGGAACCAGTGTTCTCGAGAAAAGGATAAATAGGGTGGTCAGTAGGACTTTAAACTTCTGAGTTGGGTGTGAAGGGAAAGTGAAAGAGACAGGGAGTATGGAGTTAAATGAAAAGATAAGCAGCAGAATAGCATGTGTACAGGTGGGTTTATGCTCGAGGCAGACTAGGAATGCAGCAAAAAGGAAGGATAACTTAGGACAGCTTATGATTTTCAATATCTCTAATAATGATAAGAAAGTTATCATTAAGGCACTTTACCTAAATGCTCGTAGTATTTGTACAAAGTAGATGAATTAATGGCACAAATCATCTTGAATGATTATGATGTGGTAGGTATCACAGAGACATGTTTGCAGGGAGTTCAGGACTGGCAGTTAAACATCCAAGGATTCACAACTTATTGAAAAGACAGGGAGGTGGGCAGAGTGGGTGAGGTTGCCTTGTTAGTTAAGAATGAAATTAAATCCACAGCACTGAATGACATAGGGTCAGAAGATGTGGAGTCGGTGTGGAGTTGAGGAACCACAAAGGCAAAAAAATCAAAATGG
The DNA here is from genome assembly GCF_030684315.1 of Stegostoma tigrinum. Taxonomy (NCBI): domain Eukaryota; kingdom Metazoa; phylum Chordata; class Chondrichthyes; order Orectolobiformes; family Stegostomatidae; genus Stegostoma; species Stegostoma tigrinum. Next base: position 67,369,255 of record NC_081357.1, on the reverse strand, counting down.
GAGTTATGTACAGACCTCCTAACAGTGATCAGGACCAGGGGCGCAAGATGCACTGGGAAATAGATAGGGCATGTTAGAAAGGCAAGGTCACGGTGATCATGGGGGACTTCAATATGCAGGTGGACTGGGTGAATAATGTTGCCGGTGGATCCAAAGAAAGGGAATTCATGGAATGTTTACAGGATGGCTTTTTGGAACAGCTTGTGATGGAGCCCACAAGGGAGCAGGGTATTCTGGACTTAGTGCTATGTAATGAGCCTGACTTTATAAAAGATCTTAAAGTAAGGGAACACTTAGGAGACAGCGATTATAATATGATAGAGTTCAGTCTGCAGTTTGAAAGAGAGAAGGCAAAATCGGATGTAATGGTGTTACAGTTAAATAAAGGTAATTACAGGGGCATGAGAGAGGAACTGACGAAAATCGACTGGAAGCAGAGCCTCGCGGGGAAGACAGTAGAGCAACAATGGCAGGAGTTTCTGGGTGTAATTGAGGACACAGTACAGAGGTTCATCCCAAAGAAAAGAAAGATTATCCGGGGTGGGATTAGACAGCCATGGCTGACAAAGGAAGTCAGGAAATGTATCAAAGAAAAAGAGCGAGCCTACTAAGTGGCCAAGAGCAATGGGAAATCAGAAGATTGGGAAGACTACAAAAACAAACTAGAGGATAGCAAAGAGAGAAATAAGGAAGGAGAGGATCAGATATGAAGGTGGGCTATCCAGTAATATTAGAAATGATAGTAAAACGTTTTTCAATACATAAGAAACAAATGAGACCCAAAAGTAGACATTGGGTCGTTCCAAATTGATGCTGGAAGGGTAGTGATGGGAGATAAAGAAATAGCTGAAGAACTTAATAAGTACTTTGCGTCAGGCTTCACAGTGGAAGACATGAGTAATATCCCAACAATTAAGGAGAGTCAGGGGGCAGAGTTGAGGATGGTCGGCATTACAAAAGATAGAGTACTAGAAAAGCTAAAAGGTCTAAAAATTGATAAATCTCCTGGACCCGATGGGCTACATCCTAGATTTTTGAGGGAGTTGGCTGAGGAAATAGCAGAGGTGTTGGTTGTGATCTTTCAAAAGCCTCTGGAGCCAGGGAAAGGCCCAGATGATTGGAAAATTGCTGTTGTAACCCCCTTGTTTAGGAAAGGATCAGGACAAAAGATGGAAAATTATAGGCTGATTAGCCTAACCTCGGTTGTTGGTAAAATTCTAGAATCCATTGTTAAGGATGAGATTTCTAAATTCTTGGAAGTACAGGAACAAGTCAGCATGGATTTAGATTAGATTAGATTCCCTCCAGTGAGAAAACAGTCCCTTCGGCCCAACAAGTCCACACCACCCATTGAAGCATCCCACCCAGATCCATCCCCCTATAACCCACTCACACCTGAACACTACATGCAATTTAGAGTAGCCAATCCACCGGGCCTGCGCATCTTTGGACTGTGGGAGGAAACCGGAGCACCCGGTGGAAACCCACATAGACACGGGGAGAATGTGCAAACTCCATACAGACAGTCACCCGAGGCTGGAATCAAACCCGGGTCCCTGGCACTGTGAGGCTGCAGTGCTAACCACTGAGCCACTGTGCCGCCCTTTAGTAAGGGGAGGTCGTGCCTGACAAACCTGTTAGAATCCTTTGAAGATGTAACAAGTAGGTTAGACCGGGGAACCCAATGGATGTTATCTATCTAGACTTCCAACAAGCCTTTGATAAGGTGCCTCACAAGAGGCTGCGGAGTAAGGTGACGGCCCAAGGTGTTTGAGGTGAGCTACTGGCATGGATTGAGGATTGGCTGTCTGACAGAAGGCAGAGAGTTGGGATAAAAGGCTCTTTTTCAGATTGGCAACCAGTGACAAGTGATGTCCTGCAGGGTTCAGTGTTGGGGCTGCAGCTGTTTACTTTATATATTAATGATCTAGATGAAAGGACTGGGGGCATTCTGGCGAAGTTTGCTGATGATACAAAATTAGGTGGACAGGCAGGTAGTACTGAGGAGGTGCGGAGGCTGCAGAAAGATTTAGACAGTTTAGGAGAGTGGTCCAGGAAATGGCTGATGAAATTCAACGTGAGCAAATGCGAGGTCTTGCACTTTGGAAAAAAGGATACAGGCATGGACTCTTTTCTAAACGGTGAAAAAATTCATAAAGCTGAAATACAAAGGGATCTGGGAGTGCTAGTCCAGGATTCTCTAAAGGTTAATTTGCAGGTTGAGTCTGTGATTAAGAAAGCGAATGTAATGTTGTCATTTATCCTAAGAAGGTCGGAATATAAAAGCAGCAATGTGCTTCTGAGACTTTATAAAGCTCTAGTTAGGCCCCATTTAGAATACTGTGTCCAGTTCTTGGCCCCACACCTCAGGAAGGACATACTGGCGCTGGAGCGTGTCCAGCGGAGATTCACGCGGATGATCCCTGGAATGGTAGGTTTAACGTATGATGAATGGCTGAGGATCCTGGGATTGTATTCATTAAAGTTGAGAAAGTTGACGGGAGATCTAATAGAAACTTACAAGATAATGTATGGCTTAGAAAGGGTGGACGCTATGAAGTTGTTTCCGTTAGGTAGGGAGACTAGGACCCATGGGCACAGGCTTAGAATTAGAGGAGGTCGATTTAGAACAGAAATGAGGAGACATTTCTTCAGCCAGAGAGTGGTGGGCTTGTGGAATTCATTGCCACGGAGCGCAGTGGAGGCCAGGACATTAAATGTCTTCAAGGCAGAGATTGATAAATTCTTGATCTCGCAAGGAATTAAGGGCTACGGGGAGAGTGCGGGTAAGTGGAGTTGAAATGTCCATCAGCTATAATTAAATGGTGGCATGGACTCAATGGGCCGAATGGTCTTACTTCCACTCCTATGTCTTATGGTCTTATGGAGACAGACAAGTTAAAGAGATGGGGATGGAGCCAGTACAAGAGAGTTGCAGTGGGGGAGAGACCCTCTGAAGCTTGTCCAGAGGGAGGAGGGTAACTTCGTCAGGTTAGGCATCCTTAGAAGAGGCTTCGCAGTGGGGTTAAAATTATATCAGAGATAATAGGAACTGCAGATGCTGGAGAATCCACCTCCCCCTCTATCCCTGTTTATTTCAGAACCCCATTCCTCTCCCCCATTTCTGATGAAGGGTCTCAGCCCAAAATGTCAGCTTTCCTGCTCCTAAGATACTGTCTGTGTTCATCCAGCTCCACACCTTGTTATCTCTGCTTTCCACATGTGTTTGATGCGTCATATTCCAGACCATCTCATGATCAATCATAGACTTGTAGGCTGAGACCATGATAGGTTACTCAGTTCGTATCAATGAAGTTTTACTTAACTGGACAACTTGGAATTACAGTTAGAGAAGTAATGACAAAACAAACGAGAAAATTCATGTGTCAGTGCTGTGCTTTTAAGAATAGGCTGACAGATTTGCCACATTCAATTGACAGATCTACAACTTAAATGCTAAATCTGATGAACTGGTAATATTTATACCTCTTTACAGGATCTGTTGGCAAGAAGATTGCTGCAGTGCTTTACAAAACATGACTAACCGTTGCACTTGGAACAGGCTCTTAGAAATATAACCAATATGGTTTATGGTCTTGAAAAAAGCAACAAAGATTAATGTGTCTAGGTCATTAATCTGTTCAAAAATAGTAAGTTGCCTCAGATCATGATACAGATTTGCAGAACAGGCTGACATGAAATCTTCTCCCTAATTGCTCTGATGGCACCACATGTATGTGGTGGAGTGGTGCCAGTCCTGACTGACGCCTCTCTTTTCACCCTTTCACTCTCTCATTCCAAATGTTTTCTCTTTGTAATGGGAAACTTTTCATGTCTCAAACGATATTCCATCTTTGCCATCAAAGGTTTCCTGCATGAAAACAACAAGTATGGGATGACTGTTATAGTAGGGATTAAAGTACAAACACAAAGCCAAAACAAATGCAAATGTTGGAAGCACAAATAGGTCAGTCAGCATCCACGAACAGAACAACTCCAGGATTATTTTTGCCTCTGCTCTTTTTCTCCTCCTTACTTCTATCTCAGCCAAAACATTCTTCATGACAAAGACAGTAGCCACTCTTCTCCTCTTCATTGTGCTTCAGTCTAAAAGCCAAATATGCCCCTCCCTTTTGTTTCAGCTTCGGACAGAAGAATAATCAATCCACATTTGTATGGATTCACTATGTTTTCAGGATGAATGAGCCAATTTTGTTTTACATTGTGGATTACAGCCAACAGTGGAAGACCCATGGGTTTGCAGTCAGCTGCACTTGTGTGTTGTAAAACCCTTGTCAAACAAAACCCACACAACTCTAGTTTATATTGGCAGCACAAAAGCAATGTTGAGGTAATACTGGGCAAACCTATATAGCATACAATAAGAACATTTTCCTTGAATCTTTGGCATATAACATGCCCTCTAGAATCCAAGCATAAACAGTTTGCTCAATCAGTGTAAATTACCCACAGCAATGTTGATGATTGAGAAATCGGTAGATAAAAGCCAACGTACATGTAAACTAGATTCAACAACCCATCTGAGGGATTTTTAGGGGAAGCAAAGTTTAATAAGCCAATAAACAAAACGTTGCAATTTCTGTAGACTGAAGTTTTAAGTTTACTTCTAGATTTTCAATCAATTTGGGAGCATAACAATTAGAAGACTGGCACTGGGCTAATTTTTACTACAGTTGTACACAGTTTGCTCCTATTCATGTACTGCCAAAATGACTTCATTTTCTTAGGTCAGTCCTATTTAAATAACTTCTGAAAGTTTTAGGGTGCTTGAGTCAGGAAAGGGTGGCTAATTACTGCTGCAGGCCTCATTGTGGTCAACTGGCTTTAGGGTAGCTGAAGTCAAGATTCTGTTGACAATCCAAAATCCATATCTAGCAGAGCATGTACCCCAAATTTCCTCAGTGTTGTGAGCCTGCTGCCAAAATTCCACTGTAAGTACAGTTGAAACTTTTCTTACCTTCTTATAACTGAATCTGACTCACTTCTCGTAGTATTGTGATGCTTAAGCAGGAGCAATTCTGAGGAAATTCTGAGCTATTTCAGCCAGGCAAGTTCACCCATGCTAAGGATGCCCAGGCAGTGTTCCTGTGTGAGTGTATGACAGCAAAATCATGTGTAATACACAACAGAATATTTTAGGAGCAGTTTGAATAGAGTGAATTCAGTGGTCCAAATATTCCAACGAGCTTCAGAGCCCTTGCATCTGTATCTATGTTCTTCCTGATCAAGGAGAAAACTGCTCACTTACCTGCACAGAATTCTCTTTATCAAACTTCCAATAGAGGACCTTGCACGTCTTCTTCAGATCAGGTATCCTGGTGGTAAAAGTTTATATTAAACATGAGAGTTTGGTAGAGAATGGTGATTTTAAAGACCAGGAGATGGATGGAACAAAATGAGTTGTTTGAATGAAGGGAATTTGTCAGAGGAGCAGGGTTCGAGCCAAGGTCTGATCTTATGATGACTAGACCACTACACCATTACATTACCAGCATAACAATCTTGACATGGTGAATGATGGGAACTGCAGCCAAGCAGAACAGGCTTCATTAAAGGGAATGGTGTCATCATCTTCGCACAGGTGTCTCTTCAGGCCACAATGTTAATGCAATTATCTACAAAAAGTTTGTGGATGGCTCGGACAGTGGGTAGGAAAATGCGTCGAGGAACTGTGAGAGATGATGTGCTGGCAGAATCCTCAGGGTCAGCAATGAGATGGGTCAGCTAGACAGGGTGATGACTAACAAGGTTATTTCCCAGTAAGTACAATAGGTGGGAAAGCGAAAGAGATGGTGGAATGGGGCAGTTTTTATTGCTGCTTGTAATAAGCTAGCAGTGAGTGCCTTGATAAGAAATGGCAATAACAGACTTTTACATAATTTACGGAGATTTCGTTGATCCTCTGCTATAGTAATGGTGGGAAATCAAAAGTGCCTGTTGTAAAATCTGCAAAACAACTGATTCATGGAGCTGTAGGCATGCCAAATGTCAAAAAGGACTAAATCACTCCAAGAAATCTGATGTAGTTAGATTCTGATTTATGGGAAATACGATAGGCTAATTTACCTTGACTTTAAATGTAGGAGTGAATTTCCATCATCACTGCTAATAAAGCAGTATTAGAATTCATTTTTCTCAGCTTTGAACATAATCTGTGGCACTTGTGCTGGAGGAATGATATGTACTCAACCTTGCTTCCAGTGCTGACTTGCTTCATCCTGTGAGGATGTCTGTGCCAGACAGTCTGAAATGTTGTGATGTTTTATCTTCGCTCTTGTCAGGGCATTACTGAGTGATGGGATATGTTGTGAATGGCCTATTCTGTATGAGGAGAACTTGGTGTCAATATCATCCAGAATGTAAAAGCTGGAAAACCATTCCCTAAGGGATGCAAGATACTGAGATCATTACAACCTCCGCCCATGTCAGTTGTCCTCAAACACTGATATCAATCCCAGTGCTATTTCTGCTTTGTTAATGCTAATGCCAATTGAACCCCGTAGGAGGCCAGTTAGACCTTTTCTTGTTATCAAGCAAAATGTGCACTGAGAACTGCATTTAGTGAATCTTTCGTCTAATCATACATCAATGTATTAATTAATGCAATGTATTTCATTTTCAACATACATGTTGAGAAGTCACACAACATAGTTTACCAACTGCATATTTAGTTTCATAACAAGTTGTCTGATAATTCATTTGCATTAAAGAAACACTGCTGACAGCAGGTTCCATTGAGATTGACAGCTGTGTTTGTTCACTGAGGTTATCCCAAAACATGTAAGCCAGCGAGTTTTGAGAAGATTTGTAGCTCAGGTTGAGGTTCTGGATGTGAGTTTGCTCGCTGAGCTGGAAGGTTAGTTTTCAGACGTTTCGTCACCATTTTAGGTAACATCATCAGTGAGCCTCCGACGAAGCTTCGTCGGAGGCTCACTGATGATGTTACCTAGAATGGTGACGAAACGTCTGAAAACTAACCTTCTGGCTCAGCGAGCAAACTCACATCCAGAACATGTAAGCCACTTGCAAACAGATAGTTTCTCTGGTCCCTCCAGACATTCCACAGGAAAACAAGCTCCAGTGGTTAGGCATCCCTATGGACATGTCATCAAGAGAATGGGAGGGGGAGTGGAAATGGTTTGCGACTGGGAGGTGCAGTTGTTTGTTGCGAACTGAGCGGAGGTGTTCTGCAAAGCGGTCCCCAAGCCTCCGCTTGGTTTCCCCAATGTAGAGAAAGCCGCACCGGGTACAGTGGATGCAGTATACCACATTGGCAGATGTGCAGGTGAACCTCTGCTTAATGTGGAATGTCATCTTGGGGCCTGGGATGGGGGTGAGGGAGGAGGTGTGGGGACAAGTGTAGCATTTCCTGCGGTTGCAGGGGAAGGTGCCGGGTGTGGTGGGGTTGGAGGGCAGTGTGGAGCGAACAAGGGAGTCACGGAGAGAGTGGTCTCTCCGGAAAGCAGACAGGGGTGGGGATGGAAAAATGTCTTGGGTGGTGGGGTCGGATTGTAAATGGCGGAAGTGTCGGAGGATAATGCGTTGTATCCGGAGGTTGGTAGGGTGGTGTGTGAGAACGAGGGGGATCCTCTTGGGGCGGTTGTGGCGGGGGCGGGGTGTGAGGGATGTGTCGCGGGAAATGCGGGAGACGCGGTCAAGGGCGTTCTCAATCACCGTGGGGGGGAAGTTGCGGTCCTTAAAGAACTTGGACATCTGGGATGTGCGGGAGTGGAATGTCTTATCGTGGGAGCAGATGCGGCGGAGGCGGAGGAATTGGGAATAGGGGATGGAGTTTTTGCAGGAGGGTGGGTGGGAGGAGGTGTATTCTAGGTAGCTGTGGGAGTCGGTGGGCTTGAAATGGACATCAGTTACAAGCTGGTTGCCTGAGATGGAGACTGAGAGGTCCAGGAAGGTGAGGGATGTGTTGGAGATGGCCCAGGTGAACTGAAGATTGGGGTGGAAGGTGTTGGTGAAGTGGATGAACTGTTCGAGCTCCTCTGGGGAGCAAGAGGCGGCGCCGATACAGTCATCAATGTACCGGAGGAAGAGGTGGGGTTTGGGGCCTGTGTAGGTGCGGAAGATGGACTGTTCCACGTAACCTACAAAGAGGCAGAGCCATATGGTATCAATGTGGACTTCACCAGTTTCAAAATCTCCCCTTCCCCCACTGCATCCCTAAACCAGCCCAGTTCATCCCCTCCCCCCACTGCACCACACAACCAGCCCAGCTCTTCCCCCCCACCCACTGCATCCCAAAACCAGTCCAACCTGTCTCTGCCTCCCTAACCGGTTCTTCCTCTCACCCATCCCTTCCTCCCACCCCCAGCCGCACCCCCAGCTACCTACTAACCTCATCCCACCTCCTTGACCTGTCCGTCTTCCCTGGACTGACCTATCCCCTCCCTACCTCCCCACCTACACCCTCTCCACCTATCTTCTTTGCTCTCCATCTTCGGTCCGCCTTCCCCTCTCTCCCTATTTATTCCAGTTCCCTCCCCCCATCCCCCTCTCTGATGAAGGGTCTAGGCCCGAAACGTCAGCTTTTGTGCTCCTGAGATGCTGCTTGGCCTGCTGTGTTCATCCAGCCTCACATTTTATCATCCAGTGGTTACTTGCTGCAGTTAGTTTTTGTCCAGGCAATCACTCTCTATTGAGTGAATTTAAATAGGCAAAAATAGTGATTTGGAGATCAGTGTACAGTAAGGCATCAAACCAAGGCCCCATCCTCCCTCTCAGGTGGATTTAAAATCTCTTGACATTACATCAAAAACAAAAGTAAGGAAGACGTCGTCTCACAGTGGTGGGTCACATTAATCCTTAAACCGATATCGTTATCGCGCTGTCATCACATTGGTGTTTGTGGGACCTTGCTCTGCTCGAATCTGGTGCCACCTTTCCCATGCTCCAACAGTAACTCCACTTAATTTCCATGTTATGAAGTATTTTTGGAAGTCCCGAGGTAGTGACCGACATTACACAAAGGTGAGTCTTTATTTCTGCCATCCATAGAGGACTGAAATTGAGTGCAGAATTGTCAAAACTGCCACTGTGAGTGGGGTCACAGCAAACAGGATTATATTTACTTTAAGGAGAAGCATATGTAAATCCTTGTCTCTATTTCCAAAATACCTTACAATAAACAAAAAATCTGCACTGGATTAGTGAAAATCTGTCACTGATCTCTACTGCATAATGTTGTACAGCAAACTTTGTTTTTAGCCACACTTTATGAACTGGCTCTTGCGATAAACCAGCAAAAATGATATCCCTCAAATACCGTGACGTTTACTGTATAGTTCTGTTCGATTAATGAAGCTTTTTAATTTATCTACCTTAGTGCAAATATACTCGTTGTTCAATCGAATGGCCACACAGAATATTCACAGTCGATTCAATTTCAAGTCAATTTCTTTCTATACACTGTGATGTCTGAGTAGTCAGTTGAGGGTGCAAGTGAGATGGCCCTCTGCAGGTAAGTCTTATTTAAGGCAAAGTTGCGTTATTATTTAAGTAAGTTATGATGTAATAAAGTATAACAGTGATATGCATAACTCTTGCATTACATTTATATTATTTAGTGTATGTTTTTACATTGATTCTGTGAGCCCCTTGATTATCCAGAATCCAGATCAATTGGCTTACTCCTGGTACCGTAGGAGCTGAATAATAAAACGTTTACTGTAGAGAGATATCCATTGTTGATACCTTTCTTGAAATGAGCATTGTTTTTTGGAATATACTTTTTACTTTTTTATTCATTCATCAATTGTGAGTGTCGTTGACAAGCCAGCATTTGTTGCCCATTCCTTGTTGTCCTGAAGAAGGTGGTGATGAGCTGTCTTCCTAAACCGTTGCAGTCTGTGTCAAGTAGTTGCATTGATGTACTACTAGGAAGAGAGGTCAAAGTTTTTGATGCAGCAGCAGGAGTATTATTGTATGGCTTAAAGGAAAGTTTACAGCTGGTGTTGTTCTCTTGAATCTACTGCCCTTGTCTGGATGTTCAAGATGGCGGAGGAGTAGCAGAGCTGAGGCAGGGCCTCACCTGCCCCCCTCTGCTTTCTTTCTCTTTTCCTTCTTGCTTTTGTTTTGTTTTTGTCCTTTTCCTTTTCCTTTTTAAAGCCTGGAGAGTGGTAGGTGAAGATGGAGGACTCGGGCGACAGCAGCAGCAATGCCAGGATGAGCCAGACATGGCTTCATTCCAGCCCAGGGTCAACTGGAGAGTGAAAGCAGGTCCCGGGCTGACTCCCCCCAGCCCAGACTCGCAAGCTGATCGGAGGCTGCAGGTCCAAGGCTAGGCCCGGGCATGTGGAGGAGTGGTAGCATTGGTATAAGGGATGGTGATGGAACCCAATGACTGATAACTGGCAGCAGCGTCTGGAGGAGTGCCAGATCGGGAACAGGGAGAATGCGTTATATCTGTGTTTCATGATAGTGCCAGAACATTGCGATACTGTGCGTATAACATGCAAACAAACATTTCTCACTGTGCTTCTTTTATATACATGTGATAATAAATCTAATTATTCTAGGTGATAAATGATGCAGAATTGGAGTTGTGAGTGAAGAAGGCTTGATGAGTTTTTGCTCTGCATCTTGTAGTGCACTGCTGCTATGATGTGCCAGAGATGAAGGGAGTGAATATCGAAGGTTTTAGATGCAGCATCGAATGTGTCATGTTGAATGTCGTCGGCACTGCACACAACCAGGCAAGCGGGGAGAAATCCATCACGCCCCTGACTTATGCCTTGTAGATGTTGGATTGGCTTCAGAGAGAAAAGAACTGAGTTATTGCAGATTTCCAAACCTCTGACCTGTTCTGACAGCCCCAACCACCTTCCCTTAGGTTGGGTATTACTCCAAGCCCTGGAAAAAAATTCTCTTCATAACCACTTTTGGTCCAGGGTTCCTTAATTCCCTGTTCAGTAAAATACAGCCTTGATGTCAGGGGCAGTCAATCCCACCACTTTTTTTTAGCTCTATTGTCCTTGTTCGCATCAAGGTTCCATTGAGATCTGGAGGTGAGTGGCCCTGGTGGAACTGAAATTGCTCAGTAGGTTATTGCTGTGTAAAGTGTCAATTGACAACACTACGCTGATGATTGAGAGCAGATTGATGGGGCAATAATTATCTGCATTGGATTTGTACTGCTTTTAGTGAACAGAATGTACTTGGGCAGTTTTCCACATTGTTGTTGAACACTAGTGGTGTAGCTGAAGTGGAACAGCTTTGCTAGAAGCCTAGATAGTTCAGGGAACACTAACTTGAAAAGAATGACCCAGAAAATCAATGCAAAGTCAGTTGGCATTAATCTGTATGTGAAGATAACTTGCTCATAAACCAATATGGCATTCACTAATACAATGCAACAAACAAAAAGCTTGAGTTTTTATACATACCAGGCAATATTACTCGTTTATTTTTGTTTCAAAATCAAATCCTTCCATTAACTGTCACAAATTGCAAGACATTTCACTAGATAATAATTTCATACATCAATTCATACTTAGATAATAAATGCTTGCCAACATAACTAACTCCACCAAAATTTGATTTGTTATTAATGAAGTGTAGAAACAACTTAACCTTTGCTAACACTATCAGAGATAGGAGGAACTGCAGATGCTGCAGAATCTGAGATAAGAAGGTGTAGAGGAGGAGCAGGAAGGCTGATGTTTCGGGCCTAGACCCTTCTTCAGAAAAATTTTCTGAATAGCTGACTTGTCACAGCAAACTTAATGTTTCTGACTTGATTACCAATTCACACATCTTTTTGGGGTCAAACCTTCGGTTCTTAAACTTCATAGTTTCATATCAGGTTTACTAGATTAGCTGCTTTTAAGCAAGTTATGTTCCTTAATTACTAATGCCTTAAATATTAGTGCCAGAGCCATCTACACCCTCAGAATTGTGGAATTTAAACTCAGAAGATCATTAAGGTTCAACTAAGGAAATACATCTGTATACTATCACCTCTGTTAGACATCTTATCACAACCTGGTTGTCCAGTTGTCAGTCCATCATTCCAAAAATAGATTTCATATCAGTGCTGATTGAGGTTATGCCAGTTATGACTACAACTTGAATCAGGAACCAGAAAGGAAGAGCCAGAATCTTTCGAAGAACAAAGATCTGGATTTTTTTGAGATAGGAGTTATCAGAACATACACAGACATTTGGCTCCATTAAAAGCTGTACCACAACTTGTAATGAAATAATCTACATGAAGTTACAGTGTGCTTATTTCTACGTTCATGTACATTTGAGTCAAAATAGAGTAGGAATTATTTCAAAACAAATATATCTGCATCATTATCCTTCAATTGCCCCAGAAACTACTGATCCTTCTGTGCATTTACCTCAAGTTTTTGCTTTTCACAATATTATACTTCCAAGATTTTATTTAATCATCTCTACAGCCTCAAAGGTGGACCATGAGATTTTATCAATTTTCAGTTTCTTTACACAAGGGAGTAAGAAGATTCACATCTGATTTAAATGTTGAAACCTTAATTAAAAACATCATAAAACCACAGCCAAGGTGGCATCCTACTCTTGCTCACTATAACTTATTTAATTGCAGTGTACATCTCCATTGACAAGTTTGCTGATGACAGCGCCATTGTAGGTCGGATCTCAAACAACAATAAGGCCGAGTACAGGAAGGAGATATTGTGTAAAGATAACAATCTCTCCATCAACAATATGAAGGAGCTGGTTATTGACTTCAGGAGACTAGGTGGAGTACACGCTCCTGTGTGCACCAATGGTGTTGAGGTGGAGATGTTCGAGAGCGTCAAGTTCATGGGAGTGACGATGACCAACAATCTGTCTTGGTCCACCCACATTGACATGACAGTCTAGAAAGCACAGCAACACCTCTACTTCCTCGGGAGTCTAAAGAAATTCAGCATGATCACAAAGACTTTTACAGTTGCAGCATAGAAAGCATCTTACCTGAATGCATCACAGTATGGTATGGAAACTATGAAGAAACTACGGAGAGTTGTACATAGCCCAGTCTGTCACATAAACCAGCCTCTCATCCACTGATTTCACCTACACTTCCCACTACCTCAGGAAAGCAACCAACACAATCAAAGACCCCACCCACCTGAATTATATTCTCTTCTGTCAGAGTGAAGATATAAAAGTTTGTATACATGTATGAATGGATACAAGAACAGCTTCTTCCCTACTGTTATCAGAATTTTGAATGGGTCTGTTCAATGTTACTGCAGAACCCTCAAAGCACCTTCTCAGCAGCTGTAACATTGTATCCTGAACTCTGTTCCGTTACCTTGATGCACTTGTATGGTACGATCTGTCTGTAAAGCATGTAAGATAACACTTTTTACTGTACCTCAGTACAAGTGGCAGTAATAAATCACACCAAATCTATTCAGAACACATTAACTGTAAATTTCTTTGAAATTGTTACTGTTAAATAATCCTAACTTTGCCAGGAGTGCAGCAGGAAACCAGAAATTCAATGAGCTGAGATGTATAAAAAGCTGTACCAGTACCCTCAGTTCAAAGGGTTAATTAGGCAAACAAGGATGGTATCAAATTGAACGTAAAGATATACAATGCTGAAAGATTAGTAGCAATCCAGAAAATTGGGAAAAGTTTAGAACCCAGCAAAGAATAATTTTAAAAATGAAATAAAAGGGTTGAAAAATTGGAGAAGGAGAAAAAGCTACAAGAAATATTAACAGACTGTAAAAGCTTCTACAAATAAATAAAAACAGAATTGCTAAAATTAGGGGCCACATATACACTCTCTTTTCATTTGTGCTGCCTCACACTGGCTCAGAGCTGCCCTGCCCCAGCCCTCTAGTTCCACTTCATCCTCTACATCGGTGAGACCAAGCATAGGCTCGGATACCAGTTTGTAGAGCACCTGCATTCAGTTCATGACAAACGACAACACCTCCCAGTCACGAGACAGTTCAGCTCCCCCTCCCAGGACGACATGTCCATCCTGGGCCTCCTCCAGTGTCACAATGATGCCACCTAGAGACTGAAGGAGCAGCACCTCATAATCCGCCTTGGGAGCCTACAACCCAATGGTCTCAATGTGGACTTTACTAGTTTCAAAATCTCCCCATCCCCAGCCTCATCCCATAACCAACCCTCCCTCTCATCCCTGCCCGCTCAACCCATCCGTCTTCTCTCCCACTTATCTGCCCTCCCACCTCACTGATCAATCCCCACCACTAACTACCTACACTAACCTATCACCATCCTACCTACCTTCCCCAGCTCTAACCCTCCTCTGTCTATTTATTTCAAGCTCCCATCCCCTCCCCCATTTCTGAAGAAGGGTCCCAACCCAAAACATCAGCTTTCCTCTTCCTCTGATGCTGCCTGGTCTGCTATGTTCCTCCAGCTCCACACTGTGTTATCTCTAACTTCAGCATCAGTAGTTCTTCCTATCCTTTTGTCTGTCCAATTGTTCTTGTTCCTCACTGGGCTCCATCTCCACCTATCGTTTACACTATCCACCTCCTTCCACCCCTTCTTTAGTATATATACTAAATACACTAATATGTATACTTTGCTTGGCTACAATTTGTTCTGAAGAAGGGTCACTGGATTCAAAATGTTAATTCTCCTCTCTCCACAGATGCTGTTGGATCTGCTGAGTTTTTCCAGCAACTTCTGATTCTGATTTTCAGCATCCGCAATTCTTTTGGTTTTGAGTTAAAAATTAGTGTTGGTCACTTGGAAGCTGAGACTGAGGAAATCATAACAGGAAACAAGGAGGTGGCAAGTACTTTGAATAGGTAGCTTGCTTAGATTTTCACTGAATCATTGGCTCAGAAGCCCTTTAAAAATTTTTGCCAAGCCAAGACTTTGGGTTCCATCCTCTGGATTTCCAATGTTCACCAGAGTCTTTTATGTATGCGGGCTTGTTCAGGCTTTAAGCGCTCCCAATTTCACCTGATGCATTATTTTGAAAAAAAGGCATGGCCTACTCTTCAACAATTTTCATGTTATCAGGCCAATTTTTAAAGAACTGTGGTTCACGGTATCTCAGAACCACAGGCTGCATGAAAGAATCTTTTAAAAGGTAAGTTCTAAAGTTCACCCTTATGCCCTCCATGCCATGGCGTACCCCCCCCCCAAATGGCCAGTATGGCCTCTCGTGCCCCATGTGCCCCTCCACCGTGACCCTTCATGATCCTGATAGACGTCAATGGTATCAATCATCCACTATACTCTGCATTTTTAAAAAATGAATATTTGAAACTAATAACAAAGATCAGGCAGGAGAGTTTTCAATTACATAGGGGCTCAGGTGTTTTAAGTGACTAGTAGATTACACAGAACCCCTGCATTGTTACAGTTCAGAACAATACTATTCATTCCTCAGCCAAGCCTTGTACATATTCTTTTTACATGAATTAAAGAAGTAAGGAAAGTATTGTTGCAACTATGCAGACCATTGCAGTAACACAAGCTGGAGTACTGTGTGTAATTTTGATATTCTTATTTGAAGAGGGAAAGACTTTCATAAAAGTGGTTCAGGTAAGGCTTACTCGGCTGATTCATGTGATAAAGGATTATTTTATGAGGAAAGGTTGTGCAGATAGAACTTATATTCATTGGATTTCAGAAGAATGAAACATACTAAACATAAGATTCTGAGGAAAGGTCACTGGACCTGAAACATTAACTCTGTTTTCTCTCCACAGGTGCTCCCAGGCCTGCTGGGTCTTTCCAGAAATTTCTGTTTTTATATACGATTTTGAGGGGCTTTGACAGGCTCAATGCTAGAGGATGTTCCATTTCATGGAAGAATCTAAATCTGGAAGTTTAAAAATTACTGGTCTCCTATTTAGGGCAAAGATGAAGAGGAATTACTTCTCTTGGGGGTAACTAGTCTTTGAAAGTTATCTTTTGCACAGAACATTTAGGTATTGTTACCTGTACCCAGGTGAGGTTTCCAAATTTATTATGCTTCTGGACAGGAAGCATCAAACCATTAATCTCTGGGATCAGGATGGGTGAACTGACTCCCCTTCATTATTCACCTTTATTGTTTGCAATAAATTTAATTTTAGCAGGAGCCCTTCGTAGTTAAATTCTTTTTTGCACCCCCCCCCGCACCAAATGAACATTTGTTTTAAAATGAGCCAATTTAACGAGGCTTTCTTGAAATAACAAAAAAAAGAGTCTATTAGTTCCTAATTGTGAGAAAAATAACAATGGAACACTTTAGAAATTAAGATGTGGGCACAGAAAAAGGTAGAGGTTAAAATAAAAATTTACAGATCAGTCTGAATTATTTATGAAGAGCAGATAGTTGAACAATGCATCCAGTGGATGTTACTAATAGTACTGATATTGGTTTGAGATTCTTGTCTTTGCAGGTAGATTGAAACATTTTCATCTTGATGTCTTTCAACAATAGCTATCAACACTCAGATTGAGTCTTTTCCCTTTTTTTGTCTGTGGCGCATGGAGGTCTAAATGGCTGTTCTGACAGCTATGACCCTCATAGCACACTAACCCACACATAAAGACATCAAACCACTAACAGACAAGGGCTCCATCTGGTTTTTTAGCTGCTTTATCAATGTATTCTTGAAGAAGAAAAACGCAAATATACCTCTCACTCAGTCGCTGTGTTTTTTTTAATCATCATGTTCATAGTCTGAGATACTCTCAGGAGATTACTCATTCATTTGTACTGCATTTTCTCCCTTTGAAGCTTCTTCAACAAGTCATCAGGTGTGACATTCCAGAGTCTCTTTCTCTCTGCAGGCAGCCACTGAATTTACATCTGTAGTCAACCTTTGACTGTATATCCATTATGTTAAAAGAAAACCAGCAAAATTTGAAACATCCCTAGGTGATCTACGGTAATGATTTGTGATCATGACAGAAGCCAAGTGATTGACTCTATTTAAGTCTATGTTAGAAAGATTTTTGATTGGCTTGGGAATTAAAAGGTTAAGCGGGGGCAGGCAGGAAAGTAGAGGTGGACCATAATTAGCTCAGATAAAACCTTACCAAATTACAGAGCTAAATGACCTATTTCAACTCCTTTTTTAAAATTATGATCTATGGGCACTGTGGTGAAGATGCACATAAGCTTGTGTATGGACCTGGAGGTTCCAAGCTGCGAGAGCAGATGGGCAAGAGAGTTGCAGGTGGGAGTTGAATCTGGACCTCCTGGTTCAAAGGTACAGCACTGCAAGACCCCTTTGTTATGACTGAACTCAAGACCATTCAACTCATCACACCAGTGTCTCCTCCTTGAAAAAGCTATCTAATTTGTCCCAGATTCCAATCTTTCTTTCCCAATAGCCATGCAATTTGCTTTCTTTGTTGCATATATATCAAATCCCCATTGAATCTCCAAGAATCAAACTTTTAGGCAGTGCATTACAGATCATAGCCACTTGCCTATCTAATCCTAATGGGTTGCCAACTGTTTTAAACTAATGCCGTTATATCAGCATGTCAATCAGAAATGGAAAACGCTTTTTATTCACTCTACTAAACCCCAATAACTTTGAATATTTATATTAAATGCCCAGTTAACTTTTGCTCTGAGCAGAATAAATGCCAATTTCTAGTGAACAATAAATATCGTCCATGTAGACAATTTTGAATCAAAAAGGTCCCTGTTTGGTGGATTCTGTTTACTCTGAGTTCTCTGTGATATAGAGTCCCTGGCATTTTAACTGCTGGTAGTCTCCAAAATCAATTTTGCAGAGGAACTGGCTTGGCTAATATCAGCCACTGCATCTGCGTCTGTTTTTCTTCAAGTAGATGCCTTATGAATGGTCCTTTATTTTACAGCTATAAGAATATAAAGAGATAAAGAATGGAAAGTCCTAAATGTTGCCAGTACTTTAAAAATCAGCATTAGTAAAACCTTTGCTAAATGTTACAACACAATCTAAAAGTATGGACACTTTTCTGTAAAGGACGTGTTTTCTGATACGTGAGCTCTGCTTTCTAACCATCTCTTATGATATCGAGAAAGTATATATCAACCAGATGTAAGTTTTACATTTAATTTTCTTTGGCCTGAAAGTTGGATACGGAAGAATGCCTCAATAGTATCCTTCTGACTGATTTTGCCTCTTACACGTGGTGAAGCAAATGGCTGTTGAAATTAGATTGCAGCTTTAGGACTATATTCTTCCATATTGTAGCATCTTGAGCTATCATAAGACCTTCATTCTTGATGCCTCCATAAAAGGAAGTAGCTCTGTTATCCACCCAATTAACTGTTCACTGTTTTGCACACCATCATCAATCCTTGAAAGCAAAATGAATACAAACCAGCTCCAATTCACAATCCGAGATAACAAGTTGTAGAGCTGGATGAACACAGCAAGCCAAGCAGCACCAGAGGAGCAGGAAAGCTGACATTTCGGGCCTAGACCCTTCTTCAGAAAAAGGGGAAGGGAAGGGGGTTCTGAAATAAATAGGGAGAGGGGGGAGTCAGATAGAAGCTGGATAAAGAAGACAGGTAGAGAGGAGACAGACAGGTCAGAGAGCGGGGAGTGCAACCAGTAAAGGTGAGTGTCGGTGGGGAGTTAGGGAGGAGATAGGTCAATCCAGGGAGGATGGACAGGTCAAGGGGGCAGGATGGGGCTAGTTAGTAGGAGATGGGGTGGGGCTTGAGGTGGGAGGAGGGGATAGGTGGGAGGAAGGACAGGTTAGGGAGGCGGGGACAAGCCGGGCTGGTTTTGAAATGTGGTAGGGGGAGGAGAGATTTTGAAGCTTGCAAAGTCCATATTGATACCATTGGGCTGCAGGGTTCCCAAGTGGAATATGAGGTGCTGTTCCTGCAACCTTCAGGTGGCATCGTTGTGGCACTGCAAGAGGCCCAGGATGGACATGTCGTCTAAGGACTGGGAGGAGGAGTTGAAATGGTTCGCGACTGGGAGGTGCAGTTGTTTGTTGCAAACCGAGTGTAGGTGTTCTGTAAAGCGGTCCCCAAGCCTCCACTTGGTTTCCCCGATGTAGAGAAGGCCATGTCTGGAACAGTGGATACAAAATACCACATTAGCAGATGTGCAGGTGAACATCTGCTTGAAGTGGAAGGTCTTCTTAGGGCTTAGGATTGGGGTGAGGTGTAGGGGTGGGTGTAGCACTTCCTGCGGTTGCAGGGAAAACTGCCGGGTGTGGTGGGGCTGGAGGGGAGTATGAAGCGGACAACGGAGTCCCAGAGAGAGTGGTCCCTCCAGAAAGTAGACAAGGGTAGGGAGGGAAAAATGTCTTTGGCTGTGGGGTTGGATTGTGGATGGCGGAAATGTCGGAGAATGATGCGTTCGATTTGGAGGTTGGTGCAATGGTATGTGACAATGAGGGGGTTCTGTTTCCCCTCCTCCCACCTCAAGCCCCACCCCATCTACTACCTACTAGCCTTATCCTGCCCCCTTGACCTGGTCTGTCCTCCCTGGACTGACCTATCGCCTCCCTACCTCCCCACCTACATTCACCTTTACTGGTTCCACACCAGCCTCTCTGGCCTGTCTGTTTCCTCTCCACTTGTCTTCTCCTTTATCCGTCTTCTATCCGCCTCCCCCTTTCTCTCTATATATTTCAGCATCCCATTCCCCTCTCCCATTTCTGAAGAAGGGTCTCGGCCCGAAACGTAAGCTTTCCTGCTCCTCTGATGCTGCTTGGCCTGCTGTGTTCATCCAGCTCTACACCTTGTTATCGCAGATTCTCCAGCATCTGCAGTTCCTACTATCTGCTGTGTCATTTAGATTCTCCAGCATCTGCAGTTCCTACTATCTCTGAACCAATTCACTATCCATCCGAGCTTGTCATCACTGGTAAAGCTGGTCACTTTGGATTCAGAAATTTAAAATTTGTTACAGTGATGATCCCAATACTGAGCCCTGGGGCTATTCACTCATTACTTCCTGCCAGGTTTAAGATAATCCATTTGACAAGTACCAATGGTTTTTCAGCCTTCAAACAGCTCCATATAACCATACCCAGGGCTTAGGTGGAAACTTCATAATCGTTCTTTTGAAACAAAACAAACAACCACATCATAGAACTTACCACACTCTATATGTGTTTTCACTTCTCCAAAGTAATTAAGAAGCATCCATGTCCCAGCTCACTATTTCACTGATGGACTACAAACTTACACTTTATAATCAATTCTAAAGTATGACATTCATTTTCAATCCCTGGGATCAGGAAATGATCTGTATATGTGGCAGGAACATGACCCTAAACATTAAATTAGATCATGCTGCTATATAGTATATAATTGCCTGGGCCACAAAGACAAATGGCTTAGGTAATCATAGCAAAATAAAATATTTCTTACCATTAAAATAATTAATTATAGATTTAAAAAAAGGCCTGGAATACAAAGCATCATGCGTACTAGACCTCAGAACTAACAAAAGAGACAGTATTAGATTTTAGTGATGGGTATTGAGCCAGATTTAGTTACCAGCCTAATCGTCTGTCGATACCTATCTAATAGTAACGAAAATGTGATTGACTTCAATGTAGTCTTTGCAAGGAAAAAACACAAAACAACGACTAAGATTACAGAGATTGGTGAGGCTGATTCAATGGGATGAGGCAAAGCTTGTCCTCAATAAATGGACCAAGCTGTAAATGTGTAAAACATTAGATGATTAAAGGGAGGTATTCAAAAAAAGAACTTTTACATGTTGGGAAATTTGATCCAGCTAATACCCCTAAGGAATGTTATGATCAAATTACATGCAACGAAAACTGATTGGGAGATAGACACTTGGGCAGAATCTTATATGGGTCTGAATGCAAGATTTGACACAGAATCATGTGAGAAATCTGGTGAGGCCCATCCTAACATCAGGAGCAACTTGTTGCACATTTTATGCAGCTGCAGAGCAGTGACGCATGTTGCTCACTAGGCAGCAACATGTTAACAACTAAGGGGACTTATTGCTTGTTAAACACCTTGTTAACAGCACAACTTGCCTCATGAATGCCCATCTTACCAAACGCACCAAACAAGCCAGATGTGAAGAATTCTCAACTTGGAAGTCAGAGTGGGTATGTGACAAATTCAGCTTGCCACTGGCAGTGAGGAGCCTCCATGTTGGACACTGGGCACTACTATCTCACAGCACTGTTCTTAGGCACCAGCTACACATTCCTCAAATCCATGGACGTTTCCATTCTACATGTGCCAGCCTCTAACAACACTCGTGGCACATCCCCTTACAGAACGCTTCACCTCAGCTGTTCTGCCACCTATCACTATAATGCTGCAGCTAGAACACGTGCATACAGAGATAATCACCCAGCTCATGGACTGGACTGGTTTGCATGTCCAGCCTGTTCACCTGCTGCCATAGCGCTCACTCATGCTGAATCTACATAAACACTCACAGCATCTCTGCCTTGCACTGCCTTTTTGCACTTTGCCCACTCAGTTGGAAATACCAGGCTCTCTATACTGCTGTGTCATTTAGTGCAGACACAAAGCCAGGAAACTTGTCATGGTTGTCAGTTGTCCTCAGTCAACTCAAGGGAGATAACCTTCAGCCAAGGGGCCCCAGCACAGTAAAAGGCAGCCTTTGATAGCAGTTCAGAGGCTTGGACACAACCCACCAGCAGTTGAGGTGGTCAGGATGCACTCCTTAACAGGGATGAGGAATCAAATGTCTCACCACCCATCTGGGGTTTCCTGGCAGTGTCAGTAGTACATACAGCACATGGTACGGAGGGGCCTGAGAATAGGATAATCATGATACCATAGGGGCAGGGTCAGTAGTTAATGAGGCAATTTTGGTAAGGTACTGCAAGAAAACCCACTAGGTACTTGAGGCCAAAAACCCTCAAAAAATCATTACATTTGCCCTTTGCTTTCAAAAAGAAACATGGAATACAGAATAAAGGCAAAATGCTGCAGATGCTGAAAATCTGACACAAACAGGAATGCTGAAGAAACTGAGAAGGTCTGGCAGCATCAATGGAGAGAGAAACAGAGTTTAATGGTTCAAGTCTGGTATGACACTGCTTGAGACCTGGAAGATGTTGGAAACTGGGTTATTCAATACTTCTGACAAGGATTAAAAACTAAAAATTAAAAGTGAAAAAAATTATATAAAATGCAAAAAGTGAATGAGAAAAGTACAAAAAAATTAATAACAATTTTATGGTCAATTCAAATTAAGGAAATGGCACACAGTGAATATTAGTTTGTGTCAGTAATCACAGGAGGTGAAAAGGTTAGCATGCCGGGCATCTTATGAACACTAATATTGAATCTGGAACAGGGACTCACCAAAATTAATGCAAGAAAAATAACAGTAAAGAAGAAGATAATGGTGAAAAAGAGACACCCATCTCCAGGAGGTAGACAGTTCCCATCCCAGTGTTCTAAATCAAGTTGGGTAAGAACATTGGATTCTCCAATTAAAATCCTCCAGGTACGACCCCATTGGATTGAAAAATTGGGCAAGTCATTCCCCAATTTATGAAAGGTAAGAGAAGAAAAACAAGGAATTATAGTCTTGTTAGCCTAACATCTGTTATCAGAAAATTACTAGAATCTATAGTTAAGGATAGTGTTTGAACACCTTGTAAATTTCAATTATCAGAGAGCAATAACATGGATTCGATTTTTTTTTGAAGAGTCAACTAATGTACAAGGCTGCTTCTATGAAATACCTTCTGCAATCCTTGTACATAACATCCACCAAAACCTTCACATGAGACTGTTGGCAAAAAACTGAAAGACATGGAATTGAATGCAAATTATTGATGTGGTCAGAATATTGGCTAAACAACAGCAAACAAGAAGGGAGGGGTAAATAGTAGGTACTCAAACTGGCAGGATGTGACAAGTGGAATCTGCAAGATTTGATTTGGTTTGATTTATTCTTGTCACGTACTGAGATACAGTGAGAAGTACTGCTCTGCGTGCTAACCAGACAAATCAAACCTTACATAAGCTCAACAGAATACAATGTTACAGCTAAAGAAAAGGGGCAAAGAAAGATCAACTCCAATATGTAAAAGGTCCATTCATAAGTATGATCACACCAGGGAAGAATCTATTTTTAAATCTCAAACTCTCTGTTGGGATTAAAAACATTCATATTATTTTGGGTGAGGGAACTGAAAGCCAAATTTCTAAATTTGTTGATGGTATAAAGATAGGTGGCATTATAAATGGTATGGTTAGAAAGATACAACCTCAGATATTGACAGATTAAACGAATGGCCAAAAGTGTTGAATGGTGAAAGGCTAGAAACACTAGATGCCCAGAAATACTGTGGGCATCCATGTACACTGTTCATTAAAATGTCATGAACAGATTCAGCAATTAATCGTAAAGCTGATAAAATTTTGACCTTTATATTTAAAAATCTAGCATACAAGGGAGTAGAAGTCATGCTTCAGCTACATAAAGTCTTGGTTAAAGTACTCTACGTACAAAGGTAGAGGGCAACAACTGCATGGAAATGTAGGAGTGAAATTAGGAACATCTTCAACACATAACAATTAGAAGTAGTTTGGAATACCCAGAAATAGCAATTAATGCTCAATCAATTATCACTGTTAAACCTGAGAGTGAAAGTTAACGATGGGTACAAAGTAATTTAGGGGAAAGATGGACATTTGGAGCGAGGACACAGATCAACTATGATCTTATCATATGACGGCACATGCACACCAGGCTTAATGGATTATTCTTGTCCCTGCCAGTCAGCCCATTTTATGTATCATATGGTTATCCCATTTCATTATTCGGTACATTGGAAAATTACACAAATCACTCTACTACTTCTGAAATATTCCAAATACTTTCACCATCACTGCTCTACTTGCAGGTATATTTCTTTTTCATTATTTATTTGCGAAATATCTCCTAATTATTAATTGTAAATTTACCATTCATTAATGTAAACCTATGTCAGCTGGTAACATTCTTTCAATTTTATCTATAATATGGCAGGATAACCTATTTTGGCTCAATACTGATTTCTTGTTACATCTCAATGCATGATTTGCTTTACAAACTGGATTCCTTTGTGTTTTTCTCTCATAACAAATTAATTATTTACAAACATACTTAATTCATACAAAAGGATATTTGTTGTTTTAACAGCTTATGCATATTCTATTTGGCCATATAACATATAAAGCAATTTAGAACTCATTACTTCTCTCAAACTTTAAGACTTAAGTTTGGTAAAACAGCCAAATAAAATGATCCTTTAAAGTCATTTCATGGTTCAAAATAGATTTGAACTGTTCAGCTTTGAATATTTCAATTTTCTTTAGAAATCTTCTTCATTACTCCACTGAAGTACTTGTCACGGAATGAATTGTGGCCCATATATGGACTGTACTTTGCGTCAATAAGATGGGCATATCGATCCTTATCCTAGGGGACAAAGGAAAGGAAGTTAGTATAAACGACGTTGTTCGACTATTAATTTAACTGTAACAAAATTCCAAATAATTGATTTTCAGAAGCACATTTTCATCCAAGACAAATTTGTTTTTGAATTGATATTGCCTGTGGTTAGCTATGAATTAGAAATAAGTATCTGAAAACGCTTGCTCCCGTCGCTTCTTTACATCAACTTCTCACTGAATTTGTGAACTATCCATTACTGTTTCTAACAGCCTCTCATCTGAACACTACCTCCTCCTTGAAACAATCTAACAGTTCCCTATATTCTCTCCATTTTCTCTCATTGCTATCACCTCCCTTTTAATATGCAGGCCGTATCCTCTCCATTGACACTTGCTTCTTTCCAAAGATAGGTGACAGTTTGACTACTTTTAAACTTTAACTCAAAAAGAGAATACAATTTCGAATGAAGAAAGTGATGCCTCCTTCTACATATCCATCTGTTTCACCAGAATTCTTCATCTCTATCCCAAATGAAATTGGAAGTTAGAATCCCAGTTTCTCCGATGTTAAATTCAAAGTTTCCTAACTGTTAACAAAAAAAAGGCATATATTGAGGCGGTTTAACACTATTACTTGAAAACTGAATATTAAATAAGTGTGAAAATCACTTCCCCTCTGATGGCAGTATCTCTCAGTATCTTCTATCTCTTGATCACTGGTTGGGATTTTTTCTCGGCAGCACTAGCCTTCTCCTTGGGCCGTAAAGCCAAGTACAACCACACCACGGCCATTTTGACTGGAATTGCAGTCTCTCAGAGAAGTGGCACGGACTTCAGTCTCAGAAGAAGACAAGCAAGGTTGGGATTGCACAGCCAGTTTTGCAGACCCTAGCTGGTGAAGGAGGGAGGACTGCTTCCAGCGTAGTACCTTGTGGTGATAGGAGAGCACTCTGTCAAGCTCCAAGAAAGGGTCCAGAGTTCACTTGGCAGAATCCTCAAGTGGCGAGGGCCCACACAACGCTGGTAAAATGTACGCAACAGCCATAAAAAAATCAGCTCTGAAGCGGCACAACTGGCCTCTGGGTGGAAAGGCCACAGGAAACCTTTCCCACTACTTGCAAAATGCCACTGCTATGAAAAGGGGATGGGCACACATCCTTTACTCTTCTTATGTTTCAGCTCATCACTCATCTTATTCCAGTCCCTGAGACCCTTTGAAATCCCAGCTTTTGCTCTCTCTGATCCAGCTTCACTGACACCCTCAGCATAACATGCTTTTTAAAGTTATAAAAAATAAAGCTAGTAAAGGTGAGAACTCAGACTTATCAGTGTTTCTCTGTGTAACAGCTACAGAAGGATATATTCCCTCCTGCTTTTAAGACACAACATTTTTTTCATCAGTGAAGCTTTTGAAATTTGTCCTCATTGTTCAAAGTTATTTGAACAAAAACTAAGCAATCAATGCTAAAACACATTAGTAACTAATAGAACAGTGCTGGTACCTTCTTGGGAGTAGTTTATACTTCACATTTTAAATCCAGTTCAGCACTAGTCAAAAACATTCTTGTTCATGTTCCAACTGTTGCAATTTTCAGGTGAAAAGTTTAGTGAAGGCGTTAAGTGAATGCACAGAACAAAAATGAACCGGTGAATGTAATTATGATGCAGCTAAAATATAATGCATTATACATGTGCACATAGTAGTTATAATGAATAAACATGGTGTGCAATATGTATCAAAAACATGACAACAGCCAATTGAGTTACACAGTCAGGAAATATATCCTGATGCAAGATACAAGATGCAAAAGACTTAATACACACATAGCACAGGTGGGGAATTGGTTTTATTTTGAGTATGTTAAGTAGTAGCATTTACTGTTTAGTTCAACTACAGAAGGTGAGAACATCCTTCTCCTCCGGGAACCTGGAAGTAGCTCTGCCTTGGTCCAGTATTTATCAATGGTGAGCTATGTTTTGGCAAGTTCCTTTTCTCTGTTATTATAATGGAAGAATCTCATTTTCTTTGATGAAAGATGCATTTCACTCCTTTTACTCAATGGTTTTACGCTAATTAATTGCTTTTCTAATAATCTTTGCTATATTTTTCTACTTCTCCGGAAGATACAATTTCATGACTTGCAAGCAGAGATGGAATGTGTTGGTGGATTGGGAAAGTAAAATGAAGCAACTGAATAATGAGTAGGAATCATATTTGGCTCTTTGTTCTACCTGAGCTAGCTATACTTACAAAACAGTACAGTACTAACCCAACTGAAATTACCTGACTCAGCACACCCAGAGTTTAGACCTGCTATTCGTTCTGAAGCAACACTAGCTTCCCTTTTTTGCCATTTCCCACCTTTCTGAGATTAATGGTCTTTTCTTCACATCTAAGCTGACCATAATTTCAGTAAGATGTCAATGTTGACAGAGGAAACATCAAAAATATTATCCAACAATAAAAGGTAGGACTAGTAAATGAAAGTCCGGGCAGAAACAAATGGGGAGAGACAATTGCACCAAGATAATATACTCTGGAAATAGTGTTTTTTTTATATTTATATCAGCTTCAATGCAGCACCATCCCAGTATTGTGTGTAATTTTAGAAATGAAAGCTTGCCTCTTAGTTAAACAACATGTATTTTAATTGAATCTCCCAAGATACTTATGGAATTAATTCAATAAACTTTAAAAATAATGGAATGATTTATTTTTTAAAGATGTTTGACTCAAAATTAAACTGGATGTAACTTAATGTCTTGTCTCCCTAATGAAGCAGTTAAGAAGGAGACAGTAAGTGTATTTATTTCCTGTTTAATTTGTAGAATATATATTCCAATTAAACAGATAAACTAATTTACCAAGAAAGGTTATGCTGGGATCAGGAAACTGCAATTAAACGCAGCCAACTTTCAAGTCCTTGTACCGCAACCTACTTAATTTTATATCCAGCAATTGAATTGAAACAAGAACAGTCACACCCTGAAAGAAACCTTTTCCTAGAGTCAGCAAGATATTTTGAATGGCCTTTACCAAAGGACTCACTGCCTTATCATGCGAATCATTGAAACCAGATAACTAGATATATTTTGGGCTTCGATCAGCATTTATTTAAATGTTCCATTTGGATCAAGAGTTACTACGCAATTAAACATGAATGCCAAGCAGTTTTATACAATGGAATTTTATGCTTGGATCAGAAGTGCATTTACTTGGACACGTGTAACCTATAAATTTGATTTATCCTTCTCAGATGTGAGAGGGTTAAACAGTGTCGTTTTTGACCTCCAGTTGTTTTGTGCTACTATTATTACATTAAAATATACAGACCCTCTTCAAATGATAACATAATCATTGGTTGGGGTCCCTTATTGCCATGTTAACCACAAGTCATTTATGGCCTTTAAATACCAGCTGTTTCGAAAAAGAAATGCTGCTATCTGTAAAGTTTTAGAAGCAAATCGCAGATGAAAGCACAAACAAAGTAAATTGCTCCTGTGTGCTTCTCACCTTAGCTTCTGGAAATTCAAACTAACCCTTGACAATTGGCTTTGGAAAAAAACTGCTGACCTAAAAAGTTGCTCTGGCAATTGCAATATCTAATCTGTTATTAGCTATGCTGTTTCCATATTATAAACAGGAAAAAGAAAGTATCAGGTGGTGTTGCATTTGCTTACACTTTTTAAAGATTCATATCCTACATTTACTCAAATGGGCCTCAGTTCAGCTTCAGGGTAATTGCCCATGTCTGGTTTTTGTTTAAAAAGCCTGTCTTTCTTATCACAGCTTTTCACTGCTCGACATCTGCTGCTGTACAGTAGCTATAGAAACCACTTGTGCAAAATCATACAGTTATAAACATTGAGAATGACAACCAGTTCTGACATAAAACCACTGACACGAAACCATGAAAATCATAGCAGAGAAACATCATTTGAAAATACATCCAAAATAAATTACTTCATTTAAATAGTGACCTGCGCTTGAAGAGTTATGCAACAAAATTATTAATATGGAGAAGTTACCGCTCCAGTTTTACCACAGAAACTGCTACCCAACCTTCAGAATACATTAAAAGAAAACTGCAATTTTGTTCCTGTCTACATGCCAAAATTGGAATTTATCCGTTAAATGTAGACACACGTTTATCTCAGCAAATTATTTGAAACATGGAACTGAACTTCACCAGCCCGCTGGAAGATGAGTTGAAAAACAAGAGGGCTCATCAAATATTGTCAGAAGGAGCCAAGAAAGAATGTTAGCATCTTCCTCCTGTAATTAGATATTCCAATGATGTGGCAGTGCCGGTGTTGGACTGGGGTGGACAAAGTCAGAAATCACATGACACCAGGTTATAGTCCGACAGCTTTATTTGAAAACACAAGCTTTCACAGCCTCAGTCCTTGTGCTTGCAAATAAACCTGTTGGGATATTTCCAGAAACAGAAAATGGCTGCCCACTGACTAAAGTTGTGTGTTCAACTAATTCAATCAATTGGTCAATGAATGATTACTGTGCACCCGTCACCAACATTTTACTGGCACCAGCAGTGTCTCTCTCTTCTATGTAGGAGACCATCACGCATATTAAGGTAGCTTTCTGGGATATACATGTGTGTAGGGTCAATAGATGTGAAGCTGGAAAAAGCACAGCAGGACAGATAGCATCTGAGGAACAGGAAAGCCAACATTTTGGGCCGAAACCCTTTGTCAGGACTGAGAAGGAGGAGGGGAGCCAAGAAGTAAAAGGGGGGTGGGGGTGTGGGGCTGGGGGAGGTGGGATGGTGATAGGTGGATGCTGGTAGTGGGTTTATTGTAATTGGTCAGTCGGTTTTGAGGAAAACTTCTTCAAGATGGGTGTGTATGTGCATGTGTGTGTGTTTGGGGAGTTGGAGAGGAGTGACAGGGAGAAAGGGTGGACAGATTTCTTTCAGGCTGCGCCATGGCCTCTGCAGCACCATGTTGCAATCAGACACTTCACTCCCGCGGATGCCAGGGTCTGCCTGTCTTGGATCTGGCACATTCAAAAACATCTTACCACCTGAGGACTCCTTAACAGACAGACATCCCTTGCTGCAGAGTCAGCAATAGCCATCTGTATCAATGGCTCTACTGAGTCAGCCAAGCTCGTGGCCTCAGATCGGCCAGGAGTTCTGGGAATAGGCCACCGAGTTTAATTGGATGGCAGTCCTAGGGTCAGTCTCTGAATTGGCTGCTGCCAGTAAAATCGCCCCTTGCAATCCTACAGACTCGGAACTCACTCTTGCTTCCTGTGGTGATAGTTCTTTGATTCATCTGAAGTCCAGTCCATCATTACTAAAGCTGATTTATGATATATCACAGTATTGTTTCTCCCCCCTGCCAAACAAAATTTATAAAAAGACAAGAAAAAAGTAATTTCCCCACAATGCAATTTGCAATACATTATTCTTGAAAAGCACAAAATATTTGATTTTTTAAAAAGAATTACTCAAATTATTAAAACTGTTTTCACTTTTGTGATTAATGTCACTATTTGGTGTAAATCAGGTAAGTGGTTAGCACCGCTGCCTCACAGCACCAGGGGCCTGGGTTCAATTCACCATCGGACAACTGTCTGTGTGGAGTTTGCACATTCTCCCCGTGTCTGCATGGGTTTCCTCCGGGTGCTCTGATTTCCTCCCACAGTCCAAAGATGTGCAGGCTAGGTGGATTGGTCATGCTAAATTTTCCATAGTGTTCAGGGGTGTGTAGATTAGATGGGTTATTGGGGATGGGTCTGGGTGGGATGCTCTGAGTGTCAGTGTGGACTTGTTGGGCCAAAGGGCCTGTTTCCACACTGTAGGGATTCTGTGATCTGTGAAGTGCTTCTCTACAATATTCTAAAAATATACATTATTCTATCTCAGGAGAAAAATGTTCCAATTACACTCTGGTGATAACCACTTTTGTGCTAGAACTTATTCAGCTTCTTTAAATTTGTATGCCAAGTGATAGATGCCCTTGTGCAGTGGAATTAATGGGAAGTTGGTTAGGATTCTTGACCGTCACTTCTCTTCCAACCAGCAGAAAGAACGGGAATTCAAGTTAACCAAGGTCCTAGAACAGCACCTCATTATGGTCCACAGACAAGGACAAAGAAGG
Organism: Stegostoma tigrinum; assembly: GCF_030684315.1. NCBI lineage: Eukaryota > Metazoa > Chordata > Chondrichthyes > Orectolobiformes > Stegostomatidae > Stegostoma > Stegostoma tigrinum. The sequence continues at coordinate 67,338,747 of NC_081357.1, read as the reverse complement.
GTCTATATAACTTGTCAGCAACATGTACAGCCGGACAGAGGAGGAACTATAGAGCTAATGGCACAATCATAAAATCAAAGAACTCTGTATGAAAACAACATAAAATCCTGACCTTTGTGAAGGCAGTTGCATGGTGTTACCCATCCAAATTTATTTTAATCAATTTCCAGAACACTTCACTGGCAAGACTGGGAATCAATTAAGGCAGTGGGCCTTCATCTATAAGCTTTTTTTTCCCTATTTGTTCACAAGATATGGGCATTATTGGCTAAAGAGCATTTATTACCCATCCTTAATTGCCCTTGAGGTGGTGGTGGTAGGCTGATATTATGAAGTGTTGCAGATTTTGGCGTGTAGATATATGCACGGTGTTGTTAGAGTTCCAGGATTTTGAAACAATTACAGTGAAGGAACAACAATATCATTCCAATTCAGGATGGAATGTGGCTTGCAAGGGGAACTTGCAGATGGCTGCTTCTGCCCTTCAAGTGGTATAGGCTGCAGGTTTGCAAGGTGCTATGGAAACAGCTGTGGTGTGTTGCTGCAGTGCATCTTGCAAATAATTCAAATTGCTACTACTGTATATCAGTGGTGAAGGGAATAATTGTTGAAGGTGGTGGACAAGGTGCCAATCAAGCAGGATGCTTTGTCCTAGATAGTGCTGAGCTTGAGTGTGCAAGCAAAGAGTATTCTATCACAATCCTCATTTGTGCCTTGTAAATTTGGGGAGACAGGCGATAAGTCATTGTTCAATTCCGAGACCCAGACATACTGTTGTAGCCATAGAATTAATATGGCTGGTCGAGTTCACTTTCTGGTCAATAGTAAACCTCAGGATATTGATAGTGAGGAATTTAGCAATGTTAAGCCTTTGATTTTCAAGGGGAGATGGCTGGATTATCTGTTGTTTAAGACTCTCATTCCCTGACACATATATGGCATGAACATTGCTAAACATTTATTAGCCCAAGCCTGCTTCAGTGTCTCAGTCGTCACAAATGGTGCTGTATGTTGTGCAATCAATGAACATTCCCACTTTACAGCTTATGATGGAGGGAAGGTCGTTGATGAAACAGCTGAAGATGGTTGGACCCAGGTCACTATCCTGAGTAACTCTGTAATGATGGCCTGCGACTGAGATGACTGACCTCCAATAACTACAACTGGTTTAAGAATTAAGATTCAATCACATTGCTGTAGTCTGGAGTCATGTGTCAGTCAGTCAGGTAAAGTATAGACCTGAGTCTATAAAGTATGGTTCCTACGTGACAATAGTGAACCAGATTGGCTTTTGATGCATTTGATGATAGGTTTATGTCACCTTTAAAAAGACTCATATAGCAATTTAATGTAGTTCAATATCTCAAAGAGTTTTATATAAGTACTTAGAAGTAGCAAATAATAAGAAGCCAAAAAAAGTGTTGCATAAAATGATCAGAAGTTCTGTTAAAGAGATATATTTCAAGGAGAACCTTAAAGAATGAAAGTGAGTTAGAGTGGTAGAAAAGCATAGGGAGGGAATTCCAAAGATTAGGGCCCAGCCAACTGAAGGCCCAGCCACCAAAGTTGGAGCTATTTAAACTGGGGTGCCCATGAGGCTGGAATTTCACAAGTGCAGATATCTTAGGGGTGTGTGACTGTAGGAGCTCACACAGAATTGGAAAGGGTGAGGCCATGGAGAGATCTGAAATCACGGATCAAAATTCAAATCAAAATGTTACTTTACCTGGAGACGATGTATACCAGTGAACACAGGAATGAGAGGGGAATGGGATTTGTTGCGGATTAAAACACAAATATCAGAGCTTTAGACAACTTCAAGGTTATAGACGGTGCATTGTGGGAGACCAACCAGCTTAAATCTAGAAATAACAAGATTTTGGTTTTGTGTTATCATAAGACATATCAGTTCCCAGCGTAACACGTGGCTTGGAAGACACTAACTTTTATTTTAAACTAGGGAGGTCAATCACTGCAAACATTCACAAGAGTCTGCTAGTGCACATTTAACACAAACAATAAAACATATATTAAACATAAAATATTTTACATTAGACATAATAATTAAAAAGATTTCAATCCAAATACCAGAAAAGGATTCAAACTCACAATATCCATTCTATCTCAGCAAATTTTTGCAAACACCAATACCTCAATGAAGATTTACCACAATCTTCACATGAAAGCTTTATGCTCGGGCTAACACAGCTGTAACTGCTTTCCTACCAGTGAGTTTCTGCACATCCACTGGATGCTTTTGTTCAGCTGGTGTCTCTCCCAGAGACACCGAAAACAAACTGCAAGCTAAACTCATGATTACTTTAACATCATAGCAAACATAAATTCCCACAACTCAGTATCCAGCAGCTTTGCAGGATTTCTCATGAGCGAAAGTAACAATCTTGTACCTCACACTGACACACATGCTGACTAACCAACTCCCATCGAGATTTTTCTATCTACATCCCTAAGTTCCTGAGCAACAGCATAGTTTTTCCACTTTCTTAATGCACTGAATTACTAAATCCCATTTCTTTAATTCAACGGTTGTAAAACCTCATTAAAAAGCATGCAAATTAACAAGTCACCAGACTCCTCGGTAGCAAACCCATAAGAACAAACCTCCAAAAAACCCACATCTCCACATTCTTCACAAAGAACATACAAACTATAAATCAAATCTTAGGGCAGTGTATGTTTCCAGCAACATAAATGAGGGTGTCAGCAGCAGATAGGCTGACACAGTGATGAAGTCAGTGATATTATAATTGTGCAAATAGGCAGTCTAAAGACGGTACAAATTAGAGGTTAGAAGCTCATCTCTGGAGCAAATTTAACACAAAGATCCCAAACAGAATGACATAATCTCGAATCGTAAATAGGGAGAGGGATAAACTCAGGAACTAAGAAATGGAGTTTGGAATGGGCAACAAAAACAATGACTTCTGCTGTTTATAATATTTAATTGGGGAACCAGAGAGATCATTACGTTTATCATCTAGTTTTTAATTCATGATGTAATTAAGCAAAATCTTTCATACATACATTAACTATTGAATGGACCAAAAAATTGTGGAAAAGCACATCCTTTTGGTGTTAACCAGTTCACTTATTTATAAAAGTGACATGCCTTCAAAAAAAATGTTTAAAAATTATTTAAGAATAGCCACACGTGAGAAAAAGGCAAAGTTGCGCATTAAAGCACATCCTTTTAAAACTATTACTTCTCAACCAGCACCAAATGCTTTTTCCATGCCCTTAAACATTTGTCCCAAGTCGATTGTTCAGTGCATTATTCTATGGAGATCGAATTCTTCACATAAATAAATAATTAAACACTTAGATCTATCTAACAACTTTATCTCCTGAGTTCTAATTTATTGGTTTAATTTTGCAGTAATTAGGGCGTACCAGTTATTTTATGTTTCAATGCCACACCATCCCCAAATAAAGTTTAATGGGTTTTTTAAACCCTTATTAATAATTGCCTTTACACTTGGCACTCATTGTTTATATTTTAATTGTCTATATATTTTTGTACCATCATGATCACAATTGAAACTTAGTTCTTTAATGACTAGTGTAGAGGAAAAAGGTGAGCATAACTGCTGTAGAGTTCCACTTTCTATAAGCTTTGTTACATTTTCTAAGTCAAAATAATTCTATCATTATTCTCAAGCCTAAAATTTATCTTGTTTCATTTTTTCATTTATTATATGTTTACCCAGTATACGTTTTGAACAATCTATGTTATTTTATATTTTCAGTTTTACATTTTATAAGCTAGCTTGTATACTCAAAGTGCATAAACAATAAAAATGCTTTATGCATAAACCATCTCAATTATTGTCCTTATTTTGTGTCATTAGCAAATTAGATGCCTTTATTTTTGATTTCAGTATCCAGTTCATTTGTGTAAATTAGGAGGATTCCAATCATTAATTTAAAAGCTTTGTCCAATATGTTACACCAAGCCTTCCTGCTTTTTTCAGTTATCTATGTTCTTTCCTGGATTCCTGGATCTGGTAGCATGTTACAATTAAACTTTCATGTGAAACTTTAGGATAAACATTCTTGAAAACCTTGTGCTCATGCTGTGAAATTTTATCTACAAAGCCAGAAGTAAGGAAGTGAAGGCAATGAAGTAGAGAGATGAATGAAACAGATGAGGAAATGAACATGGAAAGGAAGATGGAAGCAGAAAAAGGAGTACAGACAGCAAAAGCAAAGAAACAGAGGACCACGTCTATTACTTCACTGTAGAAACTGAGCAGCCAATGTAATAAAGAGGAGACAAAAGACAGAAAGAAATGATGAATGGGAAAGATTGGGTGGTATTGGGCCAAATCCATTTTCTTAGCTGGTCACTGGGAGTGGCAGGAGGAGAGACTGGCATATTTGATAGGATTTAGTGATGCAGGGTGAGAGGCTAGAAGAAGCATAATTTGATACAGTGTGGAGCTAGAGGAACACAACAGGTTAGGCAGTATCAAAGGAGCAGGAGAGTCGTCACCAGGACCTGATGAAGGGTCTAGTCCAAAAACGTTGACTCTCCAGCTCCTCTGATGCTGTCTGACCCACTGTGTTCCTCTAGCTCCACACTTTTTCAACTCTGACCCCAACATCTGCAGCTCTCTGAGAAGCTATCTCTGAGAAACATGAATTGTTCAATTTTGTTGACTTTCTGCTAAATGAAGTTTGAGAAACTTGTCAGGGGTGGTTTACACAAGAACTTTTGTTCTTGAAAGTCCTAATTTCAGCTCACGTGCAGTACAATGGCCCCAACCACAGGTGAGCAAGATGACTGCAATTTTATTTTCAGCTTGATTGGTGACAATTGATGGCTACACATTTCAGTTGGATTCAGGGGAGCAGAAATCTAGTTTTCAATGCTTTCTGTGGGGCCTCAAGACAGGATCATTCCAATTTCATTCAGTCAGGGTCCAAACTCCAGAGAATTGGATTGACTCAGCAAAATTATCTTTCTTCAATTATATCTGGCTTGGGGCCGCATTAGGGCTAAGGTACTCGGAAGAGAATTGCACTGAATATGCCAATAGTGTATTTGTATTGATCTACATTGAGGGTTTCTTTTTAAGGTCTTTGTGACTTCAGAGAGCATCCTCCTGGCACATTAATGTTTCAACTTCTGATTCGTTGTGCAACGGCAGTGACTTTACTTTCAATTTGTTTGCAAATATCCTTGGACTTAATTTTCTTTCCACCTGATCATTATTCAGTTCAGTCTTACATTTCCCCATTATATCTTAAACAAGCAAGTCAGCATTTTAGCAAACTTTATTTCAATTACACATTACAATTAATTTATTGGTAGCAATGTTTCTTATTCATTTGATTGGTGCTTGAGAGCTCGAAGCCAGGATATTATTGTCTGAATGGTTATGAGTGGGTGATAACACAGTGTGGAGCTGGAGGAACACAGTAGGCCAGGCAGCATCAGAGCAGCAGGGAAGCTGACATTTTGTGTCAGGACTCTTCTTCAGAAATGGGGGGAGGGGAAGGGGGCTGTGAAATAAATAGAGAGAGGGAGGGTTTGGGCTGGGAAAGGTAGGTGGGATGGTGGTAGCAAGTAGGTAGTGGTGGCGATTGGTCAGTGAGGTGGGAGGAGCAGATAGGTGGGAGAGAAGACGGGCAGGTCAAGGAGGTGGGGATGAGAGGGAGGGTTGGTCTTGGGATGAGGCTGGGGATGGGGAGATTTTGAAACTAGTAAACTCCTCATTGAGACCATTGGGTTGTAGGCTGCCAAGGCGGAATATGCTGCTCCTCCAGTTTCTGTGTGGCGTCATTGTGACACTGGAGGAGGCGCAGGATGGACATGTCGTCCAGGGAGTGGGAGGGGGTGCTGAAGTAGTTTGCAACTGGGAGGAGTTGTTGTTTGTCGCGAACCAAGCATAGGTGCTCTACAAAGCAGTCTCCGAGCCTCTGCTTGGTTGCACCAATGTAGAGGAGGCTACATCAGGAACAACGGATACAACTGAGTAGGTGAGGTGGGAGTAGGAATACCAGGTGTCATGTTACATTGGTCTGCCCCATTGCAAACAATTAGTAAGCACCATTATGTCATGTTCACAAAGCCTGTTAAAACTTTGAAATCCTGAGATCAATTAACTGCAGTACACAATGAATTTTTAACATTTTTGGGATGTGTATGTCACCAGTATTTATTAGTCATCACTATTTCCTCAGGAAGATGGTTATGGGCAGCCCTCTTGACCCTGGGAAGGAGTGAAGATACTCCAGAATGTTGTTTGGTAAGACATTCTACGATTTTCACGAAATGACAATGAATGAACTGTGATGCATAATTAAGTCAGGGTGGTGTGGACTTAGATTGAAATACAAAGATGATGTATGTTGTATAATCATATAATCAGGAACCAGTTAAAAAGGCTCAGATGAAATTCATCTGTAAGCCATAGCCAACAAGGAAGACAAAGCCAAAAAGGAGCCTCCAGTTAAACAGCCAGGAATGTCTCAATGCTTAGCTCCATTATTCAGCTGCACGCTTTATAACACTATTACTTTTTATTGAATAAATTTAAAATCATTGAGCATCAATTTGTTTTATTTATTCAATTTTGGTATTCAACCCAAAAAAGGTACTTCTGCTCTTCAGTTCTGCAATTCAACTTTAATAAAAAAAACAATTCTTCTACACAAAGCAAATTCAATTTATCAAGCTATTCGGGGTTAATCTGTTCAATATGCGTGCTATTTGCAAGTTGTAAACTTCTGTATGTGGTCAACGGATATATTCCTTTGAAGGAGTAGCTCTAGTGGCTAGCTGCACTGGGGTGTATAGGAATCCCATTATTTTAGAAACACAGAAAGATTTATGGCACAGACGATGGCAAACCAGCCAATCTCACAAACGTCAGCTGAAAAAGAGCTACCCAGTTTAATCTCTACTTCCAGCCTTGTAACCCTGCAGATTACAGCAGCTCAAAAGGCATATGCAAGTGTTTTTTTAAATGTGATAAGAGTTTCTGCCTCCATCAGCCTTTCCAGCATTGAGTTCCAGGACCCCAGTGCCCTCTGGGTGAAAAGATTATTTCTCAACTCGTTGCTAATCCTTCCACTAATTACTTTAAGTCTATGCCCCTTGGTTATTGACCACACTGCCAACAGAAATAGATTCTTCCTCTTCACTCTGTCAAGGCCCCTCAATTTTATAAACGTCAATTAATTATCTCCGAAGCTTTCTTTGCTTCAAAGACAACAATGCCTCATATTTCTTCAAAGCTAAGATTCTCCAATCCTGGCAAGAGTGTTGTAAATTTCTTCTGCACCCTCTCCAATACAGTCACATCCATCCTGTAATGTGATGACAAGGATCATGCGTAGAACTCCAGCTGTGGGCCAACCGGTGTTCTATATAATTCTGGCACAACTTTCTTGCTCCAGTATTCTAGGTCTCAGGTAATAAAGTATTACATACACCCCTCTAACAATCTCATCTACCTGTCATTTACCTTAAGGAATCTGACGTACACTGCAATGTTCCTCTGATTCTCTCTATGTCCAGAATTTTATTATTCTTGTTTATTCCCTTGCATTGCTGTGTTTTCTCTAATTGCATTACTTCACACTTCTCAGAATTCATCTGTTGCTTTCCCATCTGACAAGTCATTGAAACATCCCGCAGAATTGAGATGGCTTGCTTCTATCCCAGTTCAATGAACTTAACAGCCATTTCAGAGTCCAATAAGCAAGCTGCAGACTTTGCCATACACAAGGCAAGTGATATTCGAAGGGCTGGGTGGATTGTGCTGTTTGGAAGTTTATGCATTTATTTAGACACCTCAATTTCATACGCCTGACAGTGTCTCTCAAAGTGTTTCTCCGTTCTGGTTGGTCGCAAGCCAAGATCTCCTACTGATATGTCTGACCTACAACAATGCACTGAGGACATTCCTAAAGCATTTCTACTTGCAACTGCCTGCCAGAATTAAGTGAGGCTGTGGCATACTGACATCATCACTTGACCAAAGCAGTGTTTCCTCTAACTTTCCTTCCAGCAAATGGGGCTCCAAGGACCATGCATGACAATGACGTCCAGAAGTCAAAACTGTGACTGGCGTGCTCATAGCAATCATCAAGCACGGAACCTTGAGCATGTGGACACATGTGCAGCCATACAGCTCAGAGGGAATGTTGACACTGCCCCCCCCCCACCCCATCCCCCAACCAGGGACACTTGTTCTGGGTTCCTGGGTTCAAATCCCACCATGGTAGATGATGAAACCTGAATTCAATTTTAAAAAAATCTGGGGTATAAAGATGGTCCAACAGCAACTATACAGTCATTCTCAGAAGTTTTGAAAATCCATCTGGCTCAATAATGCCCTTCAGGGAGGAAAATCTGCTCTCCTCACATGGACCTACAGCAATGTGATTAATTCTTAACAACCCTCCAAGCAATTAGGGATGGGCAGTAAATGATGGCCCAGCCAGCAAAGCTCACATCACATGAACAAATAAAAAAAGACTTGAGTGCCCACGAGAGATGGTGTTTTGGGAGTCTCATGTCAAGTCCTGCCCAGTGAGGCTGGTTTTGAATGATTTTGAGACCATAAAATCAAAAGGCCAGAGACCAAAAGAAATGGAACAGGAATAGGCCACTCAGCTCATCAGTCTGCTCCAGCATTCCTCACATCCACTGTCCTGTGTTTTACCCGTAATCGTTGATTCCCTTATTGATCAAGAATCTATCTCAGTCTTTAAATATACTCTGTCCCTACAGTTCTTTGAGACAAGGAGTTCCAAAGAATCAGAGCTTTCAGAGAAGAAATTTCTCCTTATCTCAGACTTAAATTGGTGCCACTTTATTCTGAGATGATGCCCTCTGGTCCTAGACTCCAGCATAAGGGGAAAATATCCTTTAGCATTTACCCTGAAAAAGTCCTTTAAGAATCCTCTATGTGTCAGACAGATCACCTTTCATTCTTCTAAATTCCAATAAATGGAGTCCCAACCTGTTTACGCTTTGCTCCTAAGACAATCCCTTCTTTCCGGGGATCATCATAGTGAATTTTCTCTGAACTGCCTCCAATACCACCTTGGTGTTGGATATATCAGTTCAGGACAGGTCATTGCTGAAGAACCAGTTTTCTTACAGCTTGATTTGAAGGACCTAAAGTTTGATCAAGCCACAGTGAAAGAATGGCAACATATTTCCAAGTCAGGATGGGAACAGCTTGGAGTGGAACTTGCAGGTGGTGATGATCCCGTCTATTTTCTGCCCTTGCCCTTCTAAATGGAAGTGGCCATGGGTTTTGAAGGTACTGTTTAAGGGGTTTTTTTTAGGAAATATCTGCAGTGTATCTTCTAAAAAGCACACTATGCTACAACTGAGCATCAGCGGTAGAGGGAGTGAATGTTTGTGAATGTGGTGCCAATCAAATAGGCTGCTTTGCCCTGGATGGCATCAAACTTCTCGAATTCTCAAGTAAAGAGCATTCCATGAAACTCCTGACTTGTACATGGTGTACAGGCTTTGGGGAGTCAGAAGGTGAATTACTGACCAGCGTATTCCTAGCTCTGAGCTGCTGTTGTAGCCACTGTAGTTATATGGCAAGTCTAGTTGAGTTTCTGGTCAATGATAACCCCATAAGTGTTGATAGTGGGGGAATTCAGTTTTGTTAATGTTTTTAAAGGCCAAAGGGTGATGATTAGATTGTTTCTTACTACAGATAGTCATGGCCTGGCATTTGTGTGGCATGAACATAATTTACCACTTGTTAGCCTAGACCTTGGTATTGTTGCATTTGAACATGGACTGTGTCAGTATCTGAGGAGTCGTGAATGGTGCTGAACATTGTACAATCATCGGTGAACATCCCCACTTCTGACATTAGGATGGATGGAAGGTCACTGATGAAGCAGCTGAAGATGGTTGGGCTGAGGACACTACCCTGAGGAACTCCTGCAGAGCTGTCCTGGAGCTGAATGACTGACCTCCAGTAACCACAACCATCTTCCTATGTGCCAGGTAGGACTCCAACCATCAGAGAATTTTCCTCTGATTCCCATCGAGTCCACTTTTGTGAGGCCTCCTTGATGCCACATTCAGTCAATGTGGACTTGATGTCAAGGACTGTCACTCTTACCCCATCTCTGGAATTCAGCTCTTTTCACCATGTTTTAACCAAGGCTGCAATGAGGTTAGGAGCTGAGTGGCCTTGGCAGAACTCAAACTGAGTGTCACTGAGCAGTTTACTGCTGAGCACATGCTGCTTGATAGTACAGTTGATGAGGCTGTCCATCACGTTACTGATGATTGGGAGTAGTTTGATTATGCAGTAAATGGCAGGATTTGTTCTGCTGTTTGTATTCAGGATATAACTGGGCAATTTGTCAGATTTTCAGGTAGATGCCAGTTTTGTAGTACACATGTACTGGACCTGTTTGGCTAGCAGTGCAGCATGTTCTGCACTGCAAGTCTTCAATACTATTGCTGGAATGTTGTCAGAACTTATAGCCTTTGCAGTGTCCCGTGCTTCCAACCATTTATTGATACCATGTCAAGTGAATTGAATTGGCTGATGCTGAGGACTGCTGGAAGAGGCCAAAATGGATCATCCACTTGGCACTACGTATGTTGATGCTGCTTCTGGCATGCTCCCCCCCACCCCCCGCAGTCTCCATTGAACTAAGGTTTGTTCCTTGGCTTGATGGTAACGGTTGAGTGGGGGATTGTCAGGCAATGGGGCTGCAGGTTGTGCTAGAGTACAGTTCTGCTGCTGTTGATGGCCCATGTAGTCTCATAATGGGCAAACAAAACTCCTGCTTCTTACTACGTACCATCCTGCCTCAGCTGATGAATCAATATATCTGTATGTTGAACACCACCTGGAGGAAGCACTCAGCATGGCAGGGATACAGAATGTACTCTACTTAGAAGATTTCAATGTCCATTACAGAGGCCTAGCCTTAAGTTGTTACATCTGTTTGAGTCTGACCCATTTATTACAGTGACAGTGCCACACAACTAGATGGATAGCATTCTCGATGTGAAAGTGGAACTTTGCTTCCAGGATGGTCACTATTTTATATAGAATCCCCACAGCATGGAAACAGGCCATACAGCCCAACAAGACCACACCAACCCACTGAAGAGCATCCCATCCCCTTACACCATTCCTGGAACCCTGCAATTCCCATGGCTGATGCACCTACCCTACACATCCCTCCGAACACTATGAATAATTTAGCATGGCCAATCCACCTAACTTGCACATCTTTGGACTGTGGCAGGAAACCAAAACTCCCAGAAGAAACCCACGCAGACACAGGGAGAACATGCAACTCTGCATAGGCAGTCATCTGAAGCTGGAATCAAACCTGGGTCTCTGTCATTAACCACTGAGCCACTGTGCCACCCCTGTTATGGACAGATGCATCTGTAGCAGGCAGACTGGTAAGGGTGAGATCAAGTATGTTTTTCCCTCACGTTAGTTCCCTCTCCACCTGACGCAGACCTAGTCTAGCAGCTATGTCCTTTACAAACCGACCAGCTAAATCAGTAATGCTACTGCTGAGCTACTCTTGGTAATGGACATTGAAATCTCCTAACCAGAGTATAATCTGCACCCTTGGCATGCTCAGTGTTTCCTCCAAATGGTGTTCAACATAGAAATGTGTTGATTCATCAGCTGAGGAGGATGGTACGTAATAATAAACAGGAGGTTTTCTTGCCCATTTTGAACTTGATGCCATGAGACTTCATGGGGTCCAGAGTCATGTTGAAGACTCCCATGGACAACTCCCTCCCAACAGTATACCAATACCAATGTTTCACCACCTCTGCTCGTCTATCCTGCCAGTGGGACAGGGCATTTCCAAGGGAGGTGTTAGTAATGTTTGGGACATCATCTGTAAGGTATGATTCCATGAGTATGACGATGTCAGGGTATTGCATGACTAGACTAGTCTGTGAGACAGTTTTACCAATTTTTACACCAGCCCCTGGATGTAATGGAGAAGGTCGACCACTTTTCCAGTGCCTAGCGGTCCATCCAGTTTCATTTCTTCGGTGAGATTTCCGAGCAATTGAGTTGAGTTGAGTGGCTTGCTCAGCCATTTGTGAGGGCAGCTGAGAATCAACCACATTCCTGAGAGTCTGGGGTCACATGTAGGGCCAGAGCAGATCATCTCTTTCCTTGAAAACCACTAGTAAGGCAGTGGGGTTTCTCTGACAGTGGTTTCATGGTCATCATTAAATTCTTAATTCCAGATATTTATTCCATTTGAACTCCATCACCTGCCATGGTGAGAGTTGAACCTGGTCCACAGAACATGAGTTTCCGGACTAATGGTCAAGTGATAATAACACTAGGTCACCACATCTCTCTTGCTGCTGCAGTGAGTCATCCAAGTCACTGAGGCATATTTTACTGCTACCAGGTAAGCCATAAGCTTAATTTCTGTTTTAAGATCCTGTCCCCAAATAGTCTTACCCTCAGTCAGCCGAATGCTAGCACATTGGAGGCAATAATTAATTTTGCCATCTATACTTTGTCTTGCTGCAGAAGGGTACTCCTGAATGTACAAAAAAGACACACACATTTTGTTTAAAAAGCAAAATGGAAATTGACATTTTTTCTTCAACTAAGACAGAGTCAAGTGATCAGGTGACCTCACCTGCTGTATGCAAATGTACTTAAATCTGCCCAAGGTTGGAAGCAGTTTGCTGCTACGACTGGATATGTGAAGATATATTAAAAATGCAATTGATCTCACCTGTAGCGTTAACAGCTGTTACTTCTATTATGCAGCGGCCACACAGAGTTAACGTCTACAGGTCAAAATTCCACAAGTTGGACATGAAATAAAATGTCACAAGGAGATACAAGTGGTCGATAATCAAACCCGATTTTTTGTCAAGGCCACTGCGGTCAGGGATCATCTGTATGAACAATGGGAACATTGGTACCAGGGCTCCCTGACAGACACCAGCTAACAAAAAGAAACATTTCTTAACACATATTTAGGCAGTAGCCTCATGACATTCATACCGGGAGCTGAAGAGACCACAGAGGGAGAAGATCGCAGCCTGCAAGAAAAGAAACCAGACTGGAATTCTAACAGGCAGAGAAATGGGGTTACATTTTACCTGAAGCAAACCAACAAACAAACACAAAATGCTGGAGAAACCTGGATCTGGCAGCATCTGTACACAGAGGAACAGAGTTAACATTTCAAGTCCTGTGACTCTTGCAATTTACCTGCAGATTTGCAAAACCAATCCAAAACTTCCGTACAGGGGCTCAAATTTGGCTGAAGCAAAGCCAAACAAAAATTACTGGTTCAAGGGATAAGCTATTGTTAATTACTGACCATAAACATCCAACTACTATTTTCCCACAGTGAGCTAAAACAAAATCATTAGGCCTGTGGCATTTGTTTCCTCCAATCTTCAAACATAAGTGTATTAGTTACTTTTTGGACTATTTAAACGTTTAAGTGATCTCTTCAGTAATTGCCTCCTTCTGTGTAGGTGAATGAGTGGACATTATTAAATTTTGGCTGCTATGAAATAAACAGTTATTATTTCTGGAGCACAAAAGCTGACGTTTCGGGCCTAGACCCTTCATCAGAGAGGGGGATGGGGGGAGGGAACTGGAATAAATAGGGAGAGAGGGGGAGGCGGACCGAAGATGGAGAGTAAAGAAGATAGGTGGAGAGAGTTGCAATGGGAGAGAGGTTCCCTGAGGTTGGTCCGGAGGGAGGAGGGTAACTTCTTCAGGTTAGGCATCCCTGGAAGAGGCTTCGCAGTGAGGTTAAAATAGTATCAGAGATAATGGGAACTTCAGATGCTGGAGATTCCAAGATAATAAAATGTGAGGCTGGATGAACACAGCAGGCCAAGCAGCATCTCAGGAGCACAAAAGCTGACGTTTCGGGCCTAGACCCTTCATCAGAGAGGGGGATGGGGGGAGGGAACTGGAATAAATAGGGAGAGAGGGGGAGGCAGACCGAAGATGGAGAGTAAAGAAGATAGGTGGAGAGAGTTGCAATGGGAGAGAGATTCCTTGAGGTTGGTCCGGAGGGAGGAGGGTAACTTCTTCAGGTTAGGCATCCCTGGAAGAGGCTTCGCAGTGAGGTTAAAATAGTATCAGAGATAATGGGAACTGCAGATGCTGGAGATTCCAAGATAATAAAATGTGAGGCTGGATGAACACAGCAGGCCAAGCAGCATCTCAGGAGCACAAAAGCTGACGTTTCGGGCCTAGACCCTTCATCAGAGAGGGGGATGGGGGGAGGGAACTGGAGTTACCCTCCTCCCTCCGGACCAACCTCAGGGAATCTCTCTCCCATTGCAACTCTCTCCACCTATCTTCTTTACTCTCCATCTTCGGTCCGCCTCCCCCTCTCTCCCTATTTATTCCAGTTCCCTCCCCCCATCCCCCTCTCTGATGAAGGGTCTAGGCCCGAAACGTCAGCTTTTGTGCTCCTGAGATGCTGCTTGGCCTGCTGTGTTCATCCAGCCTCACATTTTATTATCTTGGAATCTCCAGCATCTGCAGTTCCCATTATCTCTGATACTATTTTAACCTCACTGCGAAGCCTCTTCCAGGGATGCCTAACCTGAAGAAGTTACCGTCCTCCCTCCGGACCAACCTCAGGGAATCTCTCTCCCATTGCAACTCTCTCCACCTATCTTCTTTACTCTCCATCTTCGGTCCGCCTCCCCCTCTCTCCCTATTTATTCCAGTTCCCTCCCCCCATCCCCCTCTCTGATGAAGGGTCTAGGCCCGAAACGTCAGCTTTTGTGCTCCTGAGATGCTGCTTGGCCTGCTGTGTTCATCCAGCCTCACATTTTATTATCTTGGAATCTCCAGCATCTGCAGTTCCCATTATCTCTGATACTATTTTAACCTCACTGCGAAGCCTCTTCCAGGGATGCCTAACCTGAAGAAGTTACCCTCCTCCCTCCGGACCAACCTCAGGGAATCTCTCTCCCATTGCAACTCTCTCCACCTATCTTCTTTACTCTCCATCTTCGGTCCGCCTCCCCCTCTCTCCCTATTTATTCCAGTTCCCTCCCCCCATCCCCCTCTCTGATGAAGGGTCTAGGCCCGAAACGTCAGCTTTTGTGCTCCTGAGATGCTGCTTGGCCTGCTGTGTTCATCCAGCCTCACATTTTATTATCTTGGAATCTCCAGCATCTGCAGTTCCCATTATCTCTGTTATTATTTCTTTTAATTTTAACTTAATGAGAAAACCTGTCCGTGTCCTTTCTTGAGACAGAGCATTCAACGTGATTAAAATACATCTTGTTGTGGTTAGTCAAGAGATGGATAAAGGGAGAAGCCATCCTACATCTTTCCCCTTTCCATAAGTCAGTTTTCATACAAAGGAGGTTTCAGAGATACGGAAAACGGTCCACATTTTGCAGTTTCTCACCACTGCTCTCAAATGAATGGAGGGAGCTGTTCTGCTGCGGCAACTGGCTGGAACAGGGCCTCAGGTTCATCATATGCTTCAGAGAAAGAGTACGCAAGTGACTTCAGCTCAGTTTCTGAGTGAGCAAACACACAAACTTCACCTGAATGGCTGCTTTATGACGGGCGTGGAGTAGTTTGGTTTTGGATTTGAAGGCCACATGAATTTAAAAAATTCCTCTCCTTTAGAATATCCCCATAGCTGAGGTGTAAACTTACAGCAAAAAAATGAAGAGTTAGCATAATGACAAAACTTTCCTTCACTCCTTTTTTTCAGTTTGATAGGGTCTGTAATAATTCTATTAGTGCCACATGGAGAAAGGATAATGACAAATTTCTGAGGGCAACCAAATTTGAAAAGGACACCTCATAAACCTCAGAAATTGTCACTTCGAAAGTGTCAAAAAGCTTTCATGAGGTCGTTCCTTGCACTTGAATTTGCCATGCAATTAATATTATGTCTACAGTGCCTCTCAATGGGTGAAAACCACACTCCAATTCTGAAATAAGTTCCTCAACCACAGAAATGGGCATCTAACGAAGATCCTTGCAATAATCTTCCCACAGGCAGGCAACGGGCATATTCTCTCCTTGCAAGTACATTCTTCCAGCAATTTGCTTTCTTCCAGCCTTCAGTGTTGAAAACTCTGAGGAGGATTAGTTTGTTAACAGTTAGAACTCAGGCTGGGGAATGCTCCAGTATGCTGGAGAAGGGCTGCCTGGTCTCAGCTGCTGCCAGAAATGAAGCTGTGTACGTTTGTGCTGCAAACTGTGGCACATCGATTCCTCAATTCGGGTGAACCAGATCTCTGATTATTCCATAGGAAGATCTGCTGAGCCGACAAGCAAGCTAATTTCTGACGGTGAGGACTACTCTGTGGAGATGTCACTCCTCTTTTGGATGGCCATCGCATGGAAAGTTGTATGCACTGCTTTGCTCCTTCATTTGGCCTTCTCATGCATGACTTGTCTCATTTAAAAGCACATAGACTACATTGAGACACAAATATACCTTGTCTGTGATGACAGTCCAGTACTCAGATCTGTCACCATTAAGGCTGCCCATGAGAACCCTAGTGAGGGAACCCTCCAAAATCTCATTTTGGTAAGTGAGAGATGCCTGTACATGATTTCATTACCAACAATCCCACAGTCTTCACAGATCCTATGGAAAAGGTGCTCCAAGATGACTGAAGGCCAGACTAATCTGTGAGTCATTAGCACATCTTTTCATGATCATTTGCAAGTGACCATCTTTGACGGACTTCTTGATTTTAGGGAGTTACTGATCACATAAACCTAATTTAAGCAGTCAACAATTTGTAACAATTTTTCGATAGTTTATCGAATTTGAATAGCAGTTTAGATAGGATACATTAGTTAATTAGATGAAGAAAGTATACAACCATAACAATTGGAGATGGTTGACTGATACCAGAAGACAAACAGGCCATTAGTACAGAATGTGTGGTCTTGTTAAGATGGTGGGGCAGCAACCCACTCTCTAGCTGAGATAAAAGGGAACTCTTACGCTGGTCTTCCTCTTCTCCTTCTGAATTATCTTCCATTTGAGAAAACAACTCTCTGAGGACTGACTGATGAGTACTCTCCAATAAGAATGCCCCTATGCCCCAAGCATTTATTGTCACATAACATTTCTAGGGCCAGGTTGTTTTCTGTGGGTCAATCAATTATCTGAACCCTTTTGACCAATGACCACTGGACAGCTACTTGATGTCAAATGACTGTTGTCACCATGCCTGCCTTCAGCTGAGAGTTAGTTTACTATTCTTCCTAAAGAACACAGCTCTTATTTTTGAAAACAACACACTAATGATAGGGCGCATTTAGCACCAGATAAATTGTTGATGCTAGTTCAATGAGCATCGTCACCTCAGTGATTTTTTTTTATAATTCTTCCCTTTTGCTCTTATTTGCAAGAATTTGGGGAAGTCGAGTACTGTTGTAATAGCTGTTAAATGAAATCTCATTCTACACAATAAATACCAGGAAAATTCAGTTATGAGAGACCCCAATACCCAACAGCTTCATGCAGTCTTCAGCTTTCTACCTCACCAACAAACACAGGACTATTTTTTGCAACATCTGCAAAGTTCTTAAACATGTTCCTCTGCAAGGGATCCAGTACTGAGCCATGAGGAACTCCACTAGAAACAGTCTTCCAGTCATAAAGTACCCATCAAACATAATAACCATTCGCTTCTCCCACTTACTGTTGGATCCCATAAGCTTTTAATTTTCAAACCAGACCATTATCCTCCACTAAACCTGTTGTATCTTTATCAGCACCAATGTTCTCTTTTATCCAATGCTCCGCATGTTCATTGTTTCCAGACACAGCATCTACTGCCACTTGCCTGGGGAAACATTACAGCAAAGCACTATCGCCAACATATGTGCTACTGTAGCGTGCCACTGCTGGAGAGAATCTTCTCAAAATGCAGACTGAACTGTCTGAGTATTAAACAGTAGCTCATTTATGATTGCTATAAACTTCTTTCTGAGCCAGTTAAACCCAGCCACATATTTGGACAGATTAATTCAAAGCTTATATCACGGTTGCAGAAGGAACCATGAGTGATATCCAATCTGAATTTATAGCTCACAACTTCTATTTTAGATAGATGTATTTGGTATTGCTTTTTCAGTAAGTGAAGGCTTCATAGGCAACGAAATGATGTGAGACGAAAATGACAGATATGAAGCTTCTGAATTTGACGTCTAGATAAAATTAGATGTTGTGTTGTTTTAAAAAATCCAATATTAAAAAGCCAGATGGACAAAGCATTAGAGTTTGGGTCAATAAATTTGGTCAAATAGGCTTCCTGGGTTTATAATCAAACTGTTATAAATAGAAAGGGCTGGAGAGAATAGGGAGGCCATAAAAGTTTCTTTTATCTGTGTTTAAATGAGAGTAATAAATGCTTGTTTTCCACCAGCAAATCAGATGGCCAAAAGATTGAAACTTCATCCTAAGCATAAGTGTTTATGACACTGGAATAAAACAGGAAAAATCTATTCTGTGTTAATGTTTCAGGTCCAGTGACCCTTCCTCAGAACTGAAATATTAACTTTGTTTTTTCCTTCACAGATGTCGCCAGATCTGCTGAGCTTTTCCAGCAACTTTATTTTTGTTCCTGATTTACAAATTCTGCAATTCTTTCGGCTTTTTAAATTTATTCTGTTTTAGTTTCCTTTTAGGGAAAACATTTCCTCAATGCCTTTCTAACCACTTTTTTGAACGTTTACAATGGCTTATTAATACATTCTAGCAATTTCCCAATGACAGATATTAGGTAACTGACCATATTTCCTGCTTTACCTTACCCTCTTTTTATGAATAAAGGTATTAAATTTGCTATTTTCCAGTCTGCTGGGACTTGTCCAGAATCTAATTGCAACTACTGTCTCTATTATCTTAGCAGTTATTTATAGAATCATAGAATCTCTACAGTGCAGAGGTCATTTAGTCCATCTCACCCTCTTAACAGCATCCCACCATATCCCTGTGACCCTGCATTTACCACAGCTAATTCACCCAACCTGCATGTCCCTGGATAGCATGGGACAATTTTAGTATGGCCAGTCCACCTAGCCTACATGTCTTTTGAATGTGGGAGGAAACCAGAGCAGCCAGCAGAAGCCCACGAAGACACGAAGGAACATACAAACTCCACACAGACAGTCATCCAAAGCTAGAATTGAACCTAGGTCCCTGGCACTGAGAGGCAGAAGAGTTAACCACTGAACCAAAGAAAAATCAATGGGTAGATCCCACAGATACTGGTCCTGTCCAAAAGATACAATGTGCCATGCGCAATCCAAGGAAGTGCACAGTGGAAAGATTGTACCCACAAGAGATTCAGTAATTAGGGGAATCTGCTGCAAGGGCTGATCAGCTAAGAAGGCACACTGCCTACGTGGTCCAAAGGTAAAGGATATTTCAGAGGTACTGTTGAGGAACTTGGAAAGGAAGGGGGAAGATCTGGGTTATGGCCCACGTTGGGGCCAATCACATTGGGAAGAAAAGGGAAGACAACCACAGGTCAGAGGCTAAGATTTCTGCATGAGTCCCACCATCTACAAGGTGCAAATCAGGAATGTGATGGAATAATCTCCACTTGCCTGAATGTATACAGCTTCAACAGTACTCTAGCTGCTTGATACCATGCAGGACAAAACAACCTTGAGTGGCACCTTATCCAAAATTTTCAACATTCACTCTCACCACCACCAATGAACAGTGGTAGCATGTGCACCATTTACAAGACACATGGAATGGCACCATCAATAGTGTCTTTCAAACCCATGACCTCTTGTACTTCGAAGGACACTGGTAGCAGAAACATGAGATTGCCACCATCTGCAAGTTTCCATCTAAACCACACACCATCTTGGTCAGGAACTGTAATACCATTCCATCACTGTTGCTGGGTCAAAATCCTGGAACTGCCTAACTCCCCATGAACTGCAGTAGTTCAAGCAGACAGCTCATCATATCTTTGCCAGGGCAGTTAATGATGGACATGTCCATATTTTGTGAACAAAAACAAAATCAGAAATGGGGCCAAATTAGTTAGTTGAACTAAACCCAGACATCAAAAATAAAGTGGTAATCCAGTAAATGAATTCAATGCGGTGATCAGGTGAAAGTGGAGCACGTTGAGTAGGCTTCTGTAGGATATTTGCTGATTAATATTATGAGCTGCTAATTCGAGTCAGTAAGGAAAACTATTTACTTTACTCCTTCAGTATTGGCAGACTCGAAAATGTGACCCACACAAACAAATTAGATACAAAGGTAATTGAAAAGATGCAGATACAAAATGATATATCAAATTAAAATTTACACAAGCCACAGATTTCAAATCAAAATTTTTTTCCCCAGATGCAACGAAAGAACCTTTGCACCTTTTGCTCTAAACAGTTCTGTCCTGAAACATTAACTTTGATTTCTCTCCACAGATGCTGCCAGACCTGCTGAGCTCTTCCAGCAACTTCTGTTTTTGTTTCTGATTTACAGCATCCACAGTTCTTTTGGTTTCTATCAGTCTCAAGTTGATTTCCAGAATTCTTGAAAATAATTGAACCAAGAATAATTGTGGTCTTAAACTACATTGCAAGCAGAGACATCTGATGGAAAACAGATTGCTAGGAAACTAAAATATAAATGACTTTTAAGAGCATTTTTCAACATTTTCAGGCAATTCTCAATTTCTTCTGGAACTATGCAGTTGAATACCAGAAAGAAAACCATTAATTAGGTAATCGGGTCATTTAAAAATAGTAACACTGCCCAAATCAACTTTTCTACGAATCAAACGTAGTTTAATATCTGATGGCCATTAGCTTTCACTGTTACATTAACTATAATCATAGGAACAGTGAAACAGGAATGGGTCATTCAGTTCTTCAGATCTGCTCTGCCATGACATAGATTACAATTTATCTGCACCTCAGCTCCATTTACCTAACCCTTTGAGCCACATTATTTTTATCCTGGCCCAGCATTATTCTAGTGATCTTAGTCTTAAAAATGCAATTCACCCAGTACCCACAGGTGTTGCAAATAATTCTGGATTTCTATCACAGATTGCATGAAAAGTGAATTGACTGTCATTGAAGGTCAGCAGAGACAATGGTTTCACCTCAGTTTGTCTCAAAAACGAATAGCTGCATTTTAACAAACTTGCCACAGAGGAAGATAAAAAGCCAAGGAAGCACAGATTTTGGCAAATTGGCAGATTAACAATGCTGTTTTTTTAAAGAGTCTGCAAACAATGCATTGAGCTACATGATCAAATTAGTAAAGAATAAGGAAGAGGAAGTCTTGACTAGGTAGTATACTACTCTGGTCAGACTACATGTTTTATCATGTTCTAACAATGCACAAAATTTGATGGCAGTGCATAAAAAAATTCACCCAAGACTAACTCCTGGTAGCAGGGACTTGGGTTGTGAACAGTATCAAACATTTCAGCTCAGGAAGTAGGTAAATGAGAGGTTCACCCCAATGAGGCTGACAACACAGTGGAGTGAAAAAGATAAATCTAGAAGAAATTACATTGAGAAAGTGGGACAAGGAATCACAACTTCAATGCCATATAAGACAAATATAGGTTCTAGGGGAGAGATAATGGGAACTGCAGATGCTGGAGAATTCCAAGATAATAAAATGTGAGGCTGGATGAACACAGCAGGCCAAGCAGCATCTCAGGAGCACAAAAGCTGACGTTTCGGGCCTCGACCCTTCATCAGAGAGGGGGATGGGGTGAGGGAACTGGAATAAATAGGAAGAGAGGGGGAGGCGGACCGAAGATGGAGAGAAAAGAAGTTAGGTGGAGAGAGTATAGGTGGGGAGGTAGGGAGGGGATAGGTCAGTCCAGGGAAGACGGACAGGTCAAGGAGGTGGGATGAGGTAAGTAGGTAGATGGGGGTGCAGCTTGGAGTGGGAGGAAGGGATGGGTGAGAGGAAGAACCGGTTAGGGAGGCAGAGACAGGTTGGACTGGTTTTGGGATGCAGTGGGTGGGGGGGGGAAGGGCTGGGCTCGTTGTGTGGTGCAGTGGGGGGAGGGGACAAACTGGGCTGGTTTAGGGATGCAGTTGGGGAAGGGGAGATTTTGAAACTGGTGAAGTCCACATTGATACCATATGGCTGCAGGGTTCCCAGGCGGAATATGAGTTGCTGTTCCTGCAACCTTCGGGTGGCATCGTTGTGGCACTGCAGGAGGCCCATGATGGACATGTCATCTAAAGAATGGGAGGGGGAGTGGAAATGGTTTGCGACTGGGAGGTGCAGTTGTTTGTTGCGAACTGAGCGGAGGTGTTCTGCAAAGCGGTCTCCAAGCCTCCGCTTGGTTTCCCCAATGTAGAGGAAGCCACACTGGGTACAGTGGATGCAGTATACCACATTGGCAGATGTGCAGGTGAACCTCTGCTTAATGTGGAATGTCATCTTGGGGCCTGGGATAGGGGTGAGGGAGGAGATGTGGGGGCAAGTGTAGCATTTCCTGCGGTTGCAGGGGAAGGTGCCGGGTGTGGTGGGGTTAGAGGGCAGTGTGGAGCGAACAAGGGAGTCACGGAGAGAGTGGTCTCTCCGGAAAGCAGACAGGGGTGGGGATGGAAAAATGTCTTGGGTGGTGGGGTCGGATTGTAAATGGCGGAAGTGTCGGAGGATGATGCGTTGTATCCGGAGGTTGGTGGGGTGGTGTGTGAGAATGAGGGGGATCCTCTTTGGGCGGTTGTGGCGGGGGCGGGGTGTGAGGGATGTGTTGCGGGAAATACGGGAGACGCGGTCAAGGGCGTTCTCGATCACTGTGGGGGGAAAGTTGCGGTCCTTGAAGAACTTGGACATCTGGGATGTGCGGGAGTGGAATGTCTTGTCGTGGGAGCAGATGCGGCGGAGGCGGAGGAATTGGGAATGGAATTTTTGCAGGAGGATGGGTGGGAGGAGGTGTATTCTAGGTAGCTGTGGGAGTCGGTGGGCTTGAAATGGACATCAGTTACAAGCTGGTTGCCTGAGATGGAGACTGAGAGGTCCAGGAAGGTGAGGGATGTGCTGGAGATGGCCCAGGTGAACTGAAGGTTGGGGTGGAAGGTGTTGGTGAAGTGGATGAACTGTTCGAGCTCCTCTGTATCTGCGCCGCCTCTTGCTCTCCAGAGGAGCTCGAACAGTTCATCCACTTCACCAACACCTTCCACCCCAACCTTCAGTTCACCTGGGCCATCTCCAGCACATCCCTCACCTTCCTGGACCTCTCAGTCTCCATCTCAGGCAACCAGCTTGTAACTGATGTCCATTTCAAGCCCACCGACTCCCACAGCTACCTAGAATACACCTCCTCCCACCCATCCTCCTGCAAAAATTCCATCCCCTATTCCCAATTCCTCCGCCTCCGCCGCATGTGCTCCCACGATAAGACATTCCACTCCCGCACATCCCAGATGTCCAAGTTCTTCAAGGACTGCAACTTTCCGCCCACAGTGATCGAGAACGCCCTTGACCGCGTCTCCCGTATTTCCCGCAACACATCCCTCACACCCCACCCCCGCCACAACCGCCCAAAGAGGATCCCCCTCGTTCTCACACACCACCCTACCAACCTCCGGATACAACGCATCATCCTCCGACACTTCCACCATTTACAATCCGACCCCACCACCCAAGACATTTTTCCATCCCCACCCCTGTCTGCTTTCCGGAGAGACCACTCTCTCCGTGACTCCCTTGTTCGCTCCACACTGCCCTCTAACCCCACCACACCCGGCACCTTCCCCTGCAACCGCAGGAAATGCTACACTTGCCCCCACACCTCCTCCCTCACCCCTATCCCAGGCCCCAAGATGACATTCCACATTAAGCAGAGGTTCACCTGCACATCTGCCAATGTGGTATACTGCATCCACTGTACCCGGTGTGCCTTCCTCTACATTGGGGAAACCAAGCGGAGGCTTGGGGACCGCTTTGCAGAACACCTCCGCTCAGTTCGCAACAAACAACTGCACCTCCCAGTCGCAAACCTTTTCCACTCCCCCTCCCATTCTCTTGATGACATGTCCATCATGGGCCTCCTGCACTGCCACAATGGTGCCACCCGAAGGTTGCAGGAACAGCAACTCATATTCCGCCTGGGAACCCTGCAGCCATATGGTATCAATGTGGACTTCACCAGTTTCAAAATCTCCCCTTCCCCCACTGCATCCCTAAACCAGCCCAGTTCATCCCCTCCCCCCACTGCACCACACAACCAGCCCAGCTCTTCCCCCCCACCCACTGCATCCCAAAACCAGTCCAACCTGTCTCTGCCTCCCTAACCGGTTCTTCCTCTCACCCATCCCTTCCTCCCACCCCAAGCCGCACCCCCAGCTACCTACTAACCTCATCCCACCTCCTTGACCTGTCCGTCTTCCCTGGACTGACCTATCCCCTCCCTACCTCCCCACCTACACTCTCTCCACCTATCTTCTTTACTCTCCATCTTCGGTCCGCCTCCCCCTCTCTCCCTATTTATTCCAGTTCCCTCCCCCCATCCCCCTCTCTGATGAAGGGTCTAGGCCCGAAACGTCAGCTTTTGTGCTCCTGAGATGCTGCTTGGCCTGCTGTGTTCATCCAGCCTCACATTTTATTATCTTGGAGGCTTGGAGACCGCTTTGCAGAACACCTCCGCTCAGTTCGCAACAAACAACTGCACCTCCCAGTCGCAAACCATTTCCACTCCCCCTCCCATTCTTTAGATGACATGTCCATCATGGGCCTCCTGCAGTGCCACAATGACGCCACCCGAAGGTTGCAGGAACAGCAACTCATATTCCGCCTGGGAACCCTGCAGCCTAATGGTATCAATGTGGACTTCACCAGTTTCAAAATCTCCCCTTCCCCAACTGCATCCCTAAACCAGCCCAGTTCGTCTCCTCCCCCCACTGCACCACACAACCAGCCCAGCTCTTCCCTCCCACCCACTGCATCCCAAAACCAGTCCCACCTGTCTCTGCCTCCCTAACCGGTTCTTCCTCTCATCCATCCCTTCCTCCCACCCCAAGCCGCACCCCCATCTACCTACTAACCTCATCCCACCTCCTTGACCTGTCCGTCTTCCCTGGACTGACCTATCCCCTCCCTACCTCCCCACCTATACGCTCTCCACCTATCTTCTTTACTCTCCATCTTCGGTCCGCCTCCCCCTCTCTCCCTATTTATTCCCGTTCCGTCTCCCCATCCCCCTCTCTGATGAAGGGTCTAGGCCTGAAACGTCAGCTTTTGTGCTCCTGAGATGCTGCTTGACCTGCTGTGTTCATCCAGCCTCACATTTTATTATCTAGGTTCTAGGGGAATCAGTTTTGTTCAACTTGTTCTATGAAAATAATCCATCAGTTACTAATGGTTCTGTTAGATTCCTCTATTTACCCATTCAAGTATGTAGAGTATCTCATACATTTTCTTAAATGTCTTATCAATTTTCCACGTGATCTTCAACAATTTATAAATACTTCCCTCCAAGTTTCTCTGTTTTGCAGCCCACTCAAAATAGCGCCTCTTCATGTTACTTCTTCAAAGGGGCATCACTTCACATTTTCCTGCATTAAATAGCTTGTGTTGTACAGTGGAAAAGACAATGTTCCTTGCACAAAAAGTGATCCACATGGAATGGACACCTAGAACAGGTGATCAAGGTAAGAACTCTGGAATTATTTAAGAACCATCTGGATGTTGCAAGACTGAAATGTCAGGTCATTCTAAAGAAATGAGCTGAGGTGGAGTTATCTGATTGTCCTGAGCAAAGATTTATGATTAGCCTCATCAATATGTTGACTTCCAAATAGGTCAGGTCTCAGAAATGTATTTTGTGTAAATTTCTCCACATGTATTTTTGGTTCCCAATTGTCACTGATTGCAAAATAAATGCGGAGGCTTCGTTAACTTTGATGTTCCTAACAATGTTGACTATCATGTTCACTTCATTTGCAGGACGGGTTATACCATTCTTCATGCAAGATTTCAGTGGTCTAAATGGCTAACAGATTTTGTTTAAGCTAATTGTAAGACTTACGAAAGAATGCATTTGTTTCCAGATGCTAGCATTTATGCTGGTGATTTATCTATGTTACTTACATTGGCATCACTAATCCAACAAACAGATCAAATGGGTAAAACGAACAACTTGAAGAATAATACTGGCTTCAAGTGACATAAGTTAATTTTGTATCTAATGTATCCACACTGTACAGTGTATGCTTGTAGGCAAAAGCAACATTTTGTACAAACCTTTCACTACTCAGCAAGCTGTTATAAAAGCAATAAACTACTCTTCAAATTTAGGTAATAATCACAAACCATACTGACAATTTATAATTTTATCTAAAGCCTGTAAGTGTTATTCCCTGATAAACACATTCAGCTACCTTTTGTTGTTATTTTGCAGAAACTTTTCAATATGTTGTTTCAATGGTTAGTTCAATTAGATTTTGTAGTCAATCCAAAGTTCTACAGTACAGTAATGCCTGGCATATATTACTGCTGAAACACATGGGAATTCATACTTAAAGCTCAAGAACACAGTGTGCTGGCATCATTTGTTGCATTCTGAAACGGCATTGAAGGGTAATTTATGTTTTATCTAAACAAAGACAGCTTTAACCAACCATTAACCATGAAAAGGAATAAAGACTGCCAATGTTCAGTTTCTAAGAAGTGTTCTCATCAGGGAATGGAATAATTTATATAGGATATAAAATGTTAACTGATACTATTAGCACAGATAAAGCTGAGAGGCACTGATTTAAATCTGCCGACTTTCCTATTCAGATGAGTTCAGGTGACAACTGTTCAACAAGAAAATCACCATTACGACGCACCATTTTGACTACTTCACCTTAATTGCTACCAGCCCAGTTCGTCCCCTCCCCCCACTGCACCACACAACCAGCCCAGCTCTTCCCTTCCACCCACTGCATCCCAAAACCAGTCCAACCTGTCTCTGCCTCCATAACCTGTTCTTCCTCTCACCCATCCCTTCCTCCCACCCCAAGCCGCACCCCCATCTCCTACCTACTAACCTCATCCCACCTCCTTGACCTGTCTGTCTTCCCTGGACTGACCTATCCCCTCCCTACCTCCCCACCTACACCCTCTCCACCTATCTTCTTTCCTCTCCATCTTCGGTCCGCCTCCCCCTCTCTCCCTATTTATTCCAGAACCCTCACCCCATCCCCCTCTCTGATGAAGGGTCTAGGCCCGAAACGTCAGCTTTTGTGCTCCTGAGATGCTGCTTGGCCTGCTGTGTTCATCCAGCCTCACATTTTATTAATGAAAAATAGTATTCTTTTCAAACCATCCAGTGGTTACTATTTATATATTTAACCAAATCAGAGTGTTAGCAACTCAGCAGTCTTGTTAGGTGGTAGTTAGGCTGCAGCATGATGAGATGATATCTCAATGCGCTGAGGGTCTCAAAAAACGAGAGAAATTTTCTCTAACATTTCCAGGCGAGGAAGGCAGGCCCTAGCAATCGACAGGCAACGGATCCTTGTTCCATCAGTAGCACTTGACTGCAGGGTTACCATTAGCAGAAACAGAAAGCCTTGCTATGGATCATAGAGATATCATCAAGGAGCTCCCTCCACTGTTCTCTGTTGAAAGCCAACAGGAAGACTGTTTACCTAGCACTCTTCCCTTGTGGTTGTAATCCTTCCTGTTGTCAGTAAAATGCTGACAGGGGCAAAAAATGCCCCTTAATTATTTCACTTTGCAATTCGATGAATGCTCTAGAGGTTGCCACTGCTGGAAAATGGCATGGTGATGGGAGTACATAAGGCTTCTCTCCAAATGCATCAGCGAACCTGATGGAGGCTTAACAATCAACAATGATAGAATCATGGAATCCCTGCAGTATGGAAGCAGGCCTTTCAGCCCATGAGGTTCACACCGATCCTTCGAAGAGCAACTCACCCAGACCCACTCCCACATGGATGTAAGTTTGCTCGCTGAGCTGGAAGGTTCGTTTTTGAAAACGAACCTTCCAGCTCAGCGAGCAAACTTACATCCAGAACCTCAACCAGAGCTACAAATCTTCTCAAAACACGCTACCACTTCCATATCCTATCACCGTAACCCTCATTCCCCATGGCTAATCTACCTAGCCTGCATATCTCTGGACACTATGGGCAATTTAGCATGGGCAATCCACCTGATCTGTGTACCTCTGGATTGTGGGAGGAAACTGAAAATCCAAGCAGACACGGGGGAGAATGTGCAACTTCACACAGACAGTCACCTGAGGGACCTAGAATTGAACCCAGGTCACTGGCTTTGTGAGACAACAGTGCTAACCACAGAGCCACCATGCCACCCAAATGATCATCACCAGTACTCACACCAGCTTTCAATTCCAGACTTTACTGACTAAGTTTAAATTCCACCAGCTGCAATCATGGGAGTTAAACCCTTGTCCCCAAAGTATTAGCCTCGGCCTCTGGACAACGAATTCAGCAATATCCAACAAACCCAATAAAGTTTATTCCTCGTCAAAAAAAAAATCACTGGGCTAAAGTTAAAGAAAAAAACCTTTGCTGCTTCTGGATTTCCCGGTGTTCTTCAACCTCACCATCACCTTTTTATCAAATAAAAACCAAAGAAACTGTGGATACTGTAAATCAGGAACAAAAACAAAGTTGCTGGAAAAGCTCAGCAGGTCTGGCAGCATCTGTGGAGGAGAAAACAGAATTAATGTTTCGGGTCCAGTGACCCTTCCTCAGAACTCTGTTTTAACTCAGTTTTCTCCTCCACAGATGCTGCCAGATCTGCTGAGCTTTTCCAGCAACTTTGTTTTTGTTATCACCTTTTTATCCTTCAGCTGACTATGGATCTTGGACACCAACCCTCATTCAGCTTTGGAATATCACTTGCTACAGTGGTCTCTGAATTGATCGCCTATCTATTTCCTTTTATTTGTTATTACCTCATGGGACATGACAGTTGCTGAGAAGACCAACATATGTTGCTCATCCATAATTGCCCTTGTGTTGGTAAGCCACATTTCTGAACTGCTACCATTTATCTGGTACAGTTAAACCTGTAGAGCCGGTAGACAGGAAGATTTCAACCCAGCAACAGGAAAGGTAACGTCATTCGAGGTCAGGATAATGTGTGCCTTGAAGGGGAACTTCAGGTGTGCTAGTGTTCCCATGCATCTGCTGTCCTTAGCCTTCTAGGTGGAATAGGTATGGGAGTGAAAGGTGCTATCACACAGGAAAAAGACAATGTTGTCGAGGAGAATACTGAGATACAGGCTATTAGACTAAACAGGATTGAGGTTCATAAGGAGGAGGTGTTAGCAATTCCGGGAAGTGTGAAAATAGATTAGTCCTCTGGCCTGGATGGGATTTATCCTAGGATTCTCTGGGAAGCTAGGGAGGAGATTGCGGAGCCTTTGGCTTTGATCTTTGTGTCATCATTGTCTACAGGAATAATGTCAGAAGACTGCAGGATAGCAAATGTTGTCCCCTTGTTCAAGAAGGGGACCAGAGACAACCCTGGTAGTTATAGACCAGTGAGCCTTACTTCAGTTGTGGGTAAAGTGTTGGGAAGGATTATAACAGATAGGATTTATAATCATCTAGAAAGCAATAATTTGATTACGGATAGTCAACACAGTTTTGTGAAGGGTAGGTTGTGCCTCACAAACCTTATTGAGTTCTTTGAGAAGGTGGCCAAACAGGTAGATGAGGGTAAAGCGGTTGATGTGGAGTATATAGATTTCATTAAAGCATTTGATAAGGCTCCCCATGGTAGGCTATTGCAGAAAATATGGAGGCATGGGATAGAGGGTGATTTAGCAGTTTGGATCAGAAACTGGCTAGCTGTAAGAAGACAGAGGGTGGTGGTTGATGGGAAATGTTCATCCTGGAGTTCAGTTACTAGTGGTGTACCGCAAGGATCTGTTTTGGGGCCACTGCTGTTCATCATTTTTATAAATGATCTGGATGAGGGCGTAGAAGGATGGGTTAATAAATTTGTGGATGACACTAAAGTCGGTGGAGTTGTGGATAGTGCAGAAGAATGTTGCAGGTTACACAGGGACATAGATAAGTTGTAGAGATGGGCTGAGAGGTGGCAAATGGAATTTAATGCAGTAAAGTGTGAGGTGATTCACTTTGGAAGGAGTAACAGGAATAGAGAGTACTGGGCTAATGGTAAGATTCTTGGTAGTGTGGATGAGCAGAGAGATCTCGGTGTCCATGTGCACAGATCCCTGAAAGTTGCCATCCAGATTGATAGGGTTGTTAAGAAGGCGTACAGTGTGTTCGGTTTTATTGGTAGAGGAATTGAGTTTTGGAGCCATGAGGTCACGTTTCAGCTGTACAAAACTCTGGGACAACACTTGGAGTATTGCGTACAGTTCTGGTTACCGCATTATAGGAAGGATGTGGAAGCATTGGAAAGGGTTCAGAGGAGATTTACCAGGATGTTGCCTGGTATGGAGGGAAGGTCTTATGGGGAAAGGCTGAGGGACTTGAGGCTGTTTTCGCTATAGAGAAGAAGGTTAAGAGGTGACTTAATAGAGACATACAAGATGATCAGAGGATTAGATAGGGTGGACAGTGAGAGCCTTTTTCCTTGGAAGGTGATGGCTAGCATGATGGGACATAGCTTTAAATTAAGGGGTGATAGATATAGGACAGATGTCAGAGGTAGGTTCTTTACTCAGACAGTAGTAAGGGTGTGGAATGCCCTGCCTGCAACAGTAGTAGACTCACCAACTTTAAGGGCATTTAAATGGTCATTGATTACATTAATTAGATTAGATTCCCTAAAGTGTGGAAATAGGCCCTTCGGCCCAACAAGTCCACACCGCTCCTTGGAGCATCCCACCCAGACCCATCCCCCTAGAACCCACACACCCCTGAACACTACGGGCAATTTTAGCATGGCCGATCCACCTAGTCTGCACATCTTTGGACCATGGGAGGAAACCGGAGCACCCAGAGAAAGCCCACGCAGATACGGGGAGAATGTGCAAACTCCACACAGACAGTCGCCCGCGGCTGGAAACGAACCCAGGTCCCTGGCGCTGTGAGCTGACTGCTTTTGGATAAACATATGGATGATAATGGAATAGTGTAGGTTAGATGGGCTTCAGTTTGGTTTCACAGGTCATCGCAACATCGAGAGCCGAAGGGCCTGTACTTCGCTGTAATGTTCTACGTTCTATTAATGCTGCCTTGGTGAGTTTCTGCAAAGCATCTTGTAGATTGTATACACTGCTGTCACTGTGCATCAGTAGTGAAGGGAGGGCATGCTTAATATGTTGAACTGGATGCCAATCAATGGAGCTGCTTGGTCCGGAAGGAGTCAAATTCTTCCAGCGTTCTTGGACCTAGACTTATCCAGCCATGTACAGAATATTCCACCATACTTGCCACATGTGCCTTGCAAATGGTGGACAAGCTGAGGGGTTTCTGAAAGTGAATTAGTTACTGTAGAATTCCTAGGGACTGCTTCAGTTTGAAGAGTTGCGAATGGACTGAAACCTATGCAATCATCAGCGGAGATCCCTCACTTCTGATCTTCATAAAGGCTCTAGGCGAATAAGCTGAAGTTTACGATCAAGATTTTACAGAACCTAATTTTACAAAACCTTGTCAACATAACTCAGAGTGTCAGAATTTACTTGCTCATGAGATTTGTTTGCTGCTTTAGACCTGAGCTCCACTAATCTACTTATACTTTTGATCTTTTTAGCACTGAGGTAACTTCATTACTTTCCTCCTTCACTGTCCTGAATGAATTCTCAACATTGGTAATCTTAACATACATTTCAATTAGTCATTCTCTCTCCTTTGAATTCACTCTGGTCTAAAGTTTCTTAAATCACTCTCTCCATGTAAACTCCCCAATCTATACAGTAACAGTCATGCCCTTGGCCTCTGGATTGCTAATCCATTATAGTTAAGAGCATTTCTGTCACTCACAAGTACCTTTCACACACTAACCCCAATTTGTTTTGCGTCTATCCTTGGGAAACATTATCCGGAACTCACATACAATGACATGGTCAAAGACCAAACTATTAGTCTTTGTCCTCTATTTATCATACTTCTACAATTACTGATTTGCATAACTGGACTGTCACCTCCACTTTCAAAGTCCCAACAAAATAACTTCTCTCAAAATGGCTAAGCAACTCTCACTTCTGCTCACTTAACATAGGGAAGGAATAGGCCACTCAGCCTCTCAAGCCTGCTTTGCCATTCTAGATAATGGTCAATCGCAGAAATGCTGCAGTGCAGAAGGATATTCAGCCAATTATACCTGCACTAGCTATTAAATCGAGTGTCATTACCTACTGCCAATTACATGTTTTGCTTCTTCATAATATTTTCACAGAAATAATCGTCCAATAAGCTCTTGATTGTCTTAATTGAATCTGCCTCCACCATGTTTCCAGGCAGCGCATTCCATGCCAAGTGTGAAAAATATTTTTCTCACTTCGCATTCACTCTTTTTGCAAATCACTTTGCGTTTAATTTGATTGCTTGCTATCACATGTACCAAGATACAGTGAAACGTACTGTTTTGCGTGCTATCCAGGCAGATCGTACAATACAAAGGGAATCAGGGTAGCAGGACAGAGTACAGAAAACAGTGATATGGCTGCAGAGAAGGTACAGAGAAAGAGATCAACATGAACATTTGAGAGGTCCGTTCAAAAGTCTGATAAGAATGGGGAAGAAGCTGCTCTTGAATCTGTTAATGCGTGTATTCAAATGTTTGTATCCTTTGCCTGACAGAAAAGGGTGGAATAAAGTATAACTGGGGTGGAAGGGGTCTTTGTTTATGTTGGTTGCTTTCCCAAGGCAGCAGGGAGTATAGATGGAGTAAATGGCTGAAAGCTGGTTTGTCTGATGGACTGGGCTGTGCTCCTGATCCTATGCAGTTCCACGTGGTCTGGCAAAAGGCAGTTATCGTACCACGCTGTGATGCATCCAGATAAGATGCTTTCAATGCATCTCTAAAAATTGGTAAAAGTCTTTGTGGACATGCTGAATTTCCTTAGCCTCCTGAGGAAATCGAGACATTGCTGTGCTTTCTTGACCGTTGTGTGAGGTGGGCCACTACAGATTGTTGGTAATAGGCACTCCCAGAAATTTGACTGTCTTGACCATCTCAACCTCAGCGTTACTGTCTACATCAGTGATGTGCCCTCCTCTTCAGTTCCTGAAGTCAATAGCCAGTTCCTTCCTTTTGCTGATGTTGATGGAGAGATTGTTGTTTTTAGACATGCCGCTAAGCACTCCATCTCTTTCCTGTATTCTGCCTCAGTGTCATTTGCGATCCAATGTTGAACTGTGGTATCTGTCATCTGCAAACTTGTAAGTGGAGTTGAGGGTGGAATTTGGCTACACAGCCATGAGTACATAAGGAGTATAGCAGGGGGTTGAGTATGCAGCCTTGCAGGGCATCAGTGTTGAGGATTATGGTGGAGATGTTGTCATCTACTCTTATCGATTGCAGTCCATGGGTCAGAAAGTTAAGGATCCAGTTCCAGAGTGGGGAGACGAGATGAGACCTAGGTCTTGGAGTTTAAGGATGAGTTTGTTTGGAATTATGCCATTGAAGGTGGAGCTGTAGTCAATATGTAGGAGCCTGACGTAGACATCCTCCTTATCCAAATGTTCCAGGGATGAATGTATGGTTATGGGGGATGGAGAATGCTGTGGAACTATGGCATCAGTAGGCAAATTGAAAAGGATCAAGGCAATCTGGTAGGCTGGAGCTGATGTAAGCCATGAATAACCTCTTGACGCATTTCATAATTATGGAGGTCACAGCCACCAGGCATTGATCATTAAGGAGCATTGCACCATTTTTCTTTGGCACCGGGGTGATGGTGGTCTTCTTGAAGCAAAAAGAGACTTCAGACTGCAGTAAGAGGTGGTTAAAGATGTCTGTGAATACTCCCACCAGCCGGTCCACACAGAATCTGAGTGCATGGCCAGGGGCTCCATCCTGATCAGTCACTTTCTGTGGGTTCTTTCTCAGGATGGCCGACCTAAAGTCTGTGGCAGTGACCATGGGTACAGGTACGCCTGAGGCTGATGGGACAGGAGACATAATTTCACTGACCTTCTGTTCAAAGTGAGCACAGAATGCATCGAGTTCATCGAGTAGGGACATATTAAAAACTGAAAGAACTGTGGATGCTGTAAATCAAGAACAAATAAAAAGTTGCTGGTAAAGCTCAGCAGGTCTGGCAGCATGAGTGAAGGAAAAAACAGAGTTAAAGTTTCGGACCCGGTGACCCTTCCTCAGAGTAGGGATGTATTGCTGCCGGCAATTCTGTTGGATTTTGCTTTGTAGCCCCCATTATGAACACGATGGGTGTCCATGTGGTTAGACTGGCTGTCAAGCTTAATTTGATGTTGCTTTTTGGTGAATTTAATGGCCTTACAAAGGTTGTACCTGTATTTCCTGTCTAGGTCAGAGTCACCCAACATGAACGCCTTGGATCTGAGCTTCAATCAGGAGCAGATCTCCCTGTTCATCTATGTTTCCAGTTGGGGCACATTCAAATTAACTTCTTCGGCACATAGACTTTTGCACGCTTACTAATGAAGCCTTTCACAGTTCTGGAATCCTCATTTGGGTTGGCCGTTGGAATATGGACCAGTCCGCCAACCCTAAGCAGTCCCGTAGAACCCCTTCCGCTGCCTCAGAACAACACTGCTCTACTCCCTGTACTGGGTGCTCACGCTTCAACTTGTGCTTGTACAGCGAAAGCAGAAACACAGCGTTGTGATCAGATTTTCCAAAATGTGGATGGGGAATGGAGCAAGGTATCTTTGCTGGTTGAATCTGTGCCATCTGTTTCTTCATCCTTTTATAAGCAGGAACAGATTTTCCCCATTACTCTATTAGGCCAACTCATGATTTTGAAAACCCTCTAGCAGATTTCCTCTCAGCCTTCTCCATTCTAGGGAGAATAGTTCCATATTCTTCAATCTATCCTTATAACTGTAATTTCTCATCCTGAGGACAATACTTTGTAAATAACTTCTGCACTCTCTCCAATGTGTTCACATCCTCCTCTAATATGGCACCCAGAACCATTCACAACACTCCAGCTGCGGTCAAACAAGTGTCAAATACAAGTTGAACATAACGTGTATGATCTTGTACTCAATGCCTCTACAGTACTGTGCTTTATTTGTTGCTCTCTCAACCTGTCCTGTTACCTTTGGTGATCTGTGCACATACACATCCAAGTTCCTCTGCTCTTGCATTCCCTTTAAAAGTGCACCTACATTTTATATTCTTAATCAATGTTCTTCCTAAATGTATTACCTTACATTTCTCTGCATTGAACTCCATCTGTCACCTATCTAGTCACTCTGCCAATTTGGCTCTGTCCTTTTAAGTTCTACATTGTCACCTTCAGAATTTACAATTCTTCTAAATTTCACATCATCTGCAAACTTTGAAAATGTCTCCTGTACATTAAGGTGCAGATCATTAATTTATATTAGGAAAAGTAAGGGCCCCGATACCAACACCTAAGGAACCGCACTGCAACTCTTCAATCAGCCAGAAAAATATCCATTGATTGTTGTCTCTGTGTCCTACCATTCAGCCAAGTTAAAGGGCTGCTGGCCCTTATCCTCACAAATTTTTTTACGTGGCATTGTACCAACTGCCTTCTGAAAGTTTATGTACACTCTATCAATAGCGTTACCCCCGTCGAAGCTTGTTCCATCTTCAAAAATCAGAAGCAAGGGAGAGGAACACAACCTTCTCTTTACAAATCCATGCAGATTGCTAGCTCTAGATTTAGCCCAATGCCATTTTTCTGTGCTATCCTTATATCACTTGATGTCAATAGTATCTAATGATCTATCAATTTCTGTCTTGTACATACTCAATCAGTGATCTTCTACAGCCCTCTAGCCTAGAGGATTCTCCAGATTCACCACGTCCTGAGTGAAGATGTACCTCCACATATTCGTTGTGAATGGCTTAACCCTTGTCTGACACTGTGCCTCTAATTCTGGGCTCCACAGCCAGAGGAATTATCTTGCCTCCATCTATCCTCTCCATTGCTTTAATAATGTTTTGAGTTAATGATATCACCTCTCATTTCCTAAGGTGGGTGAGTCCAAATCTAGAAGATATAGATTTAAAATGAGAGGGGAATGATTTAAGGAGGACCTGAGGGTAACTTTTCATGCAAAGAGTGGTGAGTGTAACGAACGAGCTGCCAGAGGAAGTGGCGCAGGTGTTCACAATTACAACATTCAAAAGGCATTTGGATGGGTATGTGAATAGGAAGGCTTTAGAGGGATATGGGCCAAATGCCGCCAAATGGGACCAGGTCAGACTGGGATGTCTGGCTGGTGCAGATGAGTTGTACCAAAGGGTCTGTTTTCAGGTTGGATGACTCTAAGAGTCTATAATACAGATCCTATCTCTTCTCTTGAGATGGCAATACCTCTATCCCAGGAATTAATCAGGTGAACTTCTGCTGTGCTACTTATATGGAAAGTGTATCCTTCCTCAGATGAGTTGACCAAGACTTCGAACTGTATTTCAGATGCAATTTCTCTAAGGCTCTGTACAATTGAAGCAAGACTTCTTTATGATAAAGGCCAATAAGATTTATCTTCCTATTTACCTGTATGTCACACAACTCTCAGAAAACAATTCACCTATCTCCATCCTGAAAGGGTGACCTTTAATTTTAAAACAGTGTCTTGCAATACTGGACTTAACCGCAATTGGAAACACCTCTGTCATGTCCACCTTGTCAAGACCTTTAAGGATCGTATATACTTCAATCAAGTAATCCCTCACTCTTCTAGGCTCTACTGAAATGAGCCCAGCATGTCTTCAGAAGACAACACACCCTTTCCAGGTCTCAGTCTCATAACAACTGCAATTTTTACATTGTGTCCCATTGGCTCGTCAACTGTTGTCTGGCTACTGCCCGAATAGTGTGCGAGAATTCCACAACTCTTCTAAAATGTGTACAACACATGATACAAATATCATTGCAAGCTCCCACTAGTAGTCTCTTCAATTTTAACAGTAAAGCTTGCAGGAAGTCCATATCCTTTGTAACTAAATGCAAATAATGCAAGTTCTCGTAATCCGCAGAGTAATAGCTTGCTAGGGTCCGCACACTATGTTCTGGATACAGAGATCCCTAAAGAAGGAAGCAAATGTAATGGGTTTGAAGGCAGAACAACCTGGAATACAGTGCCAGGGTGAGGGCCTTGCCAAGTAACACCTGCGGGACACAATATATCAATGAAGCTGTCTCACTGGTTTAACATCAGTCACTGCCACAACTCCTCCTCCTCAGCGATGAAACAGACCAAAAGCACATAACTTTCTTTATGACAATTATCTGAGAAATGACTGCATGACAACTCATTCTTTCCTTACATTAAGGTTTCTTTGGACATCAAAATGCTCCTTATTTGCCTCTTCTCCGACATTTCCTAGGTAATTTTGAGAGATATTTTGAATACTCTTCTCCCTTCTTTCATAGGAAAGCCAAGCACAGAAAGATTTGTTTTTAGGAGAGGACTCATGTTTGATCACCTGGTCTCACAATTCCTGCAATGCTACACTAGCAGGCACCTAAGGTGCACCCAAACGTAGACAGATACCTGTCAAAACATTTAAATGAAATGGTACCACCAGATTGTTCTGTCCCTTCACACTCCCAGTGTAGTCAAAACCAAAGTTTAATGGAGACCACCCTGCTGCATTTACACTGGTGCAATGGGATCAAGGAATTTTAGATCCACTGCGTTCTTATTTCCTTGTGTAAGCTCAGATTGCTTGCACAAGCCAGCAAAGAAGTCAGCAACGTTCTACTAAGACCATTCTCAAGGGTTCATCAACTAGAAGTGAAGCTATGAGCTGCATTGTTTTCCTCGTGCTCTCTCAAATCTGCCCATAAATAAAAAATACATGAATTCCACAGGACCAACAGTATAATATAAAACAGAGGCATCTTCTGTGAAGCTTTGCAACATACAGGAGGGCAACACAAACACTGACTGTCAGAGCAAACACAGACAGGACAAACAGCAATTTTTCATCGTACTATGATACAGCAGAATTACACCTCAAATACGAAGCTGAAATATTCACAGCCACATCATAGTTAAAAAAAAACACATGGCTGGCGACTCCCAGAAAACTAGCTTCATAAAGACGTCTATCATGAATCATGCCATACGTCTATTCTATTAACAGTGTTTGCAGGATACATTTACATTTTCAATAAATTTTATTTTTGAATTGCGAGGCAGAAAACATGCCTGAGGCAACCAGCTTCATTAAGGAGACACGAGCGTCTCATAAAAATAGAGGTTCAATTACGTTTGACGGAGACACATCCAAGTGACTGAAGTTACCACTTGTGTGTGGTGGAATTGAGGTCTCTTACACTTTGCATTTTGGCTCATACTAATTATAGTCTTAGCAAACAGAAATATTCACATTATTCATGAGCTACAAAGAGATAGGACTGGAATATGTGTTACGGAGGCAGCGGCAGGAAAAGGTGGTTTAAATAAATGGCCAAAATTCAATTATTTTGTACCTAATGACATATCTTCAAAACAAAATATAGCTAGGAGATATAAACATGTCACTGACTATATGTCAGAAAGTAAGAATTTGCCCAACTGCACGGCTCCTAATTTCTATTGTGTCTCTGGGTAGCTTTTCCAAGGGCAGGTTCTCATAGGAACTGATTACCTGCTCCAATTACCTACACCTAAGTACCAGGCAACGCGCACACAGCCACCTTCATGACACATCCCGCTTTTGTCCCAAACTAGATGGGTCTGTCAGTTCTGACTTAACTGTTCTGCAATAGGAAGGTCATACGTTCCACACTTGCTCTTCTTAAGTCCCAACATAGAATTTGACCCATTGTCAAGATAAGCATACTAGCAGCAAAATCAAGTCCATTGATCAAGTCTACTCCATCCATCAAATCATTGATTCAGCACGTCATGTTTATTCTGATACATCATTAGCACCAGTCACCCATTTAATATCCCATGGAGAGGTCTAGCAAAGTTTATCTCTGCTTAAAATGAAGTCAAACAACATTCCAGGCTATCTGAATAAAAATCAAATGCCTGAAACCAAGGCAGGCCAATTATCCTAACCTGAGATAACAAGGTGTAGAGCTGGATGAACACAGCAGGCCAAGCAGCATCAGAGGAGCAGGAAGGCTGACGTTTCAGTTCGAGACCCTTCTTCAGAAGAAGGGTCCTACTATCTCTGTCTGTAACCTGATTTACACCTACATATTTTTAAAATTATTTGGAATATCTGATTTCACTTCCGACATTGGTGATCCAGAACAAATTGTTTCCCCAAGGTATTTCCCACCATTTTATCGTCTCTGTTTACTTATCTGTGCAATTTTGTGTTCAAATGAGAAGGAAATTAAATACTTCAGTTTAAAGGACAATCTATGCAGAGGTACTCTGTTGGAAAGAACATTTCTCCAGTCTCAAGTCTTCCTGAGATTTATTGTCCTTTGCCTGAAGTTTCCAGATGGCACTTAATATGCAGGGCAATTAACCTGTATGCATGGCATTCTCACTACAGACCATAAAATATAAGTAAGGAAACAATTTTACAATTCTGCCTACAGCACCAGATTAATAGAGATAAGGAAGTCCATTTGGCACATC
Source organism: Stegostoma tigrinum (assembly GCF_030684315.1). Lineage (NCBI taxonomy): Eukaryota > Metazoa > Chordata > Chondrichthyes > Orectolobiformes > Stegostomatidae > Stegostoma > Stegostoma tigrinum. The sequence continues at coordinate 67,299,040 of NC_081357.1, read as the reverse complement.
TTCAGACTCTTCCCTCCCATTGGAATGCAGCACCTAACATGGTAACTGCCCAACAACTTTCCTGTCAGAGATTGATTGGTGAAAAACAAACAGATGCCCTGCTTTCATACCTCAAATTCTTTCACTTTTTCCATTGTAATCAGCTGCCGCGATGTATGGGTTGTGAGAGACTGTTCACAGTTACTAATAAGTTTCAGGCAAGGATGCTGGGGGATAACATCTTCAGAGTAGCTGAGAGAAGAAAAAGGAGACAAATTAATGAAATTGTACTGAAAGGAATAGCTGCTTGATATATCATTGAATTGTTACAGCACATAAAATCACTCAGCCCATCGGCTCTATATCAGCTCTCCAAATGAGCATTTTACCTGGTGTCATTCTCCTGCCTTCTCCCAATAATACTGCATGTTGTTGCTTTTCAACTAACTATCCTTTGTGGGTGCCGCAATTGAACTTGCTTCCAGCACGCTGTAAGACAGGGCATTCCAGACCCTAACCATTCACTGCTTGAAGAATCTTTTGCACGCATCACATTTGATTCTTTTATAAGTACTTTAAATCTGCACCCTTTTGTTTTCAATGGGAATGGTAACATGTTCTCTAGTTACTCTATCCGGCCCTCTCATAATTTTAAATACTTCAGTCAAAATTGCTTTCAGCATTTTCTTCTCCAAAGAGAACAGTCCTACCTCTACAAGGTATCTTCATGACTGAATTTCCTTATCCCTGTAACCATTCTCGTAAACCTCAGTGGCACTCTCTCCAATGGCTTCACACCTTTCCTAAAGTGTAGTGCCCAGCATTGGATGCTGATACATTTGTACAGTTAGACAGCATACTCAGAAGTCCAGAAGAGAAAGCAGATTTTAAAATTCTACATTTATTCCTTTTACGACATATAAGGTGTCTTGTAAACAGCAAAAATTGCATACAATCAATAATACGAAACAAACTGAGTGAACAAAGAAAAATATAACTAATAACAGACACTTTTTGGAGGATGGAGAATTTGCTGCATGTAATTTGTTACAGTTGACAATTCCTAATACACATTTTGTGGGACCTTTATGAAAAATTATCTTTGTAATTTTAATCCATTTTCTATCAGAAACATTGATGCCATGACTGTGGGACAATAAATCCATAGAGGCACAGATCATAAACCCTCTTCACTACATGACTATTTGTTTTAATACATTTCTGAGAGCATTTACAAAATAATGCAAAAATAAATAATGATCTGTCACATAGCCTTATTGCTAGGCTGGGGGTGGAGGAAGGGGAGAAACATCTGCATTTCTCCATACCTGACCACTATCTTGTGACTATTGCTGGAAAACTGATAGCTGGTGCAAACACAATCGGGCTTCCTACAATCTCAAGAGTATCTAATTATCAGCCAACATGCACATTTGAAGAATGGTCACTTGAACAAGAATGGCTGATGCCTGTGAACCTACAGCCAGAAAAGAAATGAAATGTACAGAAGGGATATCCTATATGGGATACTGGAGTGGTGTTGCAAGGAAAATTTTGATTGTTCTATATAAATACACAAATTCTATTCAAGCCATGGGGAATCTGTTAATATTAAAAGATGTAACAAATAAATACGATGTTTTCTAGTTGAGGATATTCTAAATCTCCAAACAAATTTCATATGGACCACGATCCTTCAACGGTTTTGAATTTGGTATTCCTTTAAAGTGTTTTTTCTTTTCATTTTTAGTCACAGTAAGCTGGAATAACCCAATTTAAAGAAAACTCTTTCGCAATTTGTGTTCATTCTGGGAAGGTACTGTCTAATTTATTTTGCTTCAGTATTTCCTTTCAACCACTTGTGTGTGATTATGCAGTCAGATTCAATCCTACCATTCTACTGCACCCAAGTGGTAATGAAATGTGAAGTTTATCTTTGTTTGCCTTTTAGAGCATTTGCTTAAAATGTTGATGGAAGTAAACAGAAACAGTGATCAAATATTCGTCTCCACCATAACCATAAAATGTCTAGGCTGTGTTAGTTGTGTAGTTGAAAATGTAGAACCAAATCAGTCAGGCCAAAAAAGGAATTGAATATAAAACTCTGCTAAATGAACAAGATGTGATATTTCACAAACTCAAAAACCTTTTCTAGGAATGCTAAACCATTTGAAAATAAAATTTTGGAAATGTTTAATAAATCACAAGCATGTTTAGAGCCATCAATTTGATGTTATAACTTGGCTGGATAAATATTTTTGGGGTGAAAAAACTGATCTGAAAAAGGCTGTTTGAATATCAGAAAAGTCAGAAAGCCAGTGATCACTATGTTACCTCTCCAGTCACTGTCACTACGCTACATTGTCTGGTCCTTTGCCACACACTAAAACAGTGCTGAGGGGAGGCAAATTTTCTTTTTAATTTCACCCAATAAAGTGCATTACATCACCTGGTATGGAGCTGTATTAATGACATCTGAGAATTTTGTCAAATAACATAGTCTGTCATCCTTAAAAGAGAACATCACGGAAGTCAGAACAAATAAAAAGGAAGGCTAAATGAGAGTCTCTGCCATGTTAAAATATCTATACGCATCTTTGTAGAGCAAGTACCATTTGGATTTGCACAATACAATCCCCAATAACCAAGACAGAAAATTATTGCAATGCTATGACTGATGAGATAAATTTCTCTGTGCTACAATAAAGGAGCTGATTAGCTATGACAAACAGAATACACATGACTTCTGAAAGTATAAAACATGTTCTCATTTTTATGCCACAATCTCCTGTATGCATTATCTGGAGAGAAGTCAAATGTATAATATTTATAAATTAGTTTATGACTTTAGTACTAACAACACACAGAGGGCATACTCGCCGTCTAGACCTCTGTCAAGAACATAGAGAAGATAAAACTGAATCTTCCTAACCTGCATCAGTCCACACAGACAGCACTAGAAAGATCTGTAGCACATGATATAATATAAGCTATGAACATATTTTCATAAATTTATATGGATGGCAGTTTTACAACGCCATTTAGTATTTTCTGACTTGACTGAATTCTTGATTTGTAGCATCCCCTGCTGGAAATATTTAACATGTACACATATTTTAAGAAATGAACTGATAAGTTCAATGCAATTATTCTCCTTGCTCCTTGAAGCCCACTCAGCGCAGACAAGACAAAACTGGAAATCTACATACTAGCTTAAGCATAAAATTTGTACACCGTATTCCCACGTAAAATTGCAAGAAACACAGAAATTGCAAGAGATACATTAAAAAAATGTCAAAGATTTGCTGAAGCTTATATATATATATACCTCTTATACATAGAAACACCAAGTACAAACAAAAAGGTAGCAGAGAACAATTACACAGCATGATTTTATGCACTGCACAATGTGGTGTGCTGTCTTGGGCACTTCATGGGGAAAGAAAATTAGAGCCCTGGACAAAAATGCAACATTGAGAAGAGGATGAGAGGATATATTTAGAATAAAACATCCACAAAATGTTCACTGAAAGCAAAATACTGCAGGTCCTTGAAGGTTGAAATAAGATCAAAACAAGGATGGAAAAGCTCCGCAGGTCAGATAATATCTATGGTAAGTTTTATCCACTGGAGCAGGTTAACATGACAGAGAAAGTAAAAACATGATATGGCGAGGATATGTAGTCCAATATTATTTCCACTACTTAATGAATCAGGGCAAAAACATATTTAGAAGTCGTACTTTCAGAAATATAGTTCTATAATCAATAAGCTTTCCCACTTTTTCACTACATACAGCAAAATCTGTAAAAGCTGTATGAGCAGCAGGACAGTGAATGGATAACACAGAACTAGTTAGCAACCGGAGCAAGATTTTAAAAAAAGACTCAAGGGGCCTATTTTGACCTTTGGGCAGCCAAACATACAGGCTCCCTAGATCAAGGCCTCAAAATCAAGCTGTAACGATGAAGGCAAATTGCAGTGGAGTGCAGCTGGGCCTCTTCAGTTCGATCACCTCAACATACACAGCACCACACAGGGCTTGAACGAGTTCAGACATTAAATGGCAATCTGGGTATTATTTACATCATAGGATGTGCAATTTCCATATTGACACAGGTCTGTCCCCAAAACAGCTGACCGTTTTCAATGGTCTGAACTGGATCCCTTTCACAATGTAGGATGCATTGATGTGCGCTTAAAGAGATCGATAGATCACCAATGCCATTTTGAGTCCTGTACAGTTAGCACAAAGTGACGAGAATCTAACACAGCTCCAATTTATTTTGGCTTAGTTGAAGTGAAGTGAGCTCTAACACAGTCTTCTGTTAGTGAATTACAGGAATACTATAGGCCCAGATGTTGCTGCCGCAGGAGAATTTCATCGCAAAACAACTAAAAATTATTTACGCAGGTGCACGGGAAATGTAGAAACTTAATTTTATATCATAAAATATATACACAAACATCCAAACAACAAACATTTTTAACATGTAGCTAAATCAAGAAACTGTGAAAAATTGCTTGTCACGCAAGACAAGTAATATGCTACTTGTGAAACAGAATATCTACTAGGTAAATTGTGATTTCTGTGAACATAAGTAACTGATGAAATCTTTTGTATTTACAGGTACAGAATTGTAAATCTTGTGTGGTTCTTTAGTCGTTTGCTTCAGTCAGCAAGTTCTCAAGCACACTACAGCCCTGTATCATACCACTCACAGGTACATGATGACCTGAAGTTTTATTATTTGTGGCTCCTTGCAAATAAGTATTCTCCAATTGGAAGAACAATGTTTTTATGTACAATTTCTAAAATGATAATCAATAATATTATGAGATTCAAGTCAAATCAAAAACTGATGGAAAACAGGCTCCAATTTCAAAATATACAACATTAGAAAAAAGTCTCATACCTATTTAATTTAAAATACAAAACACTAAAATTAATCTTGCTTTTTTTGAAAGCCAAATGGAATAAAAAAATATATATCTCAGGGCCATTGCCTGATATCATGAATATCACCACTTGTGAGGTGAAGTCTTAAATGTCTCCAGTCGGCAATTAGCTGTATAACTACACTGGTTGAGATATTTCTCATGTTACATGGCTGGCTCCAAACAATCCTCCACTTGTAACATGTGATCGAATGAACATCTTTGGGCAGTAATCAGTAATGAGAAGGTTCAAAAGAAATTAACTACAAGTTTGATTTCATGTTAAGTTTCACTTTATAACTGAAAGCATATACTTTCCTTCATAGACATGATACTGATTTGTTACCAAAATGAAAATCTACTTTCATGAGCTTTTTGGAAAGCAAAAGAAAATGAAAATCATTTATATACCACAGTGTATACAATAGAAAAGTATGAAGTTGATGAGGTTTAGAAGATATGAACAATGTTGTAAACATTACTGTAATACTGGGCTGTTAATCTTAGTTGTGAAAGCTTCCTGTTAACATGTTTCTTATTGGGAGTATTATGAACATATCAAAAGCAGTTGGGAGACAACTGCTGTGAACTGTTCCACTTGAAAACCCCAACTAAACATTGGATAGCATCTAATTAGTCTAGCTTGAACAGCACACTGTAAATAAGGATGAAGAAATGTTAATGCGCTTCAAAACCATGTAAAGTGATACCTAATCAGGCCATTCAAACATTAATAATGGCATTTTTCAAATGAATAACAAAATGCATATGTATTACGGCAGTAATCAATGCCAACATTTAATAATGAACTTTCGACATCAAATATAGATTTACGCAATAGAATGGTGAGAGTTCGTTACGAAGTGGTAACATCGGTTGGTTCCCCCCTCAACTGAGGCAGCAATCCACAAGCTGATTCTGCTGTGAACCCAATTATGCCTTTTGCTTTACTAAAATAGACTACAATGTTTATGAGACGAAACAGAAAGTACTGGAAAAGCACAGCAGGTCGGGCAGCATCTGTAGGCAGAAATCAGAGTTAATGTTTTGAGTCAAGTTCTGAGGAAGAGTCACTTGGCTTGAAAAGTTAACTCTGATTTCTCTCCAAAGACGCTACCAGACCGGCTGAGCTTTTCCAGCAATTTTTACTTTTGTCTCTGATTTACAGCATCCACAGTTCTTTTGGTTTTTACAATCTTTATGAGATATGCAGTCAGGTTTTTAATTGTATGGACTTATTCCTTTCTTTGCAAAGAATTATGTTTTATGTCAGTGTAGATACTGTCGAGTAAAAAAGTACTATTGTATTCGATTTAGTTTTCCACTAGAATTCCCTTGACTGTATTTCCTAAAAAATATCAAAGGATATACACACAATGAAACAAAGGTCCCTGCAGATGAAACATAAAAGAATTAAGGGAATGTAACTAATCACCTAAATGCAATAGCCACCCCACTTCTTTCAATCATTAGCATCACTGAAATAGCAAAATTTATGCTATGTTGTATTGTCTAGCTATTATCGTCTATCCCTCTCCCTGGCAAATGTCTGGTATTAAGTGTTTTTTTTCACAACCTTACACAGAACTTTCAATCGCAAATTTGCACCATCACACACACAATAGAAGCAGATGTAGGCAATTTGGCCCCTTGAACCTACACTGATATTCAACAGGTTAAGGCTGATCTGATTGTGTTTTGAATTCCACATTCTTATTTATTCCCAATAACTCTATCTGTCAAAAATCTCTCTTTGCCTTAAAAATATTCAATGACCCTGTCTTTCTACATCCACCTTGTCAATATGATTCAGGATTTAATACAGCTTAATCAAATCATCATTCATTCTCCTAAACTCTAATAGAAACAAGCCCAGCCTGTCCAAACAATCCTCATAAGGCAGAGATCACAAGGTGTAAAGCTGGATGAACACAGCAGGCCATGCAGCATCTTAGCAGCTTTCCTGCTCCTAAGATGCTGCTTGGCCTGCTGTGTTCATCCAGCTCTACACCTTGTTATCTCGGATTCTCCAGCATCTGCAGTTCTTATTATCTCTAATCCTCATAAGGCAACCCACTATTGAGATACAAACCTAATAACCCTCCTCTGAATTGCCTCCAATGTATTTACATTCTTCCTTAAATAAAGAGAACAAAACACATAAAGGTTAATTCATGTTTTGGTCTCACCGATGCTCATCAAACCCTATTTCCGGAGTAATTGACCATAAAAGTAACGAAGGAGAATATCATGTCCTTATTAGGTGCTGTACCTGCATAGTAACCTTTTGTGTCTAGTACACCGAACAGCCAAATACCTCTGCACCTCATGTTGTGACTCACTGGTAAAGCAGCCCCATTATTCCTGGAGTTATCACAAATGTAAATGATTTCGTCAAACTATTCAAAGTCCCTAATTTACTTGACTGACGAAATCAGGTTAAAAGGGAACACTCATCAGACATCTGTACTTAACAAGAGAATAACTACTTTTTTAAAATGAACAAATTTTCTTCAATTAACGGCAATTAGGAAATATGAATTGCTAACCTAACTCTTGATAATTTAACTGTGCCACTTTCTAATGTTTTCTTCACAAAGAGACAAAAACACAAAGACGGACATGAATACTAGGGACAGAAAAGGAAAACGAAATCAGGGAAACACAGCTCATTAGCATCATCTGGACTACAGGATTCAATCAGTTGTTTCTCTCAGTTTCTTCAAATGACTTTAGTTCTTTGTTGTTGACACAAGGTTGTTAACACACCGATGCTCTCTTTCACTCATTACTTGACTCTTCGTTATTTTGCGGTCTTTGAAAGTGTTTTATTCCTCCTTCAGCAGGGGATTTTATGAGAAAGGAGAGTGAAAGGCAGCTAGCTATTTCAGAGACTTTCCACTATCTTCACACAGAAGAGATTTTTGAGGCTCTTTTTCCAATGATTTCTCTTCGTACTCTAGGTGGGTTCTCTGCTCTACAAACCACACAGACATGCAGTGATATGGTAAGGAACCAACCAAAATGCTGATGGCAAGCAATTTTCTTTTAATTCAGAACCCATTGGCTGCATGGTGTCTGTTGTTGTTTTCACTGTTCAAGGAAAATGCAACACTGTATTTTACTCACATATTGTTTCTGTGCTCCAGCAAACATGATTTTTAAAATTGCAGCCATCTCTTTACTCAGCCTCCTGCGTTTAGAGCAGTATCTTCTTTTTTTAAGTCCACAGTCCAAAAACAAAGGAAAATAAATAAGATACGATCTTTACACTTGGATTTTCCCAGTCGTTCTTCCTGTTCAAGTGAACATTTTCAAATTTCTCCACGTTATACTCCATCTGTCAAAATTTAAACCACTCAATCAACATAGCTATATCTGGCTACAACGTCCTTGGGCCCTTTTTACAATGTACTTTCCTGCCTTGCTTTGTGTTGTTTGTGAATTTAGCTACCCTGACTTCACTCCCCTCATTCAAGTTATTGGCATAAATTGCAAGAAGTTAAAGCCTCAGCAGCAGATACCTGCAGGACTCCAATTATCACACAATGCCAACCAGACACATATATTTATGCATAATCTCTATTGTCTGCCAGCCAGCCAATCTTCTATCCATGCCAAATGTCACCCTAACACAGCAAGCTTTCATTTTCTGCAAATAACCTTTGATGCAATACCTTATCAAATGCCTTCTGAAAAACCAATTACACTTAGTTTTCCTCTTCCAGATGACATTTGATTTTCTTTATTCACAGCGCATTTTACTCCTTCAAAGAGCTCCAATAGATTAGACAAACATGACATTCCCCTGATAAAACGTTGCTGACTCTTCCTGATTACCTTGGGTTTTCTAAGTGCACAGTTATAATCCTTTGAATGATCCATTCTAATGCTTTCTCTATGTTAGCCTTCAAGCTAAACTGGTCTACAGTTTGCTGCTTCCCTCCCTTCTTGAACAGAAAAGCTATTTGGCTACTTTTCAATCCAATGGAACCGCTCCTGAATTTTGCAAAATTAATACCAATGCATTTATTAGCTCATTGTCAACTCTTTTAAGACTCTAAGATGAAGTCCATCTGGACCACAGACTTGCCAGTTGTCAGCTCCATCACATGTTTAATACCACCATTCTCAAGCTTGTAAGTTCATGAAGTTCCTTCTCTTCTTTCCACTTCATAATTTATGACTATTACTTGAATGTTTATTGCATTCCCCAAGCTAAAAGCAAAGTATTTGTGCATTTCATCTGCCATTTCTGTATGATCTGCAGGTGTCCTCATTCTCACACTCCAGAGAACCACCATCCACTTTACTTCCTATTTTCCTTTATAAATGCCTGTGGAAGATCTTACAATGTGTTTGCATATTCTTAGTTAGCGTCCACCCACAATCTAATTTCTTTATCCTGATTAACATTTTAGTCATTCTCTGACGTCCTTTATTTCTGACTTTTTTTTAATTCATTTATGGGATGAAGGTGTCACTGACCAAGACTGCATGTATTGCCCCTCCCAGAGGGCAGTTAAGAGTCAACCACATTGCTATGGTTCTGGAGTCACGTGTAAGCCAGACCCAGTCAGAATGGCAGTTTCTTTCCCTAAAGGACATTAATGAACCAAGTGGGTTTTTCAAACAATTAGCAATGATTTCAAGTTCATCATTAGACTCTTAATTCCAGAGTTTTATTGAATTCAAATTCCACCATCTGCCATGGCAGGATTTGAACCAGAATCCTCAGAATATTTCCGGGGTCTCTGGATTAATAGTCCAGCAATAATACCACTAGGCCATTGCCTCCCCAATAATCTTATCTGCCATTCATCCTTGCATAATTATGCACTTTTTCCTCAAGTTCAATGCCTTCCATAATTTCTTTAGTTAACTAAGGGGAATCTTCCCCTTAGGATTCTTTACAATAGGAACATACTTATTCTGAATATTCTGAAATGTGCCCTTAAATTTCTATTGTTCTATCCCTATCACAGTGTGCCAGTTGACTTCAGCTAACTCAGCTTTCATGTCCATATAGCCTCCCTTTAAGTTCAAAACACTAGTCTTGAACATTAGTCATCAAGACTACCCATTTCCATGTCTGGGACATTTCTTTACTTCATCCTTCTCTAAAAAGATTTGCTGGTGAAACCTCATTCACACATTTGTTACTTCGAGATTCAATTATTCCAAAGCACGCATGGCTGGCCTCCCACACTTTACCTTCCATTAACTGGAGATCATCTAAAACTCTTCTGTTCGGGTATTAACTTGCACCAAGTTCCATTCACCTTTGACCACTGTGCTCACTGACCTTCACTGGCTCCCAGTCAAGCAACTGTTGATGTTAAAAAATCCTTTGTCTTCTAAATTTCCAATCTCTTCCAGCTGCAAAACCATCTAAGATATCGGAGTTCCTATACTTTCAACCAGTTGAGCACGGACCTTTCTAATTGCTCCAGTTTTGGCAACTTTGCCTTCAGCTTCCTGAACTGGAAGCTCTGACATCTTCCCTAATCTCTCCAACTCACTTCCTTCCTTTAAGACACTACTTAAAATCCACATCGTGGACCAAGATTTTGTCACATATCTCCTTATGTGGATCATGTCATGCTTCGCTTTATGATGCTCCTGTGAAGTGCCTTTGGGTATTTTACTATGTCAAATGTACTACATAAATTAATTATTCCTGCAGACATCAAGTGAATCAATGTATATGAACATCAATATTGTGTTTCACATTTTCAGGAATGCAGATTCACACAAGTATTCACAGATCCTCTAACTGTTGAAAACCTAAGCATTATTCCAGGGCACAAGTAAGATATCTGGAGAAGTACTGTGCGCACTATTGGTCACCTTATTTCCCAGAAGATGTCTATGCATTACAAACAGTTTACTAGAGACCGTTTATGAGACTAATACTTAAAATGGGGATCAGGGTTGTCTTATGAGGAAAAGCTGAACAAATCAAGCTTAAATCTGATAGCGAAGAGTAAGAAGTGACTCGATTAAAAAAAATTCAAGATCTTGTGTGGTCTTGAGACAATTGAGGTAAGCAGGATGTTTCCTCTCATGGAGTATTTGAAACTAGGGATCACTGTTTAAAAATAAGACATTTCCCCAGTGAAAACAGAGCAAGGCAAATTTTTTTCTCACACAAGGTTATAAGATTTTGGAACTCTCCTGATATGTCAGCGGAAGCAGAGTCCAAGAACATGTTTAAGGTAGAGATAGATAGATTTTTGGTAAACAAGGGGGTAAAATATTGTTTGGGGCTAGCAGAAATGTAAATTTGAAGTTACAATCAAGTCAGCTGGAATCTTATTAAAAGCAGGTCAAGGGGTGAAGTGCCTCTCCCAGCTTCCTGTTCATCTGTCTTTGGGGTGTAGTTACACCCACAGTGCTGTTAGGAAGGGGTTTCCATAAATTTGATCCAGTGACAATGAAGGAATGGTGACATAGTTGCAAGTTAGGATAGTATGTAGTTTAGAGAGGAACTTGGAGGCATTGTCTCCATGCACCGACTGCCCTTCTCCTCCTTAGTAACAGAAGTCGTTGGGCTTGGAAGGTGCATCGTAGGATGTAGAATCATCTGCTGCAGTGCATTTTGCAGATGGTACACATTGCTGTCACTGCCTGCCGATGGTGGAGGGAGCAAATGTGGATCATGGTCGATGTGATGCCAATTAAGATGGGTGCTTTGTCCTGCATGGTATTGAGCTTCTCGAATGATGTTGCAGCTTCACTCATTCATGGAGGTGTTGAGTTTTCCTTCATTGCCTTATAGGTCATTGCAAGAGATATGGGGAGTTACTCGCCACAGAATCCTTAACCTGAGACTTATTGTTTTAGCCACGGTTCTATGATTGATCCAGTTTATTTTCTGGTCAATGGTAATCCCCAGGAATCAGATAATTGAGGATTCAGAATGGTAATACTAATTAACTTCAAGAGGAGATGGTTTTATTCTTATTGTTTGGAGATGATCATTGCTTGGTACTTGTATGGCACTTGTGTGATCCCTGCCATTTATCAGCCCAAGCCTGGATGTTGTCTAGGTCTTGCTGTATATGGACATGAGCTGCTTAGGTATCTGAGGAATACCTGAGAATCATACATTTATTTGACTCTTTGAACTATTTTACATAATTCTACTGTTCTATCGTTTTGTGTATGAAGTTGTAAAGGACTTTTGCTTGGGATTATTTTGAATAGGTTTTAACAGTCCTGAGTGCTACTTGCACTTATTAGAACGGGTGCATTGAACTGAAAGAGTAGAATTGCACTAGGATGCTCCAGGATTGTTTTTGGATTGCTCAAAATTCCTTTTTGGCTACTTGGATACGAAAAAAGAACAGATACTTTCTGTTAAAATCTTTATATCTTCGCCCATTCATTTAATAAAAATATATCCCTTTGTCCTCTTCACAACTTACTTTCCCACTCTCCTTTGGTCCCACTTTCCAGAACTTGTCCCATAGCCTTAAGGTTTCAAATGCTCATCCAGGTACTAGATATTGTTTATTTTTATATTTATAAAACAAACAATAAAGATCCAGCACTAATTTCTACGGAATGCTACTGGAGACTTCTACCACCATCCTCTTTCACCTACCATGAAACCAAATTTGGATCCAACTTGCCAGGTGACCCTGGATCCCATGAGTTTTTACCTTCCTTAACAGTGTCCCTCGTAGGACTGTATCAAAGGCTTTGCTGAAACCCATATGAATTACATCAACTGCATGACACCCATCTACACATATGATCCCCTCCTCGAAAAATTCAATCAAATTTGTTACACATGACCTCCCTTTGACAAATCCATGCTGACTATCTCCAATCAAAACTTGCCTCTCCAAGTGGAAATTCTCTCCTTCAGAATTTTTGCCAAAAATCGACCCACCACAGAGGTGGAACTCGCTAGTCTGTAATTCCTGGTTTATTTCTACCAGCCTTCTTGAAAAGTAGAACCACATTAGCTGACCTCCAGTTCTCTGGCACCTCCCCGGTGGCTATAGCCCCTGTAATTTTTTCTCTTATGTCCCACAACAGTCCCACAAACCATTCATAATCTCCTCATTCCCCATCTCAAAGTACTGAAGAACTACACAGTCCCTCTTCCAAATTCCGTACCTTCCTTCTCCACAGATGTGAAAGTACTTGTTTATCACCCTACTAATATCCTCTGGCTCCACACACAGATTTCTTCCTTGGCCTCTAATCAGCCCGACTCTTTCTCTGGTCATCCTCTTCCCCTTGATATATTCAGAGAGATTCTAGATAATTTTACATGGCTTTTTAATCATGCCTTCTCTTTGATCTCCTAATTGTTTTTTGAAGATCCATCTTGCACCTTCTAGACCCCACTAGGGCTTTCTTTGATTTGATCCCTTTGTATCTGTTAAAAACTTCACTATTTCTTCTTATTTAATCCTGATTTTTCCAAGGCGCCCAGGGTACTCTGAGCTTGTTGCTACCACATTTCTCCCTAAAGGGAACATGCTGTGCCTTACTTTTGCCAATTCCATTTTGAACCCCTGACTGTCTGTCATAAATTTCCACAGATGTAGCTGTTCCCAGAATACTTTGGTCAGATCTTGCTTTATTTCAACAAATTTTGTCTTCCCCCAATCCAAAATCCTTTTTTGCAGACCATCTGTTCCCTTTCCCATTAACAAATTTAACACTTATGATTTTGAGATGCTAAGGTTAAGATATAAGATCATGTGCCGGCAGGAGGTGTAGGGGCAGGTGCAGGACTTTCTGCTGTTGCAGGGAAACGTACCGGGGGTGGTCAGGAGTGTGGAGTGGATGAGGGAGTAGTGGAGAGAGTGGCCCTTACGAAAAGGATGATAGGGGTGGGGAGGGAAATATATCTTTGGTTGTGGGGTTGGACTGCAGGTGGCGGAAGTGGCAGAGAATGCTACATTGGACACGGAGGTAGGTGGGGTGATATGCCAGGACAAGGGGGATTCTGTGTTTGTTTATGTTGCGGGGAGGGGATGTGAGTGCAGAGGTGCAGGAAACAAAGAGATGTGATCGAGAGCGTCTTCAACCACTGAAGTGGGGAAGTTGCGGTCCTTGAAATAGGAGGACATCTGGGATATGCAGGAGTGGACCGCCCCATTTTGGCAGCAGACACGGAGGATTGTAGGTGGTAGACGTGGTGGAGAATGATATGTTGGACACGGAGGTTGTTAGGGTGATATGTGAGACAAGGGGGATTCTGTCTTTGTTTTTGCTGGGGGCCTCCACCACATCTGCTCCCAAAATGGTGTTCCACTCCCGCACACCCTAGATGTCCACCTGTTTCAAAGACTGCAACTTCCCCCCTTCAGAACTGACCTTCATCCCAGATAATTACATAAATTGCAAATAGCTGAGGATCAACACCTAATCCCTGTGGCGTCACACTCATTACATCCTGCCAACCTACAAAAAACCTATTCTCTGCTCTCTGCTTCTTTTGTCCACGGCAATGTGATACTCACCTGTGTCATGTGATACTCACCTGTGTCATGAGTTACAACAGCCTTTGACGTGGATCTTTACCAAATACCATTTGGAAATCTAAGTACAAATATCAACCAGTTCTCCTACATCCACATCACATGTTACTTCCTCAAAAAACTGCATTAGATTGGTTAAAATATTTCCTTTCTCCAAAACTATGTTGACTGTCTGATTACCCTGAACTTTCCTAAATGACTTGCTGTAACATCTTTAATAACAGTTTCTAACATTAGGCACAATGGCTCAGTGGTTAGTACTGCTACCTCACAGCACCAGCGACCTGGGTTCGATTCAACCTGACCCTCGGGTGACTGTGGGGAGTCTGCACTTTCTCCCATGATGTCCAGGGACGTGTAGGCGAGGTGGATTAACTATTGGGAATACAGTGTTGGGTTAGGGGGTGGGTCTGGGTGGAATGCTGTTGGAGGGTCAATATGGACTTGATGGGCTGAATGGCCTGTTTCCACTGCAGGGATTCTATGAGTATCCTCTGTCAAATGTTGAGCACACTGGCCATTAGTTCCCTGCTTTCTCCCTCCATTTTTGAATATCAAAGTAACATTCCCTGTCTTCCAATCTCATGGGACTTTCCTTGAATCTAGGGAATTTTGAAAATTTAAATCAATGCATCGGATTCTCTCAAGGCACTTCTTTTAAGACACAAGAATGATGTCCATCAGGATCCAGGTACTCCTCAGCCTACAGCTTCAATTTACTCAGCACTACTTTCCTGTCAATTCTGATTTTCCTGAGTTCGTCCCTCTCTTCTGTTTCCTGATTTATCACAACTTTTGGGATGTTACTTGTACCCTCTCTAGTAAAGACAGATGCAAAAGACCTGTGCAATTCATCTGCCACCGTTTTTATTTCCCATTATCAATTTGCCAGACTCAGTTTCTATAGGAACAATGCTTGCCTTGTTAACTCTTCTTTTGAAATGTACAGAAGTTCTTAATATTTCTAGCTAACCTCTCATACTCTTGTTTTTCCCTTCTTATCAACATTTTAATAATTCTTTGCATTTTTTTTTATATTCTGTCCAAGCTTCTGACATGCCACCTACCTTTGTGCAACTGTATGCTTTTTCTTTAAGTTGGATCATCTTTTTAAACTTTCTAGTTTACCACAAATGAAAGGTCTGTTGCTTGGAATTTTACTTCCTTGTTGGAATGTATCTATTAAACATATTCTCAAACATCCCCTTAAACATCTGCCACTGCATCACTGTTGACCTATCCTTTAACTCAGTCAGCCGATTCACTTTAGCTCGCTCTCCTTTCATGACCTGAACATTTGTTTTTATACAAGTTTTAAAATAAAATCTTGGCCCCGCTTCTCTTTCTCTCACATCATGTGTAAAATTCAATCATTTGATGGTCATTGCTACCTAGGGATGCCTTCATTATGAAAACATTAATCAAGCATATCTTACGGGACAATACAGGTCTGATAGAGCTTGTTCGCTGGTTGGCTTCAGAACATGCTGTTCTCAGAAACTTCTGAAAACATTCTATGAACTCCTTAAATAAAAACAGTGCTGTAGAAACTCAGCAGGTGAGCAACATCAGAGGCGAGAAAACAGGGCTAACATCCAATCTACCAACAGATTAAAATTTCCCTGATTACCATCATGCCTTTCTAACAGACACTTGTGATTTCTTCCTTTATACTGTACCCTACCATGTGGCTACTGGTAGAGGCCTGTACACCACAGAGAGATTTCTTGCCTTTATCACTTCTCATCCTGGTTTCCTGAGCTTGGGTCATCCCTCACTATTATGTTAATATAATCATTAACAAACAGAGCCACCTTTTCCTAGCTTGCTAACTTTCCTAAACGCCCTATATCCTTCAATGCTCAAGTACTAATTTATCCTAATGCCATGTCTTTGCAATGGCTATTAGATCATTCTTAATTGTTTGAGACTCAATTTCTCATCTGTTTTGTCTTGAATGCTCCATGCATCCAAATGCAGAGTCTTCCATTTTGTCTTTTAATTATTATTGTGTCCTCTAAACTTAAATGTTGATTTAGTCTTAAACATGTAGTCACTATTCCTTTCTGTCATAGCTTGTTTATCATTTCATTATTAATAACTTTCTCTCTTGTCTTGTCTCTAATCTTTGACTTACAACACCTTCCCAAATTACTGCAGCAACTTACTATCACCTCCCAACAACAATTAAATATGGGCAATGAATCCTGGCCTAGCTGACAAAGCTCACATTAAGGAAAGATAAGAAAAAGAAAGACTTTTTAATCACAGGTTATTGTAAAGCTCTAAAGTAAAAAGATATATTTTCCTGAAATGTACAAGTAAACAATTCCTTACTCAAGTTTATACACAGGTAACCAATAAACCAGACGACCATTCAGGATCAGGTTTTCTGCAGCGAAGTTCAGCAGATCAATGAAAATGTCACTCAAGTGATAACTCATAGAGACTGGGACATGACTTTCCATGCTGAAAGATAATAAAAACAAATAAAATCACTCTTCAGATGACAGGCAAGTTTTTTTAACATATCACTTAGATCTTGAACACCTCAATGTTTCTCCCCTGCTTTTAAAGTGGTTGATGAGACCAGTTTAAAAACTTTATCACTAGATGGGCAAATGTAAAATTTTCACCTTAATTCCTTAGTTAAAACACAATTAACAGAACTGATTGTTTTCAAGTGTGCAATCCAAAAAATGTTTTGTTTTAATGGTAGAAGAGCAATAAAAGTCAAATGTAAGGGTGAAAATGATCCTTTAACACTTCACAAATACTTATGTAGTTTAAATGTCAAGGCTGAAAGAAAACAGTCTGAGTGAAAATGCAGCAGAGGAAGCAAAGCACAGGGCTAAGCTGGTGCTAAAGTTCCATACATCAGAGGTTAACCTGAGGTGACAACCTGGGAGGTTGACAGAGTTGAAGCTGAAAGCATATAGGTGTTTGTGGGATCGAGAGTGGATGGTTTTAATTTTTATTGATATTTGAGGTGATTTCGACAATGTTGCTAATCACCAATGCCTGGTGTAATGTCTGTTGTGAATCACTTGTCACCGAAATCCCCTGAACTTTTCTGGTGTCCTCTTTTGTAATAGTCCTGGCAAATGGACATTTCACCTTTGTCCACTGACAAAATGCTGTTCTACAGTTCATACTCACTTTAAATTAGTATGGTGATATTTAAAAATCAGTCCCCCTCATAACACTCAAAGTTAGTCTAAGTTGTAGTAAACCACTCATTTTCAATTTAACTGTGAAGTAGTAGACTGCTGCTCAAGTTCATTTTTAGCTAATATTAATGACTGAAAGGGGAAGACAGTATTCCACAGTGTAGGATCAACTTTCACAGGGGCCAGAATCTTTAAATCAATGCTAACTGGAGGTCCATGGTTTTGCCAATATTCAACCAATTTTCAACGCCATCTATTTTCCATTAATTTTAATGAAGACTTGACCTTTTCGCTCAACAAAATTAATTCAAAGTCTAGTAAATAACATCCATTCATTCATATCGTCACAGGGAGCACAGTAGCGTTATTAATAATGCATAACAGGTTAATATTGTCTATTAACTTCAAAAGAACTAACAGCTGCAATATTGTTGGAGGATCCAGACAACATCAAGTTAGCAACTTGAGTACGTTACAAAATCTGAGATTGTTTGTGCATTATAGACATGTTTTACTTTCTCATAATGATCTTACAGCTTGGTTATAGTTTTACCATTGTTCACATCTTGCAGCTTCGGAATTTAATCATGATTCCTCACAATGTAATTTAAAGAATGAATATTTTATTGTACTCTACAGAGATTAAGAAAATACATGTTTTAGAAAATATATATATAGACTGTAAAAAGACACAAAATAATGGCTTGTAGAACAAGCTGAAAACAAATTATGAATGCAATGAAACACCAGAGACTTGAACAGGATGTTTAAATTAAGATCATCTGGCAATCATTTCCAATTTTTTTTGGGGGGGAGCGGAGGAGTTGAACAGATTGATCAAAGTGAAGAATGTTAGTCCTGAGGAATAGAAAATTAATAGTTTCTAATAGCTAGAGAATTGTTTACAAGATAAACATCAGTGTGAACGTCATTCAGTGCTTCCTGGTCATTCATTCAGAAAAATCCTCCACCTTCCTGATGAGGCATCTAACTGATTCTTGATTTCAAAGTTCTCACATTCACTAGCCTACCAGAAATGTGTACTGATTTCTCAGAGAGGTTCCTGTTTCCATATGTTCATTATTTTGGCTTGTAGTTCTCTTTGAGGTTGTTTTCTGATTTGCATTTTCCACAAAAGTTGATTGTTTTATGTATCTCTATAACATGTCCTCACACTGTCATCCATCTGATGCTGAAGAGCCCAAGTTTGTCCATAGATCTTCATCACTCTGACAATATGGAGCAACCTCCTGGCATTTTTCTGTACTGCCTCCAGCACCTGAATATCTTCTGTATCAGAGTGACCAGGAAGGGTCACAGTCTTCAAGCTGTGGTTTCAGTAGTGCACTATAGAGTTTCTAATGTTTGGTGATGCAGTTCAGCATTCTATTGGTTTATTGAAAACTGTTTCCCACTACTCAGAAACTGTGATCATCAATTCAAAGACTCCAAATCATTTCCAAATATATCTTGAGTAACTTCATTAGCATCATGAGGTAAACATTTTGCCCATTATTTCGAAAGGAATAATGTTGAAGAACATTTTAGTATCTTACCCTCTCCCTAGACTTAGTTTTATCCAGTTAGAAATGACTTATTCTCTGGTTAGCTCAGAGGCCCTCATAGCCAGAGGTAAACAGTGCCACCTAGCGACTGAATTTGACATCTTGTATCATGAGGCTGCACAGTGGCTCAGTGTTTAGCACTGCTACCTCATAGCACCAGGGACCTGGGTTTGATGCCACCCTCAAGCAACTGTCTCCATGGAGTTTGCACGTTGTCCATGTGGGTTTCCTCCCAAAGTCCAAAGGTGTGCAAGGATAAATAATACAAGGATTAGGTTGGGGATGGCTCTCACTGGGATGAGTGTCAGAGTGGACTCATTGGGCCAAATGGCCCATTCCCTCATTGTAGGGATTCTATGGAAAGCTGGCAAAACACCAAGAATTAGATGAAAACCCGCATCATTTTCTTGTCCAGGCCTCACTTAACATCCAGCTGATAATCCATGCCAGGTATTCAGAGGCATTTGTGCCTGTAAAAATTGGTAGCCCAGAGGCCACAGGTCAGGCAAGTTTCAGGAAGTGCTGGGAAGGGAGGGCAAGTGAAGGGTGGGAGTGATCCAAACTTCCTCTGTGCTGCCTTAAGTAGCGCTCTGCTCTGTTTGGTTCTATAGTGGGTCTGCACAGTTAAAATAGGCAGGGTATTCATATTATCAGAGATAATGGGAACTGCAGATACTGGAGTATCCTAGATAACAAAGTGTGGAGCTGGATGAACACAGCAGGCAAGCAGCATCTTGGCCTGCTGTGTTCATCCAGCTCTACACTTTGTTATCCAGGGTATTCATGTTATCTGAGAGGACTTCATATTGTACATATTTATGAATCAGCTGCCCTTATCAAGTGGATGCTTTAATTGTCCAAGAGAACAGCAATGATACTGTAGTCAAACAACTGGAAATGAGTACTTTGAGGATTTTAAATCCCTTCCATCTCAGTTTTTGCAGAGGAAAGGACTGAATTTCCCTCTGTCAGAAAGTATTCAAGCTACTGAGTAGTTTAATGTGGAAGTCTATCTGGTAAGAGAGCTCTCTGTTCGAAGTACTCATCCAATATCCTCCTACCCTATCTTTATCTGCATAAAAATGACAACGTAAAGAAGTTACTGGTCAAAAAAGAATGCAGCAGTGCCAGAGATGCACATTTTGAACCTCCTTCCCTTTTGAGATGCCTTATGCTGTAAGTGCTTCAAGAAGTTGCATCCAACCTGACGCATTCTGACATAGTGTTGTTTGAACCTGTGTGTAACAGCTTATCCCAAGAAGCACTGTACTTATTATTGCAAAAATTACTACAACACCCAGGGGCTCTAAGTCAGCTCCGAGACCAACTCAAAGCGTTTGCATCCACTCAAGCAAAGGGAGCATTTGAGGACATAGATTAGGTAGCAGCTGAAAGAGGAAAGAAATCAAATTGATGAGTTTCCGCAAGGCTGCTAGCATAATATTTTATGATGATCATTTTTTTGCGTAAGGCATGAAAGACTTCATAAAATAATAAAATAATCTACAAATATTTTCAAAACTTTAGCCCAGTAATACTGCTGCTTATAACTACTCCTGCCATGTGAGGTACTGTCATGGTATGCCACACCTGTTTGTCTCTATCAATCTCATGCATCCACTGTAGCTCCTCTAGAACCACTCTGCTGTCGTAGTGGCAGCCTAAAATGTTAATGCGTTAGTATTAACAGTTTTTTAACATGGGCTAATTGCTCAAATCAAATACTTACTATTCCTCTGTTGGTTTTAAAATTTCTTTCTGTGATCCTGTTTTTCTTGTGGATTCCCTTATGCCATATGGAGCTGGAAAAAAACAATTTGCCAATTCGAAAAAAAGGCTCGACAAAAAGAACGCGGTAACTTTTCACACTCATTGCTTTCTTTTATACTCAATTATTGAGTAATTTTGATACAAGAATTTAACCATGGAGTGACATTTGGGCATAGCTGAATGCATGAAACAAAAAACTCATCAGTGTACAAGTCTAAACACAATATAACCATAATTTAAAATAGTCAGTGACAAGAAATTTTAAAAGTGGTATAGGATAAAAACATGTCTCAGAAACACTCCAATTTTTGCTTTTTTGGGTTCAGTACTTGCCCAATTGATACTATAATTCATTCACCAGCACAGAGATCAACCAAACGTAACCTATCTCTTTTCAAAAGATAAACTAACTTGTGTGAAGAATTATAGTAAATTCCACCTGGAGTAATCAGGTTCATCAGAAAAGCAACCATACTCAAATATGTTTAATTGGCTATGAAGTGTTATACGATGACCTGAGTTATCGACGCCTGTAAATCACCATTATCTTGTAGATAGAGTGGTCAAATTTTATTCACCAACCCTATTTGCAGATTTCCCATATGATAATCCATGCAGAATATACTCTGTTCACTGCTGCCACCTCAACCCAATACCTCTCCACCCTATGCTACTCATTGTTCTCATCCCAATACTGGGTCAGAAGATGGGAATTCTACAAGATCTGCAGAGAAAATCAGGACCCAAATCCAACTCTAGCTCAGGCAAAATTACTGACCAGTGCTGACTTGCAAATTAAATCACTGATCAGTAAACAATGCAAAATATGTTGCTCAGCCTCTTCTGTCTTCATTGTAATGGAATGTTACAATTCTTCAATATCAACTTACGATCTGTGATGATTGCATCAAACAACTTCCCTCTCCTCCATATATTTTTTGAGGCATCAGAAACAAGCACATCAATATAGAATTCCTCCAAGCCATATTGGCGAAGGTTAGCCCGGATGTTCTCATCTGGTCCTCTCCATTTCTGGTTTTTCCTGCTGGCCTTACCTGAAGAAATATCCAATGCCATTATTTCATGGTAATCAAAGTAAACTTTAACATGAAGCACAATATACTCACTGTATAACTAACAGATGGAAAGTTGATTTAAATCTGATTTTTTTCTGGTCTTTTTTTCACATGGACAGTCCTCAGAATTTATTTTTCATGCTTTTACATCTTGCACTCCTTTCATGTGCAAACAACATTTTATCAATTAATGTCTTTTGGCCTCTAACCTATCCCCGTCCTTCCTTTTTCTCCTGCCGGCCCCATCTCCACTTTTCGACACCGTAAAACCCATCAGAAACCTGGCTCTTGAGAGTCATGCTGGACTTGAAATGTTAACTCTGTTGCTTTTTTAATAGATGCTGCCAAACCTGCTGTCTTTTCCAAGCACCTTCTGTTTTTCTTAATTTCTCACCAAATTCCCACAGACCCCAATGCACACTCTATACTCCCAGCATACTAAACATCAGCTGGTCGTCACAGTCATTCACCACACTTCCCTACACTATCTTTGTAATCTGTACATAATTACATCACTTCAACATTTTCTTTGGTCTTCTGAATACTGACATTCCATGTCATCTGTCACTTTACTGCACCATCAGTGATAAAGCTTTCCACTGCCTCCGTCCCACACTCAAGTTCTGCTACCTGAAACACATCATCTCTCAATTTCTCTCCCCTCTTTTTAAAACAGAAAATACCTTGCATTTATACAGCACCGTTCAAGTGTTCAGATGTGCCAAAAAGCCTTAAGCTAATTACAGACAAGAGTGCATATTGTAGAAACAGAAATCAGATGAACAGCCAATAAATCTGTTTTAGTACAAGTGGTTGAGTGTTTAAATGTAGAACAAAAAGACCTATTGTACTGTTCTGTAAATTCTGCCATTGCAAAGTTTTAAATCCTTCAGAACAGACTGATAGTTAAAATTTAAACTAAAAAACATTACCTTTAACCAAGTAGGATTCCTTCAGTAGAGCACTGAAAAACAAATCCATAACCTAGCCTGAAGCAAGTTCCAGAGTGGGGTCTGCACCTTCCAAATCAATGACACGAATAATATGACTGAGCCAGATTTTCTAAAAACATTGACCTGACTTTCAAACACTCCCCTGAACCTCTCCTTCCAGAGCCTGGTGTCAATTGAACTATTTTTCTTTTGTGAACTTCCTTGGAACTTTTAATTAAACATAATAGTGCTGCATAAATAGAAGCTGTTCTCATGCAGAGTACCACGAAACCTAAGTCCAAAATTTACCCATTCAAGTTAAAGTAGGAAAAAGCTTTAGAAGCAATTTCTTTTTGTAAGCAAAAACCAATTTCTTCAGTAAAGTGCCAGAAATAAACTTACTCCTGTTTATTTTAAGAAAGACATATTTCTTTTTAAACAATGCAAAAAGTTTTGAAAGGGTTACTCACCACGTCCATGAATAATGTTGTAGTCAATGTCTGTTCCACATACATAGGCACCAAAATGGGCACAAGCTACAAGAAGACTACCTAGGAAAAACAAGGAACAATAACTTCAAAATGAATTTCTTTATCAGGACCACCCTATAATAAAGAAAGGGATTCAGAGATAGACTGTGAGAGGACAATAAGGCATAGGTGCAGTAGGCCATCCAGCTGATCAAATCTCCCCTGCCATTCAAAGAGATCGTGTTCATCTGATAGTCCCCAATTTTATTTTCCAGGGAGTTTCCCCCACCTCAAACAGGACCTTTTACGGGACACATGCATGTCCCATCTACCAATCCCATCAAGAATCAGCTGAAAAACAGACACTGAAATCAATTTTCCACTGTTCTGATATTTGAAAACAGATCTGGATGACTTACAACCACTTCAACCTAGCACAAAAATCCCTGGGAATCACAGGTATAGTCCCTGCAATGTGTTACTTCTGATTTTCACTTTAGGGAGGTTTGTGGATGCCCCTGGCTTCATACAGAGTAAGGTTTGTCATTTAAACAGTTTGCTACCTCCATTTAAATCTGATTATGGTTATCTTCAACAGTGAGTGTAAAGTGCAAACCAGGTCAGAGGAGGTCAGTTTCAGTGGATTTATTTTGAATAGCTAGGGCACCCATTTGGAGAGGTGAGGCACCCCATGAGATATGGTCCCAGGACATCTTATGTGGGGCTTCTACAGAGAGTCATACCCGACTACAAATGTTAACTTTGCTTCACTCTCCAAAAGTGTTGCCAGACTAGGTGAGTTTATCCAGCACTTTCTGCTTTTATTATAACTTATGTGGAGAGTCAGCTGCCTTTGGAAGGTGGGGGACCTGCAATTGACACAATCCATAAAATGTGCATTAAATTACATCCAAATAAGGCAAAAAAAAGGAATTTAAAAACATATTGAGTCTTCAAATAATTAATGTAAAATTCACAGTTTGGGAAAGTGACAGATAATGTACTGGAAACTAAAGCAAATTATATCAATCCAGGACAAATGCAAACATAGCAAATTTCAAATAACCACAACAAGTTATACTACAGAACAAATGCACACTAATTGGTTTAAGCACAGCTATGGAGAAAGCAAGGGAGAATATAGGGTCCCCATGTTCCTGGGTTCATCAAAAAAAAATGCAAAGCATGAAAGCTTTACTTATGTATATCAGGTGCAGTTCACCCTGTGTATTAATATATTTCACACCAAGCAAGCACAAATGAGTTGTGTTACAAACTTCTCCAATGAACTTGAGTGATTACTTGTATAACTCCTGGTGTACCTGGGACTTGTTCAGCAACTGCTGCCAAATCACGGAGACCCCTTCTAATAGTAGGCATTTCGTTTTTCCAGTTTTGTAAATGTGGACTGGTTGGATATTGTCTGTATTCTGTCCATTACAAACAACCAAAGGGAAAATCCTGTTTGAGTCAGTGAAACAACAGATCACAAATCTATGTGCCTGGGTTTGCACCAGCACTGAAATGCATACATGATATTTGTGCCTCTGTGATACCAGACAGGCTGGTCAAATGTTCAGACAATTGGCCGTTTGAACAAAAAAGCATGTTCTTTCAGTTATTCGTAGTAAGTAAAATACAGACTGTAGTCAACCAGTTAGACGTATTTCCACAATAGTGCAGCACTTGAACAATGGGTCGATTAAGAACGAATTTAAGATAATCAATTAATCTCCTTACATGATCTGTTTATATTTGCTCAACATTACATACTGTAAAAAAAAGGACTTCCTCGAAACAAACTAAAGGGATATGTTCAAGCCCTGTATCTTTTTTGAACTACATCATAACTTGGGAGCCTATAGTTTCCCACTGATTTTCTCCTCGGCCAATGAGAGTTGAATTCTCAATCAGCACCCTTTTCTTCCATTGTAAAAATAGCTGTGATTGTTTGAAATTTGGCATTGAAGCAGTTGTGCTGATGAGAAAGACAAAATAAACTTCAGCAACACGCCTCTCTGTTCAGCAATATTTAGGTTCTGAACTATGAAACAACTATTTAAATTTCATCTATGAATTGTCCGTACAACTTGCCTTTAGAATGTTCAAACAATGCAGAGAAAAGAAATAAAAATTATTGTCAGCCAAAGAAGTTAAATATAGCTTACACTGCTATAGGTTTCTGCTGAATCCTTCTATTTACCTGTTCCCACAAATGGATCAAATACCAAGTCATTGGGTCTTGCTTTTGCATGATTTGCCATTAGAAAGGCGAGACCTGCATCCATACTGGTATTCCCAATGAAGTGACGCTTCTTCACACTGTACAAGTTGATTAACTCCCTCCGACCATCTGCAAGCTAGAACAGAATGGATCATGGCAGCAAATTAAGTATTTACTTCTTTTAATTCTCCAAATTATTTTTTAAGGATTCACTATTTCCAGCTTTTTGATCAACACTAATCAAAATATAAGATATATTGCAGCACTAAATAATGAGATATATACCAAAAGTTTCATTCAAAATTTCTAGCTTCTACTAATCAAAATTGCTGTAAAAACTCAGCAGCTCTAACAGCATCTGTGAAGGCAAAAACAGAGTTAACATTTCAGGTCCAGTGACCCTTCCTCAGAACCTTCTGAGGAAGGGTCACCAGACCCGAAACGTTAACTCTGTTTCTTCCTTCACAGATGCTGCCAGTCCTGCTGCGCTTTTCCAGGAACTTTGTTTTTGTTCCTGATTTACAGCATCCGCAGTTCTTTCAGTTTTTAATAAATTAACTAATTTTCTATGGAATCCTTTATTGTATTTCACTTAATCTTCTCAATCTATCAGGACTGAAAACCAAGAAAAAGGATAGCAAGCCCCGAACAGAGAATTTCTATCTACTGATGATATTCCATCAGTCATACAAACAGAACCAACCCTGTGCCCATGTCATTTTGCCTCTCACCAAGAAAGCTAGTATTGGGAATGACAATGTCTGTTCACATGTGATCCAACTGAACAACACATTACTGGGAGTAATCAGTGATATTCTGCTGCCTTGGACTTATGGTGACAAACAACCTGTCTCTTAATGAAGAGCGCAGCATTCACAGCGGAAAATCTGCCACCAGGTATGGCCAACTCAAAAAACAATAATATAACAAATTGACCCACAATACCAAGATGTTCACTAACAAGGTCCATATCATCAGCATACTGCTGCATTGTGGCAAAGCCTGGTCAACTTACAACTCACAAGAAAAAGCATTTACTACCTTAATTCCCACTATCAACAATGTGTCCGCAGCATCACCAAGATGCCAATGAAGTATACAGCAAACACATACTAAGCCTGCCAATGAAGTAAAAATGGGTTCAGCTGACTTGGGCATGTGCACATGATGGATGCATTTCCAAAGATATGCTGCATATGGAGATACCCCATGCCAAGAGACAGACAAGATGTCTGAAGCTCCGATTCACAGACGCAATCAAGAAACATGAAATCCTTAACATCAATCATGACAAGTCGGAAACAGACGACTGATGTAAACAGGATACCCGCGGTGAATGGAAATTCACCACCGCCAAAACATGTGGTTTGAGAAGCTCCAAAGTAGATGCTAGCCCTGCAAACAAGACATCAGCAGAGACTACCCTGTAATAGCAGGAAGCAACAATTTCATGTAGGCAGTCATGGCAGATTTTGCCCTTCCATAATTTGTTCAGTTTTCAAAGGAAGTGCAGTACATGATCTCACCTGACCACATCATTTCTGAGACTGCATTCCCATCATCCCTCACAGATAGAAGGATGCCAATCACTAACAATTACTTAAATAAAGTGTGTTTTCCTTTAACAGAGGAACGTTTGTTTTTAAATCTTCTAATTCTCCTCCAATTCCCATGAACACACTGATTCTTAGAGTGCTATAGATAAATACCCCTTGCTCCCTCCTTACCTAATGTCCACTCTTCAAGGGTGTGTTTAGACAGCATGATAATGAAAGCTCACTCTTTTATTCTGCTGACATAATGGGATGAAACAGGATCACCAAGTTATACCCCTGGCTCCACTAGAATCCCCAGGATCAGGTATTTATATGAAGTAGATAACTACCTACCAGGTAGAGATACAGCTGAATGAGGAGGAGAAAGCTGAATGTCTGATGTTGGACAGCCACTGAAGCAAATGGCACAGCATAGCACAATGGGTCCTTTTGGTGGAATGTCAGTTTTATCATTCACTGCAGTAATGAAATCATGAGTATCAC
This sequence comes from Stegostoma tigrinum, assembly GCF_030684315.1. Lineage (NCBI taxonomy): Eukaryota > Metazoa > Chordata > Chondrichthyes > Orectolobiformes > Stegostomatidae > Stegostoma > Stegostoma tigrinum. The sequence continues at coordinate 67,271,371 of NC_081357.1, read as the reverse complement.
TGTCTTAAAGTACTACACACCAACTTTGTTCAAGTGTACAGTGTACTGGAGAACCAGACACATGAGGAGGAGGAATTCCATTGGCAATATCATCTCAGCAGTCCAACTGAGGATAATTAGACATAGTATCCAACTCCTGTATCTAAGAAAAACTTCATTTCAGGGCTCATGGGATGGAGACTGGCATAACAAAATTCTGTACTAGTTTCCACTCACTTCATTAACCAATACCCTCAAAAACCAACAGCAAGACAAATTTTGAACCCCAGGTGTTTACAGACTATTTAACTATACAAACCACGTTATAGTAGGGATTCTGGCAGGGTAATTTACGTATTGAGGTCAATTGAGCCATTCTATTACTAGTCATGTTCAGATCAATTAAACCAGTACTTAATAAGGGGTTAAAACTTCGGGCATTTTCTGCTTTGTACATCAAATAGGACATTTACCCAGTGAGGGAGGAGTACAAAAATGTTAATTATCAACAAATATTAAATTTCTATGGAGGGGATTATTCTACAAATCCTCACCCATCTTCCAAAATAAATAGAAAAAGGCTTCTCGGGAGCATGATTCGGGTCTGTACCATAGTCTTCAAGTAAACAAAACACATGCTCTGGATTCTTTAGATTCACTGTTCCTTGAAAGGGAAGGAAGTCTAAATTCTGTGAAGAACATGAGATGAAATTTCAGACAAATTGACATGCATCACAGAAACATAATTCATCAGAACATTCTTTTTTACATTCTAGCAACTTCGATAATTAGAACATGCATTGGTTGGTATGTTAATCTTGTGAAAATGATAGTTCCCAGTACTTTGTATAATCATCTTATTCAGGAATGCCCCAACCTTCACGCTTGCTTTCTAATATTTATAAAATATTGCAGGTCATGTTTCTAGTTATAAGACAGAAGTGAACTATAACCATAGCTTCAGTAGTAAAATTCAAGCATGGGAAGATTTTTTTATCCACTTGTGGACATTTCTCGCCCTTGAGAAGGTGGTGGTAAACTGTCATCTTGAGCCACTGCATCCCATGTGCTGTAGGTTGACCCAAATGCTCTTAGGGAGAAGGCTCTAGGATTTTGAACCAGTGACACTGAAGGAATAGCAACATATTTCCAAATCAGACAGTGAATGGTTTGGAGAGGAACTTGCACGTGTTCCCATGTATCTTCTTCCCTTGTTCTTTGTGATGGAAATGGTCAGGCGTTTGGAAGTTGCTGTCTATGGAACTTTGGCAACTTTCTGCAGTATGTCTTGTAGATAGTACACACTGCTGGTACTCTGTGTCAGTGGGTGGAATGATTGACTGTTTGTGATGTGATGCCAATCAACAGAACTGCTTTGTCTCATATGGTGTCAAGTTTCTTCAGTGTTGTTAGAGGAACTGCACTCATCTAGGCAAGTGGGGAGTATTCCACCCATTCCTGACTTGTGCATTGTAGAAGATTGAGAAACAACAAAGTGTGGAGGTGGATGAACACAGCAGGCCAAGCAGCGTCTTAGGAGCACAAAAGCTGATGTTTTGGGCCTAGACCCTTCATCAGAAACAGGTTTTGAGGAAACAGGAGGTGAGGTCATCCCTGCAAAATTCCTAGTCTCTGACTTGCTCTTGTAGTCATCACTGCATTTATATGACTAGTCCAGTTCAGTTTCTGATCAATGGCAATCATCAAGATGTTGATAGTGGGGACTTCAGTGATACTGTTTATCCCTATGCTAACGTGCAGCAATTTGTATACACATACCAAATTCTTGCAGATTTCTCTGGACACCCTTTTATTCTGTCCTTGGAATGGGATGTGGGAAATACTGAAATTACATATCCCTCGATACCCGAAGAGGCTGAAGAGTTAGCCATGTAGTGAGGGGCTGGAGACACAAGTAGACCTGGCTACGCAAATGTGGCAGGTCCTTTTCATCAACCACTGGTGTCTCAGCTCAGTGTCTCTCACTAACCAGCAGTTTCATGGTTATTTTTCTGATGAAGAATTATCATGTAATTTACAAATGGCAAGGCGGAAATTGAACTCTGAACCTCAGATTGACTAGCACAGCACAATAGCCAACAGGTTATCCTAACCTTATCTCTAGATCAAAGGATCATTTGGAACGTTTTATTCAGCCAATATACTTCTTCAAATCTGCAGGCACCCTCTCCCAGTGATTCACTCATTCCAGCTAGTTTCACTCACTCTTTTCCAAGCACACATACATCCTACACATTCCCACTCTAGCTCCTGGTGTTTCTACTTGACTTTCTCTCACGATCTGGACGACAGGGGAAAGCCTTGAATGATACCCACTGCTAGTTGCCCTAAGAAGATAATGCTGGGTCTTCTCCTTGAAGCACTTTAATCCTTGTAGTGATGGTGCTTTTAATGATAGTTAAGGTGGGTAACACCAGAATATTGATCCAACAGTTATGAAGGAAAAGGAATTTATGCCCAATACTGTACAACGTGTAACTTAGACGTGATAGCATTATTTCCACAGTGATGTGCGAGTCATAGAGTCACACAGTCATTACGTTAAACAGCACAGAAAGAAACCTTTGGTCCAACCAGTCCAAGCCATACATAATCCCAAATTAAACTAGCCCCACGTCCCTGCACCTGGCCCATATCCCTCCAAACCTTTCCTATTCACGTTCTTATCCAAATGTCTGTTAAACGTCATAATTGTACCCACATCCACCACTTCCTCAGGAAGTTCATTCCATACGCGACCCACCCCCTATGTAAAAAATTTGCCACTCATGACTTTTTTAAATCTCTCTCCTCCCATCCTAAAAACATGCCCTAGTCTTGAAACTCCCGCATCCTAGGGAAAAGACTACTACCTTTAATCCTATCTATGCCCCTCATTACTTTATAAACATCTATAAGGTTGTCTCTCAAACTTATAAAGCTCCAGCCAAAAAGGGCCCAGCCAATCCAGCCTTTCTTTATAATTCAAACCTTCCATACCCAGCAACATCCTAGGAAATCTTTTCTGAACCCTCTCCAGCTTAATAATAACTTTCCTATAACCGGGCAGGCAGAACTGGATAGTATTCCATTCGTCATTATGTCTTCAGAGGCATCTCCATGACTGCTCGTTGATAATAACAAGTCATTCAGTCATTCAGATGGTGCAAAAGGTGACTGAGAAAGAAGGTGGAAGATGGTCAGTTTCTGCAGCATACCCTGTAGCTGTACATACAAGACACAGTCCAGCAATGATGGAAGGGCAGAATATTGAGCCAAGTCATGCAACAGACATAATATTGGATAGCTGCTCTACAAATAACATTTTTATGAATATTCATTTTTCCCCTCATTCCTCCTGCATCACAGGCCAATGAAGAAGAAAGCCTACTCTCAGGTCTCTAACAGTGATAGCTATCAACAAGGAAATAATTAAGCACGATTTGCGTAACTTGAGATTTGCTATCCGTCTTTGTAAGCACAACCCTGCATCAATAAGAGTGTAAATGAAAGTATGAAGTAGCAAGAGAAATCTAGGCATAAATACTTTGATGGGGATAAGTATGCACAAAACACAGACAGTTAACACACAGGTGTAAGCAGGCACTCAGGAAGGCTAGTGGAATTCCAGGCCTTATTTCATGAGGGATTGGAGTATAATACGAGGGAGGTCTTGCTGCAACTGTACAAGATAGTGGTGACACCCCAGCTGGAGTACTGTGAGCAGTTTTGGTCCACTTAATTATGTAAAAATATTATTTCGGTGGAGGCAGGTCACATGAGGATCACTAGGACAATCCCTCATATGGAGGGACTGTCTTATGAACAACGCTGAACCGGTTGGGACTCTACTCTGGAGTTTAGAAGATGTAGTGGTGATCTCTTCAAACCATATAGGATTCTTAAGAACCTTGACAGGGTAAATGATGGGAGGATGTTTGTCCTCATGAGAGGGTCTAAGACAAGATGGCATAGCTTAGAATTAAGAGGTACCAATGTAAGTTTGAGATGAGGAGTAACTTCTTCTCTCAGAAGATTGAAATTCCTATCCACAGACAGCTGTGGGAGCAGAGTCCTTGTATATATTTATGGCTGAGATAGATAGACTCTTGTCAGTAGGGGAATCAAGGGTCACAGGTAAAACACAGAATAGTGGATATGAGAATGTTGGATTAACCATGATCCTATTGAAGGATGGAACAGGTTCAAGGGGCTAAATGGCCTATTCCTGATCCTATTTCTTATGATTTTAAAACTTAATCAAAATGCTTGCTGCTTTCAGTATTATTGAAAAGCAGGTAGACTGTGAAATTAGTTAAATAGTATTAGATAAATAGTTGTATAGTATAGGCAGCACGGTAGCTCAGTGGTTAACCCTGCTGCCTCACAGCATCAGGGTTCCGGGATCAGTTCCAGCCTCAGGAGACTGTGTGGAGTTTGCACATTCTCCCCGCATCTGCATGGGTTTCCTTCAAGTGCTCGGGATTCCTCCCACAGTCCAAAGATGTGCAGGTTGGGTGGAATGGCCATGCTGAATTGCCCATAGTGTCCGGGGATGTGCAGGCTAAGTGGATTAGCCACGTTAAATGCAGAGTTACAGTGTTTGGAGTGGGGGGGGGGGGGGGGGGGGGGTGCCTGCGAGGGAAGCTGTTTGGAGAGTCAGTGTGGACTCAATGGGCCGAAAAGCCTGCTTCCACGCTACAGAGATTCTATGATTTTGTTGGCTGGAGCAAAAGTAAAAGACACTTTCCTAAATTATTGGTGGAAATGTATAATTAGAATAGCAAACAAAAACATTGAAAAGATCAAAGATTTTCCCAGAGAAAACTATTATACAAGATCCTCCATTTTTTTTGACAAGTGTATCTAATTTGAGCAAAAGTGGCAGCTTTAAATGAAGCAAGTCTGAGCAAAATCATCTTTTTTCTTGCCATAGAAGTCTCCCACCTCTTCCAAATATAGGGAATTATGTTCTGACACCACAATTGGTATCTGAAACTTTATTCAAGTTCTCATTTTTCTATTGTGCAATATGAAGTTGCCAACAGTTCAGCTATTATGAACACCATCAGTACACAACCTGTCCCCATCCCCACATATTTTGCAGGAATCACTTTTCCCACTTTAACCTATATGTGCTGAAAACAATTTTAATGCTATCTTCTGACCATCGAATCCAGTGAAGAACAAGGATGAAAAGCCCTGGTATGGTATGCCATTAGTTACACATTTAGCAATTAGTTACCAACTGAGGCATTCAGGAAGTTATTTTCTCTCTTAATATTCTCAGACTTCTAGATTAACCAACACTACTGTGAAAATAAACATAAGCTAAACCATAGACAGTATATTGAAGGAATATTATACATACATCTATCTTTTGAATCCTCTCTTTTTGTGTCAATGTTTTATTGAATGCATAAACCTTTATCTGATATGTTGAACCACACTGAAGGAATGGGATCTGAAGTAGAAAAAAATAAATATGGTTAATTTAACTCAGACCTACAGTTTTAGCAACATTCGCAAGACAATGTAGATGGTTCCTGTGCATACACACCATTCTGTCTGCAGGATAATTTTTCAGTGAGTTATAAAGTTCTTCATGTGATCTTCCTTGACCCCACAATTCAAATATTGATCTGCAAAGTAAAGCATGGTTGTTGTGTCCAAAACAATTTCTTCAAACATGGGTTCTGTTGCCATACAGTGGACTAGGTGAAACACCAGGAATAATACACATACTGTAATTCTATCAGTAGTGCTCATTAACTATCAGATTGCAATATTTTTTCCTTAAAACACAAAGGGGCCAAATTTCTCAACCTTTGCACCACGGAAACACCCACATCAACGAACAAAGGTCAGAAAAAAGGTACAGCAAATAACCTACCTGGAAAAACTCTTCCTGTTACCCGAAACTCTTCAGTGCTTCCATTAGTTGATGATGGTGGGAAAAAGAACTCAATTTGCATTTAAACAGAAAATACAAAATGAGGCAATGAGGAATAGTTCTAACTTCCGACCTTATTTTTAATTTACAAAGTGTGGAGCTGATGAACACAGCAGGTCAAGCAGCATCTTAAGAGCACAAAATCTGACGTTTCAGGCCTAGACCCTTCATCAGAAAAGGGGGCATGGGGAGAAGGTTCTGAAATCAATAGGGAGAGAGGGGGAGTGGCCGAAGAGATTACAAGAGAGTTGCAGTGGGAGAGAGATCCCCTGAGGTTTATTTTTATTTACATAGTTCTGTTGTGAATGCAAAGACATTATGATTTGGGGCTGATGCCAAAAGCTGCATGCTTTGGTGGCTGTACTACAGCTCAGATTGAAGAGAACCCTCTGACTGCAGTTTGTAAGTACTCCATGCTCCCCCCACTGGGACAGTCATTAGGCCTCTAGATCTTCAACAGTAGCCAGAAGGGCCAGGGTCTGTGGGACATATCAGAGCTCCAATCAGTAACTGAAAAAAGTATTGGAATAATCCTTTGTGAAACACTAAGAATTAGTTTTGATGGAGAAGCACTCCCTAAACCTTTATTAGCCAAATTTCCAGGATTCTCTGTGTTTTTTAATAGGTCATTTAGTCCACTGTGTTTATTCAATCATTGAATTAAGCCATGGGGGAAATCTGTATACTAATTCCATTTAACATTTGGCAAAAAAACCTAAAGAACTGCAGATGCTGGAAATCAGAAACAAAAACAGAAAAACTGAGATCTGGCAACAACTGTGGAGAGAAAGCTGAATTAATGTTTCAGGTCCAGTGAGACTTCTTCAGAATGGTTGTACTTAGGAAAAGGTTGGTATATATGCTGAAGATGATATGGGGGGAGGACAGAACAAATGATAGGCAGAGATGGAGCCCAGAGACAGAGAGAGAGAGAAAAAAAGAAAACAACAGTTGGACAGACAAAGAGGGTAAAGGTCAGCACGGGACAATGAATAGCTGCTAATGGGGACCATGGGTTGGTTGTGGTAGCAGTCCATGTGATGGCAAGGCCTGGTGTGTTGGGGTTGGGGTTAGGATATGGAAGAAGGTGCTGAGGCTCCAAGATAATTGAACTTGATATTGAGTCCAGAAGACTATGGTGTTCCTAAGTAGAAAATGAGATGCTGTTGTTCCAGCTTGCGCTGAGGTTCACTGGAGCGCTGTAACAAACCTGAGACAGAGATGCTGGCCAAGGGATATAGTGGTGTGTTGAAGTGGCAGGCAACTGGAAGCTTGGGGTCATTTTTGCAGGCAGAACATAGGTATCCTATAAAACAGTCACCCGATCTGCGTTTTGTCTGCTCAGTGTAGAGGAGAACATATTGTGAGCAGTAAACACAGTAGACTAGATTAAGTGACGTGCAGGTAAATCACTGCTTCACCTGGGAAGGTGTGCCCAGGGCAATAGAGGGAGGTGTTGCCTCATGGGAAGATGCTGTTGGAGTGTGGTGAGATGTTGGGATTGGAGAAGTGGACCAGGGTGTCCTAGAGGGACTGGTCCCTGCAGAAGGCTGATGAAGGAATATGTATGTAGTGTTGGCATCCTGCCAGAGGTGGAGGAAATGGCAACTAATGATCACCTGGAGGTGAGAGCCGAAGTGCAGGAGATGGGCCTGACATGGCTGAGGGCACTGTCAACCACAGTGGTGGAGAATCTCAGTTCAGGAAGAAGGTTGACACTTTGGAGGCCCCCTTGTCGAAGTTGTTATTGGAACAGATAGTCATACTGTATGGAGACAGACCCTTTGGTCCAAATGGATGCAACAGAGACGGAGAAACTGGGAGAATTGAATAGAGGCTTTACAGGAAGCACAGTGAGGATGTATAATTAAAGGAACTGTGGGAGTTAGTGAATACTATTTGCCAGCCTATCCACAAAAGTGGAAACAGAGATGTCGAGCAAGGGAAGGGAGCAGTCAGAGAGGGACCAGGTGATGGTTAGAATGTCAGCTCTGCTTCCTCTCCGGACTTGTTGAGGTTTTCTAATTTCTGTTATTGTTCCATTACCATTTAGTCTAATATCCCTTTCTCCTCTTGCCTAACAGAACATTGATCTTAGTTTCAAAGGTTCAATTGAACAAGCCTCAAAGTCTTTCTGGAGGTAGGTGTCTCAGACTGCTTCAATCTTTATGTGGGAACGTGCTTTCTGACCTAACACATGAACAGGCTTATTTTAGACTCATCACTGCATCAGTTAGACCATAAGACATAGGAGTGGAAGTAAGGCCATTCGGCCCATCGAGTGCACTCTGCCACTTAATCATGGCTGATGGGCATTTCAACTCCACTTCGCTGCACTCTCCCTGTAGCCCTTGATTCCTTGTGAGATCAGGAATTTATCAATCTCTGCCTTGAAGACATTTAATGTCCTGGCCTCCACTGCGCTCCGTGGCAATGAATTCCACAAGCCCACCACTCTCTGGCTGAACAAATGTCTCCTCATTTCTGTTTTAAATTTACCTCCTCTAATTCTAAGGCTGTGCCCCCAGGTCCTAGTCTCCCCGCCTAACGGAAACAACTTCCCAGCATCCACCCTTTCTAAGCCATACATTATCTTGTGAGTTTCTATTAGATCTCCCCTCACCCTTGTAAACTCTAATGAATACAATCCCAGGATCCTCAGCCGTTCATCGCATGTTAAACCTACCATTCGGGGATCATCCGTGTTAATCTCCACTGGACACGCTCCAGCGCCAGTATGTCCTTCCTGAGGTGTGGGGCCCAAAATTGGACACAGCATCCTAGATGGAGCCTAACTAGAGCTTTATAAAATCTCAGAAGCACATCGCTGCTTTTATATTCCAACCCTCTTGAGATAAACGGCAACATTACATTCGCTTTCTTAATCACGGACTCTACCTGCAAGTTAACTTTTAGAGAATCCTGGACCAACACTCCCAGATCCCTTTGTACTTCTGCTTTACAAATTTTCTCACCATTTAGAAAATAGTCCATGCCTGTATTCTTTTTGTCAAAGTGCAAAACCTCGCATTTGCTCACGTTGAATTTCATCAGCCATTTCCTGGACCACTCTCCGAAACTGTCTAAATCTTTCTGCAGCTTCCCCACCTTCTAAGTACTACCTACCTGTCCACCTATCTTCGTATCATCGGCAAACTTCGCCAGAATGCCCCCGGTCCCTTCATCCAAATCATTAATATATAAAGTGAACAGCTGCGGCCCCAACACTGAACACTGCAGGACACCACTTGTCACTGGTTGCCATTCTGAAAAAGAGCCTTTTATCCCAACTCTCTGCCTTCTGTCAGGCAGTCAATCCTCAATCCAAGCCAGTAGCTCACCTCGAACACCATGGGCCCTCACCTTACTCAGCAACCGCCCTTGAGGCACCTTATCAAAGGCCTTTTGGAAGTCTAGATAGATAACATCCACTGGGTTTCCCTGGTCTAACCTACTTGTTATCTCTTCAAAGAACTCTAGCAGGTTTGTCAGGCACAACCTCCCCTTACTAAATCCATGCTGACTTGTTCTAACCCGACCCTGAACTTCCAAGAACTTTGAAATCTCATCCTTAACAATGGATTCTAGAATTTTACCAACAACGGAGGTTAGGCTAATCGGCCTATAATTTTCCATCTTTTGCCTTGATCCTTTCTTAAACGAAGGGGTTACAACAGCAATTTTCCAATAATCTGGGACCTTCCCTGACTCCAGTGACTTTTGAAAGATCACAACCAAAGTCTCTGCTATTTCCTCAGCCACCTCCCTCATAACTCTAGGATGCAGCCCATCAGCGCCAGGAGATTTATCAATTTTTAGACTGTTTAGCTTTTCTAGCACTTTCTCTTTTGTAATGCCTACCATACTCAACTCTGCCCCCTGACTCTCCTTAATGGTTGGCATACTACTCATGTCTTCCACTGTGAAGACTGACACAAAGTACTTATTTCTAATATTACTAGCTAGCCTACCTTCATATTTGATCCTCTGCTTCCTTATTTCTCTCTTTGTTATCCTCTGTTTGTTTTTGTAGCCTTCCCAATCTTCTGATTTCCCATTGCTCTTGGCCACTTTATAGGCTGTCTCTTTTTCTTTGATACATTTCCTGACTTCCTTTGTCAGCCATGGCTGTCTAATCCCACCCCGGATAATCTTTCTTTTCTTTGGGATGAACCTCTGTACTGTGTCCTCAATTACACCCAGAAACTCCTGCCATTGTTGCTGTAATATCTTCCCCGCGAGGCTCTGCTTCCAGTCGATTTTTGTCAATACCTCTCTCATGCCCCTGTTATTACCTTTATTTAACTGTAACACCATTACATCCGATTTTGCCTTCTCTCTTTCAAACTGCAGACTGAGCTCTATTATATTATGATCGCTGCCTCCTAAGTGTTCCCTTACTTTAAGGTCTTTTATAAAGTCTGGCTCATTACATAGCACTAAGTCCAGAATAGCCTGCTCCCTTATGGGCTCCATCACAAGCTGTTCCAAAAAGCCATCCTGCAAACATTCCATGAATTCCCTTTCTTTGGATCCACCGGCAACAATATTCACCCAGTCCACCTGCGTATTGAAGTCCCCCATGATCACCGTGACCGTTCCTTTCTAACATGCCCTATCTATTTCTCGGAGCATCTAGCGCCCCTGGTCCTGATCACTGTTAGGAGGTCTGTACATAACTCCCATAATAGTTTTTTTTGCCTTTGTGGTTCCTCAACTCCCACACAGACTCCACATCCTCTCACCCTATGTCATTCAGTACTATAGATTTAATTTCATTCTTAGCTAACAAGGCAACCCCGCCCCCTCTGCCCACCTCTTTCACTTTCTGCTCCAAAATATTGGAAACTGTGACACAAACTACTGTAACACACACAGAAACTCTGGGTTAGTTGCAACATTTACTTAACTAAAAAAACGACTCTCCAGGGATATATGAGGCAAGAATAAGACAGTGATAGTGGCATACAATTCTGTCGTCAAAAAAACGATTTCGCAGATGTGACTGACAGCGATATGTTTCCTCACAGATTAGAGGGTGAAGAACATTAGAGAATAGTCGTAAAATGTTTTGGAAGAGGAAGGAGAACAGTTAGATACCCGAGTTTAGAAAAGAACTAATGATAAAGGAAGATGGACATACGAAGTCTCCAAAGGGAAGTTAAGATTTAAGCAATAGATTGGCACAAATAGCCCAATGGACAATAACCAGTGGATGGTACACTGTGCTACATGTTGAATATGTGAAGGAGAGAAATTTTAGACACGTAGAATATTGGAGGAGGAACATGCCAGAAACATACAGTACAGGAGAAAGCTATTGGCTTGAGGCCGTACCATCAAAAATATACCATTACCTACACTAGTCCCATTTTCCCACACTTGGCCCATAGCCTTGAATGTTATGACACTTCGAGTGTTCAACCAAGAACTTCACAAAGGTTGTGAGGTTTCCCACCTCAACTACCCTTCAGAACCCATCCACCGTCTGGGTGAAAACAAATTTTTCCTCAAATCTCCTCTAAAACTCCTGCTTTTCACTTTAAAATTATGTCCCAGTTAGGCCGTTTAGCCTGCTTCACCATTCAGTATAATCATGATTGATCATCCAACTCAGTACTGTGTTCCCACTTTATTCCCATACCCTAAAAACTACATCTAATTTCTTATTGCAAATATTTAAAGTGTTGACTTCACCCATTTTCTATCACAGATAATTCCATAGGTTCACCACCCTCTGGGTGAAAAAGTCTCCCATCTCAGTCCAAAGTGGCCTATCCTGTGTTCTTAGATTGAGACTCTCTAATCACTAGGAATCTTTCATTGACCTTGTCTAGTCCTGTTAGAATTTTGTGGGTTTCTAGGAGAACCCCCTCATTCTTCTAACCCAGTGAATAAAATCTCTCTTCCTGCATCAGCCTTGCCATCCCAGGAATCAGTCTGATAAACCTCCATCGCACTGTCTCCATAGCCAGAACATCCTTCCTCAGGTAGTGAGACTAAAACTGCACACAACCCACCAGGGGTGGTCCCACCAACGGCCTGTACAATTGCAGCAAGACGTCCCTGCTCCTTACACTCACCTAGCGACTGGACATAAACACCTTCAGTTTAGTATCATTCAAAGACAAGCACCTCTTGACAGTGTAGCATTCTGTTCGGTAATGAACTGAAATATCAGGCTAGTTTCTTTGCTCATATGCCCGAGTCAGAATTGAGCCCACATCCTCCTTACTTAGAGGTGAGTGCTACCAACTGAACCAAGGGGGATATATTTGTGGCTTAAGATTAAATAAGACTCGGGAAGAATGTGCAAATTAAGGAGAGCTTGACAGGGATACAAAGGTTGTATGGTAGTTTAAGGGATTAATTATATTACATTGCCAGTGAACATTCAAGTGCATTGAATTGACAGATTCCATCTGGGAAGAGTTAAGAAACATGAAGGGAACCTGTACAAATTGAGACAGGTAAAGATTTTTCTGATCATAGAGTCATAGAGATGTACAGCATGGAATCCAACCATTCAGCCCAAATTGTCTACGCTTTTGAATCATAGAATCCCTACAATGTCGAAACACGCCCTCTGGCCCAACATGTCCACACCAACCCGTCCTCCTATAGCCCACCTAAGCTTCACATCCCTGAACACTACAGGCAATTTAGCATGGCCAATCCACCTAGCCTGCACATCTTTGAAATGTGGGAGGAAACCACAGCACCCAGAGGAAACCCACGCAGACACGGGGAGAATGTGCAAACTCCACACAGACAGTCGCCCGAGTGTGGAATCAAACCCGGGTCCCTGGCGCTGTGAGACAACAGTGCTAACTGCTCAGCCACCACGATCAGGTATCCTAAATTAATCTAAATTAGTCTTATTTGCCAACATTTAGCCATATCCCTCTAAACCCTTCCTATTCATATACCCATCCAGATGTCTTTTAAATATTGTAATTATACCAACCTCCGCCACTTCCTCTAGCAGCTCATTCCATACACACACTACCCTCTGTGTGAGAAAGTTGTCCCTTAGATCCCTTTTAAATCTTGCCCCCCATACCTTAAACATATGCCCTCTAGTTTTAGGCTCCCCTACCTTGGAGAAAATATCTTGACTATTCACCCTATCCATGCCCCTCATGATTTTTTACACATTCTGCAGATAAGTGGGAACAACATAACGTTTGGGTATTTCAACTATCCCAAAATAGTGGTCAAAGCTGGAGGTGTTTTTCAAAGTGCAAACCTTCTACATTTTTCATCTATCACGAAAGGACCATTACTTTCAAAAACTAAATTACGTAAAGCTGGTGAACAAACAAAAACGGAAACAAGGGGATAATAATTAATTTCAAAGAAAGACATAGGAAATTAGTTTAAGACAAGGACCTGGACTGGTAAAGTGCTGATAAAGGGAAGAGTTCACTAAGATAGAAAAGCATTTGACAAAAATTAAATGGAATAAAGTTTAGGAAACAAGTTGGCAGATTAGTGGCATGTCTTCCAAAAAGAGACTGATGGAGTGCAGAACAAATACATCTGCTGCACCACAGTGGAGCTGCTGCTGTAACATTTGTTTGGTGTTATAAAGAGAGAAAAGGCTGAATCAGATAACTTTCTACCAGTATCTATAACCTAATGTCAGTTCTGGAAAATACTTAAAATTCAAGTCTAATAAATGTGCAGCTATGCTAATCTTTTGAGCCCTGGATGACATGGCTAATTGAACAGATAAAGGGAAAACAGTAAATGGATTTTTAGAAGAGTGAAAATACAAAAGAAAATGGGAGAGAGCAAGACAAGGAAGATAGAACATTTTTCACTGTTTACTTCAGAAAAAAAAATTAAAGCTCTCAGTTGGATTTGCCACTGTGCAATAAAAAAATTCTTTAAATACATGTTTATATTAATGCACTGAACTGAATGCCAATGCCATATTTTTGGCAATAACAGATGCTTTTATATTTCAATGACACCCAACTATTGGCCCTGACTTGTTATGCACAAGTATCATGCATTGTAATACACAACCCATTTTTAACAATATTCCACAGCAACCAACCATAATGAATTCAGAGTCCCACATATCAGGAGATAGTGTAGGTTGTTTTGCAATGTATAAACAAGAGAGGCAAACATTACTCTCCAACTTTTGTTCATCAAAAACAGTTACATGAATTACCTACTTTGCACACACTGTCCGTTTCATGATTCCTTTTGCCATGTCCTCAGAGGGAATGTGGAGAATCCAGAATGGAGACTGAAAATAAATTAAGACACTTGGAATGTCAGGAATATTGACGAGGCTTTTAAAAGATATTTAGTGAATGTGAATTAAGTTAAGACACGTTGGCATTAAACTAAACTTCACATCTAGGAAATTTACAAATTTTATTGAACATTACAGGAATTTGAACATCTACATTCATCACCCTGCAACAAAATGTGCTTTGAATCCTCAAGCACTTCCATAACTACAGCAGTTCACTCCTACTTAGAAGAGACTGAAAACTACATCACTAACTTGAAACAGCAATAAAACTCCAAATCCAACCAGTAGAGAAGCCTTATTAACCACACAATCTGATATATTGTATAGATGGTTAAGAGGAGGTGATGGCCTAGTGGTATTATCACTGGACTATTAATCCAGAAACCCAGGTGATGTTCTGGGGACCTGGGTTTGAATCCTACATAGAGAGATGGTGGATTTGACTTTGATAAAAATCTGGAATTAAAAGTCTAACAATCACTGTAAAAGCAAAGTCATTTGTTGGGAAAACCCATGGGTTCACTAATGTCGTTTAGAGAAAGAAACTGCCATCCTTACCTGGTCTGGCCCACATGTGACACCAAAACCCACAGCAATGTGGTCTATTCTTAACTGTTCTTTGGGCAACTGGGGATGGGTAATAAATGCTGACCTAGCCAGCAATGTCCACATTTCGTGAACGAATGAAAACAGATTTGTAGCAACTCTGGTATCAAATATCACAGAAACTGCAGACGTTTCATGAATCATAAACTAATTCTAAGTTGAATAATAACATGAATTGTGCTTCCTTTTGCATAGTCACAATATCAAATCCTGTTCATTTCTAAATACACGAGAGCTGACGATGCAAGAGTTTGTGACTTCAGTATTTTTCCCACTATTTGGCTTGTAGCATTAGGTTTGATGTCAGTGGCATTACAGCCCCTTGAAGTAAAACATTCATACAGTATCTATAAATTAGAATAATGCTCCATGGCATCTCACTGAAGCAAATGGAAAAAAATACACCAAAGCACAGGAGACTCAGTTGGCGTTTTAATGACAGCCTTAAAATCAGGAGAGGGTGGTGATAAAGCTGAGGATTTAGGCCGGGGTTGTAGCACATAATCTAATGGCAGTGATGCTGAAAGCCCCTAACAATGAGTCAGGGCTGAATCAATCAAGGATAAGGGAAGGTACTGTCTCACAGCACCTGCAATCCATCCATCCCGCTCCCATCACCAGTTAATCAGTTTTGTTTTAATTTGTTTGCTGGATGTGGGCATTGCTGGCTTTCTGGCCAGCATTTATTGCCTGTCCCTAGTTGCCTTTGTGAAGGTGTTGGTGAGTTGCCTTCTTGAATTGCTGCAGGCTATTTGCCATAGGTTGACCAACAATGCCATTAGGGAGGGAATTCCGGGATTTTGGCCCATTGACAGTGAAGAACAGCGATATACTTCTAAGACAGGATTGTGAGTGGGTTGAAGGAGAACTTGGAGGCGGCGGTGTTCATGGAGGTAAATGAGTCACAGGAGAAACAGAGGGAGCAGGAGAAAGAACAGTTGCTTTAGCTCTATCACCTGAAGCAACTGCCTCTCCCCAAATCAACACTCTCACTGAAAGGACGATTGAAATAAAACTACATCCAGAATTGCACTGAGTTGACAAGCAAAAAGAAAAGCCTGGGATAAGGACTGTCCTTTTGGCTTCACTGCAGTAAAATCCAGAAAGTACTCTAAACTTAATGAACTGGGAATGTGTTATTCCAGGTAAAAAGGCAACACCGTAAGAAGGTGAGCAGTATAAGGTTCTAATGTTGTTTAAAAATGACTACTCCTCATCACCACTAAAGTGTAAACTTGAGCGTCCAATATTCCACCCAAATCTGTATCCCTCTGGTACTGTATGTCTTTCCGTTCCAGAGGAAGATAAGGATTGGAGAATTGCTATTACTATTACTATTAAGCAGATATTACTAGAAACTCAAGAATTTCTAAATGAACCAAACATTCAAGACTCAGCTAAAGACGAATAAATAATCTACTGCCAGAACAGAGTACAATATGGAAAATGAGTGAGAGCACAGGCCAGGAAATTTGTTCCAACATAAAACCAAGCCACTGAAAGATGTGGATTTCTGACTGGCAGCTGAGAAAGAAGGCAGCTTTTCATACTTAGCAAGTTCCTGTTACAACTAATTGGCAGTCTTTGGGAAAAATAAATTGCATTGTTACTCAGAGTTTTGGTTCACACGTAACACCTTGCGTAAGAACCGAGGAATACACTCTTACAAGAAATTTATTCTTCACCACAAAGGGTCAGAAGGTTTCAAACTTTAACATCTATTTTTTTGTTCAATATATGTTGCTTAGCCTGCACTGCCATTCTTTTCTGCTTTTATTTCAAGCATTGAACTTCTGAAATATATCACCTTTTGGCCTAAAATTAATTTACTCATTTTACAGGTACTTAACAGGATGGGATCATTATATCAGCATGATGGTAGAAGGGATGGAAACTGATGCAGGACATGACTGAGAACCTGACTAAGGCCTCATGTACGGAGGAATTAGGCTAGCAACTGTGCCTGAAATGCAGAGGGTACAAGAATATATACTGAGTGTGGAAAATGCTGGTCAGCAACAGCCGTTAAACTTTGCTTATACTTTTCTATCAAAAAGGTTTAACATGCTTTTGTGACCATTGCAGACTGTTGCACAATCACTAATATTTAAAAAACCCACATGCAAATTACTATATATGTTGCAGAAAATGGCAACATACTAAGCAAACAAGCAAAGACTGTAATGTAACTTGAGATTTCTCAGTATATTTATAAACAAATCCAATAGTTTACAAGTGTAGCGTGATATGATTATTTCAGCACAAACTAAGGGCATAACATACCTTTTCATCAAAGTTTTCCTCACACCTTAATTGTCCAGCACAAAGAGAAAACAGGGATTTTAGCTCCTGTAACAAAAAGATAAGTGGTTGGCAATGGCACATATAAAAACCCTGAAAACTAATCAAACCCTTCTGAATTAAAAGAGTACAGAGTTAATAAATACTTCGTTGATCACAGTACAGGACTTTCTGATCCGAGCTTCAATATCCCCTCCAATATCTTTTTGTTTGGAAAAGTTTAGATGTGCTCAATGGTAGTCACATTATTGTACTAGAGAATAAAAAATAAATAAAATTTGTAAAATTCTTCCTACCTTTGAGGATGTCTTGATGATCATTTTAGCCAAGTAACTGAATCTAATGGTTTAGGAACTAGCAATAAGTTGACAATAAAATTACTTCAGATGTTCATTTCAACAATACTGAATCACAAAAGCACAGACAGTGAGGATTGCTCCTGTTTAGAATAATAATTGAATGGCACACAAGTTGAATCAGCAAGGTTGCTTAAATATTTCACCAATGTTGGCCTTCAAGATGAGAACCATCTGTTTTCCATTCCTGGACCAGGCTGCACCAGCAGTTACTAACCATTTTGTATCACAAAGGCAGATTTTGCGCTGAATAACATAAGTGCACAAACAGATCAGAATATATTAAGTCCATAAGAAGTAGTAGGCCTTTGGGCCCCACGAGCCAGCTCTGCCATTCAGTAGGATCGTGGCTGATCCAATATTCCTCACATCCACTTTCCTGCCCTTTGCCCATTACCCTTGATTTCTCGATTGATCAAGAACCTTTCTATCTCAGACTTAAATATTCACAAAGTGTCTGCCCTTACAGCTCTCCATGGCAAGGAGGTGAAAAGACTTTCAACCCTCAGAGAAGGAATTCCTCCCAATCTCAGTCTTAAATTATTCTGAGACTGTGCCTTTGGGACCTACGCTCTCCAGTAAAGGGGAACATCCTCATAGTGTTAATCCTGTCAAATGCCTTAAGAAATCCTATGTCTTTTGGCAAGATCACCTCTCATTCTTCTGAAAGGAGCGACCCAAATTAGATTCACTTAAAACTTAAGACTTTTCATACACATTAGAGAGATCATTCATCTGCTGGGCTGAGGCATCAGATGAGAAATAACAGTACTCTAATCAAACAACACAACTTTTCATGCAATATATACGAATGCACCATCTGCAAAGTTTACAACAGTATAAGAATTAGTCTTATTAATTTAGATTGAAAGGAAGTTATTTAAAAACTGTTCTGAAACTTCTAGAGTATTCATCAAACCATCATGAGTACAACTTAACTAACATGGAAGAGAGGTTTAACTAAGTTGGTAACTGCTGCTCCTATCTTCAAGGTCAAGACCATTACACAGTTCTGAGCCTTACAGCATTTCTTCTTTGGGGCCCACTCGATCCCATGGTCATTTTACCCACTGCACCAGCAAAAGGTATAGGATCAAATCCTGGTGGACAGAAGCCAGCTTTGCATCACAGTGTGTGGGTGAAATTTTCGGCTCTTGGGAAAGCACCGCAGTGATATAGCAGAGACATGGACTGGCCACCCATGTAACTCCGTGTGAAGCAACTGTTATCAGATCTCACACTTCATGTGAATTTGGATGAGATGCAGAGAAAGTTTCGGCACCTGGAGCATGAACTAGCTTCAGCAAATGATCTAGGGAAATATAGAACATATGTTTCTGAACAGGTTGGGCTCTTAGCTTTACGCAATGATTGAGTTGGCATTCCTTGAAATAATAACAAAGTACTGCGAGTAGTTAAGGTGCAAAGGTGGTTATGGTGACTTTTCACTTTATTAGTTGAGGCATTGAATACAAAAGCAAGTAGATTATGACAAGAGCTCTACAGTACATTAGTTAGGCCACAAATTGACCTGCTTACAGTATTCTGTATGTTGCCCCATATAAAGTATGTGACTGCACTCAAGTGGATGCAGCAACGATTCCCCAGGCTGTTGTCAGGGCAGGGTGAGATTCAGACGTGACGAGAAAGTAGAAAGGTTTGGGATTGAGATAACAAAGTGTAGCTCTGGAAGAACATTGCAAACCAAGGAGTTTTTAACAGGAGCAAGAAAACTGACGTTTCGGGTCTAGACTCTCCTTCAGAAAATGTTTGGAAGAAAGCTCGGGGGAAATCTGTTTGAAAGGTACAGAATTGAGGGTCATCGATAAAGGTACAATGTCAGAAACCTTTCCTCTCTGTTGAGGGATCAATATCCAACTGCCAATATTTTATGGGAGGAAGCAGGTTTAGAGGGGATTTAAGGAAGTTTTTGTCCCACCCAGAGGGTATTGGGTATCTGCAATTCACTGCTTGAAAGGATAGTTGAAGCAGGAACCCTCAAGACATTTAGAAACTACTTAGAGGAACACTTTAAAACCCATAATATATAAGGCATGTGTTAAGTGCTGGAAAATGGGTGTTGAATTGATGGATCAAAAACAGGAATTCTTGAAAAACATTTGAACATTTCTCTTTCCACAGATGCTGCCAGTCAATGCAGACAGAGTTCGTCCAGCACTTTGTTTTTATTTCAGATTTCGAGCATCAACAGTTCTTTGTTTTATTTTATAATAGGTGGATGTTTCATGACTGGCACAGACAGGATGGACGGAGCGGCCTCCGTAAAAAGTGACTCCTGCGGCTGCTGGAAATCTGAAACATAAAATGCTACAAATTCTCCTCTCGCTCTGGAAGTGGATCCGCGGGGCCGGGTCTGACCGAGAGTACAGTCCCGCCTCCGACTATCACCGGGCGGCCAGAACCCGGGCCCGACTCGGACTCACCGGGAGCCGGAACTCCAGGTTTTCTTGAGCTAAAAGCAACAAAAACCTCCGACACACGTTCCCACTGGAAAGCGCCATCTTCTTGTCCGTCACCAAAACTTTCCCGAACCCTGCCAGAGGCGCGACACTTGGTTCCGGGACTGACTCGCCACCACGTCATTAATCACCTTCTCATCACCATAGACTTCCTTTTGTATCAATCAACATTTGCTTTCTTTCTTTAGAAGAAAGTCCCTTCCAAATTATATCCTTTTGTTATACTCGTGTTTTTCTTATATTCGAAACTTTTTCTTCATCTCAAAATGACAATCCTGTTTACAGAATCGTTAAGGTGCAGAATGAGGCCATTCGGCCTATTGTGTGTATTCTAGACAAAAAACCCTTCATCTGAAAGCATTTAATACGATTTTAAATGAAACACGACACTTACTATGGTATAGAGATATAGATACTGAAAGCAACATCTGTTTGACATGTATAGTTCCCTAGAAAGGGCCTGAGGTTTCTGAAGAAAAAACAGGAGTAGAAAATTGAGATGTAGAAAATAGGAGCGGGCATAGGTCATTCGGTTCTTTTAATCTGCTCCACCATTAAATATGTTCGGAGCTGATCATTCAACATAGTACCCTGTTCCTGTTTTCACCCTATTACCCTTTGTTCCCTTTAGCCCTTAGAACTGCCTACCTCCTGCATGAAAATATTCAATGTTTTAGTCTCAATTGCTTTCTGTGGCAGAGAATTCCACAGGCTCACCCGTCTCAAAATAAAAAGAAACTCCTCTCATCTCAGTCTTAAATGGCCTACACTGCATCTTCAGACTGTGACCCCTGCTTCTGGACTCTCTGGTCATCAAGAACGTCTCTCTTGCATTTACCATGTCTAGTGCTGTTAGGATTTTATAGGTTCTTTTGAGATTTCCTCTCTTTCTTCTAAACTCCAGTAGTATTAGCTAGCTGAAAGTAACCGCGACAGAGGGTAAAATTCTGGTTATCTTCCAACGCTTTCCGTCAGAGCATATTGCCCTTATCAACTATACAGCTGTACTACTCATCTCCACTGCTTAACATTAAGTTCTTTTGTTTGCAACATTTCTTGCAATTTTCCTAGCACGTACTTACTACAAAGTGGCTTTTTCTTAGACAATTATCTATCCAGGTCACCATGGTCATTTCGTACTAACTGTGTCTGTTTTCTAAATTCATTCGGGGAATGCGGGCTCGCCTGGCTGTTCCAGCGACTGTGGTCCATCATTAGTTGATAAGGTGGTAGTGAGCAATCTTCCTAAACTGCTGGAATCGGATGGGTCACGACACCCTCAGTTGATATGTGTATATGCTCTTTATTGAATGTCTTTTCATACGTTGGTAAATAAGAGTTTAACATTCTTAATCACCTCTCTATGTTACTTCAAATAATTCACCAAGGGTCGTCAGGCATATTTGCATTTAACACCTGTTCTTTGATCCACATTTTGATTTTATCCTTGACAGTGGTCTCTAGAAGTTGTCTAATTTATCTGCAGCCCAGCAGTCCAATCATGACTGCATTTAAAAGTATTTATTTTCGTTTTGGGAGGTCCTTGTTGTCATAGCAGGCACTATATAAATGTAAAAAAAACCTTTTCCTTTAACTAGTTCGAAACTTAACTGAAACTTACTTATCTCTCAGCACAGTTGCGTTGCAAGTTATCTCAAAAGCGACTAGAGTTTTAGAGAGGGTTCAGCACCGCGGGGGTACAGTTTTTATTCCCAACCCCCAACTGCATTTCGATTTGGACTCTTCTCTCTCCCCCTAATTTTTGATGTCTTTGCATTGATTATAACAAGTTTTGTATGTAACTGTTGAATTGCCACACGAGTGGGTTTGTTGGCGTGATGGTTATTAGTTTTAAAACAAAAATGCCACCATGATTTTGTAGTGAGAAGGTCACTCATTTGTACGTAGTGGCACTTCAGAGTATATTAGAAAAAAGACTGGTGAATATTTCATTCACAACTTGGGGTGACTATTATTTAGAGCTAGTGACGAATAGATTGCAATAAGTTGCATTGTCCAATGGAAAGGCGGCACTTCCACCCTCGGCTCATCCCTATTGGTGCCCAGATGGTATATTTCTCCTATCGGTTCTTTAACCCGTCAATCTTAATAATCCCAGCCGATTCTGACAGACACGAGCATGTTCAAAGCCGCAGCCTGGCGTGGGGTTTTAAACAACAAAAGCAGCTTGAAAAATCTTCAATGCAAGTGAGCAGCGACATGTGGATGGTCACATTAAAAGCTTTAATTAGTAAACTTTACTGCTGCTGATTGTTAGAGGGACGGAAATGGCTGCGACAACTTGCATTCGTGGATCCTGGTAATATACTGGAATAAAAATGGCAGAGAGTGGTAGCAATCGCCAAGTGCCAGGACCGGACGGAACAACAAGCCTGAGGCAGAAGTGGCAGCAATGGGCCGACGACCACAAGCAGTACCAGAGGTACAATCCTTTTAGTGGCTCCCATGCGATGACTTTGCGGTTGCAGAGAGGGGATGAAGAATACGGGCGACCCAAAAAGGGATCCAAAACAGACCAGAGAGGTAAAGATGCACACACCCATGTCGGAAAAGAAGTCGAAGAGTTGCTTTATGTTATTAGAAGGTGCGGAGAAACTGGGCCAGACGGGAATATATATATAACTTTTGGGAGATTGTTTGATGCCTACGTGACAATTTCCAATAAAGTGGTGGGAATCCTGCTGCGAGCGAGAAAACACGGTCTGGTTCACTTTGAAGGGGAAATGCTTTGGCAAGGAAGGGATGATCGCACTGTCATCACGCTGCTTGAGTGAAGTTAGATTTGCGGTAAATAAGACTGAGCAATTTGTGAAGTTACATCTTTTGATTATGGTTGCACTGCAGTGAAGCAACGCATATTTTAAGCCTTTATTGAAAAACGTCGTCAACATCAAAATTTGATTGCATTTAGACCTACAGCAATAGAAACAAACACGTTATTGCAAATACTTTCGACGATGTACTAAATATGTGTTACAATGCTGCTAAAACAAACAAAATGCTGTAAACAACCGGGGCGGGGATTGGGAGTATCAATGAAAAAGAAATAGTGAATGCTTCAGGTGAATGACCTTGTAAGGGTTGCTAAAACTTGCCGGCAGAACTGCATAGAATCAAGAAAGGTTCAGGGCACCAACAAAAATCCACTATTTTTGTAATCAAAAAAAGCCACCCAGCCTAATCCCACTACCCAACATTTGATCTGGAGGCCTGCAGATCCAAAATTTGAGATGCATTATCCTGACACCTTTTTTAAATTAGTGGAGAATTTCAGTTTCTATTATTTTTCAGGTAAAGAACATAAAACAGTACAGGCACAACATTGTGGGCCAAAGGGCCTAACTTTTACACTAATCCTAAGGTTTATCTAACCTCCACCCGTACCTTATATTCTCATCCATATGCCTATCTATTAGCCACTTAAATGCCCCTCATGAGGCTGACTCCATTACCCTGTCTAGCAATGCATTCCATGCCCCAGCCACTCTGAGTAAAGAACCTACGTCTAATGTCTCCCCTATATCTACCTCCACTCACTTTAAAACTATGCCCCCTCGTAATAGCTACCTCCAACCTGGGAGAAAGTTTCTGGCTGTCCAATCTATCTATACCGCTGATCATTTTGTACACTTCTATCAAGTCACCTGTCATCCTTTGTCGTTCTAAAGAGAAAAGCCCTTGCTGTCTCAACCTTTCTTCGTAAGACCTTCCCTCCATTTCAGGTAACATCCTGGTAAATCTCCTCTGCACCTTTTCCAACACTTCCACACCTTTCCTGTAGTGAGACGACCAGAACTAGACACAATACTCCAGATGTGGCCAAACCAGGCTTTTGTATAAAATAATAGTGAGAGGCTGGATGAACACAGCAGGCCAAGCAGCATCAGAGGAGCAGGAAAGCTTGACGTTTCAGGTTGGGATCCCTCTTCAGAAAGTTTTTCTGTGTTATCACCGTGTTATCTCAGATTCTCCAGCATCAGCAGTTCCTACTATCTCAGGTTTTTGTATAGCTGGAGCGTAACCTCATGGCTCTTGAACTCAATCCCTCTATTAATGAAAGCTAATTCACCGTTCGCCTTCTTAACAACTGTATCCACCTGGGTGGCAGCTTTTAGGGAACAGTGGACATGAACCCCAAGATCCCTCTGCTCCTCTACATTGCCAAGAATCTTTCCGTTAACCCTGTATTCTGCTCCCAAGTTTGTCCTTCCAAAATGAATCAACTCACACTTTAAGGTTAAACTCCATCTGCCACTTCTCAGCCCACCTCTGTACCCTATCATTGTGCCTTTGTAACCTAGAGAGCCCCAACTATCCACACACTATCCACAACTTGACCCACCTTTGGATCATCCACAAACTTACTAATCCACCCTTCCACTCCTTCATCCAAATCATTTACAAAAATTACAAATATAAGATGACTCAGAACAGATCCTTGTGATACACCACTTATAACTGAGTACCATGTTGAATACTTTCCATCCACTACCACCCTTTGTCTTGAGGGTCAGCCAATTCTGAATCCAATCTGCCACATTCCCCCGATCCAATGCCTCCTTACCTTCTGCATGACCCTACCATGGGGAAACTTATCAAACACTTTACTTAAATCCATGTATACCATATCCACTGCTCTACCTTCATCCATGTGTTTGCTTACCTCTACAAAGAATTCAATAAGGTTTATGAGGCATGATCTACCCCTCTCAAATCCATGCTATCATGAATCAAACTGTGCCTTTCCAAGTGATCATAAATCTCATCTCTGAACCCTTTCCAATAATTTGCCCACCACTGACAGAAGACTGTAATTTCTGGGGTTATGTGGGTTATCCCTATTCCCTTTCTTGAACAAGGGAATGACACTTGCCTCTCTCCAATCTTCCAGCACTATACCCGAGGACAGTGAAGATGAAAAGATCATCGCCAATGGCCCTGCGATCTCTTCTCTTGCTTCCATTCAAAACCTTGGATAAATCCCATCAGGCCTGGGGGACTTACCTACATTCAAGTTCCTCAAAATTCCAACTAGATCTTCCTACTAACATCAACCTCATCCAGCCCATCAGCCTGTTTCTCACAGTCCTCCTCTACATCTAGGCCCCTCTCGGTTGTGAATACCGAAGAAAAGTATTCATTAAGGACCTCTCCTAACCCTTTTGGCTCCATGCACAAATTCACTTTACAATCTTTGATTGGCCCTACCCTTTCTCTAGTCATTCTCTTATTCCTCAAGTATGTGGAAAAAAGCTTTGGAATTTTCCTTGATCCTATCTGCCAAGGTTTTCTCATACCCCTTCTAGCTCTCTTAAGCCCTTTCTTCAGCTCCTTCCTGGATAACTTGTATCCCTGTAGAGCCTTTTCCGTTCCTTGCTTCCTAAACCTTATATAAGCATCGTTCTTCCTCTTAACCAGTCATTCAACCTCTCTCAAGAACTAAGGCTCCCTCACTCGACCGCATATTCCCAGCATGCCAGGGACAAACATATAGAGCACACGCATTTCAATAATGCTCTTCCCTGACAGCATCTGTTCCCATTTTATGTTGACCAGTTCTTGCCTAACAGAATTGTAATTACCCTTCCCCCAATTATAAACCTTACCATGCTGTATGTACCTATCCATTTCCATGACTATTGTAAAAGTAACAGAGAGTTACGATCGCTACCGCCAAAATGCTCTCCCACCAACAGGTCTAACACTTGGCCCAGTTTATTGCCAAGCACCAAATCCAAAGTGGCCTCTCCTCGTTTTGGTCTATCTACATACTGTGTCAAGAATCCTTTCTGAACACACTGGACAAAATTTGCTTCATCTAAAATATTATAACTAAAAAGTTTCCAATCAATATTTGGAAGTTTGAAGTCACCCATGATTACAACCCTGTGACTTGTGCACTTTTCCAGTATCTGCCTCCCAATCCGCTCCTCCACTTCTCTGCAACAATTAGGGGGTCTGTTTTAAAAAAAAACCAACAAAGTGACTGCTCCTTTCTTGTTCCTGACCTCAACTCAAACTGACTCTTTGGACATATCAGTATGCTTCCATACAGTCATACAGCATGGAAACAGATTCTTCAGTCCAACTAGTCCACACTGACCATGTTCCCAAATTAAACTAGTCCCACTTGCCAGCATTTAGCTCATATCCTTCCAAATCTTTCCTATTTATGTACTTATCCAAATGTCATTTAAACGCTGTATCCTCTGGCAGTTCATTGCGCACACACAAACCACTCTGTTTTTTTAAAAAAAAAGTGCCTCTTATGTTGTTTTTAAAACTTGCTCCACTTACCTTAAAATATGCCCTTTAGCTTTGAACACCCCCCACCCTTGGGAAAAGACTATGCCCCTCATGATTTTATAAACCTCTAAGGTCACTCCTCAACCTCCTAGGCTCCAGTGAAAAACATACCACTGAGAGCAAATGGTAATGACAGGATACTGAAGACCCAGGTACAAATTGATCATTTTCTGATTTCTGCATGTATACTTCTCCAAAATTTACATTCATTTTCACAATATAACACATGAACCTTTTCAAATGGTAGGATAAGGGCTGATTAAAAATGTCCTTGACGTTCCATTGTTTTAGTTGAGGTAGAAATTATAGCAAAGCTAAAATTACATAATCCCTATAACCGAAGCAGGCCATTCAACTCATATATTCCACACTAACCCTCTGAAGAGCAGCCCACCCAGACCCAATTCACCCCAGCCCTCCCATCCCATCCTATACCCCTGCATTTCCTGTGGCTAACCCACCTAGCCTGCACATCCCTGGACACCATGGACAACTTCACATAGCCAATCCACCTATCCTGCATATCTTTGGACTTTGGAAAGAAATCAGAATTATAATCTATACAAGGTCTGCTTCAATTGACACCAACACCAAAAATTACAAATGTTGAAAATGCTCAATAGATTGTACAGCATCTGTGGTGTGAGGGATTCCATTCCCTTCCTCATTAAAATCATTTTTGGACCCCAGAAGTGAAAAAACAAAATACTTGTGACAAACACATTTTGGGTGAACCTTAAATTTTTCAGTTCCTTAAACCAACAAAACTATGAGGCAAACCTCCATATGATTTGAATGAAACTTAGTGTCATGCACAGCCTGATTGTTAATTCCTGAGTCTGGAGATAACAGTCCTGATGCTTCAACAGTGTCCTTTCTTGTAGTATCCCAGTCACACTATTATGCACAGGCCTCAGAACTATATTCAGTTAACAAACTGCAGGATCACCTAGTCTCTCACAACCTTTTATCTCGGCCTTTAAATCTCCTGAGCTATAGAATTGCACTGTAAGGGAAAATTCCTGTTCTTTATACAGAAGAAAGATGACATGGCTTCTCTCGTAGTGATGGGTGCTTAGCTCACAGCATTGATCATGTATTCATGTGTCTTCCCTTCTTCCCAGGAGTTGACTGGGATTCAAAACTGCAGTTAGCTTATGGAATTGTCCAATTGTTAATGTTCGCCAAACTGTTCATGAGTCTAGGTCACAATTAACTCATTCTTTCTGTGCATTAACTAACTTTAACAGTTTCAGTGGAAAGAACAAACAATTTGACATGTTGCATTCGGTCCTGTTTGTTAAAACTAAATTTTGCATCAACAACAATTTTTTTTATATCACTGTGAAAATATCTAACTAATAAGAATTTACAAGTATATTGTTTTTCATAATTAGGATCATTTTGACATTTTTGCTTTCCTGCCTTTCCTAGCCTCCAGCATTTACGTCACCTTTGGTAATATTCTGTTTGTGTCATGTCTACATAATCAGGATGGGAACTAAAGCTTCTTTGCTGAACACTCTACCGATGAACTTCATGGAAAATAAAATGCACCACTGGAAGAAGAAAACAAAATTGTAACAACAAGTGAAATGAATAGCACACTGTAGGGGTCTATGATCTAGGGATCTAAAACCTCAAACTATAGGCTGTCGCACAAAACTACAAGGAGAAAGGAACAATGACACAAACTCTGAAGTGAATATAAACATGTTTGTGACATCAAAAGCTTTTTACCCCATCCAGTCCATTCACTCCATAATCTTTGTACAAATTGTGTCATTTTAGTTTTGATCCAGCCTAACTTTCTCCTGAAAGATACTGCCACAGAACTGCTCTTTGAAATCCCATGATGAATTTGATAGAACATCAGAATAACTACCATAAATGAAAGTCACAAATGACTTTCCAACTGAAATGGCATCATGTTAACTCATGTTAATCATGAGTTGATTAACCTAAGCTGCAAATTTCTAATTATTTGAACCCTACTGCTAAATAGATATTTACCTTACTTCAATTAACAAAGTTACCAACTTCTATCTTTAACTATCTTTGCTAGCATGTGGTACCAAATATCCCATTATTCCATAAATTTTAAAAAAAGTTTTATTTTTGTCACATCTCAGTTGCCACTTTTAGACTTATTTCCTCAAGTTGTGCTGTCACAGCACAAACATCTACAATGACCTGTGCCCCTCAAGTTTTTGAAACCCTAGTTTGCCTAATTTTCACTGTTTCACTACTGAATGCATTGATTCATATTGTGGCATCTGCACAAGCTGTACCTCAACTCATATTTATGATTCATGCAGGAACACCAGATTATGAATATTGACAGGTCATCAAACATAGGGATTTGGAAAAGAAGCTCAATTCTTCCCCTATCCAATGTCTACACAGAAACATAATTCACTAGGAATACCAAATCATAGTCAGTGATGAGAATCCTGGATATTTGCCCCCTGCTGTCTTTCAGCTATAGGGCTGAGGGTAACTTTTACAGACCCAAGCCCTCTGTTAAAGGTCAACTAACACAACACAGACTGATGACTGAATCAGGTACTTCACTGAATGCTGAATTATAGTCAGTATCAAATGTAGGCCTGTATAGATATCCTGAGAGATGATAGGTTTTGAAAATTATATAAAAATAACATTTAATGACCCTGTCTCAGAAACAGTTTTTGTCCTGTTAGAAAGCCAGTGCTCAGCTGTCCTTGTCACTCAACAGGGCTTGCACCCAGCAAGTGTAACAGATCTGTCATGTCATTTGATGGATGTATCTTTTCTGTAACAGATCCGACTCATTACCAATTTGTCCTGCACTTGTTGTTTACCCTTGTCATATAGATCATCTCAGAACTGTTCTTCTATTTAAGCAGTGTTATTCAGTAGCAAAAAAATCCTTGCATTTCTAATAAACATTGTAGTGGAAACCATACCAAGTTTTATTCTTCAAACTGACTGTATGGACAGATCACATTCAAGTTGAAGCAGACACCTGCTTCCTAAAGTGGAAAAGATTGGGAAGAAGCAAGAATTCCCTTCTTAATCATATAACGTAAAACAGATCAGCTGATAAGGTTATGCAAAATACATTGTGACGTGACGCCACGGGGGAAACGTAAGTGGACTGGGACCATTATGAATGAAGCTACCGTTTCACTTACCTATAGGAAATCTTTGTGGAAATACGATATCTGACACAGCAAACTCACAAGTATATACTCACTTTACAATAAGTGGGCAATGATAAAACTGGAAATATTACTTTTTGTAGTTCAAAACAAAAATATATGACCCATAAAGCATATAATTCTAAGTTAATGAATAAAACTGGAAATCAATTGAAACAATAGGGCTGTGAAATCCTATGGGTTCCACTGTCCTGGCATAGTTTATGGGGAGAATTAGTAGATATAGCACGACCTTTATCATTTGCAGTATTGAACTTCTCGCTGGTGGTTTCAGATACCAGGTTAATCCCTGCTTCCTGTACGAATTCTATTCTCCCAGTTTCTACACATCTGTCGTCATGTTTGTTCTGATGATGTCACCCACAGAGGCGTTTCTGACATATCTTTCTTCTTTCTCCAGTAGGACCTCCTACACTGTAATGGACTGTAGTGGACAGGATCATCAACCTTGCCCATTCCCATTTCTGGCACACCCAATTTCATACCTTCTCCTACCTCCAAGAACCACAATAGGGTTTCTCTTGGCAGCCTACACATTCAAAATATCATCCTTCCCCATTTTCACTACCTCTAGCATAAGCCACCATCAAACACATCTTCCCCGACCTCCCAGAGTTCTGAAGGTACAGTTCTCTCTACCATACATGTCATGCCCTTCCATGGCGCCTTCCCATGGAATTGCAGGAAATGCAACACTTGCCTTTTTATCACCTCACTCCTCGCTATCAAAGGTGCTTTCTCAACTGAAAGTTGTATTTAGCATAAGTAAATCACTTCTTTCTAACAGTCTCCTCTACATTACGAGACTAAACACAGTCTAGGTGATTGTTTGGGGAACACCTCCAGTCAGTGCCTAATTGTTTCACTTGCCCCTCCTCAATGTTATCAACCGTATAAAACCTATACTATTTCTACCCATTCTCTGTTCAAAGAAGTGTTACACTGTTCTTGAAAGCATAACTCTGTTGCTCACTCCATACATGCTTCCCAATCTGTTGGGTTTCTCCAGCACTTTGTTTTCAGATCTCTGCCATCTGCAGTATTTTGTTTTTAGGGATGATTTCAATGGAAAAGTTACATGCAAAAGGTCAAGTATTTAATCAAACTATGAATTAATCACTTCCTGAGGATTACTCTTTCAATAGGTATATTCACAGAAAGACTTTAGTATTACACAAAAAAAGACAAATTTTGCTCAGGATTTTTGCCTTATGCTGATTAGGATATTTCACAAGAATTCAAGGGGAAAACCAAAATGTAAACTGCATGATGGAGTTTCATTGGCAAGTGCACGCTATGTTACCTACTACTGTTAATATTTTAGGATTTGTTTTAGAAAGGCTGTTACAATTTACTTATGAAATTAAAGAATTACAATCAAAAACCAACAACATTGTAAAGCAGTACCTGACATTATTTTTAATAGCATCTTTAAGAAAAGTTATGGAGATGAACTGGATAGTGGGGTGGTGGCAGGCCATGAAAGAATTTGAAAACTTTGAAATTGAAGCTTTGCACATCCAGGGATCAATTTTTAGATTAGTGATCATAAGAACAAGAATGAAAAGAACGGCTGATCATTTGTTTTAAACAGATCATGTATCACGTTAATGTGCTGAATAAAGAATTCAACTTTATGCCTCAAATTAAGATCTGTAAAAAGCACAAAACACACATAGGAGATGCTCTTCATTATTATACATTTTTGCATCTTGAATGACATAATAAGTGATCGTCAAGACATCATGCAACAAGAAGTAATGTCTGACAAGCTTGACTTGGCAGAGAAAACACAAGTTTTGTTTTGGTATCAACTGGCACATTTCTCGAGTCTTAACTCACGAACCAGTAATTCTAGGTCAGGAAAGTGAAAAACAACTATATTTGAACTACACCTGATTCATATTGGCAGAAGGTAATCTCACCAATTTCTGCTCTAGTAGTCATTGAGAACAGTGATGCTGTCACATCCACACGCGGTCTGAGCATCTCACTTTTACATATGCTTATTCCAATATCTAATAGTTCAAAATAGAAACCAAATATGCACAACAGAACACCCTCATGACCTTAAGGGGCAACCTATAAATGGCAAAAATGTACCTCGTGAAAACATATTTTGGTTTTCAGGTTGCAGCTCAATGTTTTATTTGCACACTGCTTTTATGTTACACTGCCCAAAAAATGCAAATGTTACCCAGGCTGGCCTCCCATGTTTCACTATCCACAGACACCCAATGCAACACACTAATTCTTAAAGAATTGTTGGTTGCCAGTGTTTAAGACATTAAAGATAAAACACAAAATGGAATTTCCAGCATTTTAGGAGGTGCCAACATCTCATAGTTCTGAGCTGTAAATCAGATTTCACTGTTAACACACTTCAGAAAATGCAGTACGGTAAGTCAGTGAGTGCTGCAATATAAGAGCATCAGGTGGGCATGGCACAAAGAACACATTTAATTCAAACTGTTATGCACTTATAAGCAATGGCTTGGATTATTCTCTTGGATATCAATTGTATAATGATTCTATTTTGATTAATATTCAAGTTAATGGAATCTATAACAGCCGTTATGTTAGAACAAGCAATTCAATACAAGAGTGACTCATTTTTATGATCCATCTGTAAGAACACATTATACATTTTCTGAATTACATTCAAAAATGATTTAGTGTCCTCATATTCGTTCCATTAATTGAGAACATCAATTTGTTATAATATCCAAAAATCCTAATCTATACTAAAGCATGAGTAATTACAAACAACCTTCCAGATACAAGATATTTTATTGCACATGGAGCATATTTACACACATAGTAAGATGTCTTACTTTAATGTTGATGTAATTAAATATTTCTAATGGTATTTCAGACAAAACATACATAAGAACATTATGTAATTAAAGTTCTTCAGTCTTTCCAATTTTAGATCCAGCGAACCTTACCAATTGTGTGCCAATAACTGCATTCTGGCAAGTTTAACAAACCATTATCTTTGACTTACACGCATGTAAATTTCATAGTCTTTGTTAAACAGTTTATAGAACAGGTGTAGATCTTTACTTCCCAAATGAAAAGTTATGAATTTGAAAAAATCAGAAACCCACGAAATGGATTTCTTGTTCAATTCTGATGGGAACAAATTAGTTCTTGTTGATTAAATCTAATTCAAACAGTAACTTCAGTCTTGATGTTTTCTGGAAGTATCTGCAGTAGTACTTAACTGTATGAATGTAGCAGCTACCATCATTCACTCATCCGGAAGAGATTTTAGATTTTCAATCAACTGATCAACCTTTAAGTAGAGAAAAAAATCCTATAGTGTGGTGAGTCAGGTTAAATGTGTGCAAAGCACAATCTATAATTGAGATTGAGTGAAGCAGTGTGATCTTTGTTGAATCTTTCAGAAGATTATCTTAAAACGTAGCTGACATTGATCACATGATAGTTTCCTCTCCCTACTGCCTATATGGATTCCATGCAAAATGTATTTGGGCAATTTCAATTCAGTTTCTAAAATATGCAGTATAAAACAACTCATTGTTCTGTTTCTTTTGGCAATTTTCTAGAAGATTAAAGGCAGGTGGCTTCTCAAAAGTATAGAACCATTTAACTTCAAAATATAAAAACAAATTACCAGAAATTTTGATTAACAGCCTTTCTCAGTATCGACAGAAGATATCATGCAATAATAATTGAGAATAAAAATCTATCTGAAAATTAGGAGATGGCCATTGAGGCTTGCTATCCTGTTCCATCAATCAAAAGATCATGGCTGATTCGACTGTGGTCTCAATTAGTCTCTATTGTGTGTCCTCCATAACCTTGCTTTCATTCCATGCCTTAGCTTCTAAAAACAAGAACTATTCCTCCAATGCCATTACAGACAGGCCAATGATTGAAACTGATTGTTCATTAACATTAGAAAGTGCATATTTCAACAAAATCATGCAAGATCAGTGCAAATTGGCTTACATTTTCGCCTATCATACAACTGATTAATAGAAACAATATACTTACTGTAATAAACCAGTAGGAATTAACTCGGTAAACCATTCTTGATATAAATCCCATCTGACTGGCTGGAGCCAGTACATGCAAGTGCAAATGAGTTATTGTACAGAATGGGGGCAAGTGAAAGCCCAGCCTGTAAACAAGTCCAATACTTCGGTAACTATTTTGATGACACTCTGGGACAGTACAAAAATCACAGCATAAAGCTTCAAAATAAAACTAAGACAATTAAGTTCATACAAAAATATGAAGTTTATTCACTGTAAAAGAAAGTATCTTCTGTGTAACTTAAATACTAAACTTGTGAAAATAATTCAACCAAAGTTATAGGAAATATCAAAATGTTCACAATAAAATTAAAAGTGAAGAGATGTTACTCTGCTGGGTGTAATTTTAATACCATTTTTATATTAACATTTGCAGTTCCTTTTAGAATATATAATTAGAGGAATTCAGTAGATTACAATGTCACAGCACATGCCTGCATCAAGCTTGTACTTCGATTACAGCACTCACAGTAACTGCTAGCTTCCTCTGGCAATGTAATTTGCTCAGCTACAAGGTGAGCTACCAACAGATTTCACAGAATGTTGCTTCACATAATTCACTTAAATGTTCACTAAATCATAGTTTATTATTTTTAATTGGTTTGAGCTTTGTGCATGCCTTTTTAGAAGATTACTTAAAAAGGCCATAGTTAGGTATCAAATAATTGTCATAACATAACTTCTTCAAAATCATATTCTGTTATCAAGCATCCTTTTATTTCTGCAGTACTGTACATACCTTACATCTGCCAGATCATCAATACCATTTTGTTGAAGTGCATTTTTTCCGATGTTCACCATCTTTTGAACTATTCATTAAAATATAATTTTGCAATTAGTTAGAGCATAACACAACGATAAATCATGTACACTAGAAGCAGTACATAGAATAAAAACAAATAGTGTAAAACTACAATTCAGATTTTATAATTCAGAATATAGCCCTTCCCTATTTTAACAGCCAGCTGTTCAATTGCTTTCTGAGCACATGCAGGTAGTAGGTCAATAAGGCATCTTACCATATCTCATTCCTACCAACAGAACTCTGGTAAAATTAAGCAGCTCACAAGTAAAGGTAGTACCTAGTATTGGCAATATTAGCCCATGGGTTAAACTGACAAAGCACTAATCATCTTTTCCTCTTAATTTGTAGCA
Source organism: Stegostoma tigrinum (assembly GCF_030684315.1). Classification (NCBI taxonomy): domain Eukaryota; kingdom Metazoa; phylum Chordata; class Chondrichthyes; order Orectolobiformes; family Stegostomatidae; genus Stegostoma; species Stegostoma tigrinum. Next base: position 67,236,672 of record NC_081357.1, on the reverse strand, counting down.
CAGAGCGTACACCAGTCATGGCAGCAAAACATCACAAAACCAACCAGGAGAAAATTAACATTGCATTCAAAGGAATATACAAGTCTGTTTTGTATTTTAAATAAGAATGTGGAAAATTGCACAGGTACATCCTGTGTACAAAAAGCAGGGCAAATCAAACCCAGCCAACTGCCACCCTGTCAGTCTACTCTTGAGCATCAGTAAAGTGATGAAAGATGACACCAACAGCGCTATCAAGCAGCAACTACTCAGCCAGGCTATGTTTGGGTTCTACCAGGACCATTCAGATCCTGACATCATTACAGCCTTGGTTCAAAAAGGAACAAAACAGCGTAATTCCAGAGGTGAGATGACAATGATAGCCCTTGACATCAAGGCCACATGCAACTCAGTGCGGCATCAAGGAACCCAAGCAAAACTGGAATCGATGAGTATAGGGGGCAAACTCTCCACCGGATGATTTCAGACCTGACACATTGGAAATCAGTCATCTCAGCTCCAGGATATCTCTGCAAGAATTCCTCAGGGTGGTATACTGGGCCTAACCATCTTTAGCCATTTCAACAATGGCCTTCCTTCCATCATAAGGTCAGAAATGGAGATGCTCATAGTTGATAGTACTTCAGAACCATTTGTAACTCCTCAGATACTGAAGCAATCGCTCCTCACATGACAAGCCATGAAGGAAGCTAGGGCCGGGTCAGGGATACCTCCAGTCCCCCTCTCCCCAATGTTGTATATAGATTGGGCAGCACAGTGATTAGCACTGCTGCCTCACAAGGCCAGGGACCCAGGTTCAATTTCACCCTTGACTGGCTGTCTGCGTGGGTTTCTGCCAGACAATCCAGTTTCCTCCCACAGTCCAAGGATGTGCAGGTTAGGTGGATTGGCCATGTTAAATCGCCCATAGTGTTCAGGGGTGTGTAAATAACAGGTAAATGGTATGGGGATGGGTGTGGGTGAGATGCGCTTTGGAGAGTCGGTGTGGACTTGTTGAGCTGAAATGGCCTGCTACCACACTGTAGGGATTATGATTCTACGAAGTTCAAACACAACAAGATCTGGACAATATCCAGACTTGGGCTAATAAATGGCAAGTAATATTCACAATGACTATTTCCAGTAAGAGACAATCTAACCACTGCCCCCTGACATGCATTAGCGTTGCCATTAATGAACGAATCCCCCACTATCAACGTACTTAAGGTTACCATTGACCAGAAACTCAACTTGACTCACCACATAAACACAATCACTGTAAGAGTACGTCAGAGGCTAGGAATACTGTGGTCAGTAACTTACCTCCCGACTCCCTAAAGCCTGTCCACCACCTACAAGGCACAGGTCAAGAGTATAATGGAATACGCCCCACCTGCCAGGATGAGTGCTGCTCCAACAATAATTAAGAAGCTTACCACCATCCCAGACAAAGCAGCCCACTTGATTGGCACTCTATCCACTAGCAACCACTTCCTCCATTGCTAATGCTCCGTAGCAGCAGTGTGTACTATCTACAAGATACACTGCAGAATTTCACCAAATATCCTTCAACAACACCTTCCACCACTAAACCCACTACCATTTCCATTTAGAAGGACAAAGGCAGCAGATACAATGGGAACACCACCAACTGCAATTTGCCTTCCGAGCCACTCACCATCTTGGAAATTTTTAAAATATATACACAACTTAAAGATGTGACCACAAGGCAATCATTTCACCAAATGAATCATTTATAATTAATACTTAGTGTATCTAATGCATTTAAACTTGGTCTTTGGTCTATCAAAATTCATCCAAAGAGTTGTATTTTTAAAGCTTAATGAAATATATTTGTATAGCCTTTACAAGCACTGCATTGTCTTTCATTGAACTGTAAGTGTTGTAATATGATCTGAACAACAAAGCAAATGCAATCTCACCTACTGATATATGCTCCTTCTTCAGAGATTTGCAATTTGCAATGTGTTTTCTTGGTACAACGAGATAATGATGGGGCGCACCAGGTCGAATGTCCCTAAAGCAAGCAAACTGGTCATCCTACACAAAAACAATTCAGCATTTTAATATCTCTGATGACTTACTTAATAAACGTTATGACAATTAAGAAATAAAAAGTAGTCTTTTGTTCAAAATACTGATTAGACCAGGAACGTGTCTGTGGACAGCCATTTTCATAATTATTTTTAATTTCTCGGCTGTATATCTATTTAATACAGCAGGTTAAAAATACAAAAGCAAAACTCTCCATACATTGAAGATCTGAATTCAGAAATGAAAGTGCTGGAAGTAGGTAGGTCTGGCATTATAGCAGAGATTTTCTTTTATCCATTCATGGGATGTAGGTGTCAGTGGCAAGGCCAATTATTAATGTCCACCCCTAAGTGTCCTTAAAGTGGTAGAGAGGTACCTTTCTGAACTGCTGCAACCACATGACAGAGGGAGGGGATTCTGGGATTTCGGTCCAGCAAATATAAAGAATACAGTTTCAAGTCAAGATTGTGAGCTCCTTGGAGGATAATTTGCAGTTGGTAGTATCTCAGGCTGTTGTTCCTCTAGGTAATAGAGGTTGCAGGTTTGGAAGGTGTTTTCAAAGGTTTCTTGGCAAGCTGCTATAATGTAGTGGTCAGCGGGCACTGGCATTATAGGAAGCGAATATTTAAAGCTGTAGATCAGGTGCCAATCATGTTCTGTCCTGGATGATGTCAAGCTTCCCAAGTGTTGTTGGAGCTGAACTCATCTAGTTGAGTGGAAAGTATTAAAATCACACTCCTGTTGTATTTTGTAAATGGTACTGTTGCATTGGAAAGTGAGGAAATGAGTTACTGGAATTATCAAGTTCACAGAATTCTCAAGTTCTAACTTGGTCTTCTCCAAACTCAATTTCCTGCACTTGCTGAATTCCCTGGATCTAGCAAACTGAGCAATTTGTACTCACTCATGCATAAAAGTGAATCTTCAACTCAAAAAATTTAGTGGTTAGGACTTCAACCTTGCACTCATACCAAAGTCACGTAGTGTAAACAAAGCATTAACTGAAATCTTGGTGAGGCAAAATAAAAATCTCTCTTTCAAACTCCCTCTTTCCACTTTATTCCAGTGTCAGGTTGGACCCTGATTCTACTATAACTTTAGCATTGCTGATGAGCTAATTTGCTTCCGAAAGATGCTGCACTGAGTATAAATGGAGTGTTAAATCTCTCCATTTGAGCCTCACTTTTCCAATCTACACCACCAATGCACCCTCATATAAGCTATTTCCTTGTCTACTCTTTCATTTCCATCATTAGCAGCTGTTCTTTTGGATCCTAAACACCCCGACTCCAATCCTCTTCAATTTCAAAATCCTCCATATAGTTTTGACTGCTTTTCTTCCCTCCTTGGCTTCCCCTTCAACTTGGGCATCTTCCCTTTCAAAGCCTAACGTTTTGAAAGTGTGGCTTCCACACAATGTAAAATGTTGCCTGATGATTTGTAAATATTCTAAATGTAACTGTAAATTCTTTTAGTTGAAAGTTTAATCAGATTAATTGCTAATAATGTTGGAGAAACTATTCTTGCTCGTAAGAGGATCAGATTTAGTGTTTTTGTGAAAGAAGTAAATGCAAGATGAGAAAGCACTTCTTTCCCAGAAAAAAAACCATTAAGGTATGGAATGCACTGCCTAGATGTGAGGGCAAATTTAATTGTGGTACTTAGGAGGGATGATTATTTTAATACAAAGACATGTGAAGGATTACATGGAGAAGGAAAATTGGCACTAAACTAAAATGGTGCAGTCACAATGACGTGAATAGTCTCCTTCAGTGCCTTCACAATACTGCAATTCTGACACTAATTATGTGATATTGTTGTCCAAACAAAGGAGGACAAATTCAACCAGCCAATTACCACGCCAATCAGTCAAGTCTTGGTCATCAGCAAAATGATGGAAAGGGTCATCCACTGTGCTATTAAGCAGCACTAAACAATAATCTGTTGATTCTCAGTTTTGGCTTCAGCACCACTCAGCTCCTGACTTCTTTACAGCTTTGGGCCAAACATGTGCAAAAGATGTGAACTCCAGAGGTGAGGTAGAAGTGGTTGCCCTTAACATCACAGCAGCATTTGACCAAGTGGGGCAACAAGGAGCCCTACCCCAACTGGAGTCAGTGGGAAGGAGAAAAAAAAAACTTTCCACTGATGGAGTTATAGCTTGTATAAAGGAAAATTTTTATGTAAAGAATATAACAGGGCAATTTTCCACATTGTTAGATATTGTAACTGTACTCGAACAGCTTGACTAGGGGAGCGGCAAGCTCTGGAGCACAAGTCTTCAGTAAAACTGCCGAGACGTTGGCAAGGCCATGCCACAGTCAAATCCACAAACAAATTTTGTTTTTCACAAAAGTTTGACAGACACAGGAAATAAATGTTTCAACCACCTCCGCCTCCTCACCCAATGCAGCAGATCCACCGACTCCTCTCTGTTCCCGATTCTACAAAAGATGCATTTCCTATTAAACTCCGGATAGGCCTCTCCCGATCTCCCGGCCTGAGCCTCGGACACTCCTCCGGTCTCAGTCGGAGCCGCAGTGTCCCTATCCTCTTCAACCCTCACCGCCGCCATGGAGACAGACCCCACCAACGGAGCCCAGGCAACACCGATCCACCCCCACCAATGGAACTCAGAGAACTCCGATCAGGACCGACCAATGGAGCCCAGAGAACGTCGATCCCGAGCCAGCTGTCCTGATAACAAAGTGTGGAGCTGAATGAACACAGCAGGCCAGGCAGCATCTCAGGAGCACAAAAGCTGACGTTTCGGGCCTAGATCCTTCATCAGAGAGGGGGATGGGGAGAGGGTTCTGGAATAAATAGGGAGAGAGGGGGATGCGGACCGAAGATGGAGAGAAAAGAAGGTAGGTGGGGAGGAGAGTATAGGTGGGGAGGTAGGGAGGGGATAGGTCAGTCCAGGGAAAATGGACAGGTCAAGGAGGTGGGATGAGGTTAGTAGGTAGGAAATGGAGGTGCGACTTGAGTTGGGAGGAAGGGATGGGTGAGAGGAAGAACAGGTTGGGAAGCAGAGACAGGCTGGGCTGGTTTTGGGATGCAGTGGGGGAAGGGGAGATTTTGAAGCTGGTGAAATCCACATCGATACCATTGGGCTGCAGGGTTCCCAAGCGGAATATGAGTTGCTGTTCCTGCAATCTTCGGGTTGCATCGTTATGGCACTGCAGGAGGCCCAGGATGGACATGTTTGAGGAATGGGAGGGGGAGTTAAAATGGTTCGCGACTAGGAGGTGCAGTTGTTTATTGTGAACCAAGCGGAGGTGCTGACATTAGCCTTTTCTGGGGCAGAGAATCACAAACAAAGTCACCATCCTCTGATGAAGGGTCTAGGCCCAAAACGTCAGCTTTTGTGCTCCTGAGATGCTGCTTGGCCTGCTGTGTTCATCCAGCTTCACACTTGGTTACCCTCTGAGTGAAGAAGTGTCTCATTATTTCAGCTCTTATGACTTATTGGGTGCCATGGTGGCTCAGTGCAGCCTCACAGTGCTAGGGACCTGGGTTCGATTCCGGCCTCAGGCTTTACACTTCTAAATCCTGGAGGGCAAAGACCCAGACATGAGGGTTGTTTACTGTGGACCTAAAGAATACACTTTCTAAAAGTTGAAATGTTAGAATGTGAGGGCCCAAAGAGCCTCAGGGACCCGGGAATATGCAGCATTGAAATTCTGTGAACCAATACAGTAAAATACTATTTAAAAAGGTGCATAAAATACTCACCTTTATAACTACAGATCTAGAATACAACAGAATACAAGTCATGCATTGGCTGGTCAAGGCCATGCTTAGACCTCACCTGAAGGACTGTGAGCATTAGAAACAATATTATAGCCTTGGAGCAAGTTCAGCATAATTTGCGAGAATACAGATATATCATTTTGGAGCAGAAGTAGACAATTTGGTCCCTCCAGCCTGCTTGAGGGCCAAGGCTGATCTGTTTGTGTTTTGAATTCCTACTTTTCCAACCACAATTTTCTGAGACAGAGAATTCCAAAGACGTACAACCGTCAGAAGAAAATGAAATGGTTCGCGAGTGGGAGGTGCAGTTGTTCATTGCGAAACAAGCCTCCGCTTGGTTTCCCCAATGTAGAGGGAGTCACAACTGGTACAATGAATGCAGTATACCACATTGGCAGATGGGCAGGTGAATATGGGTCAGGGAGGAGGTGTGGGGGCAAGTGTAGCACTTCCTACGGTTGCAGGGAAAAGTGCCGGGTGTGGTGGGGTTGGAGGGGAGTGTGGAGCAGACAAGGGAGTCCCAGAGAGAGTGGTCTCTCCGGAAGGCAGACAAGGGTGGGGATGGAAAAATGTCTTTGTTTGTGGGGTCGGATTGTGGATGGCGGAAGTGTCGGAGGATGATGCATTGTATCCGGAGGTTGGTGTGGTGGTATATGCGGAAAACGGGGATTCTCTTTTGGCGGTTATTGCGGGGACAGGGTGTGAGGGATGAGTTGCAGGAAATGCAGGAGACATGGTCGAGGGTATTCTCGACCACTGTTGGGGGGCAGAGGTTGCGGTCCTTGAAGAACGAGGACATCTGGGATGTACGGGAGTGGAATGCCTCATGCTGGGAGCAGATGCAGTGGAGGCTAGGGAATAGGGAATTTTTGCAGGAAGGTGGGTGGGAGGAGGTGTATTCTAGGTAGCTGTGGGAGACGGTGGGCTTGAAATGGCTATCAGTTTCTAGGTGGAGACAGAGAGGTCCAGGAAGGTGAGGGATGTGTTGGAGATGGCCCAGGTGAACTTGAGGTTGGGGTGGAAGGTGTTAGTGAAGTGGATGAACTGTTCGAGCTCCTCGTGGGAGCACGAGACGCGCCGATACAGTCATCAATGTAACAGAGAAAGAAGTGTGGTTTAGGACCAGTGTAGGTGTGGAAGAGGGACTGTTCCACGTAACCTACAAGAGGCAGGCATAGCTTGGGCCCATGTGGGTACTCATGGCCACCCTCTTTGTCTGTTGAAAGTGGGAGGAATCGAAAGAGAACTTGTTGAGGGTGAGGACGAGTTCAGCTAGGCGGATGAGGGTGTCAGTGGAGGGGCACTGGTTGGGTCTGTGGGACAGGAAGAAGTGGAGGGCCTTAAGGCCATCTGTATGGGGAATGCAGGTGTATAGGGACTGGACATCCATGGTGAAAATGAGGTGTTGGTGTCTGGGGAATTGGAAGTTCTGGAGGAGATGGAGGGCATGGGTGGTTTCACGGATATAGGTGGGGAGTTCCTGGATCAAGGGGGAGAAATGGAGTCCAGATAGGTGGAGATGAGTTCAGTGGGGCAGGAGCAGGTGGAGACAATAGGTCAACCAGGGCAGGCAGGTTTGTCGATTTTGGGAAGGAGATAGAAGCAGGCAGTGTGGGGTTGGGGAACAATGAGGTTGGTGGCTGTGGGTGGGAGGTCACCTGAGGTAATGAGGTTGTGGATGGTTTGGGAGATGATGGTTTGGTTCTTGGCGGTGGGCGACATGATCCGGGGGCAGTAGGAGGAGGTGTGGGAGAGTTGGCGTCTGGCCTCAGCAATGTAGAGGTCTGTATCTCTGGCTTTTGCCTAATCAACATATTTATATCCCCTCTAGTAACTAATACCTTATAAAAACAGACATTTGTAGTCATTAACATCAAAGATTGCTAATCCCTCGATTCCTTCTTTGAACCAAGTTTATAGGCCCACCTAAAGACCATATTTATGTGTGATTGTGGAAGCAGACAAGCAATAGTAATTATGTAACGATAATCCTTAAGGTTATATGAACAAATAGCTTAATTTAATTATTCATTCCTAGAATATCAGCATTGCTGGCAAAATCCATTTATTGAAGGAACAATGATATAGTTCTAATCAGCACAGTGTGCGTGTTGAAGGGGAACTTGTTTGTGGTGCTCTTCTTACTGAAACTGAAAGCATCAATTTCTTTAAACTAATGGCACAGGAGCCTTTAATTTCAAAACATAAAAGACAAGGGATTTAAATAACTTATCAGCTTGGCAGTTTCATAGACTACCTGCATTTTATGTCATCTCTTCAAAATTGTAAGTCACACACTGTGAGAAACGGACAATATTCCAATAAACGTGAGATCTGTTTAAGTCAGCACTGAGTTCAAATGAGCTGTTCCCTATGTGTGTGTCACTGTTCCCTACCAGCAAAATGAGGATGTTTTGAAAATGAAGGAGCGTCTTCCAGATCCAAGGTACTATCACAGGACTTCCAAAACTTGACAGAGGGATGGACAGATATTAAAGTAAAATAGTAAATATGCAACAATTTATGCAACATTACAAGTGTTTGATTTCACCTTGTTGGCACATTGGAATAAATAACTAGGCTTAAGTGATCACTTTGTTATGTGATCTTTGTGATAAAAATTCTACATTTGCATGTATAGATTGGATAATCGGTGATCTTTCACTTACATTAAAGTTGCAATTTCTTTGAATGCCAAATACTGCGAAGTAGTTTTAAGAAAACATATGTAGGTCCTTTGGAAATGAATTGAGATTATATCTCAGACGCATTTGCCTAATGGTTTTACTGGTAAAGAGAAATCATCAACAATTTTTTTTAGTCAGGAGGGGCCTGATGACTTGATTTCACAGCATTTCGGTCAAGTTGTAGTGTAGCAAATACAATGATATGAATGCTGTAAAACCTTAATAAGAAGGTCTTGGGCCCAGACTAGCATCTTCTAAGGATCTCTTGATTAGGGATACAAGTTAAGATTAGATTGTTGTGGGAATGCTCAGAGCACTTTTCCATTAGGCAAGAATTGTGTTGGTCCAGGTGCACACACATGGTCTAAATATTACAAAGATACCTGCACAATGCATCACTGAGATCTTTACATTCATCAAGTGTTAGCAGTTATCACATGTTGCTTGCTGAAGGCTATTTGCTCAGAGCGAGAGTGAGGAGTAAGGCATTTGTTAGGAATTTAACATATGTCTATGAACACAGCAGGACAAGCAGCATCAGAGGAGCAGGAAGGCTGACGTTTCGGGCCTCGGGGGCAGGGATTTTAGTTGCTTTCACCTCAGCTGTAGCATATATTGGTAGGTGCATTAACGACCGAGGTTGAACAGTCTTCCTTTGCCCTATAACTGGAACAGACACAATACGCGGTACCTGAAACAGATCAGGACACCTTGGTAAGAAATTGCCTGGAAAAGTGGAGAATAGCGCTAGAACTCCAAGCTCAAGTTCCATTAATGAAGGCACTCTTGCTTCAGAACTAGTTAACAGCAAAAGTCTGCAAGGTTTATTTCTGCTCTTCAGATGATAAGAAGACAATAACTGTTATCTTGACTGTTGAGCTATTAGCAGAAGCCTACTGCCACTCATTGAGGAACACTCACAAAAAACCCACTTGAACCTTGCTGAGCTGAGAAAAAATTTAACAACACACATTTGATCAATGGATGGAAGTGCTCAAATATAACACCACAGTTTGAAGGACTAAAAGAAGCAGTCCTGTTGGAGGAGTTAAAAACGTTACTTTCTGTACAGCCTTAAAACTCAAGTAGTGGAACAAAGCGTTTCAAAAGCCAGAGAAGCAGCCATCCAAGCAGACAACTATGAATTGACACTCAAACCTCTAACATTCAATACACCCACATCTAATAATTCTTACATGTTAAGGATGGATGGAGATAAAGCACAAATGTACTTGAGAGCAAAAGAGTGGAGAGCCTTCGTCCCAGAGCCAGCCCAATGTTATTCTGACCTTCCTTTCTATTAGAGCCACAGAATCACACAACATGGAAACAGACCCTTCAGTCCAACTCCATGAGGTATCACAAATTGAACTAATCCCATTTGTCTGCATTTGGCCCATATCCCTCTAATCCTTTCCCGTTCAGGTACCTGTCCAAATGGCTTTTAAATGTTGTAATTATATCATATCTTCTGGCAGCTCATTCCATATACGCACCACCCTCAGCGTTAAAAAGCTGCCCCTCAGGTCTCTTTTAATCTTTCCCCCTCACCTTAAACCTATGGCCTACAGTTTTGACTTCCCTACCTTCAAGGAAAGACCTTGGATATTCACCTTATCTATGCCCCTCATGATTTTATAAACTTCTGAAAGGTCAGCTCTCAGTCTTCAAAGCTTCAGGGAAAAAAGTCCCTACCTATCCCATCTCTCGCTATAACTCAAACCCTCCAGTCCTGGCAATATCTTTGTAATTTTTTCTGCACCCTTCCAGTTCAACAACATCCTTCCTTTGGCAGGGTGACCAGAATTGTATGCAGTTTTCTAAAAGTGGCTGAACTAATGTCTTGTACCGCTGCAACATGATGTTCAAACTCCTGTACTCAATGTTCTGACCAATCGTGCCAAACGCCTTCTTCACCAGCCTGTCTACCTGCGATGCCACTTTCAAGGAACTATGAACTTGCATCCCTAGGTCCTCCAGCTCAACAACACTTCCCAGGGCCCTACCATTAACTCTGTAAAGTCCTTTCCTGGTTTGCCTTACCAAACACCTTGCATTTATCTACATTTAAATCCATCTGCCACTTCTTGGCCCGTTGGCCCATCTGATCAATATCTCATTGTACTCTTAGATAACGTTCTTCACTGACCACAATACCATCAATTTTGGTGTCATTACAATCTACTAACCATACCTCCTATATTCTCGTCCAAGTTGTTGATATAAATGGTAACCGTGAACCCAGAAATTGATTGTTGCAGTATACTGCTGGTCATCGGCCTCAGTCCGAATAACAGCCCTCTACCACCACACTCTGTCTTCTACCATCAAGCCAATTTTGTATCCAATTTACCATCTCTCCCGGACCTTATATGATCTAACCCAACTGACTAGCCTACCATGCAGGACTTTGTCAAAAGACACCCCTCGAATATCACCCTCTGCTTCCTGCCACTCAATCAATTCTAGATCCAATTAGCCAAATTTCTTTGGATCCATGGCCTTTTACCTTTGCTAACAGTCTCTCTTGTAGGATCTTAATAAAAGCTGAGATAAAGTCTGATTAGACCACATCGAATTCCTCGCCCACATCTACATACCTGGCCACCTCTTCAAGCAATTCAATTTGGTCTAACATGACTTATTTATACTTGAATAATTAGAAATATTGAGGTAAATATAGGTTAGTAGACTAACTTGTGAAATACCTGCAGGGCACATCATGATGCAGATGCGAGGTCCCATAGATTTCTCATCATCTAATCCAGATGTTAGTACACTGTGGTTCACCAAATCTGATTCAAACCCGAAATAAAAACCGAAAGAAGTGCAGATGCTGTATATCAAGAACAAAAACAGAATTTGCTAGAAAGGCTCAGCAGGTCTGCAGCATCTGAGAATCAAAATCAGAATTAACATTTCAGTTCTGAGGAAGGGTCACTGTACTCAAAATGTTAACTCTGACTTGTCTTCACAAATACTACCAGACCTGCTGAGCTTTTCCAGCAACTTCTGTTTTTGTTCCTGATTCAAAACTTGCCACCTTCACAAGGGTTGTCAGTTCTTCAATTGCAAAGGCCTAGCATCAGAATTTCCTCAACAACAACTTCTGTTTGCTATGCAGGCCATCCTGCTTATTCTATGGCCTGCAGCTAATTAGACAATAGATCATAAGGTAAAGGAACGGAAGTATGTTATTCAACCTATTGAGTATGCTCCATCATTCAATCATGGTTGACGTGTTTCTCAACACCATTCTCCTCCCCTCTCCCCAGAACGTTTGATGCCTTTACTAATCAAGAACCCATCTATCTCCGTCTTAAATACACTCAATGACCTGCCCTGTACAGCCCTCTGTGGCAATGAGTTCCACAGATTCAGCACCCTCTGGGTGAAGAAATTCCTCCTCATCACAGTTCTAAAAGGCCATCCCTTCATTCTGAGGCTGTGCCCTCTGGTGCTAGTCTCTCCTACTACTGGAAACATCTCCATATCCACTCTTTCCAGGGCTTTCAGTATTCTATAATTGTCAAGAAACAAGACTCAATCTTCTAATAGCTCAGCAACAATTCATCCCACAGCTGCTCAGTCTCTCCTCTGAAGACTGCCCCACTTGATGCGTGAGTCTGCGCCCCAGCTACATAAAGTAAACAATTCAGGGCAGTTGGCATTGCCCTGTGTTTCGTCAAACATCGGTTTCCTGAGTTGCATGAAGTAAAGCTTTGCAGAGGCTTCCTTGAACCGAGCTCTCAGCTGCTGGAATTTCTTCTGAACTCCAATAGTTCAGAACCAGAGTGGCTCCTACTTTGACAAGCCCCAGTCGGTCAGAGTAAGTAGCAGCAGTAAACACTATTGAGTTACCTTCTTCCACAGCTGTCCCTCTATGACTAAAAAGGACTGTCAAACTGTTATTCATTGACCTGTGAACTGCTGATCAGCAACTTAAGAACTGTACTGAAAACAAAAAATAGCAGCATCCGTGGGGAGAGAGCAAGGTCATGTTTCGAGTCTTGAAGACTCTTCGTCGGAGCTGATGTGAAGTGGCTTTGCTGACTTGCAAACTGTTTTGACTGGCTAGTAAAACATGATCATTTATTTTGTGCATATGCAGGGATACCTAGGTCTTATGACTGTGAAGTGTAAAACTCACTCTGGGAGGTTACAGAAACCTCCAGTCTTTATACAAAATATTAGAACACATGTTAAGATTCCCACACTTCTCGGTCCACAGATAATGCTTTACATTATCTGCAGTTTTCCTGTCATTCATAGGCATTCTTTGTACATCTGTGGTTCCCGCTTGCTTTGATAGCTTTGCTGTTACTGACAATATGACTAAAGCTTTAAACTTTAACTGATTCCTTGAATTCGCTGACCTTGACCACTCATGTGAAATGATGATTTTTTTCAAACAGGAGTCAAATGCGTGGTCTTGCACGCAAACCTGGAAAGGGCCTGAGGAAGTGAGGGGGAGGCAGCCTTGCAGCAGCATCTATCAGCAGTACAGCTTAGGAACACCAGGCCAGCTGGCCATTCATTGTCAGGAATGGTCCTCCAGCGTGGAGGGAGAGCTTGAAAGTGGGAAAGGTCTGAGCACACAGATCAGGTCATCAGCAAGCCCATGGCTATCTGAACAGGGAGGCTCATGAGGGAAAAGTGGCATAAGGCAGTGGAGGAGAACAAAAGCAGAAACCAGTGCAGAGACAATGGTACCATGTGACCCAGATGTAACGACAAAAGATAAAATATCTGCGATGTCTCTAAAGACTGGCCTCTCCTGAGAGGCATGACTGATCTATGTGCCATAGTAGTTGAGGAGGCAACTCTGCTATGTTAATGGATATCAATTCTGTTGTCATCAAATTCAGCAGGTCCCTTATATTCTATGCCTCAGATTCACTCCTTAGGAGGTCACAAATGAAATGTATGGCTTCTTCAGTCAGCTGCACATCACTGCATCAAGGTGGTGACCGATGCTGTCTTCAGAAGCACCAGCCAGTGTATACATTACCAAATTGATGCAGACAGTCAGGCTCAAAGATTCAGTAGGGCTTAGCACCATCACTGGATTCTCCCTTGTCTATGCCATGGCCCAAATGGACTTCTTCCAGATAGTTGCTGGAAATATTGCTAATGCAAAGGATGTTTGAGGCTTAGACATTGATTGTCTTTTAAAAATGACACCAGCACTTGCTTGATAATAAAATGTGAGGCTGGATGAACACAGCAGGCCAAGCAGCATCTCAGGAGCACAAAAGCTGACGTTTCGGGCCTAGACCCTTCATCAGAGAGGGGGATGGGGGGAGGGAACTGGAATAAATAGGGAGAGAGGGGGAGGCGGACCGAAGATGGAGAGTAAAGAAGATAGGTGGAGAGAGTGTAGTTGGGGAGGTAGGGAGGGGATAGGGCAGTCCAGGGAACACGGACAGGTCAAGGAGGTGGGATGAGGTTAGTAGGTAGCTGGGGGTGCGGCTTGGGGTGGGAGGAAGGGATGGGTGAGAGGAAGAACCGGTTAGGGAGGCAGAGACAGGTTGGACTGGTTTTGGGACGCAGTGGGTAGGGGGGAAGAGCTGGGCTGGTTGTGTGGTGCAGTGGGGGGAGGGGATGAACTGGGCTGGTTTAGGGATGCAGTAGGGGAAGGGGAGATTTTGAAACTGGTGAAGTCCACATTGATACCATATGGCTGCAGGGTTCCCAGGCGGAATATGAGTTGCTGTTCCTGCAACCTTCGAGTGGCATCATTGTGGCAGTGCAGGAGGCCCATGATGGACATGTCATCAAGAGAATGGGAGGGGGAGTGGAAATGGTTTGCGACTGGGAGGTGCAGTTGTTTGTTGCGAACTGAGCGGAGGTGTTCTGCAAAGCGGTCCCCAAGCCTCCACTTGGTTTCCCCAATGTAGAGGAAGCCGCACCGGGTACAGTGGATGCAGTATACCACATTGGCAGATGTGCAGGTGAACCTCTGCTTGATGTGGAATGTCATCTTGGGGCCTGGGATGGGGGTGAGGGAGGAGGTGTGGGGACAAGTGTAGCATTTCCTGCGGTTGCAGGGGAAGGTGCCGGGTGTGGTGGGGTTGGAGGGCAGTGTGGAGCGAACAAGGGAGTCACGGAGAGAGTGGTCTCTCCGGAAAGCAGACAGGGGAGGGGATGGAAAAATGTCTTGGGTGGTGGGGTCGGATTGTAAATGGCGGAAGTGTCGGAGGATAATGCGTTGTATCCGGAGGTTGGTAGGGTGGTGTGTGAGAACGAGGGGGATCCTCTTGGGGCGGTTGTGGCGGGGGCGGGGTGTGAGGGACGTGTTGCGGGAAATACAGGAGACGCGGTCGAGGGCGTTCTCGATCACTGTGGGGGGAAAGTTGCGGTCCTTGAAGAACTTGGACATCTGGGATGTGCGGGAGTGGAATGTCTTGTCGTGGGAGCAGATGCGGCGGAGGCGGAGGAATTGGGAATGGGGGATGGAATTTTTGCAGGAGGGTGGGTGGGAGGAGGTGTATTCTAGGTAGCTGTGGGAGTCGGTGGGCTTGAAATGGACATCAGTTACAAGCTGGTTGCCCGAGATGGAGACTGAGAGGTCCAGGAAGGTGAGGGATGTGCTGGAGATGGCCCAGGTGAACTGAAGGTTGGGGTGCAAGGTGTTGGTGAAGTGGATGAACTGTTCGAGCTCCTCTGGGGAGCAAGAGGCGGCGCCAATACAGTCATCAATGTACCGGAGGAAGAGGTGGGGTTTGGGGCCTCTGTAGGTGCGGAAGAGGGACTGTTCCACGTAACCTGCAAAGAGGCAGGCATAGCTGGGGCCCATGCGTGTGCCCATGGCCACCCCCTTAGTCTGTAGGAAGTGGGATTACCGGAGGAAGAGGTGGGGTTTGGGGCCTGTGTAGGTTACCGGAGGAAGAGGTGGGGTTTGGGGCCTGTGTAGGTTTACCGGAGGAAGAGGTGGGGTTTGGGGCGATTCCATCCCCTATTCCCAATTCCTCCGCCTCCGCCGCATCTGCTCCCACGACAAGACATTCCACTCCCGCACATCCCAGATGTCCAAATTCTTCAAGGACCGCAACTTTCCCCCCACAGTGATCGAGAACGCCCTCGACCGCGTCTCCCGCATTTCCCGCAACACGTCCCTCACACCCCACCCCCACCACAACCACCCAAAGAGGATCCCCCTCGTTCTCACACACCACCCCACCAACCTCCGGATACAACGCATCATCCTCCGACACTTCCGCCATCTACAATCCGACCCCACCACCCAAGACATTTTTCCATCCCCACCCCGTCTGCTTTCCGGAGAGACCACTCTCTCCGTGACTCCCTTGTTCGCTCCACACTGCCCTCCAACCTCACCACACCCGGCACCTTCCCCTGCAACCGCGGGAAATGCTACACTTGCCCCCACACCTCCCCCCTCATCCCTATCCCAGGCCCCAAGATGACATTCCACAATAAGCAGAGGTTCACCTGCACATCTGCCAATGTGGTATACTGCATCCACTGTACCCAGTGTGGCTTCCTCTACATTGGGGAAACCAAGCGGAGGCTTGGAGACCACTTTGCAGAACACCTCCGCTCAGTTCGCAACAAACTACTGCACCTCCCAGTCGCAAACCATTTCCACTCCCCCTCCCATTCTTTAGATGACATGTCCATCATGGGCCTCCTGCAGTGCCACAATGATGCCACCCGAAGGTTGCAGGAACAGCAACTCATATTCCGCCTGGGAACCCTGCAGCCTAATGGTATCAATGTGGACTTCACCAGTTTTAAAATCTCCCCTTCCCCAACTGCATCACTAAACCAGCCCAGTTCGTCCCCTCCCCCCACTGCACCACACAACCAGCCCAGCTCTTCCCTTCCACCCACTGCATCCCAAAACCAGTCCAACCTGTCTCCACCTCCCTAACCTGTTCTTCCTCTCACCCATCCCTTCCTCCCACCCCAAGCCGCACCCCCATCTACCTACTAACCTCATCCCACCTCCTTGACCTGTCCGTCTTCCCTGGACTGACCTAACCCCTCCCTACCTCCCCACCTATACTCTCCTCTCCACCTATCTTCTTTTCTCTCCATCTTCGGTCCGCCTCCCCCTCTCTCCCTATTTATTCCAGAACCCTCACCCCATCCCCCTCTCTGATGAAGGGTCTAGGCCCGAAACGTCAGCTTTTGTGCTCCTGAGATGCTGCTTGGCCTGCTGTGTTCATCCAGCCTCACATTTTGTCCTCTTGTTGTTGTCTGTTTAGTAGACACCTGCGGATGAAGTTATGAGGATATCCCTTCATAGCAAAGATTTTGTATAGGTGCAGAGGGTGTATGTGTTCAGGGTGTCTCATTTGTTCCTTTGGTGTAGTTTCGGGATTACAGTTTGATGGATGGCTTGTTGTGTTTCGTCCATGAGTCTGTTGTTTTTTAACGTAGTTTCCAGGACTTGGCCTGCTGTGTTCATCCAGCCTCACATTTTATTATCTTGGAATCTCCAGCATCTGCAGTTCCCATTATCTCTAACATTACAATCTTACCAGCAGACAAAGGATGCATGACCATTATTGTGAACAAACTGGATTACGTTAAGAAAGCACAGGCACTGCTCACAGATATAACCACTTACCAACAGGTGGCGATAGACCCACCACTGCAGCTAGGTAATAGGATCACCCAGACTCTGAAGAGACTAAAGGATGCAGGACAGATAACCAAGACAGACTACATGAGAATGAAACCAGAAGGCCCAAACACCCCCTGCATCTATCGATTTCCTAACGTACACAAACCACACAACCCCTCAGACCCATTGTCTCCCTACCAGGCACACCTTCCCACAGTAAGAGAGGGCTCTGATGAAGGGTCTAGGCCCGAAACGTCAGCTTTTGTGCTCCCGAGATGCTGCTGGGCCTGCTGTGTTCATCCAGCCTCACATTTTATTATCTTGGATTCTCCAGCATCTGCAGTTCCCATTATCACTCACACCTTCCCACAAACTGGCCAAGGGCCTACAACAGAGATTGAAACACCTAGTTGACAGATCAGCCCATTCCATTCACTTACCCAAACAATCCCTCGATACCCTCAAGAACTTATGAATCAGTGACGACAAGATTATTGTATCCTTTGACGTCGCATCTTTATTCACATCAATCAACATCCCACTAGCCAAAGAAACACTGGCCACATCACTAGAGGAAGCAGAAACGCAGACCAACAGCTCCATCAGCAATGACTACATACTCAAACTACTAGATCTGTGCCTTACCACTCACTTCATCTTTAATGGTCAAGTATATAAATAGATCAACAGTACACCAATGGGGTCACCTACCTCAGGATTCTTTGCAGGGGCAGTCATGCAAACAGTAGAACACACCGCTATCCCCCACATTCAACCTAAACCGTGGATCCGGTATGTAAATACACATTTGTCATTATTAAACACAACAAACTAGAAGAGACTGACCACCTCATCAACAATGTCTTTGCGGAGATTAAATTCACAAAGAGAAGAAGAAAACAACAATCAGTTTCCATTTCTGGATGTCAGAGTTGAATGTGCGACCAACGGGGAGTTCCAAACCTCAGTACACGGGAAAGCAACCCACACTGACCAAATCCTCAATTTCCACAGGAACCACCCCAAAGCCCACAAACAAAGATATATTAGGACTCTATTTAAATGGGCCACCACTTATTGCAACACTCCAGAACTACTCAGGAAAGAGGAAGAGCACACATACAAAATACCCGCAACTTCATCCACAAGTGCCTGTTAAATAGACAACAATAGGAAGACACAGTACGCCCTAACACACAGGCCACACTACCATACATCAAGAACATATCAGAACTGACAACGAGACTCTGAAGGCCAATAGGAGCCATGGTGTCACACAAGCCTGCAGCTACTCTGCAGCAAACACTCACAAGGATTAAAGACCCCAATCTCACAACATGCAGAACCAACGTAGTTTACAAAATACCATGCAACGACTGCCACAAACATTACATCGGACATACGGGAAGGAAACTAGCCATGAGAATACATGAACATTAACCAACAGCAAAAAGACATGATGAATGATCCTTAATATCAGTACACTGGGACAATGAAGGCCATAAGTTTAATTGGGACAATGTAACCATAGTAGTCCAAGCCAAGCAGACATGCACGGGAATTCCTAGAGGCATGGTTTTCCACCCATAATGCAATCAACAAACATATTGAATTGGACCCCATATACAAACCCATATAGAACGAAACTGGAAATGATGCAACTCACCACAACAGACCAGACAGTATAAATTCCAAGTAGAGTAGAACAACATTGTTTCATCAGAGGCCTCACTGATGAAGTTACCTAGCATGGTCACAAAACGTCTGAACGAAGAAAAGGTCAGGTCAGCGAGCAAGTCAACAACCTCACCATCACTTCCTTTTGCATCATGGATGCTGCAGCTGCTGTCTCAAAGCTAACCTGCTGGCTGTTTCTTAGCCAGCTGGCATGGATTGCTGCATGAGTTGGAGTGGTAGGATTCTTGCCTCTCATTTCTGGTTCCACATTTTCCTACTCTCCAGATCCCGTAAAATAACAACCAGCAAGTTGCAGAAACAATAAATGATTGCATTTCTGGCAAACATAGTAATAACAATTAAGACATTAAATTTTTTAGTGTCAATTTCTTAACCTTATTGCATGTCTATGCTCTTCTCTTGTCTATTTCAAATTGGATGAGCATCATTCAAGTATTTCATAAGTCTATCTGCTTCATTTCTGGACCAGGAGTTCTTGGCTGACTCTTTCTTCATACTTGGATAATGCCCATCATTCAGCAATCAGGATTTTGCCAATCTTCTCTCAGAAATTAATCTTTTCTTAGATTATCCCTGGCAGATATGTCAGATACTGAATTAACATTGTTCTGATTCATGAACATTATAATATGCAGCTGTTATAAGCAATATGGCACTCAGGTCGAAACTACCCACTTGTTTTTTAAATAAGATACTGCATCCATTAAACTACTAATATTCTCATGCCTGTAGTAATTTGTTTGAGGGCTAAAAAGTAATTCCCCTGCATGTACTTAACCTCAGCACATTTCAGAAAGTTAGGTAGCAGGATGAATTTCGAAAAAATTAAAACTGACTGTGAACTCGACCATGTCCCTAACAAACAGAATCAGGGTATTTAACTCATGTTCTGCATAAAAATCTCACAGAAAATTTTCATAGCCCATAAATTGACATTAAAAAAAGCCACTCCCTATACCTCACAGATCTACTTAAAGCAAGAATTCACCTCATTCTGCTGAATATTGCATTTTCATTTCTGGGTAAGTAAATTTCATATAAATTAATCATAGACATGCCCCTCACCCATTTCAGGTTCTCTCAGACTTCCTTGAAATGTTGCTTTAACAGGTTAGTGTAAAGGATGTAGTTATCATTTCAGCCAGTGGCATGTGAATCCAGAAAATCCAAACTCATCTGAAGTGGAGAAGCATTGACAATTTGTTGGATCCAAGGCTATTATCCCAGGATCTATGTTCAGTGCAGGAATAGCTTCAATAATTTCTCAAGAGTAGCAACTGTTTATTTTTCCATTGAATAACAATTTGTGAAATCTACCTCCTTCTCCACCAGAATTCTATTTTCTCAAATACATCTTTCAGCAATATTTCTCTTTGTAAACACATATTCACCTTAGATAATGTGTGAGAGACTCATATCATACAGTCATTGAGTCATAGAGCACAGAAACAGACCCTTCAGTCCAGCCAGTTCAGACTGAACATAATCCCAAACTAAACTAGCCCCACCTGTCTGCTCCTGGCCCAAATCCCACCAAAGCTTTCCTATTCATGCACTTATCCAAATGTCTTTTAAATGTTGTAATTGTACCCAGATCCACCACTTCCTCAGAAAGTTCATTCCACACACAAGCCATCCTCTGTGTAAAAAATTTGCCCCTCATGTCTTTTTAAAATCTCTCTCCACTCACCTTAAAAATGTGCCCAAAGTCTTGAAATCCCCAGTCCTAGGGAAAAGAACAATTACTATTAACCCTATCAATACCCCTCACTAATTTATAAACTTCTGTAAGGTCGCTTCTCAATCTTTTATGGTGCAGCTTATCCTGCCTTTCTTTATAACTCAAAACATTTTTGTTCTCAACCCAGCAGCTACAAGGACAATTATCTTCTCATTTGCCAGCTCTTGTACCATCACCTTTTTCCCAACACTCGTTCTCGTTAAATTCCAGCTTTCAATTTAACAACATCCCATCTTGGTTGTCTTTTACTCCTTCTCCCTTTCAGCATCAGTGCATACCTCAGCACTCTCCTTTATCCAAGGGACAGTAATCAGTAATCATCTTCCTTTTCCTTTCTCTCTACCTCTCTGTCTGTCTCTGAAGCACAAAACAGAACTATCAGAATGCAAGATTTTAGGCTGGAACAAATCCTCTGGTTATGATTTTATATCTTGATGGACCACTAAAAATCCCACAGTCAGCCAGTTTGACTACAGGAAGTTGCATTCCAATGCCTGTCACCTGCTTTTGTCCAGCTTCCTAAAGCTTGCCTTATATTTTTCTGTTTCCTCCAATTCCATCTGATCGATCGCTGTCTCTCCGAAGAAGACAATGCAGACAAGGAGAATCTTTACAACACAGCAATATCAAGCCATCAGTATTAGGAGGTAGCATAGATAATTGTGTCCCAGTTGGATTAAGAAGTGAGATAGAATGGAGAAAACCCAGTACTGATGAGCAACAACAGATACAAGTGAGTGGAGAGAACTGTTAGAGGGCAAGTCCTTTCAATTCTGAGAAGGATAACTGAAATGCAAGGAGAAAGAGACATGCTTTGCTGAAGTAGTTATATGAGGTATTAGAAGACTTACCAAGGATTACAGCGCTGTGGCATGTGGTTGTTCAGGAACGTATTTGTAGCATATGTCATGTAATCTCCCAGGATATCAGTAGCTACAATCTCTCTATTGAAGTGCTGCAACCAAGATCTCCACTAATGTAAATACAACAACTTCTGCAGTTTTATTAGAGTTCAGGTGGCTGTTACACTGTTTCTTGACTTAAATTTATGCTCCACCTTGGGAAGACAAATATCTATGCTCAACAAATTGATGCAGTTCAGTCTGTAAATTATATTCTAATTTATTTGCAAACTGAACTGGGCAGCAGAGGGCAAGGAGGTTAGTATTTTCTGTTTCTCCCTCAGACACCAAAAATGCATACACAGATTGTTTCTCTGTTAGACAAATTGCACATAATTATTCTTGAAGAAACAGACTCAGCATCAACTGTAAAGGAATAAAGTTTTCAGAATTTGAAGTCTTATTTTTGTTTAAACAATTTTGGCAAACAACCAGTAGGAAATAGTATAAGCAGTTCATTGACTTGGCAGGATCAATGAAACTGGATGCAATGCACATACTCAGACTACACTGTCGCCATTTATCTCACAGAGTCTTCAGTCTGGGAAAAAAAAATGTAATACATGCTCAGGATTTTAAGAATGGCCAAAATTTCCAAGTAAAGATTAAGTAAGAAATTACAGGATTCAAGGGGAAAATTCAATGGCTAATATTAATCATTTATTTGTGAATCAACTTTTTTCCTGAAAACTTTGTTTTGGAAAATTATATCTTTCAGTTGTTGATAAACTAATATTTCAGAAATTTATTTTACATGATTTTTAGGGAAATGTAAACTCACCATTGGCAAATACTGTATTTATAAGATGAGCTTGCATCAATATTACAGTTGCTAATGTGGCCACAGAAATTTATAATAAATGAAATGACTTGAAATTGTCACAAAAGGAAGATCATGCAGATGAAAGAAACGACGTGGTGCATTAAATATGTTAGACTAGAACACCTATGTCAGTCCCAGTGCTGTATGGTTTCTGACTAATTTTGGTCTTTGCGATTTCAATCAGCTTAAGTTGTATTGGACTTACTGAGACAAAACTATTCAACTGACCTATTTTCATAATTCCATTGTAATGATTGGCAGATTTCAAAATTGACAAACTAAAATTAAACACAAGTAAATGTGAAGCAGTAAGTTTTTAGTGGGAAGAATAGAGAGGTCACCTTACTTGGAAGGTGCAAGTCTAGCTGGGGTTAGAAGAACAAAGCAATTTTTGGACTATAAACATACCAATCATTAAAGGTTTTGTCCCACAGGTTAGTAAGACTGTTTAAAAAAAGTAAACCAAATATTGTGGTTTATTTCTAGTAAGACAGAATTGAAAAGTAGAGAAATGGTTCACAAAGTGTACCAATGTTTGTTTAAACCCGTTGAAGAGTTGAACCATGTGAAGTTCGAGTCACCTTATAAAAAGGATAGAATGGCATTCAGGGCATTGCAGAGGATGTTTACAAGAATGATGTCAGAAATGTGAAAGTATACATAGGTAGGAAACAAAGAAGATGGGTGTTGTTGTAATTTAGCTCTTCAAAATTACAAAATGTTTTGATCACATGGATTCGGAAAAAATGATCCGACTTGTGGGAAAGAGTATAGATATCGTTAATGTGAAATAATCACCAAGAAGTCCAAATAGATTATGGAATTCACTAAAGCAGTGAGTGGTTGAAGCAAATAGTATATAAACATTTAAAGGGAGTCTAGGCTAACATATAAGCAAGAAGATTGTTCAGAATTACATTGCTAGATTTAGATAAGGAAAATGGAAGGCGCACATGGAGCATAAACACTGGCATGGGCTATTATTACTTATTTTTCATGGATGTTAGCATTGTTGATTCAGCAAAAATATGTTGCCCATCCCTAATGGTTCTTGACGGTGGTAATGGGCTGCCTTCTTGAATCACTACAGCTCTATCTGGTGTAGGAACATCCAGAGTCCTGTTTCTATTCCAACTTTGGAGGGATGCCATGGTAATTTCAAATCAAGATGGTGAAGGACTTCCAGGAGAACTTGCAGGTGATTGTGTACCCAAATGCATGCTGCCCTTATCCTTCTTGAAGTTGCGTGTTTGAAAGGTACTGTCAAAGGTGACTCAATGAGTTGCTGCAGTGCACCTTTTGTTTAATGCACACTCCTGTGGCACTATGGCACACTGTGCAGGGTGGTGGAGGGCGTGAATGTTTGAGGTGATGGATGGATTGATGATAAAGCCTGGTTATTTAACAAAGATGCTGTTGAGATTAATGAATGCCATTGGAGATGTGCTCCAAGTGGATAGTCTTTCATCCCACTCCTGGCGTGTGCCTTTTTGGTCAATGTAAGCCCACAGGATGTTGATGATGAAGGATTCAAGAATTGCAATATCGTTGTTTGTCAAGAAGCAGGTTTTCTCTTATTGACAGTGTTCATTTTCTTAGCACTTGTGTGGCATGAATATTACTTGACATTTATCAGCTCAAGCCTGAATGTTGTCCAGATTTGCAAAACTGAGCCTAATGCTGTAATAGTCAGTGAACATTCCTATTTCAGACCTGATAATAGAGGGAAAATCAATAATGAAATAGTTGAAGATGATTGGGCATGGGACACTACCTTAAAGAACATTTGAGGCAATTTGATTGACCTCCAATAACCACAGTCATCTTTCTTTTTACTGGTATGACCCCAAATAATGTTGAGCTTCACCGCACTCCCCTTACCTCCCCCTCACCAACACCAATTCCCAGTAACTTCAATTTAACATAAGAAATAGGAGGAGTAAACCGTATGGCCCATATATACCAAATGAAATGCTGATTGATATCAGTGGACTTATTTTAATCTGATACTGTATGCAAAGAGGCAAGACAAGGGGAGTAGAATCAATTGGATTCCTCTACCAATATGTTGGTACTGGCACCAAGGGCCAAATGACTTTCTATCTTATTGTATCATTATGAGATTCTATGAACAAAGACATGAATGAGATTTTCAGCAGCAGCCCATGAATCCAACTAGACACAGGGAAGACCTTTGCATGACTTTCAGCTGTAGGCCATAAACATTCTTCCCTGCTCCTTTTTACTTCTTTTAAGATGCTCTGTAAAATTAAACCAGAAAATGTTGGAAATGATCAGCAGATATGATAGCATTTAACCACTTAAAATCATGATCAACCCTTACAGTCCCTGTGTGGCTCAATGTCAGTTTTGCTTGATATGACCATATGATTCAGGAGAGAAGGCGGGCATGTGTTTTGAATTCCATATTCATAGCTATGCCTACTAACCTTTCATTCCTTGACCTAACAAGAATCGACCAGTACCACCTTAAAAATACGAAGTGACCCCAATGCCACCAATTTCTGAGGCAGAGTGTCATCATTGCACATTTCTTTGAATGAAAATATTTTCCCTCATCTATCGTGGAAGGGCAACCCCAAGTTTTAAATAGCATCTCCTAGATTTAGATTTTTCTTTTTAAATTTGTTTAGAGGATGTGGACATCGTAGGCTGCGCCAGTATTTTATTGTACATGACGAGGCTCCCTATTATCCACAGCATGTTATCCCTTCAAAGAATTTCAGTAGATTTGTAAAATATGATTTCTCCTTCACAATACCATGCTGACTCTTCTCTATTACCTTGAGGTTTTCCAAATGCTCAGTTGTATCCTATTTAATTGATCAATTCTAAAACCTTCCCTAAATTGGATGTCAAACTAATTGGCTTGTTTTCTCCTGCCCTTCTTGCAGAAGTACAATGGCTATATTTGCGACTTTCCATCCTAATGAAACCTTTCCAGAATTCCACACATTTTAGGAAATTAACATCAACACATCTACCTCATTAGCAAAGAGATAATGGGAACTGCAGATGCTGGAGAATTCCAAGATAATAAAATGTGAGGCTGGATGAACACAGCAGGCCAAGCAGCATCTCAGGAGCACAAAAGCTGACGTTTCGGGCCTAGACCCTTCATCAGAGAGGGGGATGGGGAGAGGGAACTGGAATAAATAGGGAGAGAGGGGGAGGCGGACCGAAGATGGAGAGTAAAGAAGATAGGTGGAGAGAGTGTAGGTGGGGAGGTAGGGAGGGGATAGGTCAGTCCAGGGAAGACGGACAGGTCAAGGAGGTGGGATGAGGTTAGTAGGTAGCTGGGGGTGCGGCTTGGGGTGGGTGGAAGGGATGGGTGAGAGGAAGAACCGGTTAGGGAGGCAGAGACAGGTTGGACTGGTTTTGGGATGCAGTGGGTAGGGGGGAAGAGCTGGGCTGGTTGTGTGGTGCAGTGGGGGGAGGGGATGAACTGGGCTGGTTTAGGGATGCAGTAGGGGAAGGGGAGATTTTGAAACTGGTGAAGTCCACATTGATACCATATGGCTGCAGGGTTCCCAGGCGGAATATGAGTTGCTATTCCTGCAACCTTCGGGTGGCATCATTGTGGCACTGCAGGAGGCCCATGATGGACATGTCATCTAGAGAATGGGAGGGGGAGTGGAAATGGTTTGCGACTGGGAGGTGCAGTTGTTTGTTGCGAACTGAGCGGAGGTGTTCTGCAAAGCGGTCCCCAAGCCTCCGCTTGGTTTCCCCAATGTAGAGGAAGCCGCACCGGGTACAGTGGATGCAGTATACCACATTGGCAGATGTGCAGGTGAACCTCTGCTTAATGTGGAATGTCATCTTGGGGCCTGGGATGGGGGTGAGGGAGGAGGTGTGGGGACAGGTGTAGCATTTCCTGCGGTTGCAGGGGAAGGTGCCGGGTGTGGTGGGGTTGGAGGGCAGTGTGGAGCGAACAAGGGAGTCACGGAGAGAGTGGTCTCTCCGGAAAGCTGACAGGGGAGGGGATGGAAAAATGTCTTGGGTGGTGGGGTCGGATTGTAAATGGCAGAAGTGTCGGAGGATAATGCGTTGAATACCTCATTAGCAATCTCTTTTAGGGCTCTAGGGTGGAGTCCATCAGCACCTGGAGACTTATCAATCTGCAGCTTCATCAGTTTGCTTAACACTTTTCTCGAGTAATAATTTCATGGCTCCTCTCTTCCTCAAACCTCCCGAAGTTCACATATTACTGAGATGTGTTTATTCTGTATAGAGAAAATTGGAGGAAAATACTTGTTCATTATATCTGCCATTTATTATCCACTACTAATTCCACACTCTCACCTTCTTTAGAGGACTGCTCACTTTTCTTGCTCTTTTTATTACTTTTCCTATTCTATTCCTTTTCAGATACCCATAGACCACAAGACCATAAGAAATAGGAATAGGAGAATGCAATTTGCCCATCAAGTCTGTTCCACCATTCAATAATATCTAGGCTCTTACAACCTATTTTAAAATTTCTAGCTGATTCTTACTTTTTTTTGGCCTGATTAACCTTTTAGTTACTTTCTGTTGTTCTCTATATACTGATCAATAATCTGACCAACCACTCACCTTTGTGCAATTATATTTTTTCTTAAGTTTCATGTCTCCTTAACTTGTTTAGTTAACCAGGAATGGTGGGTCCTCCACTTGCAAATTTTCTTAATAGCAGGAATGTACTTACTTTGAATATTGTGAAATATCCCTTTGAGATGTTATTGGGATAACATCCCATTGATTTCTATATTTCTATAAATCATTGTCCTTTATCTGCTTACACAGAGTTATGCAGACACTGCCTTAAAACTTCCTGCCCAACTAGAATGAGGTGTAAAACTTTTTAAATCCTTATCTTCCTACACATAGGTATGCAGACTCTGCCTTAAGCTTCCTGCCTGAATAGAGATAAACTGTGCAAATCTTTATCTTCCTGCACGGGGGTATGTAGAAACTATCTCAAATAAGGTTAAGTGAGAAGCTTTGGTAAAGGTGTGAGACTTCTGAAGTATGTAACTTCTGTTTCTGACAAAGGAGCCAGGGCCCTGACTTTTGTTCAAGTCAGACACTTCGGCAGCTTGAAATTACATTCTGCTACTTCGGCAACTTGAAATCGCTTCCTGTCATTAGCAGTCACTTCATGAACGATCGATACTATATCCTGCTCTCTATGTTTTTGATGTAGTAATTGTTTTTTATCATGCCATTGTCTGTTGTAGTGATTGTTTCATATATCATGCCATTGTGAGATGTAAAATTGCTTTATGTATTATGCACTTGATAAGGTATAAAAAGCGGGGACTGTCCGCTGCTCAGGGAGGATTGCTTACGAAACTCTGCACTCTTGTGCCAGGCTAAGTAGTGATCCTCCACAGCTTGTACTTGTATTGTAATAAAGGATTTGTGTTTTTCTAAACAAGGTCAGTGTCTTGTTGTTGCAGCAAGTCTATGAAGGTCTCCGAAAACAAACCTAACACCTTTGCATATCTGCCTCTGTTTCTTTCCTAATTCATCTCAGAGCCTAATATCACAGCTCAGCAGTCATGTCCACATAATTACCCCTTAATATTAAAATATTAGCCTTGGACTGACTCTTCTCCCTTTCAAATGGGATGTAAAATTTAATCATGTTGATTATGCTGCTACCGAGATGCCTTCACTCTGAAGTCAATAATTAATCCTGCCTCTTGCGCAATACCAAGTCCAATATAACTTGTTCTCTGAGATAACAAGGTGTAGAGCTGGATGAACACAGCAGGCCAATCAGCATCAGAGAAGCAGGAAGGCTGACATTTCGGGCCTAGACTGCTCCCTGGTTGGTTCCAGAATATGCTGCTTTAAGAAACTATCAAAAGCATTCTATGAACTCCACTGGAGTATTATCCATCTTATTTTACCAGTGTGCGTATGGATTAAACTCAATCATTATTATTACCATTACTTTATCACAAGCACCCAACACAAAGAATTATTCTTCCTGCTGGCTACTGTTTGAGAGGTCTGTACATTACTCCAAGTGACTTTTCTCTCCCCCCCCCCCCCCCCCCCCCCCGCAACTACTACTCCTTGTCTCCACCTACGCAGATTCTACAGTATGATCTCCTGAACTAAAGTTATTTCTAACTATTGCATCAATACCATCTGTTTGAAAGTACTATACCTCATTCTTTACCTAGCTCCCTATTATTCTCTAATGTCATATGCACCTCAATATTTAACACCAAATCCCAATTCTGCAGCCATGTCTTTGTTACAGCTATCAGATTACATTTATTCATTTCAATGTGCACTATTAATTTACTATTATATATGTTACATACATTCAGATACAGAGCCTTTATTAAGCTTGTTCTCTTTGTGGCACCTAGTCTTGACCACTGGTACTTTGTTAGGCTATTTCTTTGCATTCCTTCCTGCCACCCTCTGACCTTAGTTTTCCACATTAATATTTTGCTTTATCATAATGCTGTTAAGAAGTTTGCAGCATTTTATCATTGAAGAGATTGTACAAATGGAAGTTGGTATTGTCTCTTTAATTCAATAACTATCAACTTTATTTGAGGCATGACAAAATTATTAAGAGGGTTGTAAACAATGTTTAAAATAGTTTGCTGCACATTAAAACAGCTTGTTTTAAAATTATAGTTGAGAAATAATGTGAGAAGTGTGATCATTTTATTTAAGCTTGTGAATTTACACATTTCCTGTCCTTTCATCATTCTCATGAAAATAAAATCACTCAGTGGTTTAGAGCCCATGGGTTGACCCAGTCAAAGTGAGCATCAAGTCCACTACAGGGTAACCAAATGCAGTATGTTTGATTCCCTGAAGTCAATGGTTTGCAGAGTTACAAGTGCTGCATTCTATAAACCAGGATCTTGGTGTCTCTTGCCCAGATATTAGGCAAGATAAAGTAAAGTAATCTGACTGTGCAGGATATGAAATCTGCATTCGGGAATGGCTGGACTGGAGAAAATCTCAAAAATCGAAATATAGGTTGTTGGGAGTTCAAAAACAAAGTTTTCAATAGATAGCATTTTTAAACCAATATGTGTTCATACTCGAGAAATAGAAGTAATCAACTTATTTCCTTTGGATACAAATCATCCATTCTAAGATGGTCTCAAGTACATAGATTTATTTGGTTTACTGCAACACTGTTACAGTACACATTCTTAATAATGACATTCACAGGTACAGAATTCAGATACAATTTGTTTGTTTTCATAATACTAGGTATAATGTATTAAATATATGATTTGTAAGCTATTGTTTAACATATCAAATGCTAAACTTATTAAAAAACAAACTGATGAAACATTTAATGTTCTATTCAGATATTCGTAAAGACCTTCGCAACAGCCAAATATGTGAAAACAACTGCTAAAAACCTAGGACTTTAACTCATATTGAAATGTTTCTTTAGTTAGTTCTTGTTCCAGAATTTTTATTGATCAGAAGTAGAAACGGTATTTTAATATTAATGTTTCAATATCTGATCCAGAAGGAAAAACCCTACAAACATGCATTTGAAATATTCTAAGCATCTTGAAAAGTTTGATGACGTTTCTTTACAATCTGTTCAACTACTTAATACCAAAATGATCCAGAAATCAAAACTTTTTTTGCACCATACTTTGTTGCACAAAATGCACTTTAATTGACTAAAATGAAGGGAAAATAATGTATGAATAGTCTTGACTATTTACAATTCCAGCTGTATATGGTGCCAAAAGCTCCTGCCATTTCTTTCAAAGTGCTTTGATATTCCTTGTGTGCGCTTACCAGTTCCCTTTATACCCTTAAGACATTGGAATGTTTAAACAAATGCAAAAGTACATACACAAGAAACAACTATTTTACATAATCATTTTTCTAAGTGTAAACAAAAATTTGAAACATGGCGTTCAGTGCCTGCACCGATACAAAACCAACCCTAAGTACAGGGCATAAAACATTTAATGCAACCAAAAACAAATATAAAAGTTACATTAAAGTACTGTACGATAATATAGGAATGATCCTGGCATAATTACAATATTTTCTCTCTGTCCCAGGATTATCACTTTTTCAACATATTCACTTCAATTTGCTGGAAAACAAATAAGCATTTCTAGAGAATATTAAACATTCCAGTTACGACTTTAAGTAACGACATTAAACAATTAAAAAGACTAAACTAATATACTAGTACTGAAAGATGTGCCGTCAACATGCATTGTGCAGTCATAAACTGCTTTGTATTAACTATTCCCTTAAATTGAAAAGCACCATCTTGCACCATGGCTTTGGTCGTACTTGTACTTTACAGCAAGCCACTCTGGCTAGCGCACAGCATTTGGAAGGTAAGTCTTCTTTTGTTCCTCTTTCACACTGAAAAACCATCAGATGACTCCACAGACTTAACTGTCTTCTTCTAGCACATGATGGAATGCAGATGTAAGAATCTCAAACAAGTTGCAGTGCAAAGATCAACTTGCTCGAAAGCTGTGGCCTGTAACCTCCTTTATAGCTCCGCTTTAAATTGCAGCTTAAGCATTCAGATACATGCTCCTTTACAGTATGTTGAGAGCACTGGACGCAATATAAGGCAGCTAGTGAGCTGAACAGCAGAATCAAGGTGGCACAGGTAAAAAGTTAGCAAATTTATACAAATGTCCACACTTCCAAATCTTGCACAATGAAGTCTTCTTTTTTTGACAGTGTTTCATTGTTAAATGTACTACATGGGTTGCTTCGTCCGTGATATAAATCTGCATCAAGCCATAAGCCAAAATGGCCACTGAAATGGAGATTATTAAAAAATTAGGATCATAAAAATTGTTTACAGTAAATTTTGTGTTAATTGTGTGTGTTTATTCATAGCATTGAGCTGGACTTCATGGTGAGCTCCAAAACATTTCTGAAGAAGGGTCCCAACCCAAAATATCAATTTTCATGCACCTCTGATGCTGCGTGGCCTGCTGTGTTCCTTCAGCTCCAAAATAGTGCTCAATATTGATTTAAGAAAACTGTTCGCAATGATAAGCTGGAAAAGCTCAGCAGGTCTGGCAGTATTTGTGAAGGAGAAAACAGAGTTAATGTTTTGGGTCTGCTGACCCTTCCTCAGGCTTCTGAGGAAGGGTCACCGGATCCGAAACGTTAACTCTATTTTCTCCTCCACAGATGCTGCCAGACCTGCTGAGCTTTTCCAACAACTTTGTTTTTGTTCCTGATTTACAGCATCTGCAGTTCTTTTGATTTTTGCTCACACTGACCTCTTCGGTATGTATTTTCTTTCCCAATATCATATATACAGATGTACAGCAGCCATGATTCATAAGGTTATTAGCCAATTACAATGAATTATTGTTAAGACTGGAAACGAGGAATTAAAGGCATTTCATCCCTTCACATTCAAGTTTTCAGATAGCGAAATTAAAGATAATTGGAATTAGAAGATAAAATATTATGAGCAAAGCTTTGAAGGAATAAAAATATTGTATCGTAACGGATAACATTCCGTGCAGCTGTAACTATGAATTGATTACAAAGTTAACTATCCAGTTACAAGGTGCAAAATTTTCAAGGATTTTCACAGTGACACTAAATGTATAAAAGTGGAAGATTTTGTGAATGCACTGATGCTTAGGGATTGTAGGAGAGGAGACATCAACACTGGCTTTTGGAGGAGCATATTAAGCTTGGACGGTAAAAAGCTTTAAAAAGTGGCAACAATTCTGTTGTACTTTGATAAGGACAAAACTCATCCCACATTCCATAACTGAGGAATTCTTAACATATTTTGGTACAATTTTTTCCCTTTATAAAATCCTCTTACTAACGGTCTTCCCAAAAAATCAAATTCCTTCACTTTTGGAGAATTCCAGCTTATCAAATGGCCAATAAAATACACTCTAAAATTAATGTGGTGTAAAGCAGTGATGGGGCTCATTAAAAAAGATATTCAAGCCTCCATACTGCGCAACTACTGATGTTAAATTGTTACCATATCATGAGGTGATTCATTTTTAGTTAAAACCATCAACAGCAATATTGTGGTTGCATCATTTGTTTCAAAAAAACTTTAAACATAATAATAATATTCAGTCTCAAGTTTATATTGGACACTTCCAGATGTGTTTATAAGTAACAGTGGCACAATGATAATATCATTGGATTACTAATCCAGAGGGGCTAGGCTAATAATCGGTGTCATGGATTCCAACCCCAACATAGTAAATTGTGAAATTTGAATTCAGTGATTAAATCTGGAATTAAAAGTTAATCTAATGGATTCGTTAAAATCATACAGCTCACAAATGTCCTGCAGGGAGCAAAAATCTGCCATCCTCATTTGGTCTAGCCTACATGTGGGCTCCAGAACTACAGGAATGTGGCTGACTCTTACAAGCTCTCTGAAATGGCTAAGCAACCAATCAGTTGTATTGAACAAAACTGGCTAAAATGAGGGAAAGTGGGAGGACCACTGGAAAAAACAAAAATTCTCTTTCTTAATATCAGGGCACTTAGGCTGAAATGAGGAGAGCTGTCATAGGAGCCTACTCTGTGACAATGACTATGTGCCAGACACTACCATCACCATTACTCCCGCTACAGTTGGTAGCACAGTGACATACAGTCAACAGGGAGTTGTCCTGGGAATCCTCAACATGGATTTTGGCCACCAGAGTCCCATGATGTTAAGTCAAACATGGGCAAAGAAACCATGTGATGATTATCACCTACTGTCCTCTCTGCACCCTACCCTTCAAGAAGGCCTAGCCAGCATCATTTGCATTCCATGAATAAATTAAAAATAAGCTTTAGTAATTAAAATAATAAGATTAGTGTAGCCAGTGGATACATACCTGCCTCCACCTAGTTCTAAAGAATCTCGGTCTCCTTTAATGAAGTAAGAGTTTTCTCCACTCCATCTGAATATCTATTGAATTAAATATATTAAATTTATATTCATGGTACTAATAGTGAGGCAATACTGCAAAATGTACTTGCAATTATTCACTAGTTAAAGCTGTTTAGAAATTCCAAAATGTGAAGTTATTGCACAATACAAACTGCAAATGTTTCAGTCAGAAACACGTTATACTGGAGAATTGAATTTGGAAACACGCAGTTGTTCTCGGAATACACAAGACACAGACAAGGCTAATGATATGCCTATCATTAGCTACCCAGCTAAATGTTTTCTGTTCCTGCATAATTCATACTATGTTAACACGATAAGAACTTAATAAAAGAGTTCTGATCCTTTCCCTAATGCCTGTAAGAATTCCTCTCTTCATTCAAAAAAAATGTACAAAACAGTAACACCAAGTTTATTTTCAGAACCTTTAAGTTGAATAGATGACATTTAACAAAACATGGTATAAATCCAGTGAATTTTTCAACAACTTTCGAAATTTAAAGGAGGGGTTCATTTTAGAAGTGATTTTGTCAGAACTTCTCTCAACTACCCAAACACTCTAAAATGTTTACATGCTGCAGCTTACCTTCAACTGTGGATTGAATGTGTAGAGAAAGGTTTCACCTGTACCAAAACAGTGGTCACTTATTCTGAAAGGATGCGATGCCAATGCTCCAAATATCTGCAAAGAGAATGCAATCTTGGGTTTAGGAATGTATTTATTCCATGATTAAAATATGGAACTGATCAAACGTATAAACTATTTGTTCCATCAATTATATTTACTTGCTTACTTCCATAAATAGATGGATAATAATTTATTTACCTGGTTATCCATATCTTTGACAACAAGGAGGACAGGAGTATCAATAACAGCCAAACTCCGGTAAAGTGTCCTTAAGCTCGTTCCGTGAACTGCTGTACTGTATGTAAGTCGCCAGGCATATCCCTGTGTTCTTGCAGGAAGGTGTTGTGATAGCTGATGAGAGGAAAAGATTTCATTAGTGGATTTCTCTATACACAAAACACTACAGCCACTATAGTGTGTTCATATACCTGTTCAATGTGGAAACTCTCCAACAGTTCACTAGGGTCTGTAAGAACAGGCTGCAGATCTTCTGCCTCTTCTTCGTAAAAACTCCCAACACTCTGGCGTCGTTTTGCTTCCTCAATGGTGATGATCTGTAAAATAATTACAATATTTGAGGAATTTTTCAAAATTCCCTATCCTCAAGTGTCCTCAAAGGAAAACCGACTCTGTTCTGACTACTATCCATCAATTCTGTGGCAGTATGCTTTAAACTGTTGTCAGCCAAACAGTCTTTAGGCTTAGCATGATCACCAACTCGCTTGCTAACACACCCAGTTCAATTTCTCAGAGATTGACAATTAAACGAGATTACAGAGCTTAATAAGACTGCATTAATAAGCAACAAGTGAAGAAAATTAGACAAAATTTAATGCTCTAAATCCAAAGGAAGATTTATGAATTTTCCAGGTAGTTTCCACCACTGAATTTATGTAAATGACAGTCAATACCTACGTCTTCTTTGTGACCAAAGTCGGGATGCAACCAACATTCACAAAAAAAGATTCATTCCATATATTTGTAGACAGAGTAACAACAGGATTTAAATATTTGAAAGGATGCACGATACGATATCATTTGATTTTATTACATCAGAAATAATACAAGTTATTAAATGGTGAATACATAATTTTACTTAAATCAATTTCTAACAACAGATCAGACACACTTCTTTTTTCATGGAAAGGCATTCAGGGATTCTTTACATCTAAGTAAATATTGATAATGCATAGGCAGAGGCCTCAACACAAAAACAACGCTGTAATTATTAAAAATTAAGTTACTATAGTGCATCAAGTTAAGAAAGCAGATGACTTTTGTTTAGAAGTATACAGAAAGAGCTAAATTTACATAGCACTTTTAA
Organism: Stegostoma tigrinum; assembly: GCF_030684315.1. Lineage (NCBI taxonomy): Eukaryota > Metazoa > Chordata > Chondrichthyes > Orectolobiformes > Stegostomatidae > Stegostoma > Stegostoma tigrinum. The sequence goes on along the minus strand of NC_081357.1, from coordinate 67,201,559 downwards.
AATCTACAGTTCACACAGATGATCTCTTTATCCTCATTTTAAGCCCATGGTTGCAAAACAACAAGGACTGCTTAAAGAAAAACTGGAAATACAGCTCAAGGTAATTGTTGCACAATTTTAAACATAAAAGAGAGCTGCAAAGAAAAACTACTGTATAAATTTTTACCAAAAAAATCTCGTCACGGTAATGTGAGTTATTTCTCCGTAAATCTTTATTAAATCCCTTCCAGAAATCTTTCTGCTTTAAAAAAATCTGAAACCAAATTAATTGAAGGAAGGGAGGATACATGACTGACCTGTGCAAAGGATCCGTCATCTCCGTGTGCTTTGAATACAATTCTAATGTTACTTGGCATTCCAGTGCCCCTCATTTTTGCACGTGGATTTCCACAAAACTCTGGTTGATCACTTGGAAGTTGCAATAAACTGCCTCTAACTGCTTACAGGGTGAGTGCTTCTATGTTACAGTGTACTTGATTGGCTGTTCTGGCATGATGTGCTACTTTCCATTCAGGCATAGCAACTTTCGTTTTGCTCAGAAACAAAACATGCTCTTTGCATAAAACAAAACTGCAAACTCGCCAAAGTTCCCTTCCCTTCTTTTACGCCCTGCATAATACATTGTCAGATCGATTGGGAATGCAGTGCAATCCAATGTTTGTTTCTATTTAGCTATTCTATAAACGTGATACTCTATTCAAGGTTTTCGCGAAATTATAAATTATTTCTATTTCAGTGAAATTTTACCACTCGAGTTTGGTTTTACATTTTCGGAATCTAAATCATCTTTTATATCCATCTACCAAAACCAATTTACTTTTGAACAACAAACCAAGCCAACGCCAATACCAACCATATGGAGACATACATGAGGCCAAGCAGTGTCTCAGGAGCACAAAAACTGATGTTTCAGGCCTAGACCCTTCATCAGAGTCAACTTTTGTGCTCCTGAGATCCCGCATGGCCTGCTGTGTTCATCGAGCTTCACACTTTGTCATCTTGGATTCTCCAGCATCTGCAGTCGCCATTATCTCTGATATGGAGGCATACATTGTGTTAAAACCAAAATTCTATTTAAATCCAAATATGTTTAATAGTACCCAAACATTTTGTTGTAAAATTTGGCAGTGCTAATTTAGGAGAAAAATGGCAGCTTGAGCCACAGCAAAGGCTCTGTGCACACCACTTAGTCATAGCGGTTTCAACTGCAGCTCCCCTCAGGCTGCAGACAGGAGATGGAGCAGGTGCAAAAAAGATAAGCATTTCAAAGGAGGAGGAAATTGGGTACAGAGAACAGAAGCCCCCAGCGTGACAGCTTACCCGCCTAAAGACATTAGGGAGCAGTTCCACCTTTATCTAAGCCAGGAACAGTAGATTATGCTGGAAAACCAATTGGCTGAGATATGGTATGCAAGATTGCCCTCGACTACTTGTATGACATCGTTAAACTTCTGCGGCTTGATTGAGGGCACTGACTACGACAAGGCCTCTTCCATTCTCTTCCACACCTTTCTCGTATATTTTTGTAGGGCCTCCTAATCTCAAGAGGAAAGGACAGCTCTCTCCTCTTGTTGTTATCCTGCGAAGCATCTAAAACCCTTGGTCCTCTCTGGCCTGTTGTTGCACTAAGTTTTCCACTTCAGCTTCTACTGTAACCAGAATGCATCATGTCTTTAATTACTCAAGTCATGTCTTTAAATAGTCGAAACAAGTTTAAGTGGCTGTATACTTTACTATAGTTCGTGCAATCACTCTGCAGTGCTTTCATCGCTATCACTTAAAGTAGCACAATGTGTAGCCTCTGTATGCTGCCTGCATCACTTCGAACAAACATAGGAAAATGCACGCTGTTCCTGGATTTGGATGCAGGAATTGCCATTGATTGTTAACTTTTGGAATTTGGGCAAATGGAAGGGGGCTTTTTTTTTAGAAAACTGCTCGTCTTCCTCTTGTAAGGTGCATGTGGGACCAAAATGAAGGGGCGGTTGTTGTGGAATTTTGTACAAAGATCTCCCACAAGACCCACCGATTTTAACTAAGCTGAATTCATACACAACATGACTGCTAACCCAAATGAGCATTGGCCCACGTTAATTCCTACGTCTGCATCGCGTTGATATTGGCAGAACATAGATGTTATTGCAATCACTGGCTTAAGATTCACAAAGTCTTTATCTTAACTGCAAAGTGCTAGCAGGAATCTTCCAGATTAGAGAAGATGCATACAAACATTTCCAAGCCCTACTTTAAGAGCTTTTGGTGTCCAGGAAATGGAGGTTGGGGGAGGGGCTGGATTCTGTAGCTTCACAAAATAGGTTTCCTCCATTGAATCAACCTCAGATTTCCCTAGCTGTTCCATTTATGAATTACCTTGCTGGAAACATTTGATAAATCTCCCAGATGCCAGAGGTACACCCATCAGCCTCCCACCAATCAATTTAGAGTCCTGCCTGTCAGTTTCTGGCAGAAGTTATGGGCAATTTAAACAATGTCCAGGAGTTAAAGTATCTCAAATCTTATAACGATGTGTACAGATGATTTAATCCCCTGCATTTACATCTTGCCACAAGTTAAAATTTGCAGCACAAAGGCACGATACAAATAGTTTATAGAATAATACAATAAAATTTACACAAAAAACATTTCAGGATAGTTTTTTCAAATAGCTTGGAGTGAGATTTTAGCACAAGTAAAATAGGTGAATAAAAATTTGCTAATTTTCTGAACAAGTTTTAAATGTTTCCTATCAGTGACCCTATGATGACTACAATTTTAAGAAGTTACACTGGATAATCTTATAAAGGATTCAAAGTAAATGTTATCCATCAGCTATTCTTAAAGCCAGCAATTTGTTTCAAGTCTTCATGTCATGACAACATTTAGAAAAAAATGCACATTCTTTGATGGATAGGCCAGGTCTTGGAAACTTGATTGATTTTCTCAAGAGTAATTCTACAGCAATTTATGCCAAGTTTTTCTTTTAAACTCTTGCCTTTTTATGCATGTGGAACCACAAGCTTGAGCGAATTCAATTCTAGAAATGGTATATTCCTGTCGGGGTTAAACTAAAAGTAGTCAGTTTCTACATGTCACTTCCTGCATGCATTTCAAGTTGAAACTTGCATTACCAAGCCACCCCAGTATCAATAAAAATCAGGCAAAATCAAGAGTGATCAATGAAAGAGACAAAATAAATATTACAGATGCGTCAGAGATAGTAGGAACTGCAGATGCTGGAGAATCTGAGATAATAAGGTGTAGAGCTGGATGAGCACAGCTGGCTAAGCAGCATCAGAGGGCCAGGAAGGCTGACGTTTTGGGCCTAGACCATGAAGAAGGGTCTAAGCCCAAAACGTCAGCCTTCTTGCTCCTCTGATGCTACTTGGCCTGTTGCGTTCATCCAGCTCTACACCTTGTAATCTCATTATTACAACTGTGTGACTCGTTCTCGTGGATTAAAAATTCTAATTATGAATTTGACCCCAATGTTCAAATCCCCACAGTAAAGAAATAAAATGAGTTTATTGAGCCTTTTTAAAATTACTCCATAACTCCAGTGAAGTACCAATCGACATTGTGTTCCAATCCTAAAACAGTTTTTGAACCCCAATCTCTCAACTTCAAGGCTTTGAGCACGCTTAGTAGAACTGATAATCAGTAAGTGAAAGAATGCATTAGGAATGTGACGCTACATATTTTAATGCCATATTGGTAAACAATTATACTTGTATGCTTGAATTAATGATCTCTTTTAAGAAGCCTGTTCTCCAATTGGGAGTCTTTTCCAGATTAACTTACTTCAAAAATGTCCAGTGATGTTAACATGCATAATATGAATGAATTTTGCCAATAGCATTTATCATAAAATTATACACTAAAACAAGGACTGGGAGGGAAGGAACTTATTCTTAAAATGAGTGCCTAAGTTGCTCTGCTCACATCTCCTTGGAGTTTAAGCTTGTATTATAACACTTTTGATAAGGACCATAGTTGCAAGGAATATCTCGTTGAAGAAACATTCAGGGACTTGTATATAGACCTAGTCACATTGTCTCAATTGCCAGGTAACCATTTTACTTGTGCATGACTTTCCAAAAAAAACTGCTTATAAAATGAGGTCACGCTCAATTGCGCAACCATTAACAGGCTTTATCAAATAGACTTGAAATACATATAGGAAGTGACATGTAGAAACTGGTTACTTTTAATTTTAACTCTAGGTATTTATCATTTGTTGACCTAAATTTGTTCAAGTTATCCAGTGAAAGGGATGCTTGATTAAGAATACACTGAGCCTGGATTCTCATTAAGTGACTCAAGTAGGGCTTTAATCTTAGAGCATATACAAGTAGTTAATTGAGTGCAATTTAGCACTTGAAAGTGCAGTTTAGAATAGGTGCTGGAGTTAAGCACTTCAGGAGGGGAAGCGGAGGAAGAGAAAAAGAGGTGTTTCAATCCTTAACACTCAAGCAAGTGAGATGGGAAGGGTAAAAAAAATGCAGATCAAGAGGTCTACCTGGCCTGAGGCCAGTGCTAGACAACAGCATGAACCATAAGAAGGTGCAAGTGTGCTTGGTGAGTATTTCTAGTTATATAGTAAAAGGCGGGTCTTTAATCTGTATTTACATCTCTAGCCACTTTTTTCTACTCCCTTAAATATAGTTTAAGTCTAAGATTGATACTGGTGTAAATAAAATAATTACAATGAAAAGTAAAGAGCAGGGGAGCCTTCAATGGTAAAGACCAGTGATACCAGAGCAAATAATTATTAAATTAAATACAATGGTGATGACATGACACAACATGTATTACTACTGTAGTATGTGGGGGAGCTGCTGGGTACTAAAGTGATCAAGAACATGCAGATGTGTAGTTACTGCTTGTGGCCCAAACTTATTCCGACACAAGTCAAGCAGCTGATGTCTGAGCAGCAGAAATTACACAACATAGAAGGGGTGAGTTTAGGCAGCACAGTGACTCAGTGGTTAGCACTGCTGCCCCACAGCACAAAACCCAGGTTCAATTCCAGCCTCAGGGGACTGTGTAGAGTTTATACATTCACCCTGTGAATGCATGGGTGTCCTCTGGGTTTTCCTTCCACAGTCCAAAGATATATAATTTAGACGGATTGATCATGATAAATTGTTCATAGTGTCCAGGAACATGCAAGCTACATGGATTAGCCAATGGGAAAAGTGGGATACTCTTCACAGGGTTGGTGTAAACTCAATGGACTGAATGGCCTGCTTCCACACTGTAGAGATTCTATGATTCTATGAGCTACCTGGACACTTTGTTCAAAGCAGCAATGAGGTGTACCTGTAGGTGTTCCAGGTATAGGGACCCAGGGTATAGCATTTGACAAGCCTAGACACCTCCAACTATCCAACAGTTACAACATTCTTGCAGTCTGTATGAATGAGATCAGTGAGGATGAGCAAACTCACATGGCATCATGGTACATGGAGCCATTCCAATGAGGGGAAAAGAATATAAATGTTGCAGTAGGAGAAAATGGCAGTGTAAGTAAGGGGATAGATACTGTTTACTGCTGCAGTAAGCTGTCATTAGTCCACACATCATTTACTGTCATCAGTAAAGTAATTGAAGGTATCATCAACAGAGCAATCACTGCTCAGTAGCTCTATGTTTGGGTTTCATCATGCCACTCAGCTCCTGATCAATGAAATAGCTATATTCCAGAGGTGGCCATGAGAGTGACAGCCTCTGACATCAAGGTCCCACTTGACAAAGAGTAGCGTAAAGGAGCTTTTGCAAAACTGGACTCAACAGGAATCAAGGGAAAACTCTCCACTGGTTGGAGACATACATAGCACAAAGGAAGACGGCTGTGACTGTTGGAGACCCTTCATCTCAGCTCAAGGACATCTCTGCAATAGTTCCTCGGAGTAGTGTCCTTGGCTAAACCATCTCCATCAGTGATTTTCTCTCTGCAACATTTGAAAGAGGACTGGGGGAGCACATTTAATACAAGAGCTTTATTACACAAGGTGCTCACTCTACAAGAGAGCAAGCTGGACTAAGCTTTTTCCATCCAAAATGGCATTTGATGTCAATGACATGATGTGATCACACTTTTAAATTCACAATCCAACACACTAACATAAGTACACAACAACTTCCATTATAAAAGTCAGAAGTGGGATGCTTGCTGATGACTGCACAATGTTCAACACCATTCGCAACTCCTCAGATACTGAAGCACTCCATACCTACATACAGCAAGACCTGGGCAATATCCAGATTTGGAACAAGTGGTAAGCAAATTTACATCTCATAACTGCCAAACAATGACCACTTCCATCAAGACAGAATTTAACCATCACCCCTCGACACTCAAGGCACTAACATTGTTGAATTCCCCACATCTTGGGGGTTACCACTGACCAGAAACTGAATAGGAATAAATAGTGTGACTACAGGAAAAGACTATACACCAGAATTACTGGAGCAAGTAACTCAACTTCTGGTTCTCCAAAGCTTGTCCACTTCTATAAGGCATAAGTCAGGAATGTGATGGAATACTCAGCTTATCTTGACGAGTGCAGCTCCAACAGCACCCAAGAAACTTGCTGCTTTCCAAGACCATTCAGTCTGCCTGACAGGCACCACATCCAAAAACATTCACTCCCTTCATTATCAACAATATGGAGCATCTATAAAGGTGCATTGCAAAAAATCACCAAGGTTCCTTAGCCAGTTCTTTCTAAACACATGACCATTTGCATCTAGAAGGACAACAGCAGAAGAATTGAGGGAACACCACCACCTGCAAGATCCACTCCAAGCCAGTGACTGTCCTGACTTGGAAATATACCACTTTTTCTTCAGTGTCTCTGGGTCAAAATCCAGTAACGTGCTAATCGATGGCATTGAGAGTCTACCAACAGCAAATGGACTGTAGTGACTCAATAAGGCAGGTCATAACCACTTTATCAAGGGTAACTAGGGATAGGCAATAAATGCTGGCTCAGACAGTGAGAACCACATTCCATGAATGAACGAATGACAAAAAAAAATTTTAAAAAAAGACAAGCAACCAGCTGTGAGCCTTAACACCTGTCATTGAGAAAATGTTACTGCCACAATAAAAGATACAATACTGAACACTGAGGAATATATAACATAATCAAGCAGAGTCAACATGGTTTCACAAAGTGGAAATCATGCCTGACAAATTGATTATAATTCTTTGAGGTGGTAACAAGCAGGACAAGGAATTAACTTTTAGATTTTCAGAAGGTGTTTGATGAGGTACTGATGTGAGGCTACTTAATGAGATAGAGCCCATGGTGTTGGGGGTAGTATATTAGCATGGATAAAGGATTGGCTAACTAATAAAAGAGCAAGAGTTGGGATTAGAGGACATTTTCATGATAGCAATCTCGAATTAGTGAAGTGCCACAGGAATCAGTGTTTGGGCTATAATGATTTACAATGTATTTGAATGCATATTAAATCCAGGACCAGAGGACATAATCACAGAATGAGGGATATCCCATTACTAGTTCTGCCTACTAGTGGAAACAGCTTCTCCACTTCCACTCTATCTAGGCCTCCTCAGTATCCTATAGTTTCATGAAGTCTTCCAATGCAGTGAATTCAAAATGGAGGTCATATTTCATGGTCTGAAGTTGTTGAACTCAATGTTGAATCCAGAAGGATGTAAAGTGCCCAGTTGGAAAATGCTAATAACATTCAAGGTAGAGGTGTAAGATTATGAAACTTGTTATGGTATCAGGGAGGAAACAAAAAGCTGAAACTAACAAAAGTGATCATCAAAACTCATCCCTCAAACTTCCATGCTCTGCCCTTACTGTCTATAACTGAATGTATCATATATTTTACTCAAATTAGTGTCAACATGTTTTTTTGTTCTATGGGTATATTTCACCACCAAACATGCTGTAAGAATGGTGTCAACTAGATTTAATAGTAGCACTCTCATCTTGGAGTTACATGGTCATGGGTTCAAGGCCTCTGTAAAACTTTAACAAATAAAACTTAGGCTCATTGAGAAAATGTTACCTTGGACATCTTGACAATCTTTCAGTCAAGTTAACAAAACTGCTTGGCTCATCTATACATTAGATTGCACGGAAAAGAAGCAAAGAGGTTTTTGTGATGTCTTGATCAACTTATCTAGTCATTTATTTCTTTGACTTCGCTGTGTAAATTGAAAAAATTATTTCATAGGAGGCAAGCATCATTCATTACCCCACATTTATGGCCCATCTCTAATTGCAGATAGTGATGGTCAAAGTTTCCTTTTTGAACTGCTGCAGTACTTAGGGGTGTACGGTTACCCACAGAGTTGTCAGGAGGGGAGTTCCATTATTGAGCTGTCAACCATGAAACAACAGCAACATAATTTGAGGTCAAGATGTTGTGTGGTCTGGAGGGGAATTTGTGGATGGTGTTTGCTACTTCTAGGCTGTTGATTTACAAGATGACAGTTTGGGAGATTTTTTTGAGAGAGGTCTGTTAAATTGCTGCTGTGCATCATGAAATTGGGGTGTTAAAGGTAGAATTATTGTTAATCAAGTGGGTTATCTTGCACTGGATACGGTGGAGTGTCTCCATTGCTGCTGGTGTGCCCTCATCCAGACATGTGAAGATTTTACCATCTGGCGCCTAATCTGCACCTAGTAGATGGCAGAGATGGGGATTCCCTGGCATTTGTGTGCCACATATGTTACATGCCAGTTCAAGCAAGTAATATCCCAGAAAAAGCTGCAAATAAGGATCGTCCCTGAAATAGCTGAAATCTGAAATAGAAGGGAGGGAGGAAATCAAAACAATTATAATCACCTGATAAGTGAGACTTAACAACAGGAATGTTTAGTTCAGTTGACTGAATGGCTGGTTTGCGATGCAGAGTGTGGCCAGTAGTGCAGGTCCAATTCACTGAGGTCACCATGAAGACTCCCACCTACTCAACCTCACTCCTTGCCTAAGGCATGATGATCCTCAAGCTCACCACAAGTCATCTCTCATTAATGAGAGAACAACCCTATGGTCCCCTGGACCTTCAGCAACTATTAGTCAGCAAATAGTTGGAGCAAAAAGCTGATAGGATCCTGGATCCTAACAGACTTTGTCTTTGGGTCTCATAAAAAGTGGTTAGGTGAGATTAGTGAGGCGTTTGTTTTGATTTTCCAAAATTCCCTTAATTCAGGCAAAGTTTCATTGGATGAGAAGATAACGAATGTAATTCTTTTATTCAAAAAGGGAGAAAGAAAGCAGGAAGCTACAGGCTACTTAGTTTAACATGTGACATTGTCTGAAAGACAGACACTTTTTAAAGATGTTAAAACAGGGCACATGGAGAAATTCAACAGCAATTAAACAGAATCAACATGGTCTTGTGAAAGCAAAATAATGTTTAACTGATTTATTGGAGATCTTTGAGAAAGTAACAAGCTGTGAATAATATCAAACTGGTAAATACATTGCATTTCAATTTTTATGTGCTTTTAATAAGGTGCCACACCAAAAATTACCTGTGAAAATAAAAACTCTTTGTCTGCTCCCTTTGCCTTTTGCTCTGAGCATCCTTACGATCTCTCATTTATTTCTCCTCATCCTTTGTCAACTGACTTAAGCTTTTAACATTAGCTGTGGACATTTATTATAATAATTTTCGAAATCCTTAAAAAGGACACTGAAGAAAATGTCTGTGATATTTGCTGTGTTTTGTTCATGAATATAAATATTTTCAAATTTAAAACGAGGATAGTGTTGGGAATGAAATTTACAATTTGCTCCATCAAGCCAAACTGTGCCACAAATAGCAACTACACGAAAGTGTATGTAACAAAATATAATGACAAATAATGACAAATTTCACTGGCAATAATCAAACAGAGATTTGGCCAAAAAAAAAGAAGAATGATTATCCTCTAATGTATAGTCAAACCCATCTTCTCTAATTTATATTAGTATTAATAACTTTCTGCTAATTGCCAACCTAATGCATCTACTCTGTTTCATTTGTCTATCATCTAATGATTGCATTAATTGTGGATTCCTGTACGTTTTTTCTGTCAAGTCACCAACCTCTGGGTAATGAGCCTGGCCAGGTGTTAGATTTGGAAGTAGGTGAGCACTTTGGTGATAGCGATCACAATTCTGTTATGTTTACTTTAGTGATGGAAAGGGATAGGTGCATACCACTGGGCAAGAGTTATAGCTGGGGGAAAGGCAATTACGATGAGATTAGGCAAGATTTAGGGAGCATAGGATGGGGAAGGAAACTGCAGGGGGTGGGCACATTAGAAATGTGGAGCTTATTCAAGGAAAAGCTCCTGTGTGTCCTAGATAAGTATGTACCTGTCAGGCAGGGAGGAAGCTGTAGAGTGCGGGAGCCGTGGTTTACGAAGGAGGTGGAATCTCTGGTCAAGAGGAAGAAGGCGGCTAATGTTAGGATGAGATGTGAAGGCTCAGTTAGGGGACTTGAGGGCTACAAGGTAGCCAGGAAAGACCTAAAGAGAGAGCTCAGAAGAGCCAGGAGGAGACATGAGAAGTTGATGGCGGATAGGATCAGGGTAAACCCTAAGGCTTTCTATAGGTATTTAAGGAATAAAAGAATGATGAAAGTAAGATTAGGCCCAATCAAGGATAGTAGTGGTAAGTTGTGTGTGGAGTCAGATGAGATAGGGGAAGTGCTAAATGAATATTTTTCAACAGTATTCACTCTAGAAAACGACAATGTTGTCGAGGAGAATACTGAGGTACAGGCTACTAGACGAGTTGGGATTGAGGTTCACAAGGAAGAGGTATTAGAAATCCTACAGAGTGTGAAGATAGATAAGTCCCCTGGGCCGGATGGGGTTTATCCTCGGATCCTCTGGGAAGCCAGGGAGGAGATTGCCAAGCCTTTGGCATTGAAATTTAACTCGTCATTGTTTACAGGAGTAGTGCCAGATGACTGGAGGATAGCAAATGTGGTTCCCCTGTTCAAGAAGGGGAGTAGAGACAACCCTGGTAATTATAGACCAGTGAGCCTTACCTCAGTTGTTGGTAAAGTGTTGGAAAAGGTTATAAGGGATAGGATTTATAATCATCTAGAAAAGAATAAATTGATTAGGGATAGTCAGCACGGTTTTGTGAAGGGAGGGTCGTGCCTCACAAACCTTATTGAGTTCTTTGAGAAGGTGACCAAACTGGTTGATGTGGTGTATATGGATTTCAGCAAGGCGTTCGATAAGGTTCCCCACAATAGGCTATTGTACAAAATGCGGAGGAATGGAATTGTGGGAGATATAGCAGTTTGGATCGGAAATTGGCTTGCTGAAAGAAGACAGAGGGTGGTCGTTGATGGGAAATCTTCATCCTGGAGAGCAGTTACTAGTGGTGTACCGCAAGGGTCAGTGTTGGGTCCACTGTTGTTTGTCATTTATAAAAATGATCTGGATGAAGGCATAGAAGGATGGGTTAGTAAATTTGCAGATGACACTAAGGTCGGTGGAGTTGTAGATAGTGACGAAGGATGCTATAGGTTGCAGAGAGACATAGATAAGTTGCAGAGCTGGGCTGAGAGGTGGCAAATGGAGTTTAATGCAGACAAGTGTGAGGTGATGCACTTTGGTAGGAGTAACTGGAAAGCAAAGTACAGGGCTAATGGTAAGATTCTTTGTAGTGTAGATGAGCAGAGAGATCTCGGTGTCCATGTACACAGATCCTTGAAAGTTGCCACCCAGGTTGACAGGGCTGTTAAGAAGGCATACAGTGTTTTAGCTTTTATTAATAGAGGGATCGAGTTCCAGAACCAGGAGGTTATGGTGAAGCTGCACAAAACTCTGGTGAAGCCGCACTTGGAGTATTGTGTACAGTTCTGGTCACCGCATTATAAGGAGGATGTGGAAGCTTTGGAAAGGGTGCAGAGGAGATTTACTAGGATGTTGCCTGGTATGGAGGGAAGGTCTTACGAGGAAAGGCTGAGGGACTTGAGGCTGTTTTCATTAGAGAGAAGAAGGTTGAGAGGTGACTTAATTGAAACATATAAAATAATCAGGGGGTTAGATAGGGTGGATAGGGAGACCCTTTTTCCTAGGATGGTGACGGCGAGCACGAGGGGGCATAGCTTTAAAATTGAGGGGTGAAAGATATAGGACAGATGTCAGAGGTAGTTTCTTTACTCAGAGAGTAGTAAGGGAATGGAACACTTTGCCTGCAACGGTAGTAGATTCACCAACTTTGGGTTCATTTAAGGCGTCATTGGATAAGCATATGGACGTACATGGAATAGTGTAGGTTAGATGGGCTTGAGATCGGTATGACAGGTTGGCACAACAGAGGGCCGAAGGGCCTGTACTGTGCTGTAATGTTCTATCTATCTATGCCCAAAATTGAACCACTTCTTTTACAAACCACTGCTGCTTTCAAATTAATTTTCTTATGATTTCAATCCCACAATTCTTTGGGAATACCACTAAAAACAATGAATAAAAGATTTCACCAGCTTGATTTGGTCTGCATTACAGTCATATCTACTAGATGGTATTGATTTTTTTTGTTTTATTTTGGATATGCGCTTCTCAGCTAAAATAAAGATGAATGCTGTTTGAAAGTTAAACGGTGCTTTCCTTACAAAAAGTATAGTGATAGAACACTTGTTTTTTTAACAGGATAACTAGGCAACTGTAGTGCTACTTTTAAAAGAAAACAACTTTACAGCCTGCAGATGTTAACAATTGTTTGATTAGATTATTCTATCTGCAGTTGTAGAGAAGTTGACAATTTGTCTATCCAAACATGAACCGAGCTGGATAGCTGAGAATGAAAACTCACATACTCATTTCTATATGTAGGAACTTGTCTTCAACCAGAATTATTCTATTTCTGGCAGTGATTTACTCAATTTCAAAAAGATATCTCCTAAATAGTATACCTTGTTAAAATACCTAAACCCCAGTACAATGTAAACCATGAAAACAAAAAAAATTAGAGGATGTAAAACTAACCATACAGAATTTCATCTGCCATTAGCCTAACAAAAAGCTAAGCTGAGCATGTTTCATCTCTCAATATTACATAACACATCGATCTATTTCAGGCAATGTTGGACTCTACACAATAAAATAGCTACTCCTAAAATCTACAGCAAATATAAAACCCTTACTTATTCCTTAAAAGTGACTTGTTCAAATAGGTCAATAAAGATACACCTTTCTATGAGTTCAACAATAACTCTGCCATGACAAATTCAGTTCTCGTCATATTCTGACTCTTTACTGAAATTCAGTCTTAACAGCCCATAATTAGGCACTTAAAGAAAGTTCCATGTTCTCTATGTTCCATTATTGGTATTTTAACCACAAAATTATACTAAAATGCGAGTAACCATAAAACTTTTACAGTGAAGAAAGCAACTGTAAAACATAGGACAGAAAAATTATTTGATATTGTTTCAATGCACATACCTTGGTAGTTACCGTGCACAGCATATATCAGATTTCCAGTGGCAAGGATTTTTAAAAAATTATAAACTGAAAAAGGAAACCTTGCAAGAATTGACATTTAGAAATTTGAAACACATTTATCCAATATAGCCTACCTCCCAACTTTTAGGAATTGGGTCACTGAAGAAATTGTCAATCATTTCCAGTTCATCCTTCTCTACCACCACAAATCCCTGGTCTTTGGCATCTTTCCCATATACTTCTGGTGACCACTGAACAAAGAATGCGTACAGGTGATCTACCCTGGATGGTAGAAGGAAGGGGAAAATTCTGTTAAGATAGGTTACAGTAACTATGCAGACCTTGGATATACATAACATGCTATTTAATTATCTGCGACTTCAATTAAGTTATCTCAACTGCATAATCTGAGAAATTGAACATTTGTACAAACTTGTAAATACATTTAACAGAACACAACAGAATTATAATAACTATTCACACAGCAAGTGTTACACTGGCTGCAGATACAGGTGGAAGAGTCAAAGAGAAATTACAGTGGCCCTGATCCCAACAGGAAAACTATTGGAGAAAATAGTGAAAAAGGAAATGAATCTCCATTTAGAGATGCAAGGATTGATTGGGATAGTCAGTAGTTTTGCCAGAGGGAGGTCATGCCTCACAAATGTGATGGAATTTTGAGGAGGTGACCAAGTGTTTGGATGAGAGTGGAGCAGTTAATGTAGTTTATATGGATTTCAGCAAGGCTTTTACCAAGGCCCATATGGGAGACTGATAACGAAAGTAAAAGCCCAGGGGATCCAGGATAACTTGACAAGATGGATCTAAAATGAGTTTAGTGACAAAAGATACAGAGTAGTGATAGAAAGCGGTTGACTGAAGCCCAGTATACAGTGGTGTCCCATTATGCTGGTCACCTTTATTGTTTGTGATATTCATAAATGATGTAAGAAAGAATGCGGGAGGGATGGTATGTAATTTGTGGATGACACAAAGATTGGCCGGGTTGTTGACATTGAAGAGAAAGGCATTCGGTTACAGGAGACTATGAACAAATTGGTTATGAGTGGCAGATGGAATTTAACCCTAGTAAGTGAGAAGTGATGCATTTTGGAAGGAGGAACAAGATAAGGGAGTACACAATGAATGGAAAAAAAACCTATGAAGCTCAGAGGAACAAGAGGGATTATCATAAAATCCCTACATCGTGGAAGCAGGCTGTTCAGGCCATGAAGTTCAGGCCATGAAGTCCACACCAAAAGTCCCACCCAGACCTAACATCCCCTACCCTATCCCTGTAACTCCACATTTCCCATGGCTAATTCACCTAGCCTCACATCCCTGGACACTATGGGCAACTTAGCATGGCCAATTCACCTAGTCTGCACATCTGTGGACAATGGGAGGAAATGGGAGCACCTAGAGGAAACCCACACAGGGGAGAATGCGCACACTTCACACAGACATTCACCCGAGGGTGGAATCAAACGCAGGATCCTGGCGCGATAAGGCAACAGTGTCGACCAATCAGCCACCATGCTGCCCCCTAAGTCTTAAGGTGCTTGACAACAGATCCCCAAAGATGGCAGGACAGGTTAATACGGCAGTTAAGAAGGCAAATAAGACACATGTCTTTATCAGTCATTACATAGATTTTGAAAGCAGGGAGATCATGTCGGAACGGTACAGACCTTTGGTTAGGCCACAGATTAAGTACTGTGTGCAGTTCTGGTCACCACACTACGGGAAGGATCTGACTGTACTGGAAGGGGTGCAAGGAGTTCGCCAGGATGTTGCTGGGGATGGAGCATTTCGGCTACAAACGGAAAATGGATATGAGATCGTTTTCAATGGAGTACAGATGGTTGGGGGTACCTGATTGAGGTGTATAAGAGGTGGGGCATGGACAAGGGGAATAGACAGTGTCTACTCCCCTGAGTCAAAGGACCAATAAAAATGGAGCATAATTTTCAAGTAAAAGAAAGGAGGCTTAAATGGCATTTGAGGAAAAGACCGTTTTCAGCCAGAGGGTGGTAAGGGCTTGGAGTGCATCGCCTGAGAGAGAAATTGAGATGGGAAACCTCACAATCTTTAAAGAGTACTTGGACAAGCACTTGAAGCGTCATTACATTTCAAGGCCATGAGCCGAGTGCAGATAGTAGTGGACTTTTGGCCTTGATGGGCAGAAAGGCCTCTTCTGTATTGATGATTCAGAGTCAATGAGACTCGGGTAAAACAGACAGAGGGGTCAGGTGCTGCCAATATTATGCAAAAGGCGGCATTATCTTGCATACATATAAAATGTTTAGTCCGGTCATTTCATTTTAAAAATCTGTACATAACATCTAGCAAAAATGAACGACTATCAAGCGACCAAAATAATGAGAAAATACAATTTAAAACAAACCTGAGCTTTTAAAAAAGTAAACAAAAATTCTGACACACTATGAACAATTAGCCACAGTGGCATGAAAATGCCCACATAGTTTAACAGAATACAAAGAAAGATACACCAAGTATGAATCAGTGATAATGGGAACTGCAGATGCTGGGGAATCCAAGATAACAAAGTGTGGAGCTGGATGAACACAGTAGGCCCAGCAGCATCCCAGGAGCACAAAAGCTGACGTTTCGGGTCTAGGCCCTTCATCAGAGAGGGGGATGGGGTGAGGGTTCTGGAATAAATAGGGAGAGAGGGGAAGGTGGACCGAAGATGGAGAGAAAAGATGATAGGCGGAGACGAGAGTATAGGTGGGGAGGTAGGGAGGGGATAGGTCAGTCCAGGGAAGACGGACAGGTCAAGGAGGTGGGATGAGGTTAGTAGGTAGGAGATGGAGGTGCGGCTTGGGGTGGGAGGAAGGGATGGGTGAGAGGAAGAACAGGTTAGGGAGGCAGAGACAGGTTGGACTGGTTTTGTGGGTGGAGGGGAAGAGCTGGGCTGGTTGTGTGGTGCAGTGGGGGGAGGGGACGAACTGGGCTGGTTTTGGGATGCGGTGGGGGAAGGGGAGATTTTGAAGCTGGTGAAATCCACATTGATACCATTGGGCTGCAGGGTTCCCAAGCGGAATATGAGTTGCTGTTCCTGCAACCTTCGGGTGGCATCATTGTGGCACTGCAGGAGGCCCATGATGGACATGTCATCTAAAGAATGCGAGGGGGAGTGGAAATGGTTTGCGACTGGGAGGTGCAGTTGTTTACGGCGAACCGAGCAGAGGTGTTCTGCAAAGCAGTCCCCAAGCCTCCGCTTGGTTTCCCCAATGTAGAGGAAGCCACACCGGGTACAGTGGATGCAGTATACCACATTGGCAGATGTGCAGGTGAACCTCTGCTTAATGTGGAAAGTCATCTTGGGGCCTGGGACAGGGGTGAGGAAGGAGGTGTGGGGGCAAGTGTAGCATTTCCTGCGGTTGCAGGGGAAGGTGCCGGGTGTGGTGGGGTTGGAGGGCAGTGTGGAGTGAACAAGGGGGTCACAGAGAGAGTGGTCTCTCCGGAAAGCAGACAGGGGTCGGGATGGAAAAATGTCTTGGGTGGTGGGGTCGGATTGTAGATGGCAGAAGTGTCGGAGGATGCTGCGTTGTATCCGGAGGTTAGTGGGGTGGTGTGTGAGAACGAGGGGGATCCTCTTTGGGCGGTTGTGATGGGGGCGGGGTGTGAGGGATGTGTTGCGGGAAATGCGGGAGACGCGGTCAAGGGCATTCTCGACCACTGTGGGGGGAAAGCTGCGGTCCTTGAAGAACTTGGACATCTGGGATGTGCGGGAGTGGAATGCCTCATCGTGGGAGCAGATGCGGCGGAGGCGCAATGGTATCAATGTGGACTTCACCAGCTTCAAAATCTCCCCTTCTCCCACCGTATCCCAAAACCAGCCCAGTTCGTCCCCTCCCCCCACTGCACCACACAACCAGCCCAGCTCTTCCCCTCCACCCACTGCATCCCAAAACCAGTCCAACCTCTCTCTGCCTCCATAACCTGTTCTTCCTCTCACCCATCCCTTCCTCCCACCCCAAGCCACACCTCCATCTCCTACCTACTAACCTCATCCCACCTCCTTGACCTGTCCGTCTTCCCTGGACTGACCTATCCCCTCCCTACCTCCCTACCTATACTCTCCTCTCCGCCTATCTTCTTTTCTCTCCATCTTCGGTCCGCCTCCCCCTCTCTCCCTATTTATTCCAGAACCCTCACCCCATCCCCCTCTCTGATGAAGGGTCTCGGCCCGAAACGTCAGCTTTTGTGCTCCTGGGATGCTGCTGGGCCTGCTGTGTTCATCCAGCCTCACGTTTTATTACCAAGTATCAATCAGATGGTTTTCTGCTTGCAAGCATACCTGTTATATTTCCATACCAAGTAATTATTCATGTACAAACAGTTGTGAATAAAAATAAATATAGAGGTCAAGAAAATAGAAACACAGAAATTAGATGAAGGAATAGGCCATTCAGCCCTTGGAGCCTGCTCTGCCTTTCAATATGATCAAGGTGAATCATCCAATTTGCACCCTATTGCTGCTTTCTCCCCAAACTGTTTGATCCCTTTACCCTCAAGAAATATGTCTAACTCATTCTTGAAAATATTTATGTTTTGGTTTCAATAATTTCCTGTGGCAAAGAATAACAAAGGCTCACCACGCTGTGGGTGAAGATATTTCTCCTTATTTCAATCCTAAATGGACTCCCCACATATCCTTAGGGAAACTGTGAACTCTGATTCCAGACACACCGTTCATCAGGAATACCCTTCTTGTGTTTACCCTTTCTGGAACTCACAGGTATAATGACAAATAAAAAAAAAGTACAATTTGAATTCCAGCACTGCAAACAGAATTGTGACACATAATTTGTTCGAAATATTGCCCTTTAGTGCCTTTCATTGCAGGTGGACTGAGTAAGAAAACTCTTGTTTCTGCCCATCTGCATACTTTCAAACTACATTCTGCAGCTTAATGTCATGAACAGGATGCTTATACCTTCTTTCCTACAAAAAATATTTAAGGTTTTCTTTTTGCCATTTGTTTCTAATTACCAGCTGTTAGACTAATGTAACTGAAGCAGAATTTGACTGAAGGAAGATACTCAGAAACACACAATCTAACCAGTAAACTGAACAAAAATAAGCCAAAAGCACGATCCACTGACAAACGTCTGATTTTTTTTAAACAGCTGCATTATAAAGCAGAGACCCCGAGTCATTTTTCGTTAAGATACTGTACATGCCTCATTATGTACAGCATATTTTACCTAAGTTTGACAAAAACAAACACTGAAATGTATGATGCTTATGATCTCAATTCCTTTTGCTACAGGCCTGGAAAAGGAACTTGTTTCACACTTAAAATGAAATCAAAAGCGACAGCCAGCCAATTTGGTAGCCAGGTTCTGAATGAACATTTTCTTAAGTCAGTACTCAATGTCTAGCTCGCAGTTCTATTTAATTAACAGTAGTCATATATTGCTACCAAAAAAAGAAACTGCTGGAGAAACTAAGTTTGGCCACATCTGTGGAAATATTAACTATGCTTTCTCTCCACAGATGCTGTCAGAACTCCCGAGTTTCTCCAGCAATTTTTCTTATTGTTTCAGATTTCCGGCATTTGTTGTTCCTTGTTTTAATCACAATATTTCTGTTTGGTCATTACAGTGGATAATGAAACTCTTCTAACATTATTCCATTTCCTAAAAGAAGAGCTAAAGCATGTTCTTCCACTGCAAACCTTATAAAAATGTAAAATTTCAACATTGGGATTAATTTCATGGAGGAGGCTGAATTACCTTTCAACTGCTCCCTACATTTCTTGTATTTCTATGGCCCACCTGCAACTCAGACCCTCCTTGTCACTATTTGCACTTTGTCACATGTGTCAGTCCACTTTTGCACATCACACATCTCAAAGCTGCCTTTAAAAAATAATGATGGATCAGTATATTCAGACATCAGAAAGAGGAGAACAGCAGCACAGAAGCACATGTGATAGTGAGAAAAGGGATGGGAACCCCCTTTCCAACCATTTTGCTGAAATAATATTTCCAAAGAACAGTATAGGAATAAATTTAATTTCTAGCTTTTTGGTACAACATATTGCATTCTTTAGCTGAACTGTGGTATACTGTCAGTTCAAATGTAGAGTGTGGATGAAAACTGACTCCGCCAGATTACTGAAAATGTTCATCTTTGAAAATGTGCCACGTAGTGGCTTTGATGGTGTGAGAAATGAGACAATTTCATCCACTTTCTCCCAATATTTAAAATACTCAGAAGGAAGTGGGTGTTTTATCATCCTGCATGCAGACAATATGAATCAACTAAAATAGCAAAAATCTGATTTTGGCTGCAGCACTTTACAACTATTCAACAACCAGCAATGTGACATAATTCATTTTATTCATATAAACAGATTGAAATTCTCAACCAATCTTTTTCAACAAGTGTAAATGTGAACAATTAAACAAGCATTACAAATATAACTGAGTGCTTAAAATTTTAGATAACAAGGTGTAGAGCTGGATGAACACAGCTTAAAATTTTAGTTGTTTAAAACTCCCAATTAATTAGTTTTGAAATTTAATTTTGAAATTATTAGAATTAGTTTTGAAACAATGATTAAAATAGATACTTACTCTCTGACACTATAACCAAGGCCCATTTTAGAATTACAACAGAAAAATATGTAGAGCACTGGAAAGTTTTTGCGTTTTGGTGCAGCTGTGTTGAGTTCAAATTCAGCATGAAACTTAAAGCTATGTTCACAATTTAATTTAATGATGTTAACCTGTTTAGCTAACTCTTGAATCACCGCCAATGCAATCATCTTTCATCAGGGAAGTACGTGGATCCTTTAGAAGTTGCTTATTAATCAAAGTAGCCTGCCAATGTTCTGAACATCGTACAACCTTGACAAATCTACACAATTGGTCTGACTTCAAGCACGTATTTTGCAAACCATAAGCTTGTACGTTTATCTGAGGGCTGCTCCAAATATCATCAAAGCAAATCATTCTTAGATTTTTCCCAACTCCACTAAAATTACACTCTGTAAACCTATTTTTTGATTAGCCATGTAAGTGTGCAATTTAAAAAAACCTGACATACGAACATTTCCTATACTTATGAACAGCTACTTAATATTCTGTTGTATTCAGTTCTGATTTATGTACAAATGGGCTTGCGAACAGACATAAGAACGGAACCCGTTCATAACCCGGGAACTGCCTGTAATAAATTCCAGTATTTTTCCAATGATATGTTAGGCTAACTGGCTTATATTTCCCCATTTCTGTCATTCTTTTTTCCTGATCAGGGCTGTAATATTTTGCATTTCCCAGTCCTCTCAGACCTTCCCAGTTTAATTGAGATAAATGTGAACTGTTGCATTTTAGTAAGGCAAACTAGTGCAGAATGAAAAGATAACAAGGTGTAGAGCTGGATGAACACAGCAGGCCAGGCAGCATCAGAGAAGAAGGAAAGCTGACATTTTGGCTCTGGGTGGGTACATGAACAGGAATGGTTTAAGAGGGATATGGTCCAAACGCTGGCAAATGGGAGTAGACCAGTTCAGGACATCTGGTTGCCACGGATGAGTTCGACCAAGGGGCTGTTTCTGTGTTATTCTATGATGTCTTACAATCTGGGCAAGCAGTTAAGATGTCAGGGCATAGTAGACAGTGGACAAAGCGCAGGTAAATGGGATTTGTGTAGTTGGTAGCAATAGACATGGTACACCGGAGAGCTTGCTTCTGTGCTGATTGACTATGACACGCTGATTCATTCTAAACCCTTCAACCACTTCAAGTACTCAGTTTCTATTTCATCCATTGACATATTGAACCTGGGTATTTGACCAAGGTCAGTGTACTACAGATCATATCACTTTAGCTTGCATAATGTCCTATTTCCAATTACAGTCATTCACAGTCATAGAGTCATACAGCACAGAAACGGACAGTCCAAATCATTCGTGCCAACCAGGTTTCCCAATCTAAACTAGTCTCGCTTGCTTCCATTCAGCCCATATTCCTCTAAACCTTTCCTATTCATGTATCTATCCAAATATTGTCACTGTACTTGCATCGACCACTTCCACTGGCAGTTCGTTCCGTATATGCACCACCCTCTGAGAAAAAGTTGCCCCTCGGGTCTTTTTAAAATGTTTCCCCTCTCACCTTAAAAGTATGATGTGGAGATGCTGGTGTTGGATTGGGGTGGACACAGTCAGTGGTCATATAACACCATGTTATGGTCCAACAGGTTTATTTGAAATAAGCTTTTTCAGTGCTGCTCCTTTGTCACGTGAAGTCCTGATGAAGGAGCAGCGCTTCTAAAGCTTGTCATTTCAAATAAACCTCTTGGACTATAACCTGATGTTGTGTGACTTCTGACATTAAAAATATGTCCCCTAGTTTTGAACTCACCCAGCCCAGAGAATAGACCTTTGTTATTCACCTTATCTATGTCCTTCCAGCACGTCCAGCTCATCTGGTAAATTTTTGCTGAACCCTCTCCAATTTTAATAACAGCCATCTTACAGCAGAGCAACCAGTATTCCAAAAGTGGTCTCATCAACATCCTGTACAACCATAGTTGGTTTGCTCGCTGAGCTGGTTCATTAGTTCATAGATGTTTCATTACCCTGCTGGGTAACATCATTGGTGCAGTCTCCGAATAAGCACTACTGTGTTATCCTGCCTGGTATTTAAACTCTGGGGTCTGTTGGAATTGATTACCTCATTTCTGATTTTCTGTCACAGTGGTGTGATATATAGGGTCAATGTGTTTGTTGATGGCCTTCGAGGTGGAGAACCAGGCCACTACGAATTCACTTGCTTGTCTCTGTTTGGCCTGTTCTGGGAACCTGGTGCTGTTCCAATCAAACTGATGATTCTCCTTATCCGTGTGAATGGAGATGAGGGAGTATTGGTCGAGTCTTTTTGATGTTAGTTGGTGTTCATGTACCCTTGTGGCCAATTTTCTTCTTGTGTGTCCAATGTAATGTTTGTCGCAGTCCTTGCTTGGGATTTTGTATATTACATTGATTCTGTTCATAGTGCGTAAGAGGTCTTTGGTTAGAGTTAGCAGTTGGCGTAGGATTGACATGGGTTTGTGAGCTATGTGAAGTATGGCAGCATGATGAGTATGTTAGGGCGTGTAGCGTCTTCTTGTTGTTGTTATCATGTGTGATAGGCATCATTGGACCCAGTTGTTAGAGTGTCCGTGGTCCTTAAATACTTGGTGGAGGTACTCTTCTTCTTTTGGGCGAATTCAAATGTGTTAACAACTTTTAATATAACTCCATAAATCATGTCTACTAATCCATTAGCCCACGAATTTGTGGTTATAATACTAACTGCAGATTCCCATGTACTAGCCAGCCCCCAATGAAACTAATTCAGGGGTTCGCTACCGCATCAGATTACAACCACTTCAATTTGCGGTTACACCCCACTTGAAAGTGCACTCATGCATAATACGCTATGTAAACAACACCATTTAAACAAGACGGGCATTTCATTCAAAGGTGCAGTCAGGCGCGATGGCTAACAAAGCTGCACAGACACTACAGGATGGAACCTTTTTGCACCCCCACGCCAAAAATAATGTTATCTGATATTAAAATCTAACTGAATAGTTGCTATTACCAAGTTGTTTATCTTCTCCCTCCAGCTGGAGTAACTCCAAATATCAGTCAAAGGTGATAATTGGAAAGCCCTGCAGACTTTTGTTGGCTATTATGTAGCTAGGTACCTGTCCCAAGTTTTCATTCAACATGTATATAAAACTTTACCCCACTAATAGAACTATCAAATGTTATGCAGTGTATGTAAGCAACCTCTAACTTACTAATAAAAATAAATAAACAAGCCTAACACCTTGTGAACTATACAAGGACACTCTAATCTCATTAAAATAACCATTAACACCCAACAATAACCAGCAACATTTAGCACTTGTTTAAACCATCTCTGATTTCCTGCAAAACAGTTTTTGTACACAATGTCGACTGTTTTAACATGCAGCTGTTAGAATGTTAATGTATGCTTGAATTCTATATAAAATGGCTGCTTTTGAGCTATGATTTTGGGGAATTCTATTTCCCTTTACACTGTGCTGTTGTGAATGTGCAATAAAGGTGAGTGCCACTCACTGATCCTGGTCGTCTGGTACTTTGAACACGATCTCATAGTTGCTACAGTGTGTTGTGGCTCATTTAAGTAGTGTTTTCACGCAACTTTGTTTGTAGGTGTTGAGGTGGTTACTGTTGAAATTCAGTATTTGGTCAGTGTGTGTGGCTTTTCTGTGTATCTTCATGAAGAATTCCCCATTGGCCCTGCGTTCTACCATGACATCCAGGAATAGGGGCTGTTCATTCTTTTCCTCTTCCCTGGTGAATTTGATGCCAGTGAGAGTGTTGTTTATTAGTTGGTGTGTCTCCTCTAGTTTGGTCAGTTTGATGATGACGAAAGTGTTGACCATGTATTGGATCCATAGTTTGGGTTGGATCTGCAGGAGGGCCACGCTTTCCAATCTCTGCATCATTGCGTCTGCTATTAGTTCAGAGATAGGTGACCCCATGGGTGTCCTGTTGATCTGTTTGTAGATTTGTCCATTAAAAGTAAAGTGGGTCATGAGACATAGGTCCAGAAGTCTCAGCATGGTGTCTGCGGAGATGGCAGAAAAACACAACAGTGCTTCATTGGAGGCTGCACTGATGACATTACCCAGCAGGGTAATGAAATGTCTGTGAACTAACAAACCAGCTCAGCACACCAACTAACAACAGCAGCCACAACCTGAGCTACAGATCTAGTCAAGAACCTGAGAGTCCGGTACAACCTCAACTCCTGTACTCAAATGAAGGCAAGGATGCTAAATGCCTTCTTAACCGCTCTGTCTACCTGTGGTGCAACTTTCAAAGAACTATGTACCTGGGCGTCCCTACGATTAACTGTCTAAGTCCTGCTTGCTTGTTTTACCAAAATGCAATATCACATATTTATCCAAATTAAACTGAGGAAGGGTCACTGGACCCGAAATGTTAACTCTGGTTTCTCCTCCACAGATGCTGCCAGACCTGCTAAGCTTTTCCAGCAACTTTGTTTTTGTAAACTCTATCTGCGTCTCCTCAGCTCATTGGCCCAAATGATCCAGATCCCTTTGTGATCTTCACTGTCCACTATACCACCCACAAACTTATTAATCACGCTTTCTAATTTCTCATCCAAATCATTTACTTAAGTTACAAACGTAAGTGGAACCAGCACCAATCTCTGCTGAATACTGCCCGTCACAGGCCTCCAATCTGAAAAACCCTCCATCATAACGCTCTGTCTCCTACCATAAAGCCAATTTTGTATCCAAATGGCAACTCTCCTTGAATCCCATGTGGTCTAACTTTACTAACCAGTGTACTATGCAGAACCTTGGCAAAGGCTTTACATAAACAAGGTCTACCACTCTGCCCTCAAGCTTTTTGGTTACATCCTCAAAAACCTCAATCAAGATTGTGAAACACAATATCCCACACTCAAAGCCATGCTGACTCTCCCTAATCAGTCCTTGCCTCTCCAAATGCATGTAAAATCATGTCCCGCAGAATCCCATCCAACAACTTATCCATCACTGATGTCAAATTCACAGGTTTATGGTTCCCAGGATTCTGCTTTCAGCTTGCTTAAATAACGGCTAAACATTAGACACCCTCCAGTCCTCCAGCACCTCACGCATGGTTGTAGATGATACAAATATCTCTACTAGGTCATTCTAAAAATTTACAAACATTTCTCAGCAGCAGAGTTGATTTTATGAAGCAACATATCACATTATTTTTAGGTAACACTACTGAATTGACTTCCAGAGGAGCTAACTGAAAGTATAATCAATTCTTACCAGAAGAACTTCAAAAAACGATATGCAGCATTGGAGAAACGTTAATGGTTCACATTACTTTAAATTTAAACAACTAGTCAATAATAATGCGCTTCTGTAGTAAGTAGCTTAGCTAACCCATCCACCAAATAATTTATTTTCTCAGTAAATATAAGTTGATAAATACATATCCAAAGTCTTCAAGAAAAATTGTAGCATTTTATTAACTCAAAATAGCTTATTGTTCTTAAACAGTCATGAAAAGGTCAAAGTCAACTGTCAAAAATATTCACAGATTACTATCTTCAGTTTTTCAGAGTGTCACTTGGAAGCCTACCAGTACCATTGACTGTTGTAAAGGTTAGAAAATAAAGTGCAGGTACAATTACTGTTGAATTGCTGGATTAGTGGATTGAAGAGTTAGGAAGTGGAGGAGCAAGAAACAGAAGCACAGACAATAAAAATGTATGATAAATTCTCCACACATCATCTCTAGTTAGCCTTGTGTAACCCAGAACAAGTATTCAAATAATACAGACATAATCAGGGTAAATAAGTGCTTATTCCCCGTTGTATCTCCATGTTCACAACATTCATATTTGCCATGTCTGATGATATAGGGGAATGTTAAGGTATCTCTTCACAGTATATCAACCATTTACATGACTGACCACATATCAATTTCAAGTCTGACTGATATATTAAGTAGGCAAAGAAGTGTACATGCAGTATTAAACAAATAAAAAACAAGCTGGGATAGCCAACAAACTGATTAAATGTCAACTCGATCAGGCAATCTTTATTACAGAGGAGTGCGCAATTTAGCCAGATCCAGCCCATACAGCAGAGTAACCATTTAATATTAGACCAATCTGTAAATGAAAATTCTTCTCCACAAACCACAGGAATACAAAATTCATTGGCCTTCAATTTCTGGCATGTGCCTGCAGTTAGTAGCATCTCTACCCACAGGAAACAAAGTGGTAAGATAATTTGTTACCCACCAATGCTTCCTCTCAAGTTTTTTGTGGAATGCACAAACAACTTTTTTCTTCATGAGAAGAAATTGTGCAGGGACTTGCAAGTTGCTGTGAGATTATGTAGCGGAGAGAAAATATTGCTACCCACCTCATTTCCCCAATGGTGGTGTGACCACAAGAGACTTCTGTGGTCTCACAGAGAAGTCTCTTGAGACCACAGACTGCATCCTCTACACATTTCAGGGGACTACACAACATTGGGAAGAAGTCATATTCTCCAGGAGCTTTCCCTTTGTAAAGACAAGGAATATTGTGGCTATGTGCTGCAGGCAGTTGGATAATTGTTTTCTGGCTTTAAAAGACACAGCATAACACACCAGTTGAATGAAGAACAGACTGCGCCTACTTTAAAGATATTATTTTGCTCTCAGTATATTGACCAATTATAGCCAAGAAGGGACTAAATGGGCTCAAGTTAGAACTGTGGTCAACATTTTCAGTGTTAGAACACTTAACAAGAATACAACAAAAGTTTATGTTTGAACAGTGTGGTCAAGCTCAGTGAATGTATCTGTACATCACAGACAGAATTTAATCAGGTGGGTGGCTGAGTGAGCAAGTGAGGCAGAGTAAAAGAGGCAGTGCTGCAATATTGATAAAGGAGTCAATCACCACAGTATGTCAGCATGATATCTGAAATCATTCCTCAAATTATGATAAATGAATAGAGTCTAAAAAGACAAAGTTAGCCCCCGGCAGGGTGGGGGGGGGGGGGGGGGGGGGAGGGGGGGAGGTGGGAATCATTTTGTCAGAGGCATGCTGTAGGCGCCAGTCAGGGATATATGGAAAGACAAATGTAGGCAAATCTCAGAAGTGTAAAAATAATAAGATAATCACAGTAGGGGACTTCAATGTCTTCAAAGTGTGAAAGGCTTAGAATTCTTCAAATACGTCCAGGAGAGCTCTTTATGCCAGCACGTAAACAGCCCGACTACAGAACGATTAGTGCCAAATCTAATTTTAGGCCAACTGGACAAAAAGTAGATGTGGTAGTGGGGGAAACATTTCCATGGTAGTGACCATTATTCAGTAAGACTTAATATAATTAAGGATAAGGACAAAGATGCGTAAGAAATAAAGATTCTGAATTGGGGAAAGCCAATTCCAACAAAATAAGGCAAGACAAAAGTGGACTGGAGCAGCTATTTGGAGGAAAGTCTACATCACAGCAGTGGGGAACATTCAAAAGACTAATAGTGAGAGTCCAGGGCCAATATGTTCCTGTAAAAGGTAAAGGGTGGAATTAACAAGTCCAGAGTACTTTGAATGTAATGGGACATTTAGGATTGCTTAAGGGAAGAATAAAGGAAGCCTACGGAAAATACTGAAGGCTCAAAATAGCAGATCCCTACAGAAGTATAGAAATTGCAGTAGATTGCTTAAAAATTAGGAGAACAAGAAGAGGACGACATGATGTTTTTTAAATATATGAAGGACACGAGAATAGCCAGGTAAATAGTACGCTCATTATGGGCCAAAGTGGCAACATACTTTGTTGGGGGGGGGTGCAGAAAACATTGATGAGGTTTTAAAACGGATACTTTTCACCTGTATCCTCAGCAGAGAAGGAAAAAGTAAACATAGAAATCAAGGAGAGATGGTATTGGCGGTTTTATCAGACTTGAAAGTGCATAAATCTTGAAGCCCAGATGAATGTGACCCAAGCTGCTTTGGGAGACAAGAGAGGAGATACCAGGGGATCTGACATTAACTTTCAAATGCTCTCTGACCCCAAGAAGAGTGCTAGAGGACTGGAGGATAACTAATGTGGTACCATTATTCAAGGAGGGTGGTAGGGATAAATCAATAATCTACAGGCCAGCGAGTCTAACATCTTTGACAGTGAACTACTGGAAAAATTCTGAGGCATGGAACTAATCGCCACCTGCAGAGGCAAAAATTCATTGAGGAGTCAGCACATGGGGTATCAGGTGATCTAACAAATTTGACTGAATTTTGAAAGGGGGTGACAAAGTGTGTTACAGTAGTGCAGTTGATGTAGTCAAAGTGGACTTCAGTAAAGCTTTGACAAGGTTTCAAATGGCAGACTGGCTAAGAAGCATGGAGCCGATGGAATCCAGGGTAATTTGGCAAACTGGATCCAAAACTGAGATAACAAAGTGTGGGCTGGATGAACACAGCAGGCCAAGCAGCATCTTAGGAGCACAAAAGCTGACGTTTCGGGCCTAGAGAAGGTTTTGTGCTCCTAAGATGCTGCTTGGCCTGCTGTGTTCATCCAGCCCCACACTTTGTTATCTTGGATTCTCCAGCATCTGCAGTTCCCATTATCGGGGATCCAAAACTGGCTTAGTAATAGAAAGGAGAACATGATGCTTGCAGGGATAACAAGATGCGGAGCTGGATGAACACAGCAGGCCAAGCAGCATCTTAGGAGCAGGAAAGCTGACATTTCGGGCCTAGACATTTCATCAGAAATGGGGGAGGGGAAGAGGGTTCTGAAATAAATAGGTAGAGAGGTGGAGGCGGATTGAAGATAGATAGAGGAGAAGGTACGTGGAGAGGAGACAGACAAGTTAAAGAGGTGGGGATGGTACAAGAGAGAGTTGCAGTGGAAGAGAGATCCCCTGAGGTTTGTCCGGGGGGGAGGAGGGTAACTTCTTCAGGGGATCTCTCTTCCACTGCAACTCTCTTGTACCATCCCCACCTCTTTAACTTGTCTGTCTCCTCTCCACCTATCTTCTCCTCTATCCATCTTCAATCTGCCTCCCCACTCTCTCCCTATTTATTTCAGAACCCTCTTCCCCTCCCCTATTTCTGATGAAGGGTCCAGGCCTGAAATGTCAGCTTTCCTGCTCCTAAGATGCAGCTTGGCCTGCTGTGTTCATCCAGCTCCACACCTTGTTATCTCGGATTCTCCAGCATCTGCAGTTCCTATTATCTACAATGCTTGTAGAATGTTTTTTGCCACTGGAAGCCTGTCACCAGTACCACAGTATTCAGTACTAATTCCCTTGCTGTTTGTTGTGTACTTAAAATGATCAAGACAGAAATGTTGGAAGTATGATAAGTTCATAAGACAACATGAAAATTGGTGGTGTGGTAAATAAAGATGAAAGCCTTAGGCTTCTGGATAATATATAGGGATAATCAGCTGGGCTGAACAGTGACAAATGGAATTTAATCCTGAAAAGTGTGAGATGATGCATTTTGCAAAGACTAAAAAGGGAAAGGAGTACACGTCAAATGATAGGACTCTAGGAAGCAAAGGATCAGACAGACTTTGTGCACATGTTTGCTGATCCTTGAGGAAAGGTAGATAAGGTGGTTAAGATGGCATTTGGGATTCGCACCTTTGTTTGTCAAGGCATCGATGAAACCAGCAAGGAGGTATTGATAGAGCTGTATATAACATTAGTTAGGCCACAGCTGGTATACTATGTGCAGTTCTGATCTTACACCATAGGAAAGATATGACTGCAGTTGAATGGGTGCAGGAAAGATCCACCAGGATGCTGCTTGGGCTACGAAGAGAAATTATGGAGGCTGAGTTAGTTGTACCAAGTTGAGGGTATAGATGGGACAGAGAAAAACCCTGGCCCTTAGTACAGGGGCCAATATCTAGGGAACACAATTTTAATGCAAGGAGCAGGAGGTTCAGACAGAACCTGAAGAAAATTGTTTTCACCCAGAGGGTTGTGGGTATCTGGAACTCATTGCAAAAACGGACAGAAGAAGCAGGAACTCCCAAGACATTAAAGGACTACTTAGATGGACACATGAAACTCAAGATCATACAAAAGCACAGACCAAATGCTGGAAAATGTAAAGAAAGCAGACAGCTATTTGATGACCGGCACAGACAACGGGCCTAAGGATCTGTTTCCATGCTACAAAATCTCAAATGACTCAAATGATATCTGCATGCACAACTCTAAATGATGTGCAACATGGGAAGCCAATATAAGCACTTCTTGCTCTATGAATATTTTGACATGCTTATTTAAAACAACGCTTGATGAAATAAATCTGTGGTCTGGGGTTTTAAAGTATCAGAACAGATGTATGTTTAAGTGCTTGGATAGAATCATCCATAAAAGTGTTTCAAAACTGACAATTAACTGACAAACTTAGTTACCAACATTCATAACTATGTAATTCTTCACAGAATACAATTTGGGTTATGAAAGTTAGTATGTCAACAACAGTAATCAAGACAGGCGCATGCACCATTCCTGCACATTTACATATAAATGCAGTGCACATGAGCATGAAAATAGTTTTAATCAAATCCAGTTAAATGTTCAGAAAGAATGCAGATAATTAGATAGTGCTGAGTTTCATCTGTTTCATAATTTTAGGCATACATAGAGAGGCCAGCAAAAGGACTGTCTGATAATTCTTATCTTCAACATGTCCATTCACTGTGGAAAAATCCTTAGTACTATTAACATTTTAGGCAATGTTTTACACAGAAAATCAATTGAATGTCAAATGTTTTATGTACTTAGACTACTCATTTATACTTGTTCAAAGGTCCAGTTCAGACTGTCATTAAAGAATTCAAGTAGAGGCCAGCTGCATGAACAGACTGAATTCCACAGGAAAATGTGAATATCTTTGGAATGAAATAGCAACAGTCGGAGGTGCTTATGATTACGCCCCAATAGTTTTGACATCAAATGTGCTTAACCAATGAATAGTAGCAAACAATAAAGCCAACAGAATGCTCAACCACACACTCAAAAAAGTAGCGCACAATTAAGTTAAATAACAAGTTGTACAGCAGGCCAAGCAGCATCAGAGAAGGGGGGAAAGGGACTAATCCTGAAACGTTATCTCAAATTCTCCAACATCTACAGTTCCTACTATCTCTGAAACAATTAAGTGAAACTTGTGAATCAAACCACATAGTTCTCTATTCAGATCAGTTCTTATTGTTAAGATGCAGAGTCGTAAGCACTTTGAGAAGAATGACAAGACTACTGCTGAATGCCAAACATGTGAGTTACAAAGAACGATCAAAGTTCAGCTTTTAGCATAGAAAGCAGGTGCAAGTAAACAGCTTTCCAAAGGTGGTGCAAGAGGTAACCAAAATTTAAATTAAGTTGCAAAAGTTGGACAAGGGATCAAGATCAAACAAGTACCGAGACAAAAACTGAATCAGGAAATAATTCTTCATGAAGCGATCAATGTATCTAGGAATAGACATTTAAAGTTGAAAATTCTGACATCATTCCTAAGAATAATTAGAACCTGTAATGGGAGGGGATTGGTTGTTTCTGGGGGGTTACTTCAAGATCTTCAAATGGCCACGTTCATCCAAATAGTACTGCCTGTCCTGAAGACACTAGTGACTGAATAACAAATTTCTAATTCATAGCCAAAAATTCTATCCCTACATCCCTCTCTTCTGCAAGATCCAAAACCCAAATCTTCACCCATATTTGCCTCAGCATCTACTTTACTGCTTACAATTCCGAGAAATAATTTAGATTTTTCCCTGTACCAAAGGTGCTGAATAATTACAAATTGCTGTTGTCTCTAACTCCTGCAAAGTGGTTGAAAGTACACAAACTTGATTTCTGAACATTTTTAAAACAATGTATCTGCTTATTGGGAAAAATGATCATCCATTGAAGCTTTAAACGATAAAACATTTAAACATTCAAGAACTCACCTTTCTTGTGGAACTGCAAACCAATACTCAGGTTGTTTTCCCCTCTTCACAGATTGATGCATAGTAGTCAAGTTATATGATACAAATGACTTTCGCATAGGTTTACCCACTTTAATGCAGAGGAACATAGGTGGTTTCTTACTCTTCTCCTCTTTTGATGGAAGCATGTCTGAAAACATTTAAAAATGAGCATTGGAAGATCTAATCCTATTGATGTAAATAGACCGTTGAAATTAGAAACAGTTAATGAAATTATAATTAGTAAATCAAATAACTCTGGCTTCTAATTACCCTTTGCCCCAATTTCACTAGATTCCCCAAAAACATATCTCCTTGTCAAAAACTTTGATCATCTCTCTTAATATCTCCTCCTTCAGTATGACATTTGCTTCCTCTTGTATCTTACTAAAATCGCATGGGCTGCTTTCTACACTGAATGTACCATACAATTACAAGCTTCCATCTGATAGAGTTGATCGAATTCTGAAAAACTTTGATCAGGCAAATATCAAAAACTATTACTACCGTTCAGGTATTGTTAAATCTCTGCCATCAAAATGATGGCCAATTAAATTATTCTGGCTGTGTCAGCTCTTTGCAATTCATGAATAAGTAAATGGGCAGTGAAAAAGCAATGAGATTAGTTTAAGATTGCACAGGCACAGTGGCCTGAACCTCTTTCTTAAGGAAAACATTGTGTTTCAACCTGTCTTTGTAAAAAAAAAAATTCTTCTATCTTTTCCTCTTACTCTCTGATCATTTTAATTTAATGAATCTTCATCACAAAATCTCTAACCAAAGAAATACTCTTTCATTATTTGCCTTATTGAGACATTCAGAAAATTACGAAGAGCTTTGAAAACACATTTAGTTGATCAGCTCTGGCAGTTAAGAGAAATATCTCAACCTTCTCCTCAGACATACAACTTACTAGGGAAAAGTACGCGTATTTGCTCAGTGGTCTACCTTCCACAAGGGTACACCCAAATACTGCATTCAGTACTCTGTTGTTCCCTCATCACTGCCATGCAAAAATGTATACTTACTGTTTGATTTTTGTATTCTATTGTCTAAAATTATGAAACCCAAAACACTGATGACCTTTATCGTGCCTGTATTGTAACAGTGCAAAAGATCATTATCTAATTGATTATGTCATTGTATGCATCTCTTTCCAAAAGTAAGTGGAGAAATATTTTAAAAGATAATTACAGATTTATTTCCCTCACTATTTCTGATTGGACATTAGATATTTCACTAACCAGCTGCACTAAAACTCTTAACTTTGATATGTTGATGGTGAATTTGTATCCTCCAGTTACCAAGTTGGTGACCAGTGAAAAAGCAAGTTGCAAAATGAAATCAGTTTAGAGAGAGATTTGTAGGTTAAGTAAGCAGGCAAAAAGTTGGCAAATAAAAATGTGGAAAAATGTAAAGTCATTAATTTTGGAAAGAAGAACAAAAGAACAGTATTATTTAAATGGAGACTAAAACTGCAGAAAACTGCAACACAAAAAGAATTTGGGGGAACTTGTACATGAAACATAGAAAACTAGTATACTGGTGCAAGCAAGTGGTCAGGAGGCTAATGAAATTTTGGTTCCTATTTGGTTGGAGTATAAGAGTAGTGAAGTCTTATTGCTAGGGTTCAAGGTCCTGGTGAGGCAACATCTGCAGTGCTGAGAGTAATTCTGGTCCCCTTATTTAAGTAAAGATATTATTTCATTGGAGGCAATTCAAAGAAGGTTTACTGGGATTGTTTTATGAGCAAAGGCTAAACAGTTGGGACCCTACTCACTGGAGTTCAGAAGAATAAGAGATGATCTTGTTTAAATATACAATTCTTATAGGGCTTTACAGCGTAAGTGCTGAGAGGATGTTTGCTCACTTGGGACAGTCTAGGACCAGAGTGCATTGTCTCCGAGTTAAGGGCACCAATAAACACTAACGTGAGGAGGAGTTTCTTCTCCAGTTGAGTGCCTTTGGAGCAGAGCTCCTATGTGTACATGTAAAGGTGAAGTAGATAAATTCTTGATCAGTCAGGGAATTGAGGGTTGTGTGGTAATGGGCCAGAATAGTAAGTGTCAGAATTTAGATTAACCACAATTATATTGAGTGGTGGAGTAGGCGCAAGGGGCTGAATTGTCTGCTCCTGATTTTATTCTTAACAGTCTTTCATAAATTTCGAACATACTCTTAATCATTTCTAAACCTCTTTACGTAGCTGTACAGTTACATTCAAAGAACTATGCATTTACACCCTTAGCACCTCTGCTC
Organism: Stegostoma tigrinum; assembly: GCF_030684315.1. Taxonomy (NCBI): domain Eukaryota; kingdom Metazoa; phylum Chordata; class Chondrichthyes; order Orectolobiformes; family Stegostomatidae; genus Stegostoma; species Stegostoma tigrinum. The sequence goes on along the minus strand of NC_081357.1, from coordinate 67,167,303 downwards.
CTCCACTCCCTTCTGCATCATTCCTTAGCATCCCACCAAAAATTTATCTCACGTCAATTTTATATACTGCAATTGACACTTGGTGTCAAGGACGAATTGGTCTATATCTTACCAATACATTTAAGAATGCTCAACAGTTTGCCACCAGAAATTTAGAGAAAAAATGTTAACAGGATGGGAGGAAATCCCAGGATTGGAACTAAATGTAAGATCATCCACAGTGAGCTGACAGAAGCATAATGAGCCAGATAACAGTGTAAAATACTGTGATTAAATATGGTTCAATGAGAAGTGAAACATTTGCTATTTACCTTCAATTGGTCCTTTAAGTTTGTTAAAGAAAGCTTGTATTTCTGATTGACAACCAGCTTCAAAATTATCTTCCTCAATTACTTCCTTCAGAGCAGATTTTGTCATTTCATTGTTATTTCGATGAACACCAGATGAATAAACTTGCACCGAGGGAGTCCTACTCCCTTTAGTCAAATCACTTTCTAGGTTGGTCCCTTTGTTTTTATCAGTTGTAAGGTCATTACTATTACAGATAACTTCATTGTTCACAGAACTAACCTCATCTAAAGGAGCACCTAACATTCTAGTTGGGCTTTCAAAAGAATGGATGCACATTTTTGACAATTGCCCAGTCAAAGTTTTTTGAAACATGGTTTGTTGTTCATTGCAATCACTAATTTTCACAAGTAAGTCAGGTTTCTTACTTTCCAGTGTTTCAGACAAATGTGTTGATTTCTCTTCAGTAGTTGAATCCTTTCTGTGATATCCTTTGTCTTGCAGGTCAGAGTCCACAGAACTGACTTTTGACAGCTTATTTTTAGCAACATCCCTACAAATAACTTCATTAGAAGCAGCAGCACTTTCCTCATCAACTGGGGATGATGCAAGCTCTGTAAAAACTTCATCAGATGCATCTTCAATATTTTTTTGGACAGGATAACAGTTCTCCAAAGAATCACGTGTCTTCAACTCGTGTGCTTTACTGATACTTTTGAAACGATTAAATGGATTCAGGTCCTTCTCAGCAGATAGATCATCCCAATCTCCAGGCCTATACAGAGGAGAGAGATCCTTTGGTACATCACTGTCAGGATAAATGATGTATGCACATGGAATGTTAAACCAAAATTTAAAATAAATGAACACAAAAATATCAAACAAAATTTAAAGTCTTGAAATGAAAGAAGTAAATGAGGAAAACAACTTAAAATTATTCAAACAAAATGCAGTACAAAAAGGTTATAAAATGGATAATATACATATTATCTTCAAATCCCTGAACTCTGATTATGACTTAAAGATGCAAAACCAGAGCGAGCAACGTGGCAAAGCAAAATCCAAACTGGCTATTTTATCCTATAAAGTCAGCACAGAAAGCAATTATTACAGACAAATTAAATAGCTTTTATTCCTCAATTTCATTTTGAACAAACTGTTAAACTATCTTAGTGCCAGTCCTCCTAGTTACTCCTTCTACTTTCAACATTCATTCCCTTCATTACCAATGCAGTGGCAATGTGTACTATTTACAATGTAATTCATTCAAGTTCCTTCAACTGTAACTTCCAAATCCATGAACACTCCCACGAGAATGACAAGATTGTTAGATGCATAGAAACGCCATTCCGAGAAGTTTCCCTCCAAGCCGCACACTTCCCTCACTTGGAAATACATTGCCATTCGTTCACTGTCACTGGGTCAAAAAACCTGGAACTCCCTGTCTAACAGCACTATGGGTGTGCCTACTCCTCAAAGATTACAGCAGTTCACAAAGGCAGCTCTCTAGGATTCACCCACTTTCTTCCCTCTCGCAATAGCGATAGGGTTCCCCTTGACCTTACCAACCATCCCACCAGCATCCATATCGAGAAGCTCATTAGCTGCCATTTCGGTCAATTCCAGGGAGATGTCACCACCACCAGACACACATTTCCCTCCCCTCTCTTGTCCACCTTCCACAAGAACCATTCCTTCCGGACACCATGGCTCACTCTTCCTTCACTCCCAACGTCCCCCACAGTCCCACAGCATCTTTCCTTGCAACTGCTGAAGGTGTAACACTTGCCCATTTACCTCCTCCCTGCTCAGTATCCAAGGGCCCAAACACTTAACCTGCGCTTCCTAGAATCTAGTCTCTGCATTTGCTGCTCACAATGGGGTCTCCTCTACACTGGGGAAATCAAAGCGTAGACTGGGTGACCATTTCGCAGAACATCTATATTTTGCCCATAAAAAAGACCCTGAACTTCCAGTTGTCCGCCACTTTAACACACCACGCTGTACCCTGGCCAACATCTCTGTCTCAGGTTTACTGCAGTGTTCCAACAAAGCTCAGCACAAGTTGGAAGAACAACACCTCATTTTTCGCTTGAGGACCCTGCAGTCCTCTGGATTCAATATCGAGCTCAATAATTTTAAGGCCTGAACTCTCTCATGTCCTAGCCCCCTACCCCATACACCAGGGCTTGTTATCACATAGCCTTCTATTACACATCACCCATTGTTAGCCACTAACAGTCTCCATTAACAGCTATTCACCCTCCAAGCCAGATCATTATCAAGTAAGTTCTGAGAAAGGATCACCAGACCCGAAACATTAAACCCTGGTTTTTATTCATGGATGTCGCTAGACCTGCTGAACTTTTCCAACGACTTCTGTTTTTGTGTCAGCTCCCTAGGGCAATGAGGAATGGCAATTAGCCAGTGATGCTCATACCCTGTCAACAAATAATAATTTTGAACTACTATTTTTACCAAATTTCAGGCTGTTTGACGTGCATATTTCATTCAAAACTGCAATTTTATTATTAAATGTTGTTGTGTACAAGGAAAAGGCAAAGTGATTTCCAAAGTAGAAATAATTTTCACTAAAAAAAACTTACGATGGAAGAGCATCTTTAATCTTCATGTGCGAGATATCAGGGTATAAAGCAATGGATATGACTTCTTCCATGGGGCAAATAAGTCCATACTCCTCACAACCATTCTCTATGACAAGGGAATCGGACTTGTGTGGGTCAAACATTATGTTGTTTGGAGTGACAATCATAACTCCTCCCACTACACCCTGATGGTAAAAACAGCACATGTAACGACACCATGGATAATACACAATCCAAAACTGCAAGTAAACAGAGATTCAGTTTTACCTTATTCAAAAGATACAGTGCTTTCTACTTCAATTTATTACACACTGTAATGATGTGAGTGTGTCACAAATTCTTTCTCCCAAAATTCTAACATTAACTGAAATGAAAACTTGAATTTACATAGCATCCCACCAAATCTTTCAAAGGACTTGGAATAAAATGTAATACTTTGCAGTGCAAGGAATGTAATGTTAGTATAGCAAGATCCCAAAAGCAGCAATGGCATGAATGACCAGCCGATCAACTTTTGTGGCAATGGCAGAAGAAAGAATGTAGATCGCGATACCAAAAAAATTCTGCTCTTCCTCAAATTTATTTATTTTGAATGGGCACAGCCTCAGTGGTTAGACAGTATTCTTTAACCTTGCCTTAAAAGTTTAGTCTGTGATATTTAGCCTTAGATATTTAGACTGCATCACAGCTAGATGTTTTTGGCAACCCCACTGATTTGGGTTGGTGGAGAGGCCTCAGCCAGTCTGAAATGGTTCAAAAAGGACCCACCGTCACTATGGGGGATCAAAGCCAGATTGGGAAGTAGTTGAGTCTATGAGGACTGCGATTTCTGGGAGATGATTTCCTTCTACCATAGGTTCTCAGCTGTTACACCTCAGCATGGTATATTTAACAGTATGGGTAGGCATGATGGAAGGCACACTGCTTGTGGGAAGTAGAGAAATTTTTTGGATGTTTTAACTAATATTTTTTGTCATTCTTTACATTCTAAAAGATAAAAGAATCCTGGATCATTGTGAAGGAATTTTTACCATTGGTAAATTCTACAAGGAGTTTGAAAATGTTATTATATTTTCCTGATCCAAATCTGCATTTGGACAAAACACATGAAAATGTTCAGGAGAGGCAAGAAGAAAGTTAAAATGATCTGGTCTGATGATTAGAAGTTTGCTTTCTTCCTGCAGGTGCTGCCAGATCTGTTGAAATTCACCAGCAATTTCTGTTTTGTTGCAATTGGTAAACATTGATTTCGGCATTCAATGGTCAGATTTTCAGTTCTTCCCAAATCCATACACTTATTCCAAGTATGTGGAAGAATCAAAAATGATGACAATTCAATTTTTTCAAAGCAATGATATAGTTACCTCGCCATCTGTTATGTATCGGCAGTTCATTTTCAGAAACTTCTCAGTAAGTGGTTCATCATCTTCTGAACCTGAAGACATTACTCTCGTAATAGACTGTGAACGCACTGGTGAGGAGAAGAAATTCCCAGGAGTTATCTTTCTTGCAAAATCAGCATCCTGCAAAGGTCGGATTAGTCAATTAATTATGCAGGTAAAGGCTAACACGAAAATCTCAACTAAGATAACTTAATAATTGAGTTGACATTTCTATCGTTTGTTAAACATTTACAGTTAAAATATTCAGGTTTAAGAGGATGTACAGATAACTTATTATTTCTACAACAAGTATCCATTAACAACTTGAATACTCACTGGAAGTTTATCATACTCAGCATCAGATGAAGGTGGAGTAAGAGGGCTGTCACAGTCTGGTGAATTTTCTGCACCATGTGAAGAACGTGAATCTGGTACATATAAAATCTGAAAGGTATTGGGGACAGTTAAAATTTAAACAACATCAAAAAATAATATCCAACATTAAAATAATGGTGGGGAAGCTTTTACAAAGCTACCAAAGCCATACCTGACCAGGAACAACAACACGACTGAAAAGTCTGTTAATCTGAACAAGCTCATTTGGAGTAACATCAAATTTCAAAGCAATGGTATTCAGTGTATCTTGAGAGTCAGCCTACAATTATTAAAAAAATTGCATGTGTCATTCTACAGTGGTAATGCTCCAGAACATTTATTACCCATTGTCTCATATTTCCCTTACAAGGAATTAATGTTTTACCGTGTATTTAGTGGTTCCTGTTGGTTTCTGAACAACCATTTTCCTCTCCTTCTCATTGTTTATTGGACTGTCACCTTTTAAAAATAGCAGAAAGTATCAAAACAAATTTTATTTAAACATTGTTAAGTATTTCTAATTTTATATCAGCACTTCATTTGTTCAAACTTTTAAAGAAATAATTCAAAATGGTTTACAGAACTGTACCCTACACATAAGAAGGGTCTCGACCCGAAAAGTCAAACTTTCCTGCTCCTCTGATGCTGCTTGGCCTGCTGTGTTCATCCAGCTTCACACCATGTTATCTCAGATTCTACTATCTCTAACAATTTTAACCCCACTACAGATCAGATCTCTTCAAAATGTATCCACTGCCGTTTTCTCGGAACCAGCAGAAAATTGCCAATTAACTTGCAGGAACTGGATTATAGTTTGCATACCTTCATTTACATAGCTAAAAACATTGAATGAGTTGTCTATTATGTATGCAAGTTAAAAATATATAGGCAGGATTTACAGCCGGTAAACTCATTTCAAGAAAGAGTACAAGTTTGAAATTATATGCATGATTATCAAGTGAAAAGTACTTTAATATTAATTATTTTTATATTTAACTTCCAAAATTATAATTCCATTGAATGATTCTGCTGCAAATGTAACAATCATTTGGTAATAAGTTCTCGCCATATTACTTCTGAAATAAATCTGTATTCCATTACAAATTTTAGATTATTGTCACGTGATAGCATTCAGTGCCATTCACAACCATTCATACGTTTGCATATAGCAAGACCATGACAAGATTCAGATTTAGATTGATAAACAGCAAGTAAAATTTGTGCCACACAAACACCAGGAAATTAGCAACTCCAATCAGTATGATGAACTACGGGATTTTGTATGTATTTCCATTTTGTGGGATGTCTTTTGTAAGGCCAAAGTGAATTGGGAGAATTCTAAAACAGGGTTATACTGATTTTCTGAATATGACACCTTTAAAGTTTTAGGAAAAGCACACTCAATCCAAGATAGCTATGGAATAAAAACGAAGGTGCAAAAAGGTAAACAGGAGGCTAACTACAGTAGCAGAGATAATGGGAACTGCAGATGCTGGAGATTCCAAGATAATAAAATGTGAGGCTGGATGAACACAGCAGGCCAAGCAGCATCTCAGGAGCACAAAAGCTGACGTTTCGGGCCTAGACCCTTCATCAGAGAGGGGGATGGGGGGAGGGAACTGGAATAAATAGGGAGAGAGGGGGAGGCGGACCGAAGATGGAGAGTAAAGAAGATAGGTGGAGAGGGTGTAGGTGGGGAGGTAGGGAGGGGATAGGTCAGTCCAGGGAAGACGGACAGGTCAAGGAGGTGGGATGAGGTTAGTAGGTAGCTGGGGGTGCGGCTTGGGGTGGGAGGAAGGGATGGGTGAGAGGAAGAACCGGTTAGGGAGGCAGAGACAGGTTGGACTGGTTTTGGGATGCAGTGGGTGGGGGGGAAGAGCTGGGCTGGTAGTGTGGTGCAGTGGGGGGAGGGGATGAACTGGGCTGGTTTAGGGATGCAGTGGGGGAAGGGGAGATTTTGAAACTGGTGAAGTCCACATTGATACCATATGGTTGCAGGAACAGCAACTCATATTCCGCCTGGGAACCCTGCAGCCATATGGTATCAATGTGGACTTCACCAGTTTCAAAATCTCCCCTTCCCCCACTGCATCCCTAAACCAGCCCAGTTCATCCCCTCCCCCCACTGCACCACACTACCAGCCCAGCTCTTCCCCCCCACCCACTGCATCCCAAAACCAGTCCAACCTGTCTCTGCCTCCCTAACCGGTTCTTCCTCTCACCCATCCCTTCCTCCCACCCCAAGCCGCACCCCCAGCTACCTACTAACCTCATCCCACCTCCTTGACCTGTCCGTCTTCCCTGGACTGACCTATCCCCTCCCTACCTCCCCACCTACACCCTCTCCACCTATCTTCTTTACTCTCCATCTTCGGTCCGCCTCCCCCGCTAACTACAGTAGTGCATGTTTCAGCTTGTCTTTATGTCGACAGTTGAGAATACAAAATTCCTGTGCATGACTCTTCACAAATGGATCAATTTTCTGGCATTTCAGAATAGATCCTGATATTGAAGTAGGTCTTTGAGAATATAATTAACTGTGTCACTTTGTGTGGTATACAGTTAGAAAAAGAGAGCTGAAGACAGAAACAGCAAGGATTTGTGGATTAGACAAGATCCACTGCAGCTGCTCCAGGCTTTGCAGGGGCAAACAGATCACTTGAGATGGTGGACTGGTAAGTGGAAGAAACGTCTTAAGTTTTGAGGCATTGCTAAAATTATGCGAAGGGGTCAGAGACAGGACTCACTGAGAATTCTGTGCCACCAGAACTATTGTGACCCAGGTGGGAGACATGGTTCACAGACTGCACCTTGTCAGTGGTGACTAGGTCTAGGGACTTTGGACAGGATTCAGCTGCTAATGAATGTCACTCAAGAGCTGAAACAATTAAATGGAATTGAGAGAACCTACACTAATGGAGGTAGAATTGAGAAAATAGATTGCAAGTAATTGCTCATTTTCAGAAAGTAAGGTTTGTAACTATGTGCAACATATCTTTTATTTCATTGTTTACCTAAAGTTTACTTTAAGTTTTACTCAAAATATCCTTGCCTGTAAATTAATCTTTAGATTTTGTTAACTTTAATTGAATTGTTACAGTAATAGTTCGGAAAATGAAATGGCTCATTGGTTTTCTTTCCACTGGTGTTGTGGGGGTTCTTTTCTTTTAAAATTTAATCAGTTTCCAAGGGGATTAAGACACTAGTCAGAATCTAACCAACTTTCTTTGACATTCAAGAGTATCATTATCTATCCAGGGATCATTACTGACCAGGAACTGAAATACTAAGGAACAACAACACGGAATATCTTCATCATTTTGAACTCCAAACACAAAATTATGAGAAAGGCAAACACTGTAAGTCAGTGGTTTTTATCACTGTCAATCTTGTGAAATTTGACAAGTACATAACTCATCTCAAAAGCATCATTCCCACCAAGATTTGTAGTAAAAACTTGTTCTGACTTATTCAAAATTTGGTTATTTAGTTTAAAATCAATGCCCTACATAGTACAAAACAGTTTCCAAATTACAAGCAACAAAATACACAAACCATTAAATACTTTATTTTATTTGTCAGTAATTTTGTTCTTGCAAACTGCATGAACTTTTTTTCCCCCCCAACTTCCAGCTGCCTGCCACTTTAACACACCACCCTGTACCCTGAGGACATCACTGGCTGGACAGCATTTCTTGTCCATTCCTAACTGCCCTCTAGAGTCAACTATATTGCTGTGGGTCTGGAGTCACATGTGGGCCAGAACTGGTAAGGATGGCAATTTCCTTCCCCAAAGGACATTAGTGAGCCAGGTGGGGTTTTCTGACAATCGACATTGGATTCATGATCATCATTAGATTCTTAATTCCAGATATTTTACTGAATTCAAATTCCACCATGGTGGTGGGATTCGAACCTGGGTCCGCAGAATGTTATCCGGGACTCTGGATTAACAGTCCAGCGATAATACCACTAGGCCACTGCCTCCCCTACAGGCATTCAGGCCTGAACTCCCGCATCCAAAGATCATGGTCATCCTAAATATAATTAATTACAAAATAAGCCTATGATGTGTGCCACAAAGGGAAGACTCAGAGATGGCCCACGAAGGTAACGGGTCTGTGACTATTTTATGTATAGTTAATGAAAACCAATGTTGTTCCCACAGTTAAATCTTTCTTTGAAGGAAGTAAGCAGGGTTAAAATTTATTCAATGATTGAATTAAGTCCTGCACAACAGGGAACGTGGATGATGGATGTTAATTTGTCGGGCCATTAATTTAGGATGCAAGTGCAGGGTCCACAAGTTAACTTGCTGGAAGATATGGAGTAGATCCAGTGCTGAAAGGAAGGGGACCCGAACCAGATTTCTTCAAGTGGCAGGGGAGACCTGGATGTAGGTGGGTAGAGGGTAGTCAGAAAGAGTCAAATGTTTGATGAAATAGGTGAAGGCTGAAATGAGTCTCTTACAATATGAAACTTGGTAAGATCCTGCCTCCCCTTCCAAGAGCTACTGCGCAATACTGTATTAACTCAAAAAATGTTTTTTGGTCAAAGTACAAGCAAGGCTAAGACTATCATAAAGCTGCACTTCATCAAAGGCCACAACCTTCAAGATAAGATTATGAACTAAAAGGGAGATGGAATAAAAACAGTACAACATAGGAAGCCTTTCACATACTTCTAACATTTGAGTTGCATTCACAGTACAAAGACAAGGTTCTTAACTATGATCAAGAGAGAGACGAGGGTTTACCGAGGAGTAATATTTCGAGGTTTTATATGATACTTGTGACTGATGTGTCTTCATACCCATTGTAACTGAAAAAGTTGCAGACTTTCACGCTGGGGTTTAATATAAATGCATACAATTAGATAAAAACACTAAAACAAACATTCGTCATTCATTGCCTCCATCCTCATTCAAAAACACTTAGTCCTTAAATGGGCAAAAAAAGTTATTCTTCACCTCAGACTAATGGAATTGATTTAAAAGTCAAAGTCCTGCACATATCAATTGGATCATACATAAAAACTTAGCATGCATATGTGATTAAAATTTCAGAATCCTGTCAATAGAAGTAACTGTAAGTGGCCTTCAACTCTTTACCAAATCAGCCAGATTAACACTCAACAAACATACCAATCATTAACAAAAGCAAACTTTGACAGGAATTTCATCATGTCATTTGGATTGAAAGCTGAATGTCATCTGAGAGCAGTCATTCTGAACTAGGTCACAGTACAAGTTTTGATCAATGCTTGCTCCTTTAAAAATACAGTGGTCCCAAGTGGTGGTGTGGACAAATGGCATGTCTAACAATGTTGCACACAAAAGATCAAACAATAAACAGGCAAGATCTGACTATAAAATCATATAAATTCAACTGCACTACTAACTTTCAATTTTGCATCCCTTTCTGCTTTTGTTACAAAAACAGGCAGGCATTAAGACATTATTGGGTTTGGGGTTTGAAATACCTGTGGAAGCTCCCACTCATCATCATAGCAGAATTTCATCACGGATCTCAATTAGGTACCGATTCTGCAGATATCTTGGCCCACGGATTTACAAGCACGAACAGTTCTCCAAGAAGAAACTAAAGACTAATCCACAAATGTACTGTGTTGCTACATTTACATAAAAATGAAAAAAAGCCAGTGGTACCTTATTTGTGCACAGCTGTAAAACCTGGGGATACTTTGAGTTTGGATCCCCAACATTCATACTTTGGCCTGAAGTCTATTAGAACTGGTGACTGATCTTCTGACATTCTGCTCTCAGCTTAACAGAAATTGTCCCAAGTGCAGTTTGTGCACTTGCAGTACCGTGGTCAATGTGTTTGGAAACAGTGCTGTTTGAGCCCTGCAGGTTCCTCCGCTACTCAGAACAGACAGCTTGACTGTTGGTTGTGAGGACGATGACATCAGGGCCTATTAAATTTGCCTGGAAACTCCATGATTCCTGAGACAGGGGGAAAGAGAGAAAGAAAGGGTGGAAAGTGAAACACAAAGTGGGGAGAGAGAGAGAAAAAAAAACTGAAAGGAGAGTGGAGAGTGAAACACAACTGGGAAATGGAGATATAGGGTGACGATGGCTACGATAGGAGGGGTAAGTGTGGAAGACATGAACAAATTGAGGGGGCAAAACAGAAAGCAAACTACTGTAAGGGGGATACACATTAAAATAACACAAAAAACCTGCAGATGTTCAAGATATAGAACAAAAACAGAAATTGCTGGAGAAACTCAGCAGGACTGACAGCATTTATGGACAGAAGTCAGAGTTAACATTTCTTCAGAATGGTCAGACTCGAAACATTAACTGCTTTCTCTCCACAGATGCTGCCAAGTCTGTTGAGTTTCTCCAAACATGTCTACTTTTATTGCTGTAAGATGGAGTTTGCGTTGGCTTGTAATGTGCACCATCATTTTTGTTTCTTTGACTTAATCATCTCACTACACCACACACAATTTAATTTTATTCAAGGCTCAGTGATACTAAAACATTAAAGTAAATTTAATAACATTTGCAAAGAAACTGTACCAATTCACATGATTAAATATCATGTGATTGGGTATCACAAACAGTATTATAAGATTAAATACCAGGTGACCAAATCACTCGGCATGGGTCAAACCAGAGTTATTAATTATTTTGCGTTTTGCAAGGCTTCCATCAGATGATTACACCAGTAGGTATAGGAATGAAGCCAAATGATCAATAATAGTGCAAAGGGAATTTAATTGTGTTCAAGTTATGAATAGTAAATATGGAGAATTGTTTCCTCTGATAGGAACATTAGAAACCAAAAGAACAGTGATTTATTATAATGGTAAAATAGAGAAAGCAACAAATATTAAATTATGCAGATAAACCTATCATTCTATGTACCTACCAACATGTTTATCCATCTACCAGTGATAATCACCCTCATATCATCTTCATTAATGTCACGCTCATAACCTAACTGCCATCAAGGAATGCTCCCCATCTACTCAATACATGCTATTACTCTCACTCACAGGTCTCCTTTCCCTCTCCAAATGGAAGAGAGCATAAAACATGAGGTGCATACAACTAAAAGTATCCCTCCAGGCATTTATCAACTGATTGCTGATGAGAAGGTAAATCTAAGTAGCACTTCAGTCTTGGTGGGCTTGGCCAGAGATGGGAATCTCCCAGTTACTTGATGACAAAATTAATATTAAACAGCCATTATGGCATACACAATGCACTCAGGTTGTCTTCATCTCAGCAGCAAATGAAACAAGATCACATGCAAATGGTAATTTAACATATTCTAATAATTCTAATTCAAGTCAATTATTTCCTACAATCTTCAAGTGTCCACAGCAGGAAATCGTAGAAGGTGGTCACAGCTTGTTAAATGATTACCCTGCTGAAGGGGTACCAAAAATCTCAAGCATACCATGCACAATTCTAGTGGAATCGATAAAGTTGTTATCTATTGACTCTCATATTACATGTAAGAAAGGGCAGATAGGGGAGACAGGGACACTAAAACAAGGTTCCGTGTAAGAATGTCCAAGCTAGATAAGAAGACTACACTTTGGGGTCTCCGAGAAAGAAGACACTTCTGAAGCAGTAAAGGATGCGTAATGTATTAGCCGATTTGCTGTTCCAATCGCACTATGCATGCTCTCAAACAGATAAAAAAATGCATCTCAAGCATGGCGTTGCAAATCTTTGTAATAATGTCTTCATATACAGAGGCTGTGCCTACAGCCATTCTGTTCTGATAGTGGTCAGTAAGTGTGCTCTGGCTTGGTTGGTACTTAGATGGAAGACCATCTGGGAATACCAGGTGGAGTAGACAGGGCTACTGTGGCACACTGGCAGTGTTCCTACCTCTAGGTCAAAAGGTCTAAGTTCAAGTCTAACCTACCACATGTCAGAACAGGTTGATCAAAAACACATGAGGAAAGAGTGGCCACTACATGGAGTATTAATTGTAACAATCAGACGAGTACACACAAAGCTTCATTAATGAGGCTGCACACTACTAATGCCATTCTACATAGGATGCAGCATGTCCTAGGTTTGGTCACCCAATTGGTCCACATCATTCATGTTGCTAGGAAAGAAGCATGAGTGGGCACATGAAGATAATGGTAACTGGTGCATAGAAGGGAGAGCTCAAAGCACTTCCACTTCTCACAATCCTCTTCCCAATCAACTCATTCATGGGAGGGCCAGGTGCATGCAGCTGTTGGGTAAGAAAGACTACATTTTGACCTGTACAAAATCTGATTTAGTTAGTAGTTGGCATTAGTCTGGAAATTCTAGGGGTTTAAATTCTGTATTTGCCAGCCTTATGCAGAGATATTTTCATGGGTTCTAGGTGAAACAGCGACTTAATTAGGAACCAGCTGAAACCAAATCCTCGTTAAGTTTCATTGGTAAGATTTTTTTTTAGGAGCCTTAAAAACTAGCCAAATTTGTACAACTTAGCACTTGAGCGCAACATGCACAACTGCAAGATTAAACATTTCAGGGAGTTACACAGATGAAGGGAAAGAGATGTGGAATTACTTTAGCCTAAACTTTTCAGTCTCCAAGAATTGATTCTTGCACTGCTACAGCGGAAGTTGCTGATTAATTGACGCGTATCTAATAACCAATTAAGGTTTATTCTATTCCTAAGGCTCTAAGTAGTGTAGTAGCTGGTGGCAAGGTTAATAAATTAGATGAAAACATAACTAAATATAAAGTTGAATACAGTAGCTAAGTACCTCCTTAAAACTACTTAAGGAAGGAGGAACAGATGATGCGTCACAGTTCCAAAATGTGGGAGGTCATGGATACTAGTTTCGTCCACAGCAAACAGATCTGCAGCAATTGTCTCCCAAGTGTGATCATCTTTAGCTCAATTTTATTCCTGAACTAGATACCAGGAGACAGGCACATCTCTTATGGGGATTGGATAATCTGATTTAGTCAGTGCTCAGGCACAGGGGAAAATAACTGAGAGTGAGGCAGGTAAGGGGTTCCAGAGGGAAGGAATCTTGTAATTATCCAAATGGGTTTGGGGTTCTTTCAGCTTGTTTGGGTGAGAGGAGTGCTGTACCACGGATGACCTTGAAATCGAAAAAAAGGAAGCTACTCAAGAAGGGGACTGGAAGAAGGAATGCAGTGATAGTAAGTGATAGTACAGTGAGTGAGTCTGACATTGGTCTCTGCAACAAAGAACAGGAGTCCAAATGGCAGTATTGCATGCCTGATACTAGCGTTCAAGATATCTGCACTATCCTGGAGAGGATCTTGCAATGGCAGGGAAAGGATTTAAATATATCTATATAGGTACCAACAGCATAAACAAGCCAAAACAGAAGGTTCTGCATTCTTAACTTGTACAGTGAGGTGCCAACTTAAGCAGTAGAATTCTTAAGACCAAAAGCTCCACATTATTACATGAGCTATGTCCAAAGTGGAGAGAGCAAATCAGGTTACAGAGATGAATGTATGGCTCAAAGACTGGTGTGGGAGAAGTAGAATCCAGTTCATGGGGCACTGGCACTAGTACTGGGAAGATTACTTCCTGTTCGGCAGTCAGTGAGTAAGCTAATTGGGTCTATCAAGCTGCAAAGATGTAATGAGTACTGTATCATTCATAACTAGAGTTGAAGTGCCAGAGAGCTGAAGGGAGGCTAATGTTGCACCTTTATTTAAGAAAGGCTGTAGGCAGAAGCCTGGGAACTATAGTCCTCAGAGGCTGACGCTGGTGGTAGGTTAGCTGTTGGAGGTGATTCTGTAAGATAAGATTTACATGCACTTGGAGAGGTGAAGAATAATTAAGGATAGTCAGCATGGTTGTGTGTGAGAGCAGTTGTGTCTCAAACTTGATTGACTTTTTTCAGCAAGTAACCAAAAAGATTGAAGAGGATAGAGAGTTAGATGTTATTTACTTGGACTTTGATAAGGTTCTGTGTGGTAGACTCATTAGCAAAGTTGGATCACATGGGATCCACAGTGAGTTTGCCAACTGGATACAAAATTGGCTTTATAGTAGCAGATAGAGGGTATGGTGGTGGAGGGTTATTTCTCAGCCTGGGGCCTGTGATCAGTGGTGTTCCAAAGGGATTGGTGCTGGGTCCACTTTTGTTTGGTCATGTATATAGATTATTTGAATGAGACTATAGGAGGCATAGTTAGTTACATAAAGGGCAAAGATGCAGCAAATGTAGTATTGCGTGGAAAAATTTGAACCATGGGCAAGGAGAACAAAAAGGCATTTTATCTTATTGGTGAGAGATTGCAAGCTCCAAGATTCAGAGGGATCAGGAAATCAGTGTACATGAAGTACACAATGATATAGAAGTATGGAGGTTATGCTTCAATTATACAGGGCACTGATAAGACTACATTTGGAGACTTGCACTGTGAAATTTGCGTCACAAATAGACAAAGAACTATGTACCTGAATCCCTCTGTTTGACAATACTTCCCAGGGCTCTACCATTAATTGTTTAAGTCCTGCCCTTGTTTCTTTTCCCAAAATGTAATACTTCACATTTATCCAAAGCAATACTGTTGAAAATATTAGTCATCTTATTTAACAAAGGACACCAATACATTGGAGGCAGTTCAGAGAGGATTTACTAGATCAGCACATGGAATGGGCAGGATTGGTTATGAGGGAAGATCAGACAGACTATGGTTGTATCTGCTCAAGTTCAGAAGAGGAAGAGGTGATTTGATTGAAACACGAAATCCTGAAAAGGTCTCGGCAGGGTAGATGTGGAGAGGATCCTTCCTCCTGTGGAAGAATCTAGAACCAGGAACTGCTGTTTAAAAATTAGGAGGTCATATATTTATAAAAGAGATCAGCCAACAACCGTTTCTCTCCAAGTGTTAAGTGTCCCAGAACTCTCCTGAAAGACCGGTGGGAGTCAAGTCCTTGAATATTTTTAAGGTAGAGGTAAAAGAAACGAACATCAAGGAGTTGAAAGGTTATCAGGGTTAGACAGGAAAGAGGATTTGAGATTACGACCAGATTAGCCATGGTCATATCAAATGATGGAGCATGCTAAAAGGCCTATTCCAGCTCCTAATTAATATATTTTTTCCAATGGCAAGTCTGTACAGTACCTATGGAGTCTTTGTTAAGACCTTTGGGGTTTCCAAAACCTAAAAGATATTGGCCAAGACCACCTGAGCAGTCAGAGGAGGGATGTGAGCAATGTGCCTCGACTGCTGCTGATGCTACACGGGTGGCATCATGTGGAAGTTTTAAGGGTGAAAGAATTAAAATTGTGTTTGCACAAATGTACTGCCAGTAGGTATGCTAAATGTTAGATTGTCAAGTTTCCACATTAGTTCCATTTAAAAATTATTTACTTCCATCACAAGACAAATTGTAACTGAGAAGAAGTGTAAATGAGATGCTTCTTTATTTGCAGGGTTGCTTAGAGTTATGTATGTGGTTGTCAGACTGTAAACCATGTGAACACCACAAAAATAAGGGCATCCTGGTCACATCATGTGCAGCCATTACAATCTCTTCCTTATCTTCTACTGAAGATCTTGTGATGCATAATATTGTTCCTCCTGCAGATCCAAACGCTGCTGCCGTTCAACCTTATGCAAACCAATGCATACCACAACTGTTCTGGAATACAGATCTGGCTTATAATGATGGTAGCTCCAGACCCTCAAGCACTTGAAGCACATTTTCAGCAATCTGAAGACTAGCTCAATGCTAGAAAGATAGAAACGTAGAAACTAGGGGGAGGAGTTATTTCAGTTCTTCCATCCTGCTACACCCTTCAATGGGATAATGGCTGATCCTCTATCTCAATGCCATATTCCCACTTTCTCTGCACACCTCTTGATGCCTTTAAAACCTAAAACATTATCTTTTTCTTGCTTGAATATATTCAGTGACTTGCTCTTCACAGTTTTTTTTGTGGCAGAGAATTCAACAGATACATTGCACCATGAATGAAGAAAATTTTCCTCATCTCTGTCCTAAATGCTTATCCTTGGCTAATAAAGGCAAGTACAGCACACTTCAACCAATTCTTGACCACTTTATGTACTTGTCCCACGACCTGAAGAGACTGGTGGACATGCACCCCGAGGTCCCTCTGATCTTCTTGCTTCCCAGGGTCCTAGCATTCTAGTTGACCTCATGGGCATGATGCTCAGTTGGCTGAATGGCTAGTTTGTGGTGCTAAGTGACATTAACAGTGTGGGTTCAATCCCACATTGGCTGAGGTTATCATGAAAGATTCTCCTGCTCAAACTCTCCCCTTGCCCGAGGAGTGATGACCCTCTATTTAAAGCACCACCAGTTGTCTCTCTTTCTCTGTCATGACAGAAAGCAGCTTTGTGGTCTGGTAATACTTTGGCTACTTTACCTGGCTTGCCTAAAACATCACCTCTCAACTATCCAGAGTGGCAAATATAATTCAAATGTTTAGTTCATCTTCCAAACTCATCTATATCCTCCTCATGTTACCCTCCTCACTATTTACCGCCCCACCAATTTTTATGTCGTCCACGAACTGACCAAATCAATTTTCCTACATTCAAGAACAAATCATTTATATATACCACAAACAGCAAGGACCCCAACACTAAACTCTGCGGAATCTAACGAAACATAGGCGTTCTTGTGACTAGAAGCCTGTCAACCACTACCTCTGATTCATGCCACTCTGGATTCAATTTGCCAGATTTCCTTGGATGCCATGGGTTCTTACCTTCTCACATGCAGTAGCTTAAACCTTTCCGCAGTCTAAGTAGACTGCATTAAATACATTGCCCTCATCTATACATTGAATCTTTCAAAGAAGTGACCAGTCAAGTTGATCAGGTGTGACCTCTTCTTAACAAAAACCATATTAACTGTTTTTGATTGATCTCTGCTTCTCCAAATGCAGATTAATTCTGTTCCTCAAGATTGCTTCCAAGAGATTCCCCAACAATAAGGATAAACAAGGTTTTGTGGGAGGTAATGGCCTCATGGTATTACCAATAGACTATTAATCCAGAGACCCAGGTGATGTTCTGGGGACCCAGCTTTGAATCCTGCCATGGCAGATGGTGGAATCAGACTTCAATAAACATCTGGAATTAGGAATCTAATGTTGATCAGGAAAACATTATGGGTTGTCAGGAAAAACACATCTGGCTCACTAAAGTCATTCTGAAAGAGAAACTGTCATCCTTAGCTGTGATTCCACACCCACAGAAATGTGGCTGACACTTAACTGTGCTCTGGACAATTAGGAATGGGTAATAAATGCATAGTTGGCCAATGACACCCATATCCCGTGAATGAATTAAAAACACGTTTGGTCTATAGTTTCCAAGTTTAACCCTTACTCCTTTATTAAATCATATCACTTTGGCTGTCCTCCACTCCTCTGGTACCTCTCCTGTGGCCGGAAAAGAATTGAAAACTATTCCCAGTGCCTATTACTTATCTGTTCGGTTCACTCAACGGCCCATGAATACATTTCATCTAGCCCTTTAACGTACTTACAAGCTTGCCAGGCCACTGGAAATTTCCTGTCTGTGCTAATTTCTTAAATTATAACACAGTCCTTCTCCTTATTTCAATACTCATATCATCCGTCTCACTAGTGAATACCGACACAAAGTACTCCTTTAGAACGTTACCTATGTCTGGCTCCACGCACAAATGAATCCTGTGTTCCTTATTGGCCCAACACTTGTAAAGTAACTCAGGACTGTCTTTTATTTTACCTGCCATTATCCCTTCACATCTCGTTCTTCATTTCCCAATTTCTTTTTGAAGCTCTTTTTGAAGGACAGCTGCTGTTTTCAGCCCTCAATATCTGCCATAAGCCCCCACTTTCTCTTTATGAAATCCTGTATACCCCTCAATATCCAGAATTTACTAAATTTGATGATCCCATCCTTTAGCTCTATTTCCAACATGTTGGTCCTCTCCCCACTTCCTACTTGAATGTAAGATAATAAAACGTGAGGCTGGATGAACACAGCAGGCCCAGTAGCATCTCAGGAGCACAAAAGCTGACGTTTCGGGCCTAGACCCTTCATCAGAGAGGGGGATGGGGTGAGGGTTCTGGAATAAATAGGGAGAGAGGGGGAGGCGGACCGAAGATGAAGGGAAAAGAAGATAGGTGGAGAGGAGAGTATAGGTCGGGAGGTAGGGGATAGGTCTATCCCCTCCCTACCTCCCCACCTATACTCTCCTCTCCACCTATCTTCTTTTCTCTCCATCTTCGGTCCGCCTCCCCCTCTCTCCCTATTTATTCCAGAACCCTCACCCCATCCCCCTCTCTGATGAAGGGTCTAGGCCCGAAACGTCAGCTTTTGTGCTCCTGAGATGCTGCTGGGCCTGTGTTCATCCAGCCTCACATTTTATTATCTTGGATTCTCCAGCATCTGCAGTTCCCATTATCACTCCTACTTGAATGTATCTCTCTGCTCCAACACAGATTTAGCTAAAAGTATCTGCTCCCAGTGTAATTTTGTCAAATCATATATGTGATTTGACTAAAATCAACTTTGCCGTAGTTTAGAACTATGATTTCAGACTATCCTGGTCCTTTTCCATAACAACCTTGAAACTAATGGAGTTATGATCTCAGTCTACAAAATGATCCCCCACTGACACTTGCTTAGCTTCATTTCCTAACATTAAGTCGAAGACCATTCCCTCTCCTGTAAGGCCTTCTTTGTACTGACTTAAAGAGCTCTGCTGGATGCATTTTAAGAATTTCACTTTCTCTAAACCTTTCACATTGTGATTACTCCAGTTAATGTCAAGGAAGTTGAAAACCCTCATTATCACTACTCTACTACCTTCACACTTTTCTGAAATTTGCCTAGATAACTGCTTTCTATTTCTCTCCGACTATTAGGTGCCTAAACATTTTCTCCTCACATTTATGGAAGCTACTACAGTCAGTTGCTTTTTTACGTTCCCTGCAATTTTATACTCTCATTCAATTTTCCCTTCCTATCAAAGTTTTCATCTTCTTTTGCAAAATTCTAAAATGCTCTCAATTCTCAAGTTTGCTGTTTTTTCTAGCAATTTTACATTTCTTTCAAAGTCATGGTACAGCCATGCTTTCCTGCTTTGCTTGTGCACTAAACAGGATTGTTTGTAATTTATGCAAATATTTAAATACTGATCACTGCCAAGATGCTGTCATCCTTTTAGTAAGGTTCTCCTTTCTATCCTTGTCAATTTGAGCTTCATACTCTGTATTTCCCTTTACTTACATTCAGGATCCTAGTTTTGGAGTCGACTACTTAAATTGTCCATCTTAATGAATAATAATAGTCCCTCTTTCCAACAGAGCTTACCCAAGTTTGTTAATTAATCTCTCTCATTACACAGTACTCATTCTAGAATAGCCAGAGTTCTCTGATTGGTTCTTCAATACATTGGTCTTAAAAAATATCAGTATAAAATCCAGGAAAGCCTCCTCTGCAGTATTGTCAGTTTGGGTTGTCCGTTCGAAGTGTGAATTAAAGTTACCTACGATTACAGCTGAACCCTTATTACATGCATCTCCGATTTCTTATTTCATGCCTTCCCTTATGTATCCATTACTATGTTGGAGCCTATACACAACCGCCAACATTTCAGCCCCATGATGTTTCTTGTCCTTCCCCATACAGATTCCACATTATGACTTTCCAAATCAATATCTTTCTTCATCATTGCGTTGAAATTAATGTGCTAACAACACTACCCTGTCTCCCTTTCTGCCTGTCATTCCTACATAGTGAATACCCTGATTGTTCAGGTCCTACCCTCGATCACCCTGCTGCCAAATCTCTCTAACTGCAACTACACCATAAATATCTATTGAACTGCTATTTCATCTACCTTACTGCAAATGCTCCACACATTAAGACAAAGCCTTTCAACTTATCTTTTTAATCTAGTTATTTTGTTCTATGGCCCCAGTTGTTTTCTCCCACAATTTTTCTGCCTTCCACTTGCCTGGATAGGTGCAGCTCTAACAATACTCAATACAAAGGATAAAGCAGCTCGAGTGGTATCGCATGCATTACTTTCAACATTCTCCCTATCAACTTGCTGGGTAGGAATGTGTCTAAATCTTCAACTTGTGCAAATTTAGTTCAGATTGTAAATCATAGTTTTAACTTTAAAGTGAAATCTGCAGTTTAAAAATCTGTGGTTGCATGCTTTAAACAGGATTATTTTCAAAGAATGCATTGAAAGAGCAGCCTAATTAAGAGCCAAAGGAAACTGAATCCTCATTAACTAAGTCAGATAGACACTTTGTTTTAAGAACATTTACATACAGCCAACTTAGTGCAACTGATTACTAGAGTACAACAATAGCACATGACAGGGATCTGGAATCAACTTTAACTTCCAGAGCAGCTCCTTCCCGACTGAATACCAAGATGCCACCATCTCTGGTGGGCCTGTCTTGTCAGTGGGGCAAAAAATATATAGGGATTTTGATGACGGACTCTGAGATATTGTCTGTCAGGTACAATTCAACGTGAATGATTGCATCATGCTTTGGTATAAGCATACAAATGTCAGTAAGGAGGAATTTTCAGGGCCAACAGGGCTGTTTATGCTGTTCTGGTATAGAATATAGAATATATAGAATATAGAACATTACAGCACAGTACAGGCCCTTCGGCCCTCGATGTTGTGCCGACCTGTCATACCGATCTCAAGCCCATCTAACCTACACTATTCCATGTACGTCCATATGCTTGTCTAATGACGACTTAAATGTACCTAAAGTTGGCAAATCTACTACCGTTGCAGGCAAAGCGTTCCATTCCCTTACTACTCTGAGTGAAGAAACTACCTCTGACCTCTGTCCTATATCTTTCACCTCTCAATTTAAAGCTATGCTCCCTCGTGTTTGCCGTCACCATCCTAGAAAAAAGGCTCTCCCTATCCACCCTATCTAACTCTCTGATTATTTTATATGTTTCAATTAAGGCACCTCTCAACCTTCTTCTCTCTAATGAAAACAGCCTCAAGTCCCTCAGCCTTTCCTCGTAAGACCTTCCCTCCATACCAGGCAACATCCTAGTAAATCTCCTCTGCACCCTTTCCAAAGCTTCCACATCCTTTTTATAATGCGGTGACCAGAACTGTACGCAATACTCCAAGTGCGGCCACACCAGAATTTTGTACAGCTTCACCATAACCTCTTGGTTCCGGAACTCGATCCCTCTATTAATAAAAGCTAAACCACTGTACGCCTTCTTAACAGCCCTGTCAACCTGGGTGGCAACTTTCAAGGATCTGTGTACATGGACACCGAGATCTCTGTGTTCATCTACACTGCTAAGAATCTTACCATTACCCCTGTACTTTGCCTTCCGGTTACTCCATTAACAATTGATAAACTTTCTGGACTCAAAAAATTTGCTGAACCTGATCTCATTTCCCAAAGTTTCTAAACACTCTACACTGTGTACATTGTGTGGACATTACAGCTAAAGCAGACATTGAGGATTTGGAGACCAGTTTTCTAATTCCTGCCAGGTCTAGACAATGGAGAACATCATGACATATTATGCTAAAAATATTTGCTAATTCTTTTACTGTAAACTTGTCATCTTGGAGTGAAAACTTGAATGAGGGATGTAAAGCTACTCTGACAGCTTAACAAATTCACTGGTTCACTCACTGAGCCAGACCCTCAGTACCTGAAATGCCTTTCCTTCTCATACCACAAAAATCTGAGGTTGTTGAGTTGCTTAAATGCACAATTCTGGAATTCAAAGGCAGGTGCTGGTTGACTTGCAGAGGAAAAGCAAGACTCCACGCTGAGTCAGTAGCCTTAGTGTTAATTTCCAATTCCATCTTCTAATTGCTGGATGGAAAGAATCCTACAGATTGCCTGCAAGAAGAGCTTCTGGAACCAGGTTGCTGTAGAAAATATTAGAGATAATGGGAACTGCAGATGCTGGAGAATTCCAAGATGATAAAATGTGAGGCTGGATGAACACAGCAGGCCAAGCAGCATCCCAGGAGCACAAAAGCCGACGCCCCGGGCCCAGACCCCCCACCAGAGATCTTGGATAATAGTAGGGAATGTGGTCTAGTTTCATTGTTATTGTCAGAATGTTGTGATAAGATATAATTGACAGGCTTACTAGAACATATCAATAGGGCACTCAAGACTAATCACAGTTATGGGTCTTGTCAGAGAGTAGTGATTAGATATAACTGGAAGGCTTGCTGTATCATTTCAAAAGGGCACTCAAGATTAATCAGTATTGAGTCTGGAGTCAGAAGGTAGCCAGACCAGTTAAGGATGGCAGATTGGTCATCCTTATTAAGAGAATAAGGTGGGGCATAATTCAGTCCAGTGTCAATGCCATAGCAAAATCACCTCACATACAGAAGAGTCAAAGAGAGGTGAGGTGAAATTTAAAATTAAAATCAGAAAAAGTAATGAATTAAGTCCAGAGAGGAGCAGCCAAACACAGTGGATAGAAACTGGGAACAGTGAAGTTACATAGGCCTTGTCAAACAGCAATTAAGATCAAATGTAAGGAATCCTCCCCTCTCAAGGACTATCCGCAACTTATAACATTATTGCCACTCAGTACTCAATTATTGCTTAAGTGTGCCCCAACTGTAACTTCTCTTTTCTCCATAACATCCTTTAATATAGCGAGTTTTGAGAAGATTTGTAGCTCAGGTTGAGTTTCTGGATGTGAGTTTGCTCGCTGCTCTGGAAGGTTAGTTTTCAGACGTTTCATCACCATTCTAGGTAACATCATCAGTGAGCCTCCGACGTAGCGTTGGTGTTATGTCTCGCTTTCTATTTATCTGTTTAGGTTTCCTTGGGTTGGTGATGTCATTTCCTGCGTTGGTGATGTCATTTCCTGTTCTTTTTCTCAGGGGGTTGATTTCTCAGATTGATTTGGAGCCAATGTGTTTGTTGATGGAGTTCCGGTTGGAATGTCATGCTTCTTGGAATTCTCGTGCGTGTCTCTGTTTGGCTTGTCCTAGGATGGATGTGTTGTCCCAATCAAAAAGTGGTGTCCTTCCTCATCTGTATGTAAGGATACTAGTGATAATGGGTCATGTCGTTTTGTGGCTAGTTGATGTTTATGTATCCTGGTGGCTAGCTTTCTGCCTGTTTGTCCAATATAGTGTTTGTCACAGTTCTTGCAAGGTATTTTGTAGATGACATTCGTTTTGCCTGTTGTCTGTATTGGGTCTTTTAAGTTCATTAGCTGCTGTTTTAGCGTGTTGGTGGGTTTGTGGGCTACCCTGATGCCAAGAGGTCCGAGTAGTCTGGCAGTCATTTCGGAAATATCTTTGATGTAGGGGAGAGTGGTTATGGTTTCTGGGCCCGTTTTGTCTGTTTGTTTGGGTTTGTTGCTGAGAAATCGGTGGACTGTTCATTGGGTACCCGTTCTTTTTGAATACACTGTGTAGGTGATTTAATGAACTTAAAAGACCCAATACAGACAACAAGCAAAACGAACGTCATCTACAAAATACCTTGCAAGAACTGTGACAAACACTATATTGGACAAACTGGCAGAAAGCTAGCCACCAGGATACATGAACATCAACTAGCCACAAAATGACATGACCCATTATCACTAGTATCCTTACATACAGATGAGGAAGGACACCACTTTGATTGGGACAACACATCCATCCTAGGACAAGCCAAACAGAGACAGGCACGAGAATTCCTAGAAGCATAGCATTCCAACTGGAACTCCATCAACAAACACATTGGCTCCAAATCAATCTACAATCCTCTGGGAAAAAGAACAGGAAATGACATCACCAACCCCAGGAAACCTAAACAGATAAATAGAAAGCGGGACATAACACCAGCGCTTCGTCGGAGGCTCACCGATGATGTTACCTAGAATGGTGATGAAACGTCTGAAAACTAGCCTTCCAGCTCAGTGAGCAAACTCACATCCAGATTCTTTAATATGTTCCAAAACAGAGAACTATTGGATTTTAAATATTAATTCTGTTTGTCTCTCCAAAACTGCCACTGGGTTTCTGCAGTATGTTTTTATTTCAGATCTCCAGCTTACACAGTACTTTCCTCTCAAATATATTGCTGACTTCTGGCTCTGTGACAGCTCTCTCCACTCCTGGTCCAAATTTCTCTAATATGGTTTCCACCATTCTTAAATCAAAAAGGGCCCTCAAAAAGCTGATAGATAACATTGGTTACAAACACAATGTATCACCACAACTGGTTTGCAATTTTCAACAAGTCCATCACACAATCCTTCTCAAATAAATGTAAAATATTGTGGATGGTGAAAATCTGAAATAGACACAAAAAATGGAGGAGAAGCTCAGCAGGTTGGCAGTATCTGTGAAGAGAAACAGAGATAGCATTCTTCAGAATACTTTTTTCCTCCAAAGCTTCTATCCCACTTGTGTCTGGAAAACTGCCCATTCTCAACTTCATTCTTACCAATCCTGTCTCTTCTTTGTTCATCTGTAAACTGGTGGCATCATCCAAAGAGAGTGTGCCAGTATCCAAATGTTATGCCAATGCCACCCACCTTGTCTCTATAACTACAACATTTAATATGGGATGAATCAAATCTTCCCACAGGGAGATCAACGTTATTTTCTTTAGTCTGCACTTGGAACTCTAATCTTAATTCAAATTTCTTCCACTCTCCCACACCACTGTCTCAGGCTCAACCAGATTGTTAATAACTTAATTATTTTACTCAAACCAAAAAGAAATTTGGCCCTATGTTCTCCACCACAAAGAACTGCCTACATGTCCCTCTGCTTGACTGTGCTCTTCTACTGCTTCTTCAGTCCATCTTCAGCTGCCTCAAAGAAAGCAAAATGACACCCAAATATTTGAAACGGTTCATAAATTTCGTCCATCCCATTTTCTAGGCAGCTTATCAATCAAAATACAGAGATGAGCTCAATTGCTCAAATCTTCAAATACATATATTTTTCAAGTCTGTATATCACTGTAACTCTTTATAAATACATTCTGATTACATTATCAGACATTACTTCTATAATAGACTGGCATTTAAACTGGCTCTCAGCATATCTTATATGGTTGAGTGCTGTGATTATGCTGTAATTCCATTTCTTTCAGTTGATTACTTAAAAATTTGATTTGATAGGGTTTCAGTTAGCATTTGAAAGTATAGCAAACACATATCATAAACAATGAGAGATAACATTACATTTACCTGCAAACTCTGTAATTCCAAATAAGGTTTGTGAAACCGATCACTTAACCGATCAGTGTGCAACTTCATTTGGCATAAAGGTACATTTTGGCTTTTTAAAAGTGAGCCAATATTCTCTACAGTTACTTACCAGATAAATAAAAATTCTTGAGTTCTGCACGTCGGATTTCTTTCCTTAGAGATTTTCTATTGTTTTCAACAGTAGTGTCCTCTGCTTTTAAGGAGTTTTTTGATGTATCCATAAGTGCTTCATAGTCAACCAAATGTCGTGAAGATACAGTGAAGTTTTCTTTAGAAGCACCTTCACCAGTTTGTCCTTCTATTTTATGCAGAGGTTTTCCAGCTTGGCAATCTGAAGATTCTTCTTCCTTTTGTTTCAGTTGCTTTGTTTTTTTCTTCAGCCTTAAAATAAAAATAGTTTATGAATAACTGTTAGAATGTCAAGCTGAATTTGGATATATACAGATCAGTTCCAAAAGTTATGATATTGTTTATTCACTGTATATGAAGGCCAAACTGATGCTGCATGGGAAATTAATATTTCCTGAGAATATCCCATCAAATCATAGATTTGAAATTGGCCTTGAATCAATACATTTTAGGTTCTAAATTTCCACTACCTTTTGCGAAATAATGCCTGCTGATATCACCCATAAATGGCTTTGTTCTAACTTTTTATTATAACCACGTAATTGTGTAGCAAAAATTTTTATCCATTTGTATCCCAGATTTCTTCAAGTCCAAAATGTCATCGATCATTTTAATTGTTCTCTTTAATAAACTCTCCACCGGGTTCCAGTGATTTCTGCAATAGACCTTTAAATTTCTCTGGTCCTCCACAGTTTCCAGCCATTCCATTTAGAAAATAGTTTGATTTTTATTTCTTAGGTCTCAAGAGTAAAATTGTACTTCCCCACTTTAAACATCAATCAAATTAGTTGTGGCCACTCATTTATCAAAATTTCTTGGAAACTTTCTACTCCCATCATTATTACTTGCTGTGTCACAAGAAAATTCAGTATAAAATACTCTAGATCTGTTTGTGACTCGGATTTTAAAAAATGAAAAGATTAGGGCGCGCTACAAATCCAGAGGACATTACTCATCACATCCAAGAGAATAATTTTCTCTTTTGTGAGCCTTCCAACAACTTTTCTTTAAATAGTGTCACACATATTACATCAACATAAATACACAACTACAATGCAATTTGCTATCTCACTTGAAAGACAATGCCTGAATAATTTACTACTCCTCCAGATAACAATCTAGATTATGTACACAACTCCTATTTAAAAGGAGGAGAGATAACAGGAACTGCAGATGCTGGGGAATCCGAGATAACAAAGTGTAGAGCTGGATGAACACAGCAGGCTACGCAGCATCTTAGAAGCACAAAGGCTGTCATTTCGGGTCTAGACCCTTCATCAGAAAAGGGGAAGGGGGAAGACGGTTCTGAAATAAATAGGGAGACAGAGGGAGGCGGATCAAAGATGGACAGAGGAGAAGATAGGTGGAGAGGTCGGGAGGGGATAGGTCAGTCCGGGGAGGACGGACAGGTCAAGGGGGCGAGATGAGGTTAGTAAGAAGGAAATGGTGGTGCGGCTTGAGATGGGAGGAGCGGACAGGTGAGAGGAAGAACAGGTTAGGGAGGCGGGGACGACCTGGGCTAGTTTTGAGATGCACTAGGGGCAGGGGAGATTTTGAAGCTTGTGAAATCCACATTGATCCCATTGGGCTGCAGGGTTCGCAAGCAGAATATAGGAATTGCTGTTCCTGCAACCTTTGGGTGGCATCATTGTGGCACTGCAGGAGGCCCAGGATGGACATGTCGTCCAAGGAATGGGAGGGGGAGTTGAAATGGTTCACGACTGGGAGGTGCTGTTGTTTGTTGCGAACCAAGCATAGGTGTTCTGCAAAGCGGTCCCCCAGCCTCCGCTTGGTTTCGCCAATGTAGAGGACGCCACAATGGGCACAGCGGATGCAGTATACCACATTGGCGGACGTGCAGCTGAATATCTGCTTGATGTGAAGCCGGCACAACTCCACCCACAGCTGACGCTGACATCGCTCCGCCCACAGCCAGCAGTTGCAGAGAAGACAGCAACTCTGAGCCCTGCTAAATCTTCACCATCTCCCCAGACCTCCCTCTTACTGAGGACGAACGGTCAGTCCTCAGTAAGGGGCGCAACTTTGTCCTCCTCCACCCACACATCAATGAATACCAGTCACATTTGGACATTTTCTGCTGCCTCGGCCTCCAGGCTTACTTCTTTAACCGTGAGCCTAACCCTCCCTCTATTGACCCCTTCTCCCGCCTCCAACACAAACCCTCTTCCTGGACACCACCCTAAGGCCTCCTACCCTCCCTCGGCCTCTTCATCTCCAACTGCCATTGAGACATCAATTGCCTCAACCTCTCCACCCCTCTCACCCACTCGAACCTCTCCCCCGCAGAACGTGCAGCCCTCCGCTCCAATCCCAACCTCACCATAAAGCCCCAGGACAAGGGAGGCGCAATTGTAGTATGGTGCACTGACCTTTACATCACTGAAGCCAGACGCCAACTCTCCGTCACCTCTTCCTTCTGCCCCCTGGTCATGACCCCACCCCTGAGTACCAAACCATCATCTCCCATACCATCCACAACCTCATCACCTCAGGGGACCTCCCACCCACAGACTCCAACCTCACTGTTCCCCAACCCCTCACCGCCCGCATCTATCTCCTTCCCAAAATCCACAAACCTGCCTGCCCTGGATGACCCATTGTCTCTGCCTGCTCCTGCTCCACCATACTCATCTCCCACCTACCTGGACTCCATTTTCACCCCCTTGGTCCAGGAACTCCTTACTTACATCTGTGACACCACCCATGCCCTCCACCTCTGCCAGAACTTCCAATTCCTTGGTCCCCAACACCTCATCTTTGCCATGGACGTCCCATCCCTATACACCTGCATTCCCTATACAGATGGCCTAAAGGCCCTCTGCTTCTTCCTGACCCACAGGCCCGACCAGTCCCCCTCCACTGACACCCTCATCCACTGAGCCGAACTCGTCCTCACCGTCAATAAATTCTCTTTCGATTCCTCCCACTTCCTACAGACAAGGAGGGTGGCCATGGGCACCCGCATGGGCCCAAACTATGCCTGCCTCTTTGTAGGTTACATGGAACAATCCCTCTTCCCTACCTACACTGGCCCTAAACCCCACCTCTTCCTCTGTTACATTGATGACTGTACCAGAACCACCTCGTGCTCCCATGAGGAGCTCAAATGGTTCATCTGTTTCACAAAAACTTTCCACCTCAACCTTAAGTTTACCTGGACCATCTCTAACACTTCTCTCTCCTTCCTGGACCTCTCGGTCTCCATCTCCGGCAACCACCTAGAAACTGATATCCATTTCAAGCCCACCAACTTGCACAGCTACTGAGAATACATTTCCTCCCACCCACCTTGCTGCAAAAATGCCATCCCCTATTCCCAATTCCTTTGCCTCCGCCGCATCTGCTCCCAAAATGAGGCATTCCACTCCTGTACATCTCAGATGTCCTCGTTTTTCAAGGACCGCAACTTCCCCCCCAGCAGTGGTCGAGAACGCCCTTGACCGTGTCGCCTGCGTTTCCCGCAACTCATCCCTCACACACCGTCCTCGCAATAACCACCAAAAGAGAATCCCCTCACTTACCACCACACCAACCTCCGGATCCAACGTATCATCCTCTGACACTTCCGCCATTTGCAATCCAACCCCACCACCAAAGACATTTTTCCCTCCCCACCCTTATCTGCTTTCCAGAGGGACCACTCTCTCCATGACACCCTTGTCTGCTCCACACTCCCGTCCAACCCCACCACACCCGGCACTTTCCGATGCAACTGCAGGACGTGCCACACCTGTCCCCATACCTCCTCCCTTACCCCCCTCCCAGGCCCCAAGAAGACTTTCCACATCAAGCAGATGTTCACCTGCACATCTGCCACTGTGGTACACTGCATCCACTGTACCCGTTGTGGCCTCTTCTACATTTGGGAAACCAAGCGGAGGCTTTGGGACTGCTTTGCAGAACACCTATGCTCGGTTCGCAACAAACAACTGCACCTCCCAGTCGGGAACCATTTCAACTTCCCCTCCCATTCCTTAGACGACATGTCCATCCTGGGCCTCCTGCAATGCCACAACAATGCCACCTGAAGGTTGCAGGAACAGCAACTTATATTCTGCAGCCCAATGGGATCAATGTGGATTTCACAAGCTTCAAAATCTCCCCTCTTCCCTACTGCATGCCAAAACCAGCCCAGCTTGTCCCCGCCTCCCTAACCTGTTCTTCCTCTCACCTATCCCCTCCTCCCACCTCAAGCCGCACCCAGATTTCCTTCTTACTAACCTAATCCTGCTCCTTGACTTGTCCGTCCTCCCCGGGCTGACCTATCCCCTCCCTACCTCTCCACTTACACTCACCTCTACTGGCTCCATCCCCACCTCTTTAACTAGTCTGTCTCCTCTCCACCTATCTTCTCCTCTATCCATCTTTGATCCACCTCCCCCTCTCTCCCTATTTATTTCAGAACTGTCTCTCCTTCCCCCTTTTCTGATGAAGCGTCTAGGCCTGAAACATCAGCTTTGTGCTCCTAAGATGCTGCTTGGCCTGCTGTGTTCATCCAGCTCTACACTTTGTTATTTAAAGGAGGAGTTGTGTCTACAATCTTCTGACTAAGATGAGGCTTCTGGCAAACATCAAATTTCAGCATTACTCTAAACTAAGCTAAGTCAAGATGGTCGACATCACCTGATAAACTCTTGTCGAAACAAAAGTCATCTAACAAGTACTAAACATTTAAGCAATCAAGTACTATATAACTGTATTGTCCTGTGATTCTAATTTGGAATAATCTATGTGTTCTGCACCTCTATTCGTTGCTGACCGCTGTCCCACGACAGTGGCCACTCAACTTGGAACTCAAGTGTACAGTTTATCACCATCAGCTGTGAAAATAAAGTTCATCTGATTAAATATATATGCAATCATTGGGTCCCTGGTTCCTTCTGGCACACACTTGTGCAATTTTCTTTCTTGAACCTTACTGGTGGTAAACTGAAATTCACTGCCTGTGATACACTGCAGAGGTTTCAACCGTGTTAAAAACTTTTCAACACTTAATACCAATCATTCCTACAGTAGGCTACACGAATCATATTAACATATCATATTAAGAGTTTATCTATTAACAATAAATTAAGACATACATTTCACACAACACACCAAGAAACCTAAGACTTTAACTTGAAATTGGAAACTGTGGCTAGCCTTGCATCAATAAGCTCGCCATGTATGTGTTTATTAACATTTCACTGTCACTTCCTCTACAACAGAAGTTTAAAAAAAATCATTCAGTTGCCACTTTGGAATGCCCAGCAAATTTCTATTGTCCTACAAAGTATCATGTATTTTATCAATAAATATATAATGAGAATAACAGCAAATATGTTGGCAGCTGTGATAAATGCAAAAGTCAGTCTATTAAAGGAGGAGTTTCATTTACTTAATTCAGTTTTCTAAAACTTTTCATATTAAAATTATTTCAAATTGGAAACCTGAACGATCTGCAGGTCCAACTCCAGCAACTGCATTTCATTCTGGCACTCTTCAATGCCAAATTCAAGTAAAATGAGAACCACCTTATTTCCAAACAATACCCCAGAGGACATAATTGTTAATGCAATTGGCTCTCAACCAGACATACTGTTTATACACCCTCTGAGCAAGCATTCCCTTGCCCCATCAATCAGAATTTACTTCAGGTATCTTCAACAATATTGGTTCAAACTGGAAGTCAACTGGATTATCTCTTCTCTATCCATCAACACCTCCATTCTAGTTCTAAATTCCCCCATAAGAGGAAGCATCTTCTTCTTTACCTTGTCACAGGATTCCTTGTTTCAATAAAATCGCTTCTTCTGAGCTCCAACAGCTACAAACTTAGCCTGTCTAACTTGACGTCATAAGACAGCGTCCCCATTCTAGGATGTAGTTGGTAAACCTTTTTGAACTATCTGCAAAACATTGAAGGTGACCAATACAGTGCACAGTAGTCCTCCAGGTGCGTTCTCAAGAGTGACCTGTGTAATTGAAGAATAACCTCCATACTTTGCTTTAATTCCTCATGATAAATTATGATGTTTATTAACTTGCCGTACATGCACCTAACCTTCTGTGATTCCGGTGTAAGGATTCCCAGATTCCTCTGCACCTCCAAGCTCTACAATCGTGATTCAGGAGATGAATTTTCTTCTCCCAACATATCAAGAGTCTTTGAAACATATTTCTTTAAAATGTCCTGGAAGCAGAGTCCTTGAATATCTTTTAAGGCAGCAGTAGACCATAAGCTGCTTTTATTCTTCCTGCCAACAATTTCACGTTTTCTCACATTAGTATTTTTTTGGTAGATCTTTGCCAACTTAAATTTCCTATATCTTTCTGTAGACTCCATTTGTCCTTTTCACAACTTATTTTCCTGCCTATCTTCATGTTGTTAGTAAATTTGGTAACCATACCTTTCATCCATTTACTTTGGTAGTTTATATAAACAACAGCTACAATATGATTACGGTCACAAAACAGTTACAGGTGGAGCAAAGTTTTCCTATTCAGATAGAGCCATACAGCACAGAAGTAGACCATTCGGTCCAACCAGTCAATGTCGAACATAATCCCAAACTAAATTTGTTCCACCTGGCTTGTCCTGGCACATATCCCTCCAACCCTTCCCTACTCACATACTTATCTATGTGCCTTTTAAACATTTTAACTGTGCTCACATCCACCACTTCCTTAGGAAGTTCATTCCACATGTGAACCACACTGTAAAAAAAAAATTACCCCTCATGTCCTTTCTAAATCTCTCTCCTCTCACCTTCAAAATGTGCTCCCAATTTTGAAATCCCCCATCCTAGGGAGAAGACAACTACCATTAACCCTATTTATGCCCCTCATTATTTTATAAACTTCTACAAGGTTGTCTCTCAACCCTTTATGGTCCAGTGAAAGAAGTCCCAGCCTATCCAGCCTTTCTTTATAACTAAAATCTTCCATACCCAGCAACATCCTGGTAGATCTCTTCTAAACCCTCTGCAGCTTAATAACATTCTTCCTGTAACTGGGAGAACTGAACTAGACATAGTATTCCAGTAGAGGCCTCACCAATATCCTGCACAACCTCAAAAATGACTTCCCAACTCCTAGACTCAAAGAACTGAGCAATGAAAGGAAACATGCTAAACACCCTTTTAACCTCCATGTCGATATGAGATGCAAACTTCAAAGAATTATGTTCCTGAACTCCTAAGTCCTTCCATTCTACAACACTACCCTATACCCTACCATTAACTGTATAAGTCCTACCTTTATTTCCTGTACCAAAATGCAATACCTCGCACTTATCCAGATCGAACTCCATCTGCCATTTTTCAGTCCATTGACCTATTTGATCAAGATTCTTTCTTAATCTTCAAAAACTTTCTTCACTAATATTATGTCATCAATTTTGGTCTTGGGTGCAAACTGACTAACCATACCTTCTATATTCTCATCCAAAACATTTGTATAAATGACAAACAAAACAGGACCCAGAACCGATCCCTGCGGAACAGCACTGGTGACAGGCCTCCAATATGAAAAACAAACCACCACCACCACTGTCTCCTGCTTAAACCAATTATCTATCCAATTGGCAAGCTCACCCTGAATCCCATGTGACCTAACTTTACTAATTAGTCTACCATGCAGAATCCTGTCAAAGGCTTTACTAAAGTCCATTTAAACAACACCTACTGTTCTGCTCTCAATCTTTTTGGAACAAAAATAGAAGCTGCTGAAAAAGCTCAGCAGCTCTGGCAGCACCTGTGAAGAAAAAAAAAATCAGTCCAGCGACCTGATTTTGTCTTATTACATGCTGCCGGATCTGCTAAGCTTTTCCAGCAGCTTCTCTTTTTGTTCCTGATTTACAGCATCTGCAGTTCTTTCAGTTTTAATCTTTTTGCTAACTTCCTCAAAAAACTCAATTAAGTTTATAAGTCATGATGTTCCTCACATTAAACCGTGCTGACTATCTCTAATCAATTTTTGCCTCTAAATGTTCATAAGTCCTATCTTTTAAAATCATCTCTAACAATTTACACACAACTGCAGTCAGACTCTCAGGTCTATAGTTCCTCGATTTCTCCTTACAACCTTTTTTAAACAAAGGTACAACATTAGCCACTCTCCAGTCATCAGGCACATCACCCGTTGTTATAGATGCTGCAAACATTTCTGCAAGGGGTCTCGCAATTTTAGCTCTTACTTCACACATAGATCTGGAAAACATTAGATCAGGTCCTGGAGACATATTCTCCTTTATATTCTCCGAGACCTCCAGAACTTCCTCCTCTGTAATGTGAATTGCTTTTAAGACAACAACATTTATTTCTTTGCGTTTTCCAGCCTCTATTTCCTTCTCTACAGTAAAGACTGATGATAAACCAATTCGCATTCGAAAGTTTCAGCTGCTTCCACCATAGTCACAGGCAGTGTATCCCAGATCCTTAGCCACACTGCATGAAAACATTTTTTTTCTTAACTGCCATTGTTTACTTTGCTAATTACTGAAATACATGCTCTCTGGTTCTCAATCCTTCAACCAATACAAACAGTATTTGCCTAATTACTCTGACCAGAACATGATTGAGTGCCTTTATCAAATCACTTGTCAACATTTTTCAAGGGACACAGCCCCAACTTCTCCAATTCTTTATAACTGAAGTTCCATATTCCTGGAATTTTCAGGATTCTTCCTTGCACCTTCTCTTGTATATCTTTGTTTTATATTACTTTATATTGCCTCTTACAGTATGATTGAAAGTAGGAAGAGACAGAAGGTACCATGTGTCAAAGCTGTAATGCAGTTGTTTTGGATTGTATTTATTTTCATGATTATATACCTGATATTTTGAAGTGTCAAGGGTCCAAAAGATACAGTTAGCATTATATCTGCTTCCTACTGCAGTCTGTAGTTTTCGGGTGGCTGGGCTGCTGATAGGTCAGTCAATATCAGAGAAAAGCAGTCACTTTCCCACCTGCCAAACAATTGCATTGTCTGGTAGAAACTGCAATGTCTACTAACATAAGAAATGCAAACTAAATTGGGAACTGGAAAAAAACAAACTTAATGGCTGTGATCTGTGGAATGGTGAAACTAGGGGGGGGGAAAAAAGTGCATTTGTGGTGCACTCCTTCCATCTGGGTCCTAACAACGCGTGCTTGCTGCTATGGCAGGTTCAAAAAGACAGCCTTATCTGGCATCACTGCCTACAAGATCACCTTAGGTGATGACCCCTTTGAACATTCCATCCCCATCTGGTCAGTCCAGATAACATGGTAGAATACACGCTGAGCATCACTTAAGTATTCAACAGCAATACCAATGAATCCCATCATTTTCCATAAGGCTAGGGTTAGACGAAAAGAATAGTAACCAGATTAAATTTATGCTGCTTTTGGTGGAAAAAACAATTGTAGTGGAGTTTACACAATATAAGGTGGATGCGAAGTTTAAGCTATACTGGAATTGTTCAGCTTGGGAAATGGTTTATTCTGGAGCTCAGGTCTTCAGAACTATATTATCATGCTACAGTGACATTGACAAAGCTTGCAGCTTTTGTATCTTGCTGCAACTGTTGTAACAGGACCATTCTGAAGATGTCATATCAACTTCAAAACATTAACAATGTTTCTCTCTCCACAGGTGACGCTAGACCTGATGAGTTTATTCCGCATTTTCTGCTTTTACTTCAGATTTCCAGCATCCACAATATATGGCATTTATTACAACAGCAGTCAAATTCAAATATTTAGGAAAAAAGCCTAACAAGAAGCATACAGTCAAATGTGACTTAGTAATAATTTTGCTGCATTTGATGTCACTTTGCTAGTGCAACACACCAGCCACTGCACTCATGGCTTGAGACAAGATTCATGTGGCACAGAAGATATAAGTTTAAGGGCCACCTGCCAGAGGAGTGCCGCAACATGTCTGAACAGGGTGGTCATTAATTTGCACAAATTAGCATATTGATACATGAAAGATGTGTTCTTATAATCACAGTTAATTACCTGGTCATACAAGGTAAAAGTAGTGTCCCAATTTCTGAATCGGAAGATCCAGGTTAAAGTCCCACCTGCTTCAGGAGTGTGTAATAACATTTCTGCACAGGTCAAATTAGAATTTTGTGTTTCAGTGTTGTTGGTCCAGCAAAAGGCTGACCAAGGCTGCAAGACTTCAATTATCTAGGATTTATCCAATTTATTAGAAAAGAGATTCAACCAAATTTAGAATAGAAACACCTCTCATCTGTAAGCAATTTTTCACTTTTCAAAAGTCTGCAACAAATAAAAGGCTATGGCATCTCTTAGAGATGTTCCTTCTTGAGGGTTGTTTCTCTCAGCTTTACAGTATCAGTGCAACTTTTCACAAATTCACTTACCTACGGAGTTGGGAAAACAATGCTCATTCAATCCCATAAGAAGTTCTTCCTCAATACAGAAAGAGAAAAATCACACAGCAAGGTACAGTCTCCTCACTCACAGAACTAACCTAAGGTAGAAGGCTCCGAAAAGGTCATCAACTTGAAACATTAACTCCACTCTCTTTTCACAGATGCTCTTTAACTTGTTGACAATTTCCAGCATTTTCTGATTTTATTTCACAATATTCATTTTTAAATGAGAAAGCTGACAGCCCAGCGAGAAACTAAAACAAACTGTTGTTAAGTTAGGTAGAGTACTTGTGGATTGGAAGGCAGAATATTACAAGTTGGTGTTTGTAAAATGCTATGGGGAAAGCAGTGTGAGGTGCCTTTAAAAGATGATTGCTTTTTCCATGCTTAGAGATTCAAAATGGGTGTCTGTGAGCAGCAGCAGCAGCTTGCAGGTTTGTAGGTGCACAGAGCACTCCAATTGAAACATCTGTATCAAAACATCATACAGTTAGCAGGCCAAGCAGCAGTTTTGTTTTGTTATCAAGACCACAAGTTTGATTTTTAACTGATCCATTTGAATCAGGCCCTTAGCTACCAATTAAATTTAAATCTGATTGTTCTGACAACATAGGACCAATCCTAATGCAAGAAACTAATATGTCATCATTAAGGGTATAAAAGATGAGAGCATTTGGAAATTTGGGGTAGAGTCAACTGTCACCTGCAAACAAAATCGCTCTCAGCTCTAAAAGAATGAATCACTGGCTCTCACAAAATTTTCTAAGCCTTAGAGTAAGCTCCATCTAAATTAAAAGGTACCTCCGGAACAAATAGTTATTACTCCTGACCAAAGGATTCACTCAGAAGGTTTTGCTGACAGAAGGAGTTGTTGCAGAAGACACAGAACATTACAAAACACATAACCTGGCTGTAATTTCGAGAGACTAGCTCTTTTTTTTATTTTTGATTTATATGAGTGGGACTTGTACTTATTGGAAAAGCATACCAATAGAGCCTTGTCTTATTTGGGAATTGTTAATAGTAAGAAGGGGTTTACTTGGATTGTTAATACTTTAGTTAATTTGTTTCCTGTTAGAATTAGATAAGTAAATTGTTCTTTGTTGACTGTAAATGGAGTGTCAGGGATTTAGTTTTATTTAACCACTCCTTTAAAACAGATTGAGGGCTCATTGACCATTTTGTACACTCCCTTTTAGATTACAAACCGATGCGTGCCTCTCTGGGTATTTCGCTTTTACCTATCGGGGGTGGGTGGGGCAAACTCTGCTTTATAACAAAAAACTAACAACCCCAGGTAGTCAAGTCACCCAGAATTTAATTGGTTCTTGAACCAGATTTTATTCAGGACCACGTGACTTGTCAGCAATGTTGGAATTGTGTCACATTTTCAAAATCATTCAAACAACATTTTTGAGTTTCATAGTTTGGCATATAAAATAATCCAAAACACAAAAGCAAATGTGTTACATGAATAATTCAGTATTCAGTCTTGAATACAGGCAAGAGTGATGGTTCTTCTGAACAAGTCCACAGTATCAATGACGACATGGATGGTGGTACACTACTTCCCTCCCTGATTCTCTATCTCAGCCACAACCTGAACTCTGCCATTTTGAGGAGGAGTAAGTCATCAGGAGTCAAGCAGACTGTATAAACAAATTTTAAAAGAATGCTTTTTAAAAAAAGTCATTTCAAGTACAAACACAGGAATTTGGCACAACTGAAAGAACATAACTATAATTTTTAACTTGGTTATAAGTAATTTTTTTAAAAAATGATTAAATTTGGTTCACTTAAAGCTTTATTTTTGGGAACATAAGTAGAGCTAAGGAATTGCTATATAAACTATGAGGAAAACAGTGATAAGCTTCAAGAGGATATAAGTTGGACACATGAAATTTAAGACAGACAGCAAGTAATAAATTTTGGTAGGAATAATAAGGAGTTCAACAGATACACCTGCGCACAAGTAGCTCAAAGTGTCATGAAGACTAAGCTAAAATAAGATACTAAAATACAAGTAAAATACTGGAACTACAAAATACATCTGTTGCCATCTACCAACAGAGAAACACAATTAGTATCTCAGGTCAGTAACCATTCATCAGAATAACAACTTTCAAAAGAGTAGGAGATAAACAGCTGATGGTGAAAAATTGCAGAGCTGGGGAAAACTAACTCCAAGTGGAACTTGTGAGATTGCACATGCAAAGAAAGCCAACATGGATATAATAAGCGGGATGACCTCCTTCTAAGTTGTAATTATTCTATGATTCTATCATCACCTTGCGGTACAACAGAATACAGGAATAACAGATAATTGTGACTAGCCGGCAAAGGTGAAGCCTTTCCCCATCCCCAAACATTCCTAGAAAGCTGGTTGACAAAAGCTTGTCTCCTAGATGCATCCTTTTCTTTTGATCAATGATCTTCAATTAATTTTGTCCAAGTAATATCTCTGAAGGTGCTTGCCAATTGAATGCACGACCCATGCTTTGATTCGGACTGTTATAAGCTAAGGCACTCCAAACAGTAACCAAATGAGAAGATGAAACTGTTGAATTATTGATTATAACAGTTACAGTTGAGATTTCAGCTTTTACTTGTAGTACTAGCAATGGAATGATATTCAGTAAAGGTTTCCTTTCTAAATTTACAAAGCTATTACAGCTTAATGCATAATTAAAATACAGCACTGGGAAGTGAGTAAAAAAGTCTATCATTGTAAACCAGCAAAGAACAAGGGTTACTAAAGCATAAGTACGATAACTACAATTTGTGCGTTGATGCACAGGATTCAAATGCTCAACTGCAAACCTACTCCTTTCAAGCTTGCACATATTAATGGCTTCTTCATAGATATCACACTTTGGTTAACCAATTACAAACAATGCAATAATAATGCCATTACTAATTTCCTCAACTCCAATCAGAAGCAGCAAGAGGCAAATTGCGTGAAAACAGAAACTCTACACTCATGGCTGCCGAGCCTTCCTTGGCTATGCCTGCTACTGGAACGATTCAAACTATTTTAGGGGAAGTTCAGTAACAATTATTCATTCCCTGCAACCACGACTTAGTATCAAGTCTAGATATTTCACAATTGTACTAGTATTTCAACCAGTATTTACTTAAAAATTAAACTGGGCGAGGAACAAATAATTATAATTAATTAATATCCACTATTGTTGTATAACTCAATGATGGGCTAATAGTTTGTATAACATCAAGGAACCAGCAATGATGCAGAATAGCCGATATGATCATGACAAATGTTAATTTTGGCTCCCTTTGTAAATATTTTACATTTCTTTTCCCCAAAGGTTAAACTTTTCCACTTATTTTAAGCACAACTTACCAGTGTAGATTTAGTGAGAGGCTGCAGAGTGAGACGTATGGTGACGTCACGTGAAGCAGCCTGAAAATTCAAAAAAATATTTAATCTAAAAAGTTTTTCATCAGCAA
Source organism: Stegostoma tigrinum (assembly GCF_030684315.1). Taxonomy (NCBI): domain Eukaryota; kingdom Metazoa; phylum Chordata; class Chondrichthyes; order Orectolobiformes; family Stegostomatidae; genus Stegostoma; species Stegostoma tigrinum. Next base: position 67,127,444 of record NC_081357.1, on the reverse strand, counting down.
TTATCACAACAACATTGGGAAATATGGCCTTCCATTACAAAAAACATGATTTAAGAAAATGTTCCAGTGATAGTAAAAAATATAATGCGTGCTTATTACTGGCCCAGTAAGTTCTGTCCCTTTTATAAGAAAAGTTCCCACTTCACAGCAAAAAGATAAGACTAAATTCTGATAGCAAAAAGAATCTAACACTTAAAGCACATGCACAGGTTAAATATTCTGACAGTGCTTGGAACATTTCTGTAACATCTAGCCCACGCCATACAGGTATTAGAAAAATAGATAGAATGCGCGAGGGGGGGGGCGGGGGGGCGCGAGGGGGGGCGCGGGGGGGCGGGGGCGCGAGGGGGGGCGTGGGCGGGGGGCGGGGGGGGCGGGGGGCGCGAGGGGGGGGCGGCGGGCGAGGGGGGGGGCGGGGGCGCGAGGGGGGGGGGCGCGGGGGCGCGAGGGGGGCGGGCGCGGGGGCGCGAGGGGGGGCGGGGGGCGCGAGGGGGGGGCGGGGGGCGGGGGGTGGGGGCGCGAGGGGGGGGGCGGGGGCGCGAGGGGGGGGCGGGGGCGCGGGGCGGGGGCGCGAGGGGGGGGGGCGGGGGGCGCGAGGGGGGGGGGCGGGGGCGCGAGGGGGGGCGGGGGCGCGAGGGGGGGGGGCGGGGGGCGCGGGGGCGCGAGGGGGGGGGGGCGGGGGCGCGGGGCGCGAGGGGGGGGGCGGGGGCGCGAGGGGGGGGGGGCGGGGGCGCGGGGGGGGGGGGCGAGGGGGGGGGGGGGCCGAGGGGGGGGGGCTGGGGGCGCGAGGGGGGGGCGGTGGCGCGAGAAGGGGGG